>NW_027361672.1:7952500-8552500 GCF_039654945.1 Dendrobates tinctorius
CTTCACAGCATCAAATGCCTCCCTGACCGGAATGGACCTCTTGGAAAATTCTGTCCCTTTCTTGGTCATATCTGTCAGAAGTTTGGACTACTTGAAAAGTTTTTAATGAACTTACAGATGTCGTTGGCAAAACGCAAAAACCTTTGTAAAGCCTTCAAATCCTCAGAACGATCCCAAGCCAGTACCACCCAGACTTTCGCTGGATCCATGCGAAAAGTGGTGGACTATAAAACGTGTCCAAGAAAATAAATCTTCATAATCTTCAGACCTTCTGGGGTCATCACAACACAGAACCAGACCCCAATCAGAGGACAATAAAACGTTCACGCTCCTTATCTATGAACTGTTCCAATATTTATGTTTATCCCTATGCCATAATGACAATTCTGCTTCACATCATTTGTCTTATCTATTGCGTTATTTCTGTGCTGTCTTGTGTATAAATATGTGATTCTTAAGATGTTGTATTAGTCTAGCCTGATGAAGAGACCTGAGTAGTCTCGAAAGCTTGCAATGTGTTGCCATCTTTTCAGTTAGCCATTAAAAGGTATCAACCACTGAGGACTTTCAATTCTAAATATTTTTCTATCTACTGGCTAACACGGTACAAAGATATATATCTTTCATGTATCTTCATAACCGATAACCTATATTGCTCTGGTTTGACAAATAATTTATTTTCCCTGAGTATCTGAAAGACCTGCTTGTCATGTACCTGATGTGACTCAAGGTTAGGTGAATAAATTAATATGTAATCAAGATAGATTACAACAAATCTACCTACCAGGTGACCAAAGATGTAATTAACAAAGAGCTGAAAGATGGTGGGAGCATTAATCAACCCAAATAGCATCACAAGGTTCTCATAGTGTCCCTCAGGCGTATTGAAAGCTGGTTTCCACCTAGCTCCCTCTTTAATATGAATGAGATTATACTCCCCCCTGAGATCCAATTTAGAAAACCATTTTGCTCTTACAGTCTGAATAAAGAGGTCCAGGATGAGAGGGAGCAGATACGGATCCAGGACCATGATCGGATTGAGTTTGCGGAAATCTAGGCAGGGGCATAACCCCGCCATCTTGCTTCTTTGCAAAGAAAAAACCCACAGCAATGGAGGATGAGGATGGTCTGATATGATCCTTTGTCAAACTTTCCGGGATATAATCCTTCATGGTATGCCTCTCTGCACCAGGTATATTAGGTAGTCTTCTCTTTTACAGCTTGGCCCCAGGGACAAGATTTATGGCACATTCACAAGGACAATGGGGAGGATACACATCCCCAATGTCAGACAGTTAATTAGGCACAGACTGGGTATCCACCCTTGTAAGCTGGGTGCCCAAACAGTGTCATTGACAATACTCACTTCACTTTACCACCTCCAAGTTTGCCAATGTCGACAGGGTTGTTCAGAGTGAGTCAAGGAAGTCCAAGAACCACAGGAGAGGGCAGATGCTCCAGCACATAACAGTCAATACCTTCTGAGTGCATGGCCCCTACCTGTAGATGTAATTCTCGGACTACCTGGGTAAAATACCTGTGGCTCAAGGGTGCAGAGTTGATGGCTATTATGGGTATCGGTCTGGACAGTGTATGTGGTTTGAGGCCCTGAACCTGGATGAACCTAGTGCCGATCAAGTTAAACCCCACCCACTGTCCAGAAAGGCAGAAATAGTCACCTTATTTTTGCCCACATGGATTTTAGAAGGCAGAAAAAAATCATGTCATAACCACAGAAGAGATGTGTAAACCTGAGCTGCTAACCTCCCAGCACCCAAGGTTCCTTAGTTTTCTGGTGGCTGTTTACAGTGAGATAGGGAAGGACGTGCATTTACAAAATGACCCTTTCTGCCACAGTAAAAACATACTCCCCCTTTGCGTTGAACAACCGACTGATTTCCAGAATGAGTTTCCCCACCCAACTGCATAGGTTCCTCTGATGATTCATACCAGGTTTCCCTTGGCCCCGACCCTCCTGCACATTGGAGTGTCTCTTTATGCCTCTGGCGAAGATGGTGATCCACCCAGAAAGCCAGAGACATGGCTGCCTCAATGGAAACGGAAGTCTCATACAGGGCTAAGGCATCCTTCACCCTTACTGGCAGCATTACTGTTGAGCAAATTAATGCAACTGAGGTTAGGTCTATATTATTGCATTCACTGAAGTTAAGACATAGAGATGAGCGAATATGTTCTGATACGGTTCTGAATAAGATTGAAATTGAATATTGTTTTTGCAATATTCGTCAAACACAGCCAAACATCATTAGAGTCAATAGGAGTAGAAATTACCCAATATGTTCATAAAGAGGCTAAATATCTTTGAACTCCTTTTTTACCATGACTTGAAAAGCCAAATGTAATTGCATTCTCTATCCTATGTGACTTTGTCATCCTGCGTGTGACAATATTTTAAGCTAAGACACGTCTCATTTTAAAGAACATTTCACTCAAATATGCACCAAGCGAGAGGCGTATGTACATGTTATAATATTATCTGGGAAAACGTTTAGGTTGGAGAACAAGACGTTATCTAATCTTCCTTTTTTCCTATTACAGCATGTGAATTTCTAGTTTAAATTTGCTTCAGCCTATAAGTACAACTGTGAGTGGATGGGTTTAGAATTACAATATTGTTTCCGTTCTGCTTTTACATGGTATTGTAATCTTATAAAACAGTCAGATGTTTTCGGCTGCTTATAACGTTCTGCAATTTTATGTACCCTTTTCTCATTTTTCAGAAAACCATGAAGATTGAATTTCAGCATATACATTGTAACACAAAACATACCATTTTTAAGGATGTATAGCACCTGCAAAGCTCTTATTCTTGTTTCAGATTCTAAAATCTTGCAAACCAATAAAATGTCTCCAGAAAATAAAAGACCATGAAAGCAGCAGTGGAGAATTCATAGAAACCGCTCTATAACACATAGGAGGAATTGGGTTTCCATCAGATAACAGGGTACAATAGTTTGAAAGTCAATGATGAAGGGATTCATTGTAAGTATATCACACAGTGAAGAATGAAGTCTATTCAATGGGATTTGAAAGCAGTTCTAGAGGTTTTAGTTATTTTAAGATACGGTTTTCAAGATGAAAATAAACATACTCCTTTGTTCCCTTTCAATATTTTGATGATTTGAAAAGTAAGGTAAAATATATTCAGTACTTTTTTCCTACAGTATCAAGCAATAGTATTGTAAATAATGCTAAAATACAAGTAAATAGTTTTATCGCAATATATTTGTTATTACACTATATAACATATTACATTTTTGTGAGTGTAAAAAAATCTGAAATGTGTTTCTAGCCAAAAGAATTTACAACCTATCCAGGGCCATATTTGTCTCTCATGCTGTGTTGGCATTCTACTGTATGTGGCCACACCATGTACTGGTAAGTCAGACTAAAAGTGACTATACCCTTTAGATAGTAATTAAAGGCACTCTGTCAGCACAGAATGACTGTTCAAACCAACTACAAATATTAGAATGCACCAAGGCATTGCCAAACTAAAGTGCACCTGCCCACCCACCTACCTCCATCATTCTCTGCCTCTACAAAGCCGGAGCTGTTAATGCAAGAAAACAAGGAGTGGAGATTAATGGAGAACGAGCAAGTGGGAAGGTGTACTTAAATGTTTGGCCATGCCCTGGTGCACAGAGCACCTGTACTTGGTTTGAACAGTCATTCTTAGGGAAGTTCTTTCATCATAACAGCTCATCCTGGAGAGGGCACAATAGACTTGTTTCTTCACTTCCTTGAGCCCTAGAACATGAATGGTTAACTATTCATATCTTAATTGGTTTCCTCACCCCTGGCTATATGTAATTTACCCACTTTCCTATGTACATTGTACAATTCTACATCTAGGGGACTTAGAATATAAGCTCTTTTCCTACAGCAATTCTGTAAGAGAAAAGAAGGACTGAGGGGGATGAATGCCCTCTCACTAGTGTGGCTTTATGGATTTAAATTTTTTCTTTGACAGATCCCCTGACAGATTGTTGTCAGGAAAAATAAAGATCCGGCATGACCCATTTCAGTGTGATAGCCGTCAGCCTAACGACCAGCAGTCAAGCACTTTTTTTTACTTACATATATGAATTTGTTCGACACAACTGTATTTTCATTCTTTGCACTGTCCGTGTGTACAATGGACAGAACACTGACACTATAATGATCAAGTCTAACAAATTTAGAATTAGTACATCTACATTAATGCAGGATCAGAACCATGATTAGTATATACAGTACATACAGCACTAGACTTGCCAACAGTACAACAATACAACATCAGAACTCCATGAATACAGCACCAGAGCCTCCATTATCAAATGAATACAGCAGAAGAACAACCCTAAATTCAGGAATACCGCACCAGAACGACCTTCAGTACATGAATACAACACTAGAACCACCATCAGCACATGAATACATCACTAGAACCACCATCAGTACAGGAATACAACAACTGAACCACCAGTGCTACAGAAATAGTCTCTAGAACCACCCTGAGCACAGGAGTACAGCACAAGTTCCATCGTCAGTTAATGTATACGACACCAGAAACACGAACTGTACATGAATACAGTGCTAATATTGTCAGCATATGAATACAGCATCAGTGCATGAAAATATCAACAGGACCATGCAAGTACAATAATGCAGCATGAGAACCATCATCAGTATATGAATGCAGCACCGGAGCCACTTACAGTACATGAGTACAGCACCAAATCCACCATCAGTACAGGAATACATCACTAGAATCACCATCAGTAACATGAATACTTTAGCAGAACCATCATCAGTACAGAAATACATCAAGAGAACCACTCAGTACACAGTACACAGCACAAGTGTCTTAACCAGTATGTGAATACAATACCAAAACCATGAACAGTATTTGAATACAGTACCAGAAGCATTATGATACAGCAGCAAATGAATACAGCAACAGTACCAACATCAGCACAAGAATACAGCATGAGAACCATCGTCAGTATATGAATACAACACCATAACCACTGACAGTACATAGATGCAACACCAGAACCACTATCAGTATAGGAATATGCACCAGAACCACCATCAGTACATAAATGCAGAACCAGACTTATCACCAATATATAAATACAGCACCAAAACCACCATTACGGTAAAGGTACATCATTATTATCATCAGTATATGAATACATTACCAGAATCATGAGAATCACCATCCTTTCATGAATACAGTAACAGAACTACCATCAGTACATGAGTACAGCATTAGAACTATTAGTCTTTGAATACATCACAAAGCTAAGTAAAGAGATCACCTACAAAGTCAGGTCAGCCCTTGCAACTTCCATTATGTTCTCACAATGGTAAGGAGATGATAGGAGTTGCTGCTGCTGTCATCCATTATCTGACTGCAGACCATACAGGAACCACAGGATCTGTTTGGTAGTGATGGGTGAGCACTAAAAATGCTCGGATGCTCATTACTTGAATCAATCAAATCTTAATGCTCGAGTAGCGGGCATAATGAAAGTTAATGGGAAACTCAAGAGTTTTTCCAACAGACCTTACCAGGAGGTCTGGGGGGTGGAAAATTGACGAAATGGATGGAAACACCACTAAAATGGAATAGGAACAAAATGAGGAGGACCCCTTGGATGCATCTCTCACTCCCAGGTTGCTGCTGGGAACAATGTTGTCAGAATATTATTCCACTTTTACAGACTGACAATAAAACACACAAAGCCGAAGATAAATGAGTTTCACCGGAAAAAATAATAGGAAACATTCTTTCCTGTATAATTACTTCTATGTAAGGCAAAATAAAAAAAGAGAAAAAGAAGACAAACATTAAAGGTTCCCTTAAGTTTTCCGGACCCCACAGCTTTCGGGAGACCTGGCGACTGTGATCTCTGGTAGCCTTAGTTTACAGCCTCCAGGTGTCTCAACAGCTTGGAACTTCAAAAACTTTAAAGTTTCCCAGCTGTGTGCACACGTTCACATTTTTGCTACTTTTGTTATTGCGCTTTTTACCTGCGTTTTTGTACAGCAATAAATGCTGTTTCAAGCTAACTGGAAAAGAAGCTTAGTTGAAAAGATGTTTAGAGGGATGGATGGATGGATGGATGGATAGATAGATAGATAGATAGATAGACAAAGTCACTAGCAAAATACTGGAGGGGAGATATGTGTCACTGCGCTTAATGGCGTATTTTGGAGTATTTTCCTCCAGCACTCTAAAGTGTTGAGAGTAGAGTTGAGCGAAATTGGTCGGTCATATTCAAAAGTTGCCAACTTTCGCTGAAGTCGGGTTTCATGAAACGAAACCCGACCATAGTGTGAGGTAGGCCACAAGGTCGGCGACCAGAGCGCCAATGTCGCGTTTCAAAAGATGCTTCCAGTGCCCTTTTTCAGCCAATGATGGAGGACGCACACTGTGGGCAACGCAATGACATAGGCATCGGTTACCACCATCTTTGAGAAGGGCATGCAAGTGATTGCCTGGCTTTGTGTGGTGTCACAGGGGCTATAAAAGAGCGTGAACGCCGACCGCATTCTTACTTATGCCGATCTTAGCATAGAGAGAGCTGCTGCTGCTGATTCTGTAGGGAGAGCGTTAGGCTGGGAAGAAGAACCAAAAAACTGCTTCTGCTGTTAGCGATTTCCACTTACAACACAACACTTTGTGTGCAGTGACAGGGGAGGCTCTATTTTTGAGCATCAGCTCTGTTGGTTATTAGGCTGCCTTATAAGGCTCCCTGATAGCTGCATTGCTGTTTACACACTGCTGTGCAAACTGCTTTTTTAAAAGCAAAAATACTTTTCCTCCTCTTTTCTGCACAGTTACCAAGGGTTCATTTTTCCACCCATTTGTGTGTGCACTGTGCAGCAGTCCTGCTTATTAGGCTGCCTGCGTCCATACTTGGACTGAGAGCATCATTGTCAGCGTCCTCAAATCTCTAGTGAGATCCAAAATCTCACCAATCCTATAGACACCCTTCACCTTGTCATACACCATCCAATTTCAGCCTGTTACATTGAGGTGTAATCTCTACTGGGCCAGAGACAATAGTTCTGCGTCCTCAAATCTCTAGTGAGATTCAAATTCTCACCAATCCTATAGACACCCTCCACCTTGTCATACACCATCCAATTTCAGCCTGTTACATTGAGGTGTAATCTCTCCTGGGCCAGAGACAATAGTTCAGCGTCCTCAAATCTATAGTGAGATTCAAATTCTCACCAATCCTATAGACACCCGCCACCTTGTCATACACCATCCAATTTCAGTCTGTTAAATTGAGGTGAAATCTCTACTGGGTCAGAGACAATAGTTCTGCATCCTCAAATCTATAGTGAGATTCAAAATCTCACCAATCCTATAGACACCCTCCACCTTGTCATTCACCATCCAATTTCAGCCTGTTACATTGAGGTGTAATCTCTACTGGGCCTGAGACAATAGTTCAGCGTCCTCAAATCTCTAGTGAGATTCAAATTCTCACCAATAGTAGATACACCTTCTACCTTCTACCTTGTTTTACAGTACCATCTAGCTGGTGGTATTTTGGGTACATTTTCACAAAAATGGGCAAGTATGGTGGAAGACGCCATGGAAGTTGGTGGGGGTTGCCAGCTGGTCCCGATGGTGGTGGTGGTGGTGTTGCATCTGTTGGTAGTGGCAAAAGCACAATAGCACCTAAGGCAGGAGGTGTTGAGCCTGCGTCATTGTCTGGCTCCACAAGGCCTCTAAGGCTCTCTTTTCTGGGAGTAGGTAAACCACTTTTAAAGCCGGAGCTTCAGGAACAAGTTTTGGCTTACATTGCTGACACAGCCTCCAGCTCTCTCGCCTCCTCTTCTGAAGTTTCAAAAAATAAAAGCACTGAGTCGTCATTGGAGGCTCCTGGTCAGGAACAACACCTTTCCTTGTGTCCTTCACCCCTACCAAAAGTGAAGGATGTGGCAGGCCACACTACCGATTACTCCATGGAGCTCTTTTCACATACCATGCCTGGGTTAGCAAGTCAAATCGTCAATTCCTCAGTCCAAGATGAATCTGACATGGAGTGCACTGATGCACAGCCACTGCTAGATTTTTCTGCTGGTACAGCCACTCAGAGCACTACATTGTCCTTGCAGTGTACTGAGGCAGAATCAGACCCTGATGAAACTCAGGTGCCCCTTCCCGCATACTATACCACCTTACACGGTGGCACAGAGGAAGGTGCACATGAAATTGAAGAGGAGGTGATGGATGACTCAGTTGTTGACCCAAGTTGGCATCCATTGGGGGAAGAGGGTGCCGCTGCCAATAGCTCAGAAGAGTAGGATCCGCAGCAGGCAACGACATCGCAACAGCTGTTATCTGGCAGGACCGTAGCAGTCCAAAAACGTGTTACAAAAACCAAAAGAGTTGCAGAACAGCTTGGCCAGACGGTCCAATTAGCACAGCGTACAAGGTCTCAAAATGTCTTCCATAGTAGGAAGAGTGCAGTGTGGCACTTTTTTGAACAAAATCCTAATGATCAGGCAAAAGTTATCTGTAAGAAGTGCGCAAAGACCTTTAGCTGAGGGAAAAATCTGAGAAATTTGAATACCAGTTGCATGCTTAGACATTTAACCACCATGCACTTGCAAGCGTGGATGGACTACCAAACCTCACGTACCACATGTGCACCTGCTCCGAATGAAGGTAGTCAGCAACGCTACATCGCTTCCCCCACTGTAAGCCCACCGGTTAGCACACCACTAGCATCAAATGTCGAGGTGTTGTCGCAAGGGCAAAGCAGTCATGGAATCACAATGTTATTACTGCGAAAGACTGAATCTAGGCCATCAGCAACACCACCAACACCATCACCATCACCAACCCTCTCTCAGTCCGCCATGTCCACCGCTAGTTCCACCATATGCAGCTCTCAAGTTCAGCTCATCCTACCAGAGACTCTGAGTAGGACAAGAAAGTACTCATCCTCTCATCCGCGTACACTGGCTTTGAACGCCCGCATTGCCAAACTAATCTCGTTAGAGATGATGCCCTACCGATTGGTTGAAAGCAAAGCTTTCCGCGAGCTCATGGCCTACGCAGTACCACGCTATGACCTATCCAGTCGGCACTACTTTTCACGAAAAGCCATCCCGGCCCTCCACGTGCATTTGAAAGACCGCATTGTCCATGCACTCAAGCAATCAGTGAGTGGAAAGGTGCACTTCACAACAGATGCATGGTCCAGTAGGCATGGCCAGGGCCGTTACGTGTCCATCACTGCACACTGGGTTAATGTGGTGCATGCAGGGTCCATAGGGGACAGCGGCGGTGGGACAGTGCTGCCTAGCCCACGGTATAGGAAACAGTTGGCTGTAGGCGTTCGACCCTCCTCCTCCAGAAGCAAAAGCTCGTCCACAGAGTGCAGTCGCACGAGCACTCCATCCGCAGCTGCCAGTCTTGCACACGAGGTGTCCCACCATCGAACAGCTAGTGGTAAGCGTCAGCAGGCTGTGTTGAAGATGATGTGTTTGGGAGACAACAGACACACCGCGGAGGTACTGGCCGACTACTTGCAGCGACAAACTGAGTCATGGCTGGGCAGTCTACATCTTGAGGCAGGCAAGGTAGTTAGTGATAACGGCTGGAATTTTGTGGCAGCCATAGCCCTTTCAAAACTCAGACACATACCTTGCCTGGCATACACCTTGAACCTGGTGGTGCAGTGCTTCCTCAATAATTATCCGGGGTTAACACCCCTGCTCCATAAGGTGCGAAGACTGTGCTCGCACATCCGCCGGCCGCCCGTACACTCCAGTCGTATGCAGAAGCTGCAGTGATTGCTCCACCTTCCCAAGCACCGCCTAATTATCGACGTTGCAACAAGGTGGAACTCCACCCTGCACATGGTTCAGAGGCTGTGCGAACATAGGAAGGCTGTAATTCATTTGTGGGAGGATACACGGGCAGGCAGTTTGCAGGCAGACATGGAGTTGTCGGGTGTGCAGTGGTCGAAGCCGAAAGACCTCTGTAAAGTCCTTCAGTGTTTTGAGGAATGCACACGGCTGGTAAGCCAGACGACGCCATCATAAGCATGAGCATCCCACTTATGCATCTGCTCATGCTAACTTTGACGCACATTAAGGAGCAGGCGTCTGCAGCCGAGGAGGAAGAGGAGGAAGGAAGCCTTGATGACAGTCAGCCATTTTTTGGTCAGGAAAGTCTCATGGACAAGGTAGGGGAAGAAGAGGAAGAGGAGGAGGATGATGGAGATGATTATTTTGGGGAGGAGGATGCTTCTCAGGGGGCAAGAAAAAATGTTGGCGTGGCAAGGTCAGGTACAGGGTTTTTCCGTGACTGGAGGGATGTGGATTTGCCAGAAAGTGCTCCTCCACCCAGCACTCGCAGTGCATCATTGACACCTGGAACATTGGCTCACATGTCTGATTATGCCTTGCAAATCCTAAAAAGGGACCCCCGCATTGCCAAAATGATGAACGATGATGACTACTGGTTGGACAGCATCCTGGATCCACGCTATAAAGGCAAATTCCAAAACATCATGCCACAGGAGAACCTAGAGTTAATATTGGCTAGCAAACGAGCAACTCTGGTAAACCGTTTGCTTGAGGCATTCCCAGCAAAGAGCGGCGGTGATGTTTTTCCAACAAGCCGTAGGTGGCAACATGAAAGAGGTGTTCGCGGTTCACACAGCCGAAGTGGCGTTGGACACAGGGGTTTCATAACCATGTTGTGGACTGATTTTTCCAGTACCGCTCACACGACTGGTAATACACTGCATCGATCGAAATTGACAGGAGACAGCAGTTGTCAACTATGGTAACAAACTACTTCTCCTCCCATATCGATGTTCTCCCTCACCGGTCATTCCACTTTGACTATTGGGCCAGTAAACTTGACACCTGGCCTGAATTGGCACAATATGCCTTACAGGAGCTCGCTTGCCCTGCTGCTAGTGTGTTATCTGAATGAGTCTTCAGTGCTGCTGGATCAATCCTGACAGAAAAAAGGACCCGTCTGTCGACCCAAAATGTTGAGGATCTAACCTTCATTAAAATGAACCATGCATGGGTTTCAAAGGATTTTGTCCCACTCTCCCCTGCTGACACGTAGGTTGCCAGAAAAATGGCTTGCTTTTGTCCTCCTCTTCCGCGGACTTCTCCAATTACTCCATTTGCAGCTGCTGAATGTCAAACATCAACATATACCAATTTTTCCACCTCCCTAACTGGGCTGCCTCCCCCCACAGGGCCAGGGTAACCACCTGGCACACGCACCCGTGCGAGTGTCGTTGCCCTGGACAGGTGGGTGGGCACACTGTTTGACAATGGCACTGGCACAAGGTCCCTCATAGTAGAATCAAGTGTCTCTGACGGTGGGGGTGCACACCCACTGTCAGACACACCGGCGTACTATGAGTGGCCATGTGCCAGTGCCGGCGCCAATGAGTGGGCCCCCCCCTGCTTGCTCAGGATCACAGCACTTGTAAAGTTGAAATACTTACCTATCCCTGCTCCACCGCCGTGACGTCTTCCACGTTTCCTGACAGTGACATTCTGGTCAGAGAACGCGATGACATCACTTCTGTACGTCCTCTGCCTAAACAGGCCAAGTGCAGTGAGATGGAAAATGGGGACGACGAGGAGTCCAGACGTAGTATTCCCTACGGAAGAGACTTATTTAATTGTCTTCAATGTTGGGACAGCTATTTTTGGGGAGCACTATACTCTGGAGAATGATATATGAGGCCCACCATACACTGGAGCATTCCAAAGGTGGACATCAGACACTGGAGCAGCATTTACAGGGCCCATTATGCACTGGAGCATTAGAAATGGGGCCCATTATATATGGAGCATTATTTGGGCCCATAAGACAGTGGAGCTTCATCCATGGGGACCAACATATACTGTAGCATTATGTGGAGCTCATCATATACTGTTTCAAACATTATATGGGACCAATGATTCTGTATGGAGAAATATATGGGCCTCATTACTCTGTATAACGCACTATACGGTGGCCATAATACTGTATGGAGTAATATACTGTCCGTTTTTGGAGCTATTGGAGAATTTAAAATGGATATCAGTCATGAGGTGTAAGAAGTGAAGTGTTTTTCTTTGTACTATACCGCTATTTCTCTGCCGTATCAGAGGATCATGAATTGTGGCATGTGTTAAAGGAGCCCATTGACACTCTTTGGCCCAGGGCCCACGAAAATCTTGAGCCAGCCCTACCCCCCCCACAACTTTAGCCAAATAACCCCCAGTTTTCAATGCCTAACTATTATTAGCATTAAGAATTGATGTTTTTGGCATTAAAATGGGCACTGTAGGTGTGTTCCCTGTCCTCCACTCACTGCCGACTTTTCTTCCTCATTGACTTGCATTGGGTTTCGTGTTTCAGTCGGCCTTCGACTTTTCACGATAATCGGCCGATTTCATTCTACCCGACTTTTGAGAAAGTCGGGTTTCATGAATCCCAACTTGACCCGAAAAAAGGCAAAGTCGCTCATCTCTAGTGAGGCTTAAACTAAAGTTGCATATATGGACTGGTTTTATGTGGCCATTCATAGAGCGGGTGGGAGAATATCCACCTTATCTTCACCTGCAGAGCCGCCACCGCCATGTGCTTGTGGTGCTTGCAGGTACGCAGGATGCAGTGACGAGTCGCGAGACAATTTGGTGCTTTCTATAATAACGTTTATAGGACTAGAGGGAACTTTCCTCAGTCACGATCAACAAAAAGGGGTAACATGGATTGCCCTCGCAGGGGCTCTAAACAAGCAAACACAAACGGGTAGAACACGACTACATCCGGCACTAGCCGGTCACTATAGGGCCGCGGTATGGCTGACTACGGATCTTTAATTATATAGTCAACTTAGCTGACCAGATGTCCCTCGCCGTTCGGGATTGTGGTCTTTCAGCGTAGTAATCGCTGGGCCCAGTTGCTGAGGCGTTGACGGAGTCTTTGCGCGCTCCGGTGCTCTGATGACACTGGAACATCAGAGGCCCCGGCGGAATCCTTCAACGGGTGGGCCGCAGCCCCCGGGCTGGGGGAAGCAGCAGCGATGTGGGGTGGCGAAGGACAGGTCACCTGCGCAGCTAACGGCTGCGACGGGGAATCCGCAGCAAGCATAGGCTCGGCCCCTGCTGCGGACCGGAGCGGGACAGTGGTGGCCACCGTCTGCACTGGGCTTGTCGTGACCACGGGTGAGGGCAGAGCAGCTGCAGGCAGCGGGAGGCAGGCTGCAGCCACGGGTTGGAGTGAGGCGGCAGTGGCCGCTGGTGGCCACGGGCATGCTGCAGCCGCAGGCTGGAAGAAGGTGGTGGCGGCCGCTGGTCGACGCGGGGCAGCAGTTCTCGGATGGTCGTCTCGGCGCCATCCCACTGATGTCCAGGGTAAGTATCTCTCCTGTCTCTGGCCTCCTTCCCAGCTCTGGTGAGTCACTCTGGCTCTCAGTCACTCCCACAATCTCCTGCTCCATCTGTCTCGTTCTGCTGACTCATCATCCCGGGAATTCCCCGCCTCCTTTATACTGGTCCCTCCCCCAGCCCATCTTTCTGTCATAACGGTCCGTCCCCGAACTCTGTCCCCCGGAAACAGTTTCCCCCAGAACCCAGGTGACGGTCCCCTTGGTTCCGACCCGGAGACTCGACGGGGACCCTCTCTCTCACACTCCCCCACCCTGTATGCTCGCCAGTCCTCGGGCGAGGGCTTTAGTAGACTCGAGTTAGTCTTTGGAGACGACAGCTCTTGTCACCATACGAACTTGTCCTGTTCGTAAAGTTCAGGGGGTTTGCCAGCTGTTGACCGCTCGGAGTGTCTAAGTTCGACCGGGGTGGAGCTTTCTGGGGTGGTTGATGGTGGTGGGTTGGTCGATTCTGGCAGGCTAACTGGGTCCACTGCAATGTCATAACTTGGTGGGCCCGCGGATGTGGCTGGGAAGTCCTCTTCATCATCCAGGTCCCAGACCATTGACGGGGTGTCGGGGACCCGAGTGATCAGTTCGGGTCGCATGGGATCAGTGGACGCACAGGGGTGCAACATATTTCGGTGCACAGTACGAGTGAGAGGTGCACCATCTCTTTCCGATTGTATTTCATACACAGGCCCGTCGGGGCTTATCTGGCGCAACACTCGGTACGGGTTCTCCTCCCACCGTGGTTCTAACTTGTTTTGGGGGCGTTGATCTAGTACAAGTACCTGATCCCCAGCCTGGAAGTCAATTGGTAGGGGCAGCTCTCCCCCCGGGCATTCTAGATCCTGGAGCTTTGCATGGACGATTCATTGGAGGGTCTGCAGCCGGTGCCGGTTGTTTTGGACCCACGAGGATACTCCGGTCCAGAGTAGAGGTTCCTCCAGGTTTAACTCCACTGCCGTGATTCCTTTGCCTTCTCGTCCAAACAGCAATGAGTAGGGGGTGTAACAAGTCACCCGGTGCACCCGGTTATTATATACCCACACCAGCTCAGGGACGTATTCAAGCCAGCGTGCCTTCCGGTCGCTCTCCAGGGTACGCAGCATTTGGATTAGTGTCCAATTGAATCATTCGCAGGCTCCGTTTCCCTGCATGTGGTATGGTGTAGTCCGAGACCTATCGATACCGTAGAGATGATGTAGTTCTTCCATGACTCTTCCTAGGAAGCACGCTCCTTGGTCCGAATGTATTCGTTGTGGGCAGCCGTACACTTGGATAAAGTTTTTACAAATCGCATAGGCGGCTGACTCCGCTGTCTGGTCTCGAGTGGGGGTGACCACGGCGAATTTGGTGAAATAGTCCACCATAACGAGACAATGTTCATACCCCTGATAGGCAGGACCTATAGTCCACCGTAAGAAGCTCCAGAGGGGCTGATGTTACGATAGTTTGCACCGGAGCTCGTTGCACAGGGGGTTTAGCGAGCTCGCACAGGCGGCAGGTTCACAAACTTCTTCTACAGCAGCGTGTAAGCGTGGGTGGTACGGTATCTGCTGCAACCACTGTAAAGTCTTTTGAGCACCAAAATGAGCCCCCTTCTCATGGGCTTCCCGGGCCAGTTGGTTGAGATGGGCTCCAGGCACGATCACCTGCCATATCGTAGCTGACGTGGTTCATGACATTGCTTTTTGATATAAAAGTCCCTTTTTGATGACTAGTTTTTCCCACTGGCGCAACATCAGCAACATATCTTTGGTCAAAGTCTGTCTCTGTGAGCCCGTGGGCATAGGAGTCCAACTTCTGTATCTTCCTGTTGCTGCTGAATCCATTTGTTGCGGGGCTGTTCCAGCATCCCTCCTAGGTGTCCCGGATGAGGCGCTTCTTGCGTGTTGACTGTAAGCGCGGCGGTGGTGAGGGCGAATGGCATCTCGTCTGCTTCTAATTCGTCGTCTCGACTTCTTCCTGGGGTGGTGTATCGGATTCTGGAGAGCGTGTCGGTGTGCACGTTTTCAGCTCCCCATTTGTAGATGATCTTATAACTGAATTTGGCCATCTGAGCCACCCACCGCTGCTCTAGGGCCCCCAGTTTGGCATTCTCCAAATGGGCTAACAGGTTGTTATCGGTCCGCACTACTACTTCGGAGCCCGCCAGGTACTCTGCGAATCGCTTAAAGGAGCTGTAATTGTCCGGGTTGCTTTCTGAGTCGGGCAGCGACTGGCTACCGTAGGCAATCACTTTCTCCTGGCCGTCCTGCACCAGTGACAACACAGCTCCCAATCCCTGGAGGCTCCCGTCGGTATGCATGATGATCGGTTGTGAGAAATCCGCATATGCCAATACCGGGGCGTCCGAGAGAGCAGCTTTGAGATCTTGAAACGCATCCTCTTGCGGTTGCTGCCACTGGATCTTCCGTCCATTCGCCCCGGTGGGAGCCCCCTTCAGCAGGTCTTGCAGGGCTCGAGCTCGGCATGCAAAATTCTTCACGAACTGACGGTAGTAGCCGGCCAACCCCAAGAAGGCCCGCACGTCTTTCACCGTCTCAGTGGTAGGCCACCCCCGGATGGCAGCGACCTTTTCCAGGGATGGTCGGACGCCCTCTGCCGAGACGGTATGCCCCAGGTATTCGATCTGGGTGCGGAACAGGTGGCATTTCTGGGGCTTTACCTTTAACCCGTACTTCTGCAGCCGGCCGAGCACCTGCCCCAACCCCCTCAGGTGGTCCTCGAACGTGGCAGATGATAATATCATCCAGGTATATCAACATGGCTTCAAAGTTGAGGTCTCCTTGACACCGCTCCATCAACTGCTGAAAAGTTCCTGGGGCGTTGGCCAGCCCAAACGGCATCTGATTGAACTCGAACAGTCCCATGGGAAAGATGACAGAAACGCAGGGTGCCATCTTTTTTCCGAACCAGGACAATAGGGGCCGCCCAAGGGCTCTGGCTTTCTCGTATGACCCCCCTTCTGGAGCATTTGGGCTAATAGGGTTTTCACTTCCTGGTATAGCTGTGGTGGTATTTGCCAATATCACTCCCGGATGGGGGCCGCTCCTGCCTTGGGGATCCCATGTGTGATGGCCGTGGTACATCCGAAGTCGTCCTCGTGGCTGGTGAAGACACTGTAAAATTGTCCAAGATGTGTCTCTACCTGGAGAAGCTGGGCTGGCGCTAGGCCGGAAAGTTCAGCCCGCATTCTCTCCAAGATGACTCGACCTTTCTCCTGGGTCAAGGATACGGCCGTCTGTTGGGTTCGTACCGTTACTGCCCAAGGATCTTCGGGCTGCACCTTCAACTGGACCGCAGGGTCCGGCAGCATCTCCTCCAAAGGCCTCACTTGTTTGGCCATTTCGACCTGGGGCTTCAGGGCGATATCTTGGTCTTCCAGGTTGACACAATGCACCAGGACGGTCCCCTCCCGCACCTAAGGCCAGGGAGCTGGCTACCAGTATGCCAGGGTGCAGGTGCTATAAGTAACATGGTTCCACTTGCACCTCCACACCCTCCAGTGGCATCGGGGCACGGATCGGCAGAGCTACCACCGTCTGCCCTGGAGGAAGCACGAGCGGGGGGGCTGCCGGCGCGATGACCTTGCCCAGCGCCTCACCCTCCTGGCACTCCTGGAGCACTCGCGCCTCCCGCACCAACCGCTTGGGCCTTGCAAGAACCCCAGTGGCTCAGAGTCTCTTGTGTGGGTTCGTTGAGGAGGAGGTTGCCGAACTCTCGAATTATGTTCATACCCAGAATGACCGGATGTTTGCTGTCTGTGTCTCCCTGGGTCAGGACCACTCCCCGGCGGCTGAGTGATTTGCCGCTTATCGAAATCTGAATCCAGGCTACTCCGACGACAGGAACTGGTAGCTGGTTGGCGGCTACCAACTTTATCACTGTCCCCCACTGAGGTCTCACTGCTTCGGGAAAATGCTGCCGAAAATAAGTCTCTGGCATGGTTGTAACCTGCGATCCCGTATCCACTAGGCATCGCACAGCACGGCCTTTGATCTCTGCCCATACCACTGGGCACCGCGCGACCAGGTCTTCGTGACTTCCTCCACCCCGTGTGATGGGCTCAAGCTCCGGGCGGCGTCTCCACGGCTCAGGGTCCTCTGCTCTTCTTGGCCAGCGGGGCGAGTTTCTCCTGGAACGTGGGCACTCTTGGGCGGAGTGTCCCAATTCTCCACAATCGTAACAGGCGAATGGTTGTGGGGACAGACTTGGGTGGGGGCCGCGATGGTTCATGCCTCCTTTACCTGGCCCTGGACGACTCCTTGCGGCCACTTTCTTGGCTTTGGCCAGTTCACCTTTAATACTCTGTATCTCTTGCTTCATCTCTTGTACCCAGTGGGGTTCGCTCAGGGCTCTTACGGATGCTTCGATACTCCAAGCAATCCCCACAGGGACCGTCACCTCTTGCTCCTATTCCCAAACCCGTGCCTCCTTCCCTATCTTTGAAAAGGTCAGGTGTGGGTCCACTCACACCCACTCTCGCAGAGCCTGTCTTGTCAGGGTGTCTCGTAACCCGGTCACTAACAGGTCATGTAATGTTACGCTCACGGTCCCCACACCGACTCCATCCTTCCTTTCAATGGCTAAAAACAGTTCTTGCAAAACATTCATATACTGGGTCACTGTTTCCCCCTCTTTCTGCATGTGTCCAAACATCTGGGTTCTCAGTTCCCCCACATCGGTCGGGTCCCCTTAGGTCTCTTCTAAGATCTGTAACACCATGACGAAGGTGTTTCACTGCCCCCGGGGCCTCAACATTACGGTATCCCGGGCTTCCCCGTCCAATACCATCAGGGCCACTTCTGCCTCTAGGTCAGGGGTAAGCGGATGCATCCTGAATAACCCACGCATTCGCTCCGTCCAGTTCCACAGCATAGTATTGCAGCCGGAGAACCTGGGTAGATTGCTTAGCATAGCCCCCAAAAAAATGCTGGGCCGGGGGACCTCGTTGTTCGCGCACGGAGACTGCATCCTGCCGACTACGCCAAAATGTGAAAACAAAACACAAAACAAATATCCTGGAATGAAAAAGTAAAAAAATATATTGCAAAAATTGCATGAAGGTAGTAATAATTATTACTACCTTCATGCAATTTTTGCAATATATTTTTTTACTTTTTCATTCCAGGATATTTGTTTTGTGTTTTGCTTTTGGTTTTCTCTGTGTAAAGGTCATGTGTTCATATGCAATTACATTTTGCATGCACATTAATTTACTTTTTCTGCTCAGACCCAGTTTCTCATTTGCCAAAATGTGGTGCTTGCGGGTGCACAGGATGCAGTTGCGAGTCGCGAGACAATTTGGTGCTTTCTATAATAATGTTTATAGGACTAGAGGGAACTTTCCTCAGTCACGGCCTGATCAACAAAAAGGGGTAACACGGATTGCCCTCGCAGGGGCTCTAAACAAGCAAACACAAACGGGTAGAACACGACTACGTCCGGCACTAGCCGGTCACTATAGGGCCGTGGTATGGCCGACTACGGGTCATTAATTATATAGTCAACTTAGCCGTCCAGACGTCCCTCGCCGTTTGGGATGGTGGTCTTTCGGCGTAGTAGTCGCTGGGCCCAGTTGCTGAGGCGTAGACGGAGTCTTCGCACGCTCTGGCGCTCTGATGACACTGGAACCTCACAGGCCCCGGCGGAGTCCTTCAACGGGTGGGCCGCAGCCCCCAGGCTGGGGCAAGTGGCAGCGATGTGGGGTGGCGAAGGACAGGCCACCTGTGCAGCTAATGGCTGCGATGGGGAATCCGCGGCAAGCAGAAGCTCGGCCCCTGCTGTGGACAGGAGCGGGACAGTGGTGGTCGCCGATGGCACTGGGCTTGCCACGACCACGGGTGAGGGCAGAGCGGCTGTGGGCAGCAGGAGGCAGGCTGCAGCCACGGGTTGGAGTGAGGCAACAGCGGCCGCTGGTGTCCGCGGGCAGGCCGCAGCCGTGGGCAGGAGCGAGGAGGCAACGGCCACTGCCGCCCGCGGGCAGGCCACAGCCGCGGGCTGGAAGAAGGCGGCGGCCGCTGGTTGACGCGGGGCAGCGGTTCTCGGACTGTCATCTCATCGCCATCCCTCTGATGTCCAGGGGAAGTATCTCTCCTGTCTCTGGCCTCCTTCCCAGCTCTGGTGAGTCGATCTGGCTCTCAGTCGCTCCCATGATCTCCTGCTCCTTCTGTCTCATTCTGCTGACTCATCGTCCCAAGAATTCCCCGTCTCCTTTATACTGGTCCCTCCCCCAGCCCATCTGTCTGTTACAACGGTCCGTCCCCAAACTCTGTCCCCCCCGGAACCCAGGTGACGGTCCCCTTGGTTCTGACCCGGAGACTTGACGGGGACCCTCTCTCCCACATGCTGACAGGACCTGTGTGATGTCACAATCATGTGATCAGTCACATGATGGAGGAGTCACATGGTCTAGGTTTTAAGAGGCTGGCTTTCAAAGACAGCAGTGTTCAGTGTGCCTGGAGAGGAAGCATTCCAGGAAAGTGTTTGTGCCTGTGTTAAAGGACCTGAATCATGAATGTTGATAACGGTGAGTGGGCTAATCCCTGCCAGGAGAAGGACTCCGTTTTGTTTTGTTCTGCTGTTTTGCCCAGAGGGCTGTGCTTATTTTTCCCAGCTTGGCTTATGTTACCTTCAATAAACTAAGCACATTCTTCTAGAGACAGCGTTCCATTTCTACCTCTGTGTCCAGCCAAGTGAGTCACTCTACCACAATAGATAGATAGATACAGTAGATAGATAGATTAGATAGATTAGATAGACGGATAGACCTATAGATAGTGCAGAAGACTTCCGATCATTTGCAGTGAGCCCCTCTGAAGCCGGCATGCATATAACCGGCTGCAGAGGATCAATGTAGTGAGGGAAAGAAGCCGTGTGCAAGCAAGAGGTATGTATAGTGCTCGTGATGGCGCTGGCGATTGTAAGCCATGTTATCACGCCCAGAGGGACGTGATGACATGCTAAGTGGGCCAACTAGTCTGGGGACACTAACGCCCCATAAACTAATCAAAGGCCTCATTTACATATTATAAATGGACTGTAGAAATAATTTTGTAAAGATCTGTATATATATATAATGTAATACAGGGACTTTTAGGCAGGGTATTTACATAAGCAGGCACAACTGCTGGTCGATTTAGGTTCACGGGGACCTGAAAAGTTCAATTAAAAGACCTCTCAGAACTACGCAGTTCAGAAAACTGTAAAGCACAGAAAGCCTCTGACTTTCTACTGTATTTGTTCTATCTGTGTTTTTTCTCTCCAGAGTTGCATACTACTAAGAGGTTTTTTGAGTGATTATTGCAGAGCCTCAGGATCCAGACCTACACAGGTCTGCTAAAACATGAAAAATCTCCCAAAATTTTAGTTACACATTAAGGGCAATTGCCCTGGCTAATATTTGGGACCAATTATCAGCTTTTCAAAACCTGATACGCTTGCATCAGTTGAAATGAATTGTAAGTACACATTGCTATATAATATGACTGCAATATATTAAGGGGATAAAAACTTTGATAGGAGTACTTCTTTAATGATCGTTGTGTTGACCTGTCTAAACAGGTGATTAAATGACTGCTGATCGCTTTCCCATAGTCGGTCGCTAGTCATTTAGCCCCTTAACAACCATTGATACGGCGGCAGTTAAAGGTACTTATTCCTCAGTGCTGCTTTTTAATGGTGCTGAGAAATAAGGGTATAGCGCCCCCCCCAGCATGGGAAATTAGCCGAGACCTGGATAAGATGATTCGGGTCAGTTTTTACCGACCCCAGTGTTGCGATCACTGTTATTCTCGGAATAATGGCGACCGCAAAAAATAAATAGTCCAATTTCCCATTTAATTTCACTCTCCAGGCATATGATCTAGCACATTAGAGGGAAAGAGAAATAAGGTCCCCCAAGCCTCCCCAGTGTCTTCTTCCAGGAAGAAAATGTAGAGACAATAAACATGGAAGAGTGCAGCATGAGATGAACGAGGTGGTTTGATTGGGATGTCACAATGAAAGGCAGAGGGATTAGCCTCTCACCTGGAAGTTTTGCGCACCCTGCTCAACTCCAGTAGAGGACGTCTCCGTGCACTCCTGCTCTGTAGTTCAGGGATCGCTCCTGTGCTGTGCTTCCTGGTCTGATCATGTGGGCCCAAGATCCAGTCACGTGATGCCACTTCACAGGATGTGATGTAACTTCAGGTCCTGTTGCCTGGATATGAACGCTATAGCTCCAACCTGCTCCAGCCACAATCCCTCAAGAGGAATATCAACATTTTTTTTTTGCTGCATGCCTGCCGAGATCTGCTGGCCGGCACCTGGTAACAATAGAAAATTTTTCCAGTTGTTTCATTTTGATCACTGTGATAGACCCTAAAATGTTATTTTTTTTCCTTCCACGTTGCTTTAGTTCTCATAAGCACCTGAAGGGCCAGTAAACGTCTTGAATGTGGTTTTGTACACCTTGAGGGGTGCAATTTTTAGAATGGTGTCACTTTTGGGTATTTTCTGTTATATTGACCCCCCCAAACTCACTTTAAATGTGAAGTGGTCCCTAAAAAAATGGCTTTGTTTTTTTTTGGGAAAAATGAGAAATTTGCTGGACGATTTTTAACCCTTATAACGTCCTAAGGGTTTAAGAGCACAAAAATTAAAAGTTTGAAAATTGCAAAATTTTCCAAATTTGCCAAATTTCTGGTTTTTTTTTAGAAATAAACGCAAGTTATATAAAAGAAATTTTACCAATAATATGAAGTACAATATTTCACGAAAAAGCAAATATCAGAATCAGTGGTCAGAATGGAAAAAATTGGCTTGGTCATTAAGTACCAAATTGCCTCTGTCACTGAGGGGTTAAAGGCATTGATTGATGGGTGTAAATGTATCCTTAGATTCAGATACCTTATTGGTAACATCTTCTCTCATTGGAGTTGTTGTTATCCTTTTCTTTTTCATCTGATCCAGATACTAGGATGACTTTTCACGGCCACAGCTAATAGCTGGAGACTTTTCTCTTCTCCAACCTTAAAAATAATGTTGCCTGAATATAAATATTGGCCCATGTTGTGCTCTGCAATTAATAATTGCCCCTCACTATGTTTCTTGCACAAAAAATGACCTTTACATTGTCCCTCTTAAGATACTTGGCATCCACACTATCCTCTTCAATAAAATAATGCCTCCACACCATCCTCATTATATATTATTGCCCCGCCTTCCCAGCTTATATGCTGTGACTGCCACATCAATCACCCCTTATGTACTACCAAGCTTTCCTCTCTCTACACTGTGCCCCACTTTTCGCACTGCCACTCACACACTGCCATCTCACTATTTTGTGCCCTCACAATGTCTTATGACATAACCTAGGAAGAGCTGCTGCTCTAAACAATTGGCTGCAGCACTGTCAATGTGACATCAGCAATGCAGACAATAACATATAAAGGAAAATGCAACAGAGAATCAACACAGGACCTGGGAATAATTAATAAAGTACACTTTGTTTTTTTTTTTTTTTAAAAAAAACCTCTAATGTATTGCATTATGAAAATATTTTAAGAAGATCTTTGTCATGATCTATTTTTTGGATTCGTGACAGCTCTGGTTCCACTATAACTTAAATATAGTTTTATTTCTTTCGGGCCAGCAGGAGTTAATGTCAGTTTTCCTTGCTGGCAGCATGCTGTATCTGCTGAGTTGCTAGGACAGCTGAAGTGGGGTGGTGACCACTCCCACCATCCTTTAAATAGTCACCAGATGCATCAGCTGACTGTTGGTGATAGGAGAGAGACACACCGCCGTATTTCTTATGTGAGAATCGCATCGTATAACTTGTACTGGCTGTCGGCTTTACTGACCTGAGTTTGACAGCTGCATAGTGATCCATCACGCTATCATGCTCAGATCAGGAGAGGTACCTGTCAGTCTGTGCAGTGTGATTCCAGCCATAGAGTTATTCTATGGAGACCAGCCTTGCAGTTGCAGCTTTCTGGTGTCAGCACTGTATCAGCTACTTCTGTAGTTCGGGGTCCTGTTTCTGTGTCATATGCGGTGTGGAGCTTGGCAGCTGTGCCTGGAGCTAAGTTTTGTGTTTTTACCTGTCTCGTAATTGTCACTACCCAATGTGTTTATACCATCTGCAGTGGTGATGCTAGCGGCCTTGCCAGCCAGTGTGTGCACTAGCCAGGTGAGATGACAGTGAGGGACAAGATTCATGATGGCAGTGGGGGAATGAACCTGCTTAGGGCATTAGGGGAGTGCAGGGACAGGCTCAGGTTGGAGCTCAGGAGGATCATGACACTCTCACTTCCTCTGGATGTATGTGATTTTTCTGATGATGGGGAGAGTAAAGCTAGTTCTGATTTGCAGCAGGAATTGCATTACATAACAATGTCACGTGATCCCTGGGAGAGTCATTACCGACACCGCTGGAATAGCGCCAACGCTGGAGGTATCAATGTTTGTATTTACAAGGGAGAATCAGGGATTTAGAAGGTGTTGTGCAAGTGATGGACAACCCTTTTAAACTGGCTACATAATTGAACATTTTCTGAAGAGATGAATCTCGGGAAGATCTCTGTCCTGCCAAAATGTCATGTGTTTGAAAGCTTCTGTTTTTTGGGAACATTTGAGTTAGAGACACACCTATGGATGTATTTTAATGCACACCTGAAACACACTGCTTTTTTGTGCAGCATCATGGGAAAGTCTCAAGAAATCAGCCAAGACAACAGGAAGATAATTGGTGACTTGCACATGTCTGGCTCATCCTTGGGTACAATTTCAAGATTCCTGAAGGTGCCTCGTTCATCTGTACAAACAATTATATGCAAGTATGGATATAGGTATATATGGAATAGATAAATATATGTCTTGTAGATCTGTAAAGTCACACACCCCCTACATATAGTATATTGCACCCTTTAGTGCCTTTCATGTGGCAATAAAGGGTGTTTAACCTTGTTTAAACAAATAAATAAATACTTGTAAAAAATGACTTGAGGTCATTTTTTGATAACCAGCAAAGGTAAAGCAGACATCTGTGAGCTGATGTTATCAGGCTGGAAAGGACGATGGTTATTGAGCCCTTCCAGCCTGAAAATACCAGCATGCAGACACATCAGGATTGGCATATTATATTACATGCGCTAATTCTGGCACTTTGCCTGACTCTTCCTGATTGCCCTGGTATGGTGGCAATAGGGGTAATGGTAGTTAGGGTTTGTGTCAGCTGTGATATCGCAAAAATCCCAGCTTGCATCAAGCACTGTGGTTAGTAACCAAGTAATCAAAAATAAAAACACACTCAAATGAAAGGTTATTCGAATAAATGTTTCCCTACACTTTCCTTGGTTCACCAATTATTAAAAATAAAAAAAAAATTGAGGTCCTTCGAAGTCCTGAGAATCTGCTTTAGTCCACCGAATCTGATGTAGTCCACAAACGGATACCTAAGGCTAGTTTCACACTTGCTTTTTTTTGCAGCGCGTTTTTCCCGCAAGAAAACGCATTGAAAAAACGCATACAAAAGCATACAACTGCTGCGTTTTTTTCAAGCATTTTTATGAGCATGCATGGAAAAAACGCAGCGTTTTTATGCGTTTGTATGCGTTTTTAGTGCGTTTTTACCGCGTTTGCGTTTTTTTCCAACATTAGGTGGCCCCTCACACTAACCCAAACCATGACTTTACTAACCCTAACCCTGAACCTAACCCTGACCCTAACCCTAACCCTAACCCTAACCCTAACCCTGACCCTAACCCTTAACCAAATCATACTTAACCCTAACCCAAACCCTAAACCCTAACTAACCCTAACCCTAACCCTAACCCTGACCCTAACCCTAACCCTAACCCTTAACAAAACCATACTTAACCCTAACCCTGACCCTAACCCTAACCCTAACCCTTAACCAAATCATACTTAACCCTAACCCAAACCCTAAACCCTAACTAACCCTAACCCTAACCCTAACCCTGACCCTAACCCTAACCCTAACCCTTAACAAAACCATACTTAACCCTAACCCTGACCCTAACCCTAACCCTAACCCTGACCCTAACCCTTAACAAAACCATACTTAACCCTAACCCTGACCCTAACCCTGACCATAACCCTAACCCTAACCCTGACCCTAACCCTAACCCTGACCATAACCCTAACCCTGACCATAACCCTAACCCTAACCCTGACCCTAACCCTAACCCTGACCCTAACCCTTAACCAAACCATACTTAACCCTAATCCTGACCCTAACCCTGACCCTAACCCTTAACAAAACCATACTTAACCCTAACCCTGACCCTAACCCTGACCCTAACCCTTAACCAAACCATACTTAACCCTAATCCTGACCCTAACCCTGACCCTAACCCTTAACAAAACCATACTTAACCCTAACCCTGACCCTAACCCTAACCCTAACCCTAACCCTGACCCTAACCCTTAACCAAACCATACTTAACCCTAATCCTGACCCTAACCCTGACCCTAACCCTTAACCAAACCATACTTAACCCTAACCCTGACCCAAACCCCAACCCTAACCCTGACCCTGACCCTGACCCTAACCCTAACCCCCCTTAACTAACCCTAACTCTAACCCAAACCCCTAAATTCCATGGTTAAAAAAAAAAAAACGCATATGCAAAAAAACGCATACATGAGCATGCCAGTGCGCACATATGCGCATCCATAGGCTATAATGGCCATTTTTAGCGCAAAACGTGCGCATATGTGCGCATGCGCTTTTTTGCAGGGCCAAAAAATGCAACATGCTGCGTCTGGAAAATACAAACGCACACCCCAAAAAAACGCAGCGCATGAAAATCGCATACATGCGCTTACAAGCGCGCAGGTATGCGCACCCATGTTAAATATAGGGGAAAAAACGCATGCGCACATATGCGTTTTTTTCCAGCGCTAAAAAACGCAAATGTGAAACCAGCCTAAAATACATAAAAAGAGAGAATAAAATATATACTCTACCCCTATCACCAACTTATTCCAAAAAATGTTTCCACGCAGATCCTGTGTAGTCCAATGATCCACAAATCCAGCCCCAGCGACAGTGAATATCAATAAGTACTGTATATACTCGTGTATAAGCTGATCTGTGTATAAGCCGACCCCCCTAATTTTGCCACAAAAAACTGGAAAAACTTATTGACTTGCTTATAAGCCTAGGGTGGAAAATGCAGCAGCTACTGGTAAATTTCAAAAATAAAAATAGATACCAATGAAAGAAAAATTAATTGAGACATCAGTAGGTTAAATGTTTTTGAATATCCATATTGAATCAGGAGCCCCATATAATGCTCCATACAGTTCATGATGGCCCCATACGATGCTCCATACAAAATACACCCCATATAATGCTGCAAAAAGGTTAATAATGCCCCCATAAGATGCTCCATAGAATAATATGCCCCATATAATGCTCCATAAAGGTTATGGCCCCATAAAATGCTCCATAGATTATGCCCCATAAGATGCTCCATAGATTATGCCCCATAAAATGCTCCATAGATTATGCCCCATAAAATGCTACATAGATTATGCCCCCATAAAATGCTCCATAGATTATGCCCTGATATGCTGCCCCATAGAATATGCCCCCATATGCTGCCCCATAGAATATGCCCCACATGCTGCTCCATAGAATATGCCCCCATATGCTGCTCCTTAGAATATGCCCCCATATGCTGCTCCATAGAATATGCCCCCATATGCTGCCCCATAGAATATGCCCCCATATGCTGCCCCCATAAGATGCTCCATAGAATATGCCCCCATATGCTGCCCCATAGAATATACCCCCATATGCTGCCCAATAGAATATGCCCCCATAAGATGCTCCATAGACTATGCCTCCATAAGCTGCCCCATAGAATATGCCCCTATATGCTGCCCCATAGAATATGCCCCCATATGCAGCCCCATAGAATATGCCCCCATATGCTGCCCCATAGAATATGTCCCCATATGCTGCCCCATAGAATATGTCCCCATATGCTGCCCCATAGATGCTCCATAGCATATTCCCACATATGCTGCTGCAAAAAATAAAAATACCATACTCACCTCTCCTGCTCAGGACCCGGCACCTGAGATATTTACCTGTCCCCCGGCCCATCACTGCTCACCACTGTATGCCACGTCATTTGTCACTGGCGTTCAGGCAGCAGAGGGCACGGCACGCACTAGCCATGTCACTGCGCCCTCTGCTGGCTAAATGTCACAGACAGAGGATGCAGCCGAGAGCGGTGAGCAGCGATGGACCGGAGGACAGGTGAATATCGCTATACTTACCACCTTCTGGCACAGTCTCTGCAGCCCCAGTTCTCCACGGTCTCCCTTCCTGCCTTCAGCGGTCATGTGATACCGCTCATTACACTCATGAATATGCGCATATTCATGAGTTTAATGAGTGGTACCACATAATCGCTGAAGGCAGGAAGGGAGACCGTGAAGAAGCAGGGGGGCTGCAGAAACCACGCCAGGGGGGTAAGTATGATCTGTGACACCCCCGCTCCCCCTTCCCGCTGACCCCCAGGTATATGACTCATGTATAAGCCAAGAGGGGGACTTTCAGCCCCAAAAAATGGGCTCAAAATCTTGGCTTATGCATGTGTATATACGGTAATGTTACTGCTATAGACAGAAACCGGGTTCAGATATCACCGTTGTTCAGAGCCGCTGGGTACCGCTGCGGACTGCGAGATCTGGCGACTCTGAATTGAAGTAACATGAGTAACTACACAGCTCATCAGAGTAGCCGAGTCACACTGCCCTCTATGAAACTCTATGACTCTGAGAGGTGTAGTTACTGATGTCACCACTATACAGAGCCATCGGGTCTGGCAGAGCGCAGCGGGACCTGGAATGGCTGCTGCTATCGCCTATGGAGCAAAGATCTCTGAAAGATGCTCCATAACCTTTGTACGTCAGAGTCAGGGATTGTCGTGGGAACATGAAGTACTATGACAGACCTGTGTGGGAGTTTTTTGTTTTCTAATAAATTGGTGAACAAGGGACAATGTCTTGGCTTTGTTTCTCTCTTTTTATGTCTTTCAGATTTCCATTTGTGGACTACATCGGACCTGCATGGCTTTATTTTTTTTATGATGAACAATGGAAAGTGTCAGGAGTGTTTTTTCAAATTAAGTATTTTTTGTGTGTGTTTTTATTTTTTGATTACTGGATTAGTAATGGGGGGTGTGTGATGGATACCTTTCCATTACTAACCTTAGAGCTTGATGCCAGCTGTGATTTTTGAGAAATTACAGCTTTCCTCAACCCCAACTACCATTATCCCAATTGTTACCACACCAGGGTAATCGGAAAGAGCTGGGCAAAGCGCCAGAATTGACACATTTCATGTGATGGACCACTTCGGAGCTACTGTGGTCTGGTCATTTTTAGCCTAGGAAGGGCCCAATATCCATGGTACCTTCACTGCCTGATATCAGCTCTCAGCTGTCTGCCTTACCTTTACTGGTTATCAAAAATAGGGTGCATCCCACGTCACTTTTTTAAATTAATTATTTATTAGGTTAAACAAAGCAAAACACCCTTTAGTACCACATGAAATGCACTAAAGGGTGGAAGTTTATTATATGTAGGAGGCTATCTATCTATGTGTAAAAAATAGGAACAGCACAAAATATGCACGCTTCTCCAGACACCTCAATGTCCTAAGATAAGAGCAAAAAAAGAAAAAGCAGCACAAAAATTGTAGTGGTGTGAACTGTTTAATAGCCTAGTGGCATGGCGACGTTT
The DNA here is from genome assembly GCF_039654945.1 of Dendrobates tinctorius. Taxonomy (NCBI): domain Eukaryota; kingdom Metazoa; phylum Chordata; class Amphibia; order Anura; family Dendrobatidae; genus Dendrobates; species Dendrobates tinctorius. The sequence goes on from NW_027361672.1 coordinate 7,981,711, forward strand.
CGGATATGGGAATCCTTTCTCAAGCGATGAGTCTGTTACAAACACACAGTCTTATAGGGTGTACATACAATGAACATTAATCAATCAATTTCACATAAAATCATACATTATTCATATACATGATTCATGGATTCATAAAGTGCTAAGTGCTGCACCATGCATGAAACTTTCCATATACACACATGGTTTTCAAGTATCTATATAACAAATATAAAGTGAAATACAGTGACATAAAGTGCTAATTGCATTTTAAATAAAAAAATTCTCACAGGTGTGTAATCTTATTTCAGGAACATGTGCACTCACAATTTAAAGCTCCTCCATGGCCGCTGCTACTTGTCAGCAAGCCCAATGCTTCACTGCACATGTCTGTGTCAAAAAGACTACATATCCCACAATCCTTTGCATGCCTGCACATGTGCAGTAGCGCAGTAAGGCTAGTGGTGCCATTTTACTCATGGTATATACAGGAAGTGGTCATATGATGTATTTCCGGGATATCCAGCGGTGGAAATGTTCAGCCCAATAATCCAAACCGCTTATCCCAATATCCATATTAACAAATATTATAATAAAAACCTTAGTAAACAAGATAATACTTTGCTTAGTTGTGCCCTTAGTATATTTCTTTCTAAATTAAGATTATTTTATATTACCTTCACGTGCACGTACAGCGGGGGGCATCTTGCTATATATAATGGGGTTCGGCCCGCTTAGTTACACCATATAGGACGTAGTTCCTTTCCTTCCATACGAGTAGCTCTTATGATTTGGTCCCCCCATAGAAGCATTTTAGTGGATATTAACCTGGTGCCATGAAGGGCTATTCTTATGAATAATTTTTCTTTCTGTCCAACTGTCCATGAGAAAAAAACAAAGCATGCACTACTTTTTTGCATATATTGGATGAGACTCACCTATTCAAGTCTATGGGTGCGTAAAAAATATCGGGCTCTTCACAAACCATTCATGCTATATCCAATTTTTATTGATGCATTTCTATTAAAAAACTTGAGAGGCTGTATTTGATCAGGTACATTTTTTTACTTTAGATATTAGAAAACAGAAGGCACACAAATGTCACAATGATGTAAAAAATGGACATACGGAAAATCGGATGAAAATTAAATAAAAACTGTCAATCATTTCTGGATTAAACTCAAATTATTTTTTATACAGTCGTATGCAGCCAGCCTTACAGACATTGCTCAAAAATGTGCCTGCTTGCCTTACCTGCTTTCTTAGGCCAGGCTCAGATGGCTCAATTGAAAATCTGGCCAGTCATAACTGTAAATTGTAGACATGGTTAGCTCATTGTGCTCGACCACATTGCATGGATTATAGTGGCTCATAAAACAGGCCAAAGTAGCCTATTCGGTGACTATTTCCATGTAGACCATGGGTACGCATGGAAAATCAGCCATGTGCACTTGCACACTGGCTATAATTGGTCCATGCACTCTCTGTGGGTTGTTCGTGATGCACACAGAGAACACATGTACCAATTATTGCTACTGCATCTGAGCGAGAAGTTTGTCACTAAATTCTGTAAAATTAAGAGAAGAAAAGCATTTTTTAATAACCATTTCAATTAAAGCACAGTTTTTGCCTAAATAATAAACTCAAACACAACACAGGCAATCTGAATTGAAATTCTATACAGGCAGGCCCGGATTGATAATCTGGCGAACTGGGCAGATTCCCGGTGGGCCGGTGGCTCTGAACTACAAAATGGACCGCTGGCCCTTTAAAACTTCTGACTAGGCTCTGTGTGCGCTCGCGGTCCTGTTGGTGCACACGCTGATAAGGGCCGCCTGCCTCAGTGTGTGAGCGCGGTGTGAGTCTGTGTGTATGTGTGAGGCTGTGTGGCTGTGTGTATGTGGATTGCCCGCCAGGGCAGTGGGGTACTCGGTACCGGGCCGGTATCTCAGAGGGAAGTGTCACGGTAGCGGTGACCCGGTCCGTGGCCCTGGGCGTCCATGTAAAAGGGGTTAAGCGTGGCTGATTAAAGTTTATAAGTGGATGATATGTGACGCCACCTGTGGTGATCGGCAATGAAGGGGTTAAGCCGACGCTGCAGGCAGATCCTCTGGGACAGATGGTAAAAGGCAGCAAGATGTAATAGCTCCCCACAGGTGGAGCTGTGGTCCCAGGGCAGTGGTAATAGGTGTTGAGGAAGAGGGTGTAGTGTCTGGCACAGAGTTGTAGCAGTGCTGGAGGGTTTGCAGGAAGAATGCAATGACACAACATGGTGCTGTTTCCGTTACCTTTACTGTGCTTTGTAAGTGCAGTCCAGGGTCCAGATTACAGATGGAACAGAGGCTGGCCAGCTTGGAATCAACTTAGGAATCTCTCTATGCAGATGGGTTGTGTAGTCTCCTTTCTAGCGCTTTCTGAGGTACTTGCAGTACTGTGTTACACTGAAGTTCCACTTGCTCGTTCTCTTTTAGAACTCCCTCGTATGGCAGACAGCTATAGCCTCCTTCTTCTGGCTTACACATTGCTGTTGTGCCTCCAAGTCTTATCTAGGACCAGAGCATTTACAGCTCCCTATTCCTCCGGTTTCTGCTGCAGGAACATCAGTATCCGTACAACCTTGGAGACCGAACTACAGACCATGCACTACAGCTAGAAGTGAGCCTGAACTCTGCTCATTCCTCCAGCTCGTCTTCTCATGTCCACACACGTTTCCCTCCTCACACAAACTAACTAATTTCCCCTTCCTGGCCCTCAGAGAGCAGCTCCTCCCCCAGTTTTGGTTCAGAGCTCCCTCTGCTGGCCTGGAGTGGGAACTGTGCTGTGTGTTGTGTTTAACTGAGACCCTTTATTGCTTCCAAGCATGACATCACACTCCCTAGGAGGAACGTAATGCCACTGTGGCAACCCTACTCCTGGGGGCGCCACATATGTCTGAGGCTGTGTGTATGTGTGAGACTGTGTGAGGCTGTGTGCATGTGTGAGGCTGTGTGCATGTGTGAGGCTGTGTGCATGTGTGAGGCTGTGTGTATGTGTGAGGCTGTGTGTATGTGAGAGGCTATGTGTATATGTGTATGTGTAAGGCTGTGTGTATGTGTGAGGCTGTGTGTATGTGTGAGGCTGTGTGTATGTGTGTGTGTGAGGCTGTGTTTATGTGTGAGACTTTGTGTATGTGTGAGGCTGTGTGTATGTGTGAGGCTGTGTGTGGCTGTGTGTATGTGTGTGGCTGTGTGCTTGCGTGTATGTGTGAGGCTGTGTGTATGTGTGAGGCTGTGTGTATGTGTGAGGCTGTGTGTGTGTGGCTGTGTGTGGCTATGTGTGTGGCTCTGTGTGTGTGGCTGTTTGTATGTGTGTGGCTGTTTGTATGTGTGTGGCTGTGTGTATGTGTGAGGCTGTGTGTATGTGTGTGGCTGTGTGTATGTGTGTGTCTGTGTATGTGTGTGGCTGTGTGTATGTGTGTGGCTGAGTGCATGTGTGAGGCTAAGTGTATGTGTGAGGCTATGTGTGAAGCTGTGTGTATGTGTGTATGTGTGAGGCTGTGTGTGTGTATGTGTGATGCTGTGTGTATGTGTGAGGCTGTGTGTATGTGCAAAGCTGTGTGTATGTGTGTGGCTGTGTGTGTATGTTTGTGGCTGTGTGTGTATGTGTGAGGATGTGTGTGAGGCTGTGTGTGTACGTATGTGGCTGTGTCTGTATGTGTGAGGCTGTGTGTATGTGTGAGGCTGTGTGTATGTGTGAGGCTGTGTGTGGCTGTGTGTATGTGTGTGGCTGTGTGTATGTGTGAGGCTGTGTGTATGTGTGAGGCTGTGTGTATGTGTGTGGCTGTGTGTATGTGTGTGTGTGGCTGTGTGTGTGAGGCTGTGTGTATGTATGTGACTGTGTGTATGTGTGTGGCTATGTCTGAGGCTCTGTGTGTATGTGTGTGGCTGCGTATATGTGTGTGTATGTGTGTGACTGTGTATATGTGTGTGGCTGTGTGTATGTGTGTGGCTGTGTGAGGCTGTGCATGTGTAAGGCTGTGTGTGAGGCTGTGTGTATGTGTGAGGCTGTGTGTGAGGCTGTGCGTGAGGCTGTGCGTGAGGCTATGTGTGTGGCTGTGTGTGTGGCTGTGTGTGGCTGTGTGTGTGGCTATGTGTGTGTGGCTGTGTGTATGTGTGTGGCTGTGTGTATGTGTGTGGCTGTGTGTATGTGTGTGGCTGTGTGAGGCTGTGCATGTGTGAGGCTGTGTATATGTGAGGCTGTGTGTATGTGTAAGGCTGTATGAGGCTGTTTATGTGTGAGGCTACAGTTGTGGCCAAAAGTATTGACACCCCTGCAATTCTGTCAGATAATACTCAGTTTCTTCATGAAAATGATTGCAAACACAAATTCTTTGGTATTATTATCTTCTGTTATGAATGAGTCACCGTAGGAGGCAAAAACAGAAATACTAGCTAAGTCCAGAAAACCAGAAAAGTTGGCAGCCATCTGATTACAGACCCCTGAACCTATCAACAACAACTAGCAGTAGCCGTGGGGGGTTCCTACGGTGCCCTAGACCCCTCGATCACAGCCGGAGAACTACATAGGCCTAAAGACAGAAAGGGAAATCTAAACTGCCCCAGAGCAAACCCCAAAGCAATAGGCAGCCCCCAACATATAATGACGGTGAAGCAAGATGAAAAAACACTCACACAGATAGAAAGATAGGCTGAGCACAAGATTGGGCCCAAGCTAACTACATAGGACAGGATAGAAAAGCTGCTGTCTGTAATCCACCAAAACCCTATCAAAACAAGAGCCAACAGCTGATAGGGAAAAAAGCCCTGAAGACGCTAGGCTTCAAAAAGACTATATCAGCACTCAGTTATCTTCTGAAGACAGAGCAAAAGGAATTCAGCACACCCCAGCAGAGAATGGCAGAAATCCAGAAAAACAAGGAAAAACAAAACCAAAACACAAATGCAAAAGGCAGAGCAGAAAACTTAGCTTTTGAGGAGCAGGAATCATACTGGTCTCCTAGAATCCCTCAGAGAGATCACCAGCAAGGCAGAAGGGCGTCGGCTGCCTTATATCCAGTCAGCAATTCCCAACACCCAGTCATCATCATCCTGCCCAGATGCTTGGTAATCAGCCTCACTACCTTCCTTCACCAGAAGAGGGAGTTCACCAGACCTCAATGGTGAAGGGGAAAATGAACTCACAACAATCTTCATTTAATTTGTCTTAAATGAAAAAACACAAAAGAGAATGAAGCAAAAAGCAAAACATTCATCATTTCACACAAAACTCCAAAAATGGGCCAGAGAAAAGTATTGGCACCTTCAGCCTAATACTTGGTTGCACAACCTTTAGCCAAAATAACTGCGACCAACCGCTTCCGGTAACCATCAATGAGTTTCTTACAATCCTCTGCTGGAATTTTAGACCATTCTTCTTTGGCAAACTGCTCCAGGTCCCTGATATTTGAAGGGTGCCTTCTCCAAACTGCCATTTTTAGATCTCTCCACAGGTGTTCTATGTGATTCAGGTCTGGACTCATTGCTGGCCACCTTAGAAGTCTCCAGTGCTTTCTCTCAAACCATTTTCTAGCACTTTTTGAAGTGTGTTTTGGGTCATTGTCCTGCTGGAAGACCCATGACCTCTGAGGGAGACCCAGCTTTCTCACACTGGGCCCTACATTATGCTGCAAAATTTGTTGGTAGTCTTCTGACTTCATAATGCCATGCACACGGTCAAGCAGTTCAGTGCCAGATGCAGCAAAACAACCCCAAAACATCAGGGAACCTCCGCCGTGTTTGACTGTAGGGACCGTGTTCTTTTCTTTGAATGCCTCTTTTTTTCTCCTGTAAACTCTATGTTGATGCCTTTGCCCAAAAAGCTCTACTTTTGTCTCATCTGACCAGAGAACATTCTTCCAAAACTTTAGGTTTTTCAGGTAAGTTTTGGCAAACTCCAGCCTGGCTTTTTTATGTCTCTGGGTAAGAAGTGGGGTCTTCCTGGGTCTCCTACCATACAGTCCCTTTTCATTCAGACGCCGACGGATAGTACGGGTTGACACTGTTGTACCCTCGGACTGCAGGGCAGCTTGAACTTGTTTGGATGTTAGTCGAGGTTCTTTATCCTACATCCGCACAATCTTGCGTTGAAATCTCTTGTCAATTTTTCTTTTCCGTCCACATCTAGGGAGGTTAGCCACAGTGCCATGGGCTTTAAACTTCTTGATGACACTGCGCACGGTAGACACAGGAACATTCAGGTCTTTGGAGATGGACTTGTAGCCTTGAGATTGCTCATGCTTCCTCACAATTTGGTTTCTCAAGTCCTCAGACAGTTCTTTGGTCTTCTTTCTTTTCTCCATGCTCAATGTGGTACACACAAGGACACAGGACAGAGGTTGAGTCAACTTTAATCCATGTCAACTGGCTGCAAGTGTGATTTAGTTATTGCCAACACCTGTTAGGTGCCACAGGTAAGTTACAGGTGCTGTTAATTACACAAATTAGAGAGGCATCACATGATTTTTTGAACAGTGCCAATACTTTTGTCCACCCTCTTTTTTATGTTTGGTGTGGAATTATATCCATGTTGGCTTTAGGACAATTCTTTTTGTGTTTTTTCATTTAAGACAAATTAAATGAAGATAATAATACCAAAGAATTTGTGTTTGCAATCATTTTCAGGAAGAAACTGAGTATTATCTGACAGAATTGCAGGGGTGTCAATACTTTTGGCCACAACTGTATGTATGTGTGAGGCTGTGTGTATGTGTGAGGCTGTGTGTATGTGTGAGGCTGTGTGTGTGTGAGGCTGTGTGTGTGTGTGATACGTGTGTGAGCTGTGTGATACGTGTGAGCTGTGTGTGTGAGCTGTGTGATACATGCGTGTGTGATACATCCATGTGTGAGCTGTGTGTGTGTGAGCTACTTGTGTGTGTGAGCTGTGTGTGTGAGAGCTGTGTGATACATACGTGTGTGAGCTGCGTGTGAGCTGTGTATGTTAGCTGTATGATACGTGTGTGTGAGATGCATGTGTGATACGTGTATGTGTGATATACATGTGTGAGCTGTGTGTGAGTATAAGCTACTTGTGTGTGTGAGCTGTGTAATATGTGTGTGTGTGAGCTACTTCTGTGTTTGAGCTGTGTGTGATACATTGTGTGTGTGTGAGCTGTGTGTGAGCTACTTGTGTATGTTAGCTGTGTGATACATGCTTGTGTGTGTATGTGAGCTGTGTGTGTAAGCTGTGTGTGACAGTGAGCTGTGTGATACGTGTGTGTGTGAGCTACTTGCGTGTGTGAGCTGTGTGATACATATGTGTGTGATATGTGTGTGATATGTGTGAACTGTGTGTGAGCTACTTGTGTGAGTGGTGTGATACATGTGTGTGAGCTACTTGTGTGTGAGCTGTGTGATACATGCGTGTGTGAACGTGTGCTGTGTGTGTGTATGAGCGTGAGCTTTGTGATGCATGAGTGTGTGAGCGTGTGCTGTGTGTGTGAGCTACTTGCGTCTGTGTGATACATGCGTGTGTGTGCTGTGTGATACATGTGTGTGTGTGTGAGATACGTGTGTGATACGTGTGAGGTGTGTGAGTTACGTGTGTGAGCTACTTGTGTGTGTGAGCTTTGTGTATGTGAGCTGTGTGTGTGTGAGCTGTGTGTGAGCGTGAGTTGTGTGAGCTACTTGAATGTGTGAGTTGTGTGATACATGTGTGTGTGATACCTGTGAGCTGTGTGTGATCGTGAGCTGTGTGTGAGCTGTGTGATACCTGTGAGCTGTGTGTGAGCGTGAGCTGTGTGTGAACTGTGTGTGTGAGCTGTGTGATACGTGTGTGTGTTACTTGTGTATGTGTGAGCTGTGTGATATGTGTGTGTGAGCTGTGTGATGCGTGTGTGTGAGTTACTTGTGTGTGTGAGCCGTGTGATACGTGTGTGTGCGTGAGCTGTGTGATACGTGTGTGTGTTACTTGTTTGTGTCTGTGTGAGCCGTGTGATACGTGTGTGTGAACGTGAGGTGTGTGAGCTACTTGTGTGTGTGAGCTGTGATACAGCGTGTGTGATACGTGTGAGCTGTGTGTGTGATACGTGTGAGCTCTGTGTGTGTGTGAGCTACTTGTGTGAGCTGTGTGATACGTGTGTGAGACACGTGTGTGTGTGTGAGCTAAAGCAAAAGTTGGCACAACCTGCCAGTGTTCTACGATTTGGGTGAGGACATTCATTGTATGTGGGCTGGTGAATTTTTTTTGTGCCAGTGCTGCTTTTTGGTCTCAGTCCGGCCCTGAGTCTAGCCTGCTTACAGGAGCAATTACTAGCGAAAGAATAAGTGATAAGTATATGATCAATGTGGATCCAATTGCCGAGACTCCTGCTGATCACAAGAACAAGGCATGACCACCGCTCCCCTGTTCCACAAAAGTGAATAAAGCTGTGACCATTCATGTGTACTTCATAACACAAAGGACTTTAGGACCCTAGATTCTCAGAATCGACGGGTGTCCCATTTGGTACATTTTTCACCTAAATAATGAAACCCCTTTAAATGCTGTAAGTGCTGAAATTCAGAAATTCAGTGTGTAAATTGTATTAACAGAACAGTTGGACAAGAATAAGAAGATATTAGCAGATCAGATGTGTTATAGCCGGAATAATTTATAAATCAAAATGAGTAATGTAATTAGAGTAACCATGATCTCAACATCCTGAGGAATAGGTACACTTTGTAAAGAATTATCTTAAGGCCTGAATTTTCCAAGTTTTTCAGCCGAATAATAAGTCAAAAATGAGTCAACAGTAATGATATTGGCAGATTCATTATTTTCAACAAATATTTCTTCTAATTATTTAGTTATGTATTCACTGACAAAACGATTATAAAATGTGATTTTCAGGCCAATCACATTTTGTCATAGCAAAAATGAAGAGGGGAGTTACTCCCCTTGATTAAGAATTGCTTCATATAGGGTGTCACAGGATAGTTCATGAAGAATATGAGATTCTGCCAGCAATGGTTGATGATTTTGCACTGTGTCCTAATAGTTAAAAGTACACTAGGCTTGTTCTGCCTTCTTCCACGTAGGATGCTGTGTGGATTCCAGCATACGGCTTAACCTTTCATCCACTCCCAGAAACAAGACTGTATGGGTGCTTAAGTCTATTATTTATTGGGATGATATGGACAACAATGGGAGATGATAACAGATGGTATAGTAGAACACAGTAGGGCCATTCCATGGTAACTTACGTTACATTCACAAGCCAAAACTGAGTTAATAATGGCTGCAGACTGTTCTTTGAAGGCAGGCACAAAAATGAGTGAATGTACATTGTACATTACACTATTCTCAATAGATATTAATACAGTTTGATTTCTCAACAATACAGATTAAATGCAAAATACAGTGTTATTACTTGGTAACTTACGTTACACAAAAAAGGAGAGGCAATTGTGCATGTCATGAGACTGCCAAATTTTCTGTTCTGGTAAACAGGTGAGAAGCACTATTTTTATTGTATTAAAACACCATAGTCCAAGCAACTTTATCAAATTTATTTTAACCTCTCAAGTTAAATGCAACAGTTTTTATTACAAGAAATGTAGGTAACTTACATTACAACACAATATAGTACCTTACGTTACAAAACAAAGAATGTGTTCAACTTTGTCAGTGTTCATATTTGAGAAGGAAAACTGACTTTATTTAGACAAAACATAGGCTGCTGCATGTGAATTCATTGGTGTGAACTAAATATGTAGACTTTAGAATAAAAATGTAATCAATCAATATTCATACTTCAGTTGTCAATATTTTTGCAGAGTGGAAATTTTGATTGCAAAATATGACCGCTGATCAATTACATAATGTAGACAAAATTTTAATCTAGGCCTATATATGTGGTCCAGTCCAATGAATTCAGACCCAGTGATCACTGATCACTACTGAGCATGTCCATAAAGTGCAGCACAGATTCATCTCAACTACGACTCCACAGCACTGGTCACTCATGTGCATGTACATAAAGTGCAGCACAGATTCATCTCATCTACGACCCTCCAGCACAGCCTCACTACTGAGCATGTATATAAAGTGCAGCACAGATTCATCTCCACTGACTCCACAGCACTGGTCACTCATGTGCATGTACATAAAGTGCGCACAGATTCATCTCAAATATGACTCCACAGCACTGCCCCCTACTGAGCATGTACATAAAGTGCAGCACAGATTCATCTCCACTACGACTCCACAGCACTGATCACTACTGAGCATGTACATAAAGTGCAGCACAGATTCATCTCATCTACGACCCTCCAGCACAGCCTCACTACTGAGCATGTATATAAAGTGCAGCACAGATTCATCTCCACTGACTCCACAGCACTGGTCACTCATGTGCATGTACATAAAGTGCGCACAGATTCATCTCAAATATGACTCCACAGCACTGCCCCCTACTGAGCATGTACATAAAGTGCAGCACAGATTCATCTCCACTACGACTCCACAGCACTGATCACTACTGAGCATGTACATAAAGTGCAGCACAGATTCATCTCATCTACGACCCTCCAGCACAGCCTCACTACTGAGCATGTATATAAGGTGCAGCACAGATTCATCTCCACTGACTCCACAGCACTGGTCACTCATGTGCATGTACATAAAGTGCGCACAGATTCATCTCAAATATGACTCCACAGCACTGCCCCCTACTGAGCATGTACATAAAGTGCAGCACAGATTCATCTCCACTACGACTCCACAGCACTGATCACTACTGAGCATATACATAAAGTGCAGCACAGATTCATCTCCACTGACTCCACAGCACTGGTCACTCATGTGCATGTACATAAAGTGCGCACAGATTCCTCTCAAATATGACTCCACAGCACTGCCCCCTAATGAGCATGTACATAAAGTGCAGCACAGATTCATCTCCACTACGACTCCACAGCACTGATCACTACTGAGCATGTACATAAAGTGCAGCACAGATTCATTTCATCCATGACCCCACAGCACAGCCTCACTACTGAGCATGTCCATAAAGTGCAGCACAGATTCATCTCATCTATGACCCCACAGCACTGCCTCAGTACTGAGCATGTACATAAAATGCAGCACAGATTCATCTCATCTATGACCCCACAGCACTGATCCCTACTGAGCATGTACATAAAGTGCAGCACAAATTCATCTCATCTACGACCCCACAGCACTGATCACTACTGAGCATGTGCATAAAGTGCAGCACAGATTCATTTGAACTATGATGCCACAGCACTGGTCACTACTGAGCATGTACATAAAGTGCAGCACAGATTCATCTCATCTATGACTCCGCAGCACTGGTCACTACTGAGCATGTACATAAAGTGCAGCACAGATTCATCTCCACTACGACTCCACAGCACTGGTCACTACTGAGCATGTACATAAAGTGCAGCACAGATTCATCTAATCTACGACTCCACAGCACTGGTCACTACTGAGCATGTGGGTTGCCCCGTCTCGCCCAGTGCAGCGGGGTACTCGGTACCGGGCCGGTGTCAGGGGGATGCGTGTCACAGCAGCGGTGACCCGGTCCGTGGCCCTGGGCGCCCAATATCATTGGCGGTGATGTTGTAATATAGTTTATATGGATAGTTCATGACGCCACCCGTGGTGTTTGGCAAGTAAGATGTTGAGCCAACGCTGCAGGCAGATCCGCTGGGACTGATGGTGTGGTGCAGCAAAGATGGTGCAGCTCCCCACAGGTGGAGCTGTAGTCCCAGGGCAGTGTAGGTGCAATGGATGAGGAGAGGCGCAGAATGGTGTAGATGTTGTTACCCAGGTGTAGCGGTGCTGGAATAACTGGAGGACACCAGGGTGTGCGGTTCCAAGGCTTTACTCACTGTTTGCAGTTCACACACACTCCCGCCTCTGTACTATGTTCTCCAGGTCAGGGCTCCAGCCAACCTCCAGGCCAGATAGGGTTCTCCCTTCCACACTCCGCCAACATGTACCTCTACTGAACGACTCCTCCAATGCGCTTTTAGGTGCGAAGCACTCCAGTGCTTAGTTACCCTGGAATGCCTCTCTCTAGGTGTTCCTAGTCTCTACTTGTATGACAGACAGCTGTAGCCTGCTTCAGGGACTCCTCACTGCATCCCGGCTCTCTATTCAGTTGCTGTTGTGTACCAAGTCTATGATGGGAGCAAGGCGTTAGCGGCTCACTACTCCTCCGGTGTCTGTTGCCGGACATAAAGATCCAATCAACCTCGGGGACCAGGCCCTGGCCTTTGCGCTCTGGACTGGAAGGGTTCTCTATCTTTCTTCAACCAGCTTCCCACCGTCCTTCTATTCTCCTTCGTTCCGATCTGTTCTCTCTCTCTTATGGAAGGTTAGGTTATCAATCTTATCAGTCTCTTTCTCTGTCTTTCTCGTGCCAGCAGCCCAGATCACTGGGACCTGCTGCAGTACGTCCTTCAGACACCCATCTTCTCTCTTCTCTCCCTCTCTCCAACTAACCAACTAACTCTCACTCTTCCCACTCTTTTTATATCATCTCACTCCACCTGCCTCCCAGCACATCTCGTGTTACGAAGCAGGGTTCCACGAGGGGTGCTCTGCTAACCCCCAGCCTGAAGCTGTTAGGTGGCCCCACTGAACTATCCTGTGTGTGGAATGCAGGTGTGGAGTGTGGTCAGGAGTTCCCACCCTACCTGGATGGTGGGGCACTACACCTTAGGAGAAGGTGCAGTACCTCTGTGGCGACTGAAGCCTCAGGGGCGCCATACATGTACATAAAGTGCAGCACAGATTCATCTGATCTACGACTCCACAGCACTGATCACTACTGAGCATGTACATAGTGCAGCACAGATTCATCTCCAATAAAAGCCGAGATCCTCAGATCAGGAACAGAACAGACATTTATAGGACATTTCATAACTTTCCCAAATTCTTATGAAAATATTTACAGCTCATCCTGCATTGTATACTGTCGTCTCTTCATCTTTTCAGCTGGCGTTAATGGCATTGTGACTCTAAAAATACAAAGAATGACCTTATAATATAAATAATATAAAGTAAAATGAGCATCAAAATTATGGTAGTATTTAAATATTTCAAAAAGCTGCCTGTAAGTGATGTCCAAAAATTGAAAGGCAGGTAACTTACATTGAAAAGCTGAAGTAACTTACATTACAAAGCTGATGGTAACTTACGTTACAATAAGTTTATTTCATACAGAAACTGTGAAACTTTTAGCAGCAACATGAAACTTAGTGAATAGTTAATATATTATGCAATATAAGAACTCTGCAAGTTACAACTTAATTTATGCTTAGTTCTCAATCCTACAGAAACTTTTTATCATTTTGGTAACTTATGTTACTGAGAAAATGTCTATAATGGATATGTGCAAAATTTCTGGTAAACAATAATCTTACAGAACCAAAGAAATTATAGTATTTTGATTTTCTAACAGTACTTCTTTTATATTTACTGAACTTAAGTTATGCATGTTGCTAGTTAATAGTAATCCACTTACCAATATAGCCAGTCACTGTATGATTCCAGTTAGAACAGAAGGTGTTCACATGCAACCCTCTGCCATCTTGGAAATATATGGAATTTGAAAGAAACAGTGTTGCCACCTTATAATAATAATACATTTTATTTCTATAGCGCCGACATATTCCGCAGCATTTTACATTTCAGAGAGGATTTGTATAGACATTACAGCATAACAATAATCACCTAGATTATAACAAATACCAAGAGGAATGAGGGCCCTGCTCGCAAGCTTACAGTCTATGAGGAAAGAGGTAGACACAAAAGGTGGGTGGTAACAATTGCCCTGATTGTTTGGACCAGCCACAATGTTCAGTGTGTAACAGTACAGACACAGAGGGCTAATGGATGCATAAAGCATGTGGGATCATGATACGGGGAACCAGGTTATGGTAAAACTTTTGACTGTGCCACCCAGGGATAGATTAGGTTAATGTGTTGAGGCGGTAGGCCAGTCTGAATAAATGCACTTTCAGGGCACGCTTAAAATTGTGGGGATTGGGGACTAATCAAATTGACCTGGGAAATGCATTCCAAAGAATTGGCGCAGCACGTGTAAAGTCTTGGAGACGGGAGTGGGAGGTTCTGATTATTGAGGATGCTAACCTCAGGTCATCAGCAGAACGGAGGGTGAGGGTAGGGTGGTATACTGAAACAAGGGAGGAGATGTAGTGTGGTGCTGAGCCATGGAGGGCTTTGTGGATGAGGTTAATAAGTTTATACTGGAGTGGATGGGTAGCCAGTGTAATGACTGGCACAAGGTAGAGGCATCGGTGTAACGATTGGTGAGGAATATGATCCTGGCTGCAGCATTCAAGACAGATTGGAGAGGGGAGAGTTTGGTAAGAGGGAGACCGATTAGAAGAGAGTTACAATAGTCGAGACGAGAATGAATAAGAGAAACAGTAAGAGTTTTTGCGGAGTTAAAAGTAAGAAAAGGTCGAATTCTAGAAATGTTTTTGAGGTGCAGATGACAAGAGCGAGCCAGTGATCGAATGTGGGGGGCAAAGGAAAGCTCGGAGTCAAGTATGACCCCAAGACAGCGGGCATGTTGCTGGGGAGTAATAGTGGAACCACACACAGAAATAGCAATGTCGGGTATAGGTACATTAGTAGAGGGAGGAAACACAAGGCGTTCAGTTTCAGATATAGTGAGGACATGATGTTAGACACAGCGTTTAGACAATCGCCGGTGTTTTCTAGAAAGACTGGCGTGAAGTCAGGAGAAGAAGCATATAATTGGGTGTCATCAGCATAGAGATGGTACTGGAAACCAAATCTACTGATTGTTTGACCAATAGGGGCAGTGTACAAGGAGAAGAGGAGGGGGCCTAGAACCGATCCTTGAGGAACCCCAACAGTAAGGGGAAGGTCAGAGGAGGAGGAACCGGCAAAAGATACAGTAAAGGAGCGGTCAGAGAGATAGGAGGAGAACCAGGAGAGAACGGTGTCCTTGAGGCCAATGGAATGAAGCATAGCGAGGAGGAGCTGATGATCCACAGTGTCGAATGCTGCAGAGAGGTCCAAGAGAATCAGCATGGAGTAATGACCATTTGATTTATGCCATGTGTAATGAAGTACCAACTTACAAAAAATTAACTATTTCCAAAATATTTGAAAATTTTGAAAATATTCCTTCTCAGCATGGAACGGCCCAGTAGTAGATGAGATCAGGGGTTGTTGTACAAAGTTGAAGATGATATCAGAGATTGTTGAACACAGTTATGGATGATTCAGAGATTTTTTAACTCAATTATGGATGATTCAGCAGATTGATATACAAAATGTGGATGATTCAGGTAAAAACTATAAGAAAGATAATGCAGCATGTCAGTACAGGTAGACAATATCAATACATCAGTACTAGCAGGTAATCACAGCAATACAGGGTACTATCACAACAGTAGCAATGATACAGGATGCTGTTATATCAGTAGCATGCATTATATAGAAGCTGAGCAATACAACATACACAGCAGTAAAGGAGAAAGAGATATCTAAAACAACTAATGGCTGCCAGCTTGCACTCACTGAACAGAGGATGCATAACTATCATGCAGTGCAATAGCATTACAGGAGCTGAACATGCATTGCAAACATCATGAGGCATGCACTATGGCCAGCTAGCACAGATGTATAGCATATTTACATAAATGCATTAAACCTTACTGGAATCCGCTTGTTATAAGCAGTGGTTTTGCAGAGAGCTGAGCAGATGTGAGCAACCCAGAAGACTGGCTGAAATGGTTACATGTTGTTGACCAGGGAAGGAAGAAGGGGGGTGTTGAACAGTTAACCATTTGGGAAAACAGGAGATTCCAAACATATGAATAAGAAAGAGGAGGGCAACTATGACACCTACTGGCAATAGCTGGAACAGCACTTAAAAATATCTTGCTGCACAGAATGGGCAGAACAAGGCTACTAGTGAGATGGCTGAGGCATGGTTCAGTATGATGTCATTGCTAAAAACGTAAGGCACTTAGTTAACAAAAAGGATATTATATAAGGAGAAATGCCAGCACCATAGATAGCTTGCAGTAGGAGTGACGTACCACTCTCTATTAAGATAAAAAAAAGTTTCAGCACTACTAATAGTTATGAGATTTTTTTTCCTGGTGGACAAGTCCACTTAGCAAATGAGAAGACTGGCATTAAAAGAATGAGGATGGTCATAGTTTTTGGGAGCATAGAAGCTTACTCCTGCTTGTGAAGAGTGCATAAACCAGAAAAGTCTGAGAAGAACCTGTGAAAAGGCAGAGGAAAGCTACACTAGAGGAGTTTGGAAGTGGAAGACTAGAGACATCTTGGAGACTGTTGCTTGCATGTAGGGAATTGTGATGAGGTACCTGAGGTGGACTGTGTGAAAAGTCACCATATAAGTTACTACAAGATATTGCTTCCACAAAGAAAAGAGAGTAGAGGGCTTGTTACTAGTGTTGAGCATTCTGATACTGCAAATATCGGGTATCAGCCGATATTCGCTGTATCGGAGTTCCGATACCAAATTCCGATATTTTTACAATATCGAATACCGGAACCGGAAGTTCCCATAATGCAATGAGCCAGTTGTGTTAGCCATGTTAACTAATGGCATGGCTGTGATTGGCTGCTGAAATGATGTCATCATGATGCGTGGTCTGTGCGGGCCTGCCAGGAGTCTGTGCGGGCCTGCCGGGGGTCTGTGCGGGCCTGCCGGGGGTCTGAACGGTGTGCCGGGGGTCTGTGCGGGCCTGCCGGGGGTCTGTGTGGACTGCTGGGGGTCTGTACGGGCCTACCGGGGGTCTGTGCGGACTGCAAGTGGTCTGAGTGGGCCTGCCGGGGGTTGTGTGTGTGTGCAGGCATCGTCCGATGGGACTACAAGTCCCATCGGGCTATGCCTGCTACAATGACAGTGATTGACACATTAGTCAATGATGGGACAGTAGTAGTCCCATCATCCGGCTAATGTGTTGAATGTAAAAAAAAAAACATACATACTACATACATACTATATACATACTACATATACAGTGGGGAAAAAAAGTATTTAGTAAGTCAGCAATAGTGCAAGTTCCACCACTTAAAAAGATGAGAGGCGTCTGTAATTTACATCATAGGTAGACCTCAACTATGGGAGACAAACTGAGAAAAAAAAAAAACAGAAAATCACATTGTATGTTTTTTTTTCATTTTATTTGCATATTATGGTGGAAAATAAGTATTTGGTCAGAAACAAGCAATCAAGATTTCTGGCTCTCACAGACCTGTAACTTCTTCTTTAAGAGTCTCCTCTTTCCTCCACTCATTACCTGTAGTAATGGCACCCGTTTAAACTTGTTATCAGTATAAAAAGACACCTGTGCACACCCTCAAACAGTCTGACTCCAAACTCCACTATGGTGAAGACCAAAGAGCTGTCAAAGGACACCAGAAACAAAATTGTAGCCCTGCACCAGGCTGGGAAGACTGAATCTGCAATAGCCAACCAGCTTGGAGTGAAGAAATCAACTGTGGGAGCAATAATTAGAAAATGGAAGACATACAAGACCACTGATAATCTCCCTCGATCTGGTGCTCCACGCAAAATCCCACCCCGTGGGGTCAGAATGATCACAAGAACGGTGAGCAAAAATCCCAGAACCACGCGGGGGGACCTAGTGAATGAACTGCAGAGAGCTGGGACCAATGTAACAAGGCCTACCATAAGTAACACACTACGCCACCATGGACTCAGATCCTGCAGTGCCAGACGTGTCCCACTGCTTAAGCCTGTACATGTCCAGGCCCGTCTGAAGTTTGCTAGAGAGCATTTGGATGATCCAGAGGAGTTTTGGGAGAATGTCCTATGGTCTGATGAAACCAAACTGGAACTGTTTGTAGAAACACAACTTGTCGTGTTTGGAGGAAAAAGAATACTGAGTTGCATCCATCAAACACCATACCTACTGTAAAGCATGGTGGTGGAAACATCATGCTTTGGGGCTGTTTCTCTGCAAAGGGGCCAGGACGACTGATCCGGGTACATGAAAGAATGAATGGGGCCATGTATCGTGAGATTTTGAGTGCAAACCTCCTTCCATCAGCAAGGGCATTGAAGATGAAACGTGGCTGGGTCTTTCAACATGACAATGATCCAAAGCACACCGCCAGGGCAACGAAGGAGTGGCTTCGTAAGAAGCATTTCAAGGTCCTGGAGTGGCCTAGCCAGTCTCCAGATCTCAACCCTATAGAAAACCTTTGGAGGGAGTTGAAAGTCCGTGTTGCCAAGCGAAAAGCCAAAAACATCACAGCTCTAGAGGAGATCTGCATGGAGGAATGGGCCAACATACCAACAACATTTTGTGGCATCCTTGTGAAGACTTACAGAAAACGTTTGACCTCTGTCATTGCCAACAAAGGATATATCACAAAGTATTGAGATGAAATTTTGTTTCTGACCAAATACTTATTTTCCACCATAATATGCAAATAAAATGAAAAAAAAAACAGACAATGTGATTTTCTGGATTTTTTTTTCTCAGTTTGTCTCCCATAGTTGAGGTCTACCTATGATGTAAATTACAGATGCCTCTCATCTTTTTAAGTGGTGGAACTTGCACTATTGCTGACTGACTAAATACTTTTTTTCCCCACTGTATACAACATTCATACAACATACATACATACTACATACATACTTCATATATACTACATTCATACAACATACATACATACTACATACAGTATATACTACATTCATACAACATACATACTACATACATACTACATTCATACATACTACATACTTACTACATACATACAACATACATAAAACATGCTACAGACATACAACATGCATACTACATACATACATTCATACAAAACATACATATAGACATACAGTACATATAACATAGAGTACATACTCACCATCACTTGTCACTTTGATACCCGAAGCCAGTGTCATCTCACTGTAAAAAATATTAAAATAACAAACAACCAATATACTCCCTGATCCACAGAAATCCACGAGTGT
Source organism: Dendrobates tinctorius (assembly GCF_039654945.1). Taxonomy (NCBI): domain Eukaryota; kingdom Metazoa; phylum Chordata; class Amphibia; order Anura; family Dendrobatidae; genus Dendrobates; species Dendrobates tinctorius. The sequence goes on from NW_027361672.1 coordinate 8,000,723, forward strand.
CCCACGACAATCTCCTGCAGTGCAACACTGAGAGGTTACTATAGTTCACTGGTCTCACTTTATGGTAAAAGCTGCGTGGGAACTTTCTCACACAGCAATACCGAAAGTGAGACTATGGACTATTTTTTTACATTGGTGGAGGAATACAGTGCGGAAGCATAACTACCTCCCGTCATTGTATTCCTGGTGCCCCTAGAGAGCGGTTGCATCAGCTGATGCTGCTGTTCTCCACGGGAGATCGTCGTGGGACACTCGTGGATTTCTGCGGATCAGGGAGTATATTGGTTGTTTGTTATTTTAATATTTTTTACAGATGACACTGGCTTCGGGGATCAAAGTGACAAGTGATAGTGAGTATGTACTCTATGTTATATGTACTGTATGTCTATATGTAGGTATTGTATGAATGTATGAATGTATTGTATGTAGTATGTATGTAGTATGTCTGTAGCATGTTTTATGTATGTTGTAATTATGTAGATGTATGTAGTATGTACTATGTATGTATGTATGTATGTATGTTGTATGAGTGTAGTATACATGTAGTATGTATGTAGTATGTATGTATGCATGGTGTATGAATGTGGTATATATGTAGTAAGTATGTAGTATCTATGTATGCATGTTGTATGAATGTAGTATATGTGTAGTATGTATGTAGTATGTATGTAAGTTGTATGAATGTAGTATATATGTAGTATGTATGTATTATGTAGTATGTATGTATGTATGTTGTATGAAAGTAGTATATATGTAGTATGTATTTAGTATGTATGTATGTTGTATGAATGTAGTATATATGTAGTATGTATGTATGTTGTATGAATGCAGTATATATGAAGTATGTATGTAGTATGTAGTATATATGCATGTTGTATGAATGTAGTATATATGTAGTATGTATGTACTATGTATGTATGTTGTATGAATGTAGTATATATGAAGTATGTATGTAGTATGTATGTATGTTGTATGAATGTAGTATATATGTAGTATGTATGTATGTTGCATGAATGTAGTATATATGTAGTATGTATGTATGTATGTTGTATGAATGTAGTATATATGTAGTATGTATGTATTATGTAGTAGGTATGTATGTTGTATGAATGTAGTATGTATGTAGTATGTATGTATTATATGTAGTATGTATGTAAGTTGTATGAATGTAGTATATATGTGGTATGTATGTATTATATAGTATGTATGTAGTATGAATGTAGTATATATGTAGTATGTATGTATGTAGTATGACTATAGTATATATGTAGTATGTATGTAGTATGTATGTATGTTGTATGAATGTAGTATATATGAAGTATGTATGTAGAATGTAGTATGTATGTATGATGTATGAATGTAGTATAAATGTAGTATGTATGTAGTATGTATGTATGTAGTATGAATGTAGTATATATGTGGTATCTATGTATGTTGTATAAATGTAGTATATATGAAGTATGTATGTAGTATGTTGTATGAATGCAACATATATGAAGTATGTATGTACTATGTAGTATGTATGCATGTTGTATGAATGTAGTATATATGTAGTATGTTTGTAGTATGTATGTTGTATGAATGTAGTATATATGAAGTATGTATGTAGTATGTATGTATGTTGTATGAATGTAGTATACATGTAGTATGTATGTAGCATGTATGTATGTATGTATGTAGTATGTATGTATGTTGTATGAATGTAGTATATATGTAGTATGTATGTATGTTGTATGAATGTAGTATATATGTAGTATGTATGTTGTATGAATGTAGTATATATGTAGTATGTATGTAGTATGCATGCATGTATGTTGTATGAATGTAGTATATATGTAGTATGTTGTATGTATGTTGTATGAATGTAGTATATATGTAGTATGTATGTATTATGTAGTATGTATGTATGTATGTTGTATTAATGTAGTATATATGTAGTATGTATGTATGTATGCTGTATGAATGTAGTATATATGTAGTATGTATGTATGTTGTATGAATGTATTATATATGAAATATGTATGTAGTATGTATGTATGTTGAATGAATGTAGTATATATGTAGTATGTATGCAGTATGTATGTTGTACGAATGTAGTATATATGTAGTATGTATGTAAGTATGTTGTATGAATGTAGCATATATGTAGTATGTACAGTATGTATTATGTAGTATGTATGTAGTATGAATGTAGTATATATGAAGTATGTATGTTGTATGTATGTATGCTGTATGAATGTAGTATATATGTAGTATGTATATAGTATGTATGTTGTATGAATGTAGTATACTGTATATGTAGTATGTATGTATTATGTAGTATGCATGTATGTTGTATGAATGTAGTATATACACTCACTGGCCACTTTATTAGGTACACCATGCTAGTAAGGGGTTGGACCCCCTTTTGCCTTCAGAACTGCCTCAATTCTTCGTGGCAGAGATTCAACAAGGTGCTGGAAGCATTCCTCAGAGATTTTGGACCATATTGACATGATGGCATCACACAGTTGGCGCAGATTTGTCGGCTGCACATCCCTGATGCGAATCTCCCGTTCCACCACATCCCAAAGATGCTCTATTGGATTGAGATCTGGTGACTGAGGAGGCCATTTGAGTACAGTAAACTCATTGTCATGTTCAAGAAACCAATCTGAGATGATTCGAGCTTTATGACATGGCGCATTATCCTGCTGAAAGTAGCCATCAGATGTTGGGTACATTGTGGTCATAAAGGGATGGACATGGTCAGCAACAATACTCAGGTAGGCTGTGGCGTTGCAACGATGCTCAATTGGTACCAAGGGGCCCAAAGAGTGCCCAGAAAAAATTCCCCACACCATGACACCACCACCACCAGCCTGAACCGTTGATACAAGGCAGGATGGATCCATGCTTTCATGTTGTTTACGCCAAATTCTGACCCTACCATCCGAATGTCGCAGCTGAAATCGAGACTCATCAGACCAGGCAACGTTTTTCCAATCTTCTACTGTCCAATTTCGATGAGCTTGTGCAAATTGTAGCCTCAGTTTCCTGTTCTTAGCTGAGAGGAGTGGTACCCAGTGTGGTCTTCTGCTGCTGTAGCCCATCTGCCTCAAAGTTCGACGCACTGTGCGTTCAGAGATGCTCTTCTGCCTACCTTGGTTGTAACGGGTGGCAATTTGAGTCACTGTTGCCTTTCTATCAGCTCGAACCAGTCTGCCCATTCTCCTCTGACCTCTGGCATCAACATGGCATTTCCGGCCACAGAACTGCCGCTCACTGGATTTTTTTTCTTTTTCGGACCATTCTCTGTAAACCCTAGAGATGGTTGTGCGTGAAAATCCCAGTAGATCAGCAGTTTCTGAAATTCTCAGACCAGCCCTTCTGGCACCAACAATCATGCCACGTTCAAAGGCACTCAAATCACCTTTCTTCCCCATACTGATGCTCAGTTTGATCTGCAGGAGATTGTCTTGACCATGTCTACATGCCTAAATGCACTGAGTTGCCGCCATGTGATTGGCTGATTAGAAATTAAGTCTTAACACACAGTTGGACAGGTGTACCTAATAAAGTGGCCAGTGAGTGTATGTAGCATGTATGTAGTATGTCTGTATGTTGTATGAATGCAGTATATATGAAGTATTTATGTAGTATGTATGTATGTATGTTGTATGAATGTAGTATATATGTAGTATGTATGTATTTTTCATGAATGTAGTATATATGAAGTATGTATGTAGTATGTATGTACTGTATGCTGTATGAATGTAGTATGTATGTATGTATGTTGTATGAATGTAATATGTATGTAGTATGTATGTATGTTGTATGAATGTAGTATATATGTAGTATGTATGTAGTATGTATGTATATTGTATGAATGTAGTATATATGAAGTGTGTATGTAGTATGTAGGCATGTTGTATGAATGTTGTATATATGTAGTATGTATGTAGGATGTACTATGTATGTTTTTTTTTTACATTCAACACATTAGCCGGATGATGGGACTACTACTGTCCCGTCATTGGCTAATGTGTCAATCACTGTCATTGTAGCAGGCATAGCCCGATGGGACTTGTAGTCCCATCGGACAATGCCTGCACACACACACAACCCCCGGCAGCCCGCACAGACCCCGGCAGGCCCACACAGACCCCCGGCAGGCCCACACAGACCCCCGAGAGGCCCGTACAGACCCCGCCCGCACACACACACACACACACACACACACACACACAGTCTCTGCCCACACTCTTCCCCCCTCCCGAACTGGATGTGCAAGTAAAGAAAGGGTTTATTTTCATTCCGATATTTGTGCCCCATTGACTTGCATGGGTTTCCGGTATCGGAATCGGCGATACCCGATATTTTTGGGGTATCGGTCCGATCCAATCCCATCCGATATTTCCCGATATCGGAAGGTATCGCTCAATACTACTTGTTACCAAGACTGAGAGAATGATTTGTACTGCTGAGATGGTAAGGCTAAGTGCACACATTGAATATTGACATCATATTTTTCTTCAGTTAAAACAGTGTGTAAAATACATGTGTTTCTGGTGCATTCTCACTTGCGTTCTTTCCCTTTCATTTGAATCGGAGTAAAACACTGAATAAATTGACATGGTGAAAAAAATGTTCTACTGGTTCAAATCCACACAGGAAAATTATACAGCATGTGCAAGGGATTTCAGAAATCTCATTCACCTTGCTGGTACTATAAAGTGCAACATTTTACAGAACCAGACTAAGCAACCATCCTTTACAAATTCTAAAGTATTAAAATACCCCCTTACAGTTAATGCTTCAATTAGAAGACTGGGAAAAACAATTCTTGGATGATCTTCTTCAAGCAGGTGGAGGTATGAGTTGACCCCAAAATAAATTCTGTAACATGCCCTCTTACCTTACATAATGCATTTAAATTTAATAGATCTGTTTACAGTGGGGAAAAAAGTATTTAGTCAACCACCAATTGTGCAAGTTCTCCCACTTAAAAAGATGAGAGAGGCCTGTAACTGACATCATAGGTAGACCACAACTATAAGAGTCAAAATGAGAAAACAAATCCAACAAATCCAAAAAATCACCTTGTCTGATTTGGCAAGATTTATTTTTCAAATTACGGTGGAAAATAAGTATTTGGTCATTTAAAAAAGTTAATCTCAATATTTTGCTATATATCCTTTGTTGGCAATGACAGAGGTCAAACGTTTTCTGTATGTCTTCACAAGGTTGGCACACACTGTTGGTGATATGTTGGCCCATTCCTCCATGCAGATCTCCTCTAGAGCTGTGATGTTTTTGGGCCTGTCACTGGACAACACGGATTTTCAAATCCCTCCAAAGGTTTTCTATGTGGCTGTGATCTGGAGACTGGCTAGGCCACTCCAGGACCTTCATATGTTTCTTACGCAGCCACTCATTCGTTTCCCTGGCGGTGTGCTTGGGATCATTATCATGCTGAAAGACCCATTCACGTTTCATCTTCAATGCCCTTGCTGATGGAAGGAGGATGGCACTCAAAATCTCACAATACATGGCCCCATTCATTCTTTCATGTACACGGATCAGTCGTCCTAGTCCCTTTGCAAAGAAACAGCCCCAAAGCATGATGCTGCCACCCCCATGCTTCACAGTAGGTTTGGTGTTCTTTGGATGCAACTCAGCATTCTGTCTACTCCAAACATGACGAGTTTTGTTTCTACCAAACAGTTCTACTTTGGTTTCATCAGACCATATGACATTCTCCCAATACTCTTCTGGATAATCCAAATGCTCTCTAGCAAACTTCAGATGGACCCAAACATGTACTGGCTTAAGCAGGGGACATGTCTGGCACTGCAGGAGCTGAGTCCCTGGCAGCGTAGTGTGTTACGGTTGGTAGCCTTTGTTACGGTGGTCCCAGCTCTATGCAGGTCATTCACTAGGTCTCCCCGTTTGGTTCTGGGTTTTGTGCTCACTGTTCTTGTGATCAATATGACCCCACTGGGTGAGATTTTGCGTGGAGCCCCAGATAGAGGGAGATTATCAGTGGTCTTGTATGGCTTCCATTTTCTTATTATTGCTCCCACAGTTGATTTCATCACACCAAGCTGCTTTCCTATTGCAGATTCAGTCCTCCCAGCCTGGTGCAGGGCTGCAATTTTGTTTCTGGTGTCCTTCAACAGCTCTTTGGTCTTCACCATAGTGGAGTTTGGAGTGTGACTTTGAGGTTGTGAATAGTTGTCTTTTATACTGATAACAAGTTCAAACAAGTGCCAATATTACAGGTAATGAGTGGAGTACAGAGGAATCTCTTAAAGAAGAAGTTACAGGTCTATGAGAGCCAAAAATCTTGCATGTTTTAGGTGACCAAATACTTATTTTCCACCATAATTTGAAAAATAAATCTTGCCAAATCAGACAAGGTGATTTTCTGGATTTATTTTCTCATTTTGACTCTCATAGTTGTGGTCTACCTATGATGTCAATTACAGGCCTCTCATCTTTTTAAGTGGGAGAACTTGCAGAATTGGTGGTTCACTAAATACTTTTTTCCCCCACTGTGTGTGTAGCATGGATTTTTGGGCCCTAAGCACAAGGGCCCAGTTATGACTGCAACCTGCTCTCACCTTAAAGCTTTGTCCTTGAAGCCAAAAGCATTTAAGAAAGGAGGTTCCCTGACCTTGACTAATTAGGGTGAGTGTGCATATACTAGGGAGTCGAATTCAGATACTATAACTAAAAAATATGGGTGAGTGTACACACAAAACTAAATTTTCTAAGGTTGAGTAAAGGGGATTTTTTTTAGAAATATTAAAGTGGCCTTCTATTCAGCAACAAAAACCATTAGCAGAATTTTCTTTACTTATCACTTTTTGGCAATTTGCATGAATTGAATCACAGGTTGTTCGAACTGGGCAGGTTCACACATTTCTTTAAATTTAATATGAATTCAATTTGCATCAAATTGATTTTCTCATTTCTAAACTACAACAAATGCTAAAAAAAAACACAACTATTCCAGTGCCAATCCAGTGCAGATGCTCTGTACTACTGTCAATACTACTCAATGATTGAAGTATAGCATTTTACCAATGAGCCCATCAGTAGCTTCAACGATCACGTGCTGGTGGCATCAAGAGTACAGTACCTGAACGCTGAGGTCATTGATTGCTTAAGACCTGCAAGCTCTGATGCAACCAAGCACTCCAGCACCCGGTCCATTGACCATGTCAGTAATCGATGGATGATCACCTTAAACATTTCCTACTACTTGACAATAAAACAGCTCTTCTTTTGATTAGTCAGCCTGTTGAAGTGTCACCAGTTAGTCATGTAACAACATTGACATGGCTCCAGACTGGCTAATAAAAAGAGGATTCGTGAATGCCTGAAGGTAAGTGGTCAATCTCAGGACTCCGGTACAGTGTCCACAGATTACCGACTTGAATGATTGACTGGATTCCTGCTAATCGATTCTCTCCAACTCTAGTGGTAGCTTTCTGAGAGCTGGACTGAATTGGCAGTTGAAGAAATTAGAATTTTTTATTTATTTATTTTTAATACATTATCTGTTTTTCTAAGAGCCAGAAAAACTCCTTAAGCAACAAAAAGTGACTGTAATGCTGTCTGATAATATTTTTGCACTTTTAAGTATGGTAATTTTTCAACATGTCGTACTAAGGTGAAGTAATAGCTGCATGAGTACTTTGGCTATTTCTGCTATTGTTGAGCATACCAGAGCCTGGATCTTTCCACATGGAAGTTAGTGGTATAGTAAGAGTGTGATTGGAATAACACTGCCATGGTTTAAATGTTGTTTCTCTGTATAGTATACCTCCCTGTTTCAGAATAATTAGAAACTGTAAACCAGAGCTGTTTGGTGAGGCTGTCATCATTTAACTTCTCAGCTAATATTTTTGATAGATATCCAGTTTATAAGTTTGGGAGCTCTAAAATTTAGTAAATGCAGTTCAAGGTCATGAGGCAGGAGGGGCTATATAGTCAGATTTTAAATTACTTTTAAACAATAACCCTGTGTATTTTTTTTATTTCATCGCCTTTACAGAGTTGTGAAGTAGCATTCGTGAAAAAAACAGTCAGTACTTTTCTAAGTCATAAAAGTTCACTTGTATATTTTATTGCTGAGGGAATTTCTAAGGGGAACTCTGAAATCTGAGACTCCGCAGTAAAGCCATTGCCAAGATTCTTTCATGTGAAGCTCAAAGACCTTAGCTCAGGTTCAGACTTTGACTAATATTACTGTACACTGCAAAAACTACATGCACTTAGTGAGTTATTGAGTTGCAGCATATAACACTGTGGATAAGCAGGCTTTGAAAAGTTTGCACTAAAGTGTAATGCTCTAATTTACATGCAAAGACTTAATATTTTGGTTTGAAAGTAAACATGTTCTTCCAAAGGTCCCGTTATACATAGCGACGCTCCAGCGATTCTGACAACGATACTACCTGGTAAGGTTCGCTGGTACGTCGCTACATGGTCGCTAGTAATCTGTTAAACAGGCAGATCTACTCAACGACGCAGCAATGATCCGGTGATCCATATAACGACCTCGGTGGTCGTTGGGACCTTGTCACACAGCAGCTATTCTGATGACTTAGACCTCGATAGGGGTACTTCAGCGTTGCCTTTTCCACGCCCCACTGCTCCAATTGTTGGCCACTACTGTGCTATCACTACGCGGTTTGCTTCAGCGTCCCTGTCTGAGTCGCTAGTGCACTATTTATTCGTGGATTCACAGTCACTGACATGGGGACACGCGATTATTATAACTGTACATGTTAAATGTTAAATACTATGATTGCATATAATTGATAGCTGACCTATAAAAGGAAACGCTACAAAGATCCTAATTTGAGACCACCAATCGGAGCTGAGGTGGTGTCGAAAAGACAAAGAAAAATCACGCCTGCTTCCATGAGTTCTGAGTCGCCAACGAGGTCGCTCGTCATTGTTATGGCATCAAACACAGCGATGCATGCTGACCAGCGGGACACCAATGATCAAAAAATGGCCTAGGACATTCGAGCACGATCAGCGATATTGCAGCGGGGGGCCGGTCGCCCCTAGCGATCTCGCTAATGATCGTGCTATGTGTGAAGTACTCTTAATCATCATCCCTAAGTCCTGCAGCAATTTAACACTCTGCCAGATTCACCTCTAGAACTCTCGAGTTTAGGCACAGATTATAAAGCCACCAATAATATCTAATTATCTCAATTTCAGGACTCTAAAAGTAATCAGTAACCTTCATAGGGATGTATTAAAAGAGAGTACACATAATCAGATGTAAAAAATATTTAATTACCATAAACATATTAAAACAAAAAGTACCAAATTTCTCAACTACCATTAAATAGCCTCCAGTTTTCATGACATACCGTATTTTTCAGACTAAGATGCATTTTTTTTCCTCCAAAAATTTGTAGGAAAATGGGGGTGTCTTATCATCCAGATGTAACTGCTGTAGCTGTGAATGGGGGAGCTGCAGTGGCGGAGCAGCGGGTCACAGGAAGCAGGAGTGGTTGCTGTGGCTGACACCTGTGCCTCCTGCTAAATAGAAATGAACATTTACTGCTTTCCATGCCCATAGTCCTTCCCATCTCTATGCACTGAAGTAGGTGCCGAGAGCTGGGAGGGACTATTGGCGTGGGGTGCAGTCAGGGCCGGTTTTAGACAAATTGGGGCCCTGAGCAAAAGTTTAAAGTGGGGCCCCAAATGCTCACATATTGCACCATTAAACAGAAACATTTCTGTTGTATTTACATACGCTGAGTTCAGGCAGCTAAACGAGTATAATCGATAATATTGAAGTCGTTTGACTCTTGTTTCCCAGACTCTATACACCGGTTGAGGAACAATTATGGGTATAGTCCTCGATACAGTATAATGCAGGTCCCATATAGTACACATAGTATGCTGCAGCCCCCCTTAGAGTATACTGCAGCCCCCCATAGAGAATAATGCAGCACCACTCAGAGTATAGTGCAGCCCCACACACACTATAATGTAGCCCCCTCAGAGTATAATGCAGCCCCTTCACAGTATAATGCAGCCCCCATAGAGTATAATGCAGTCCCACTCATAGAGTATAGTGCAGCCCCACACACACCATAATGTAGCCCCCTCAGAGTATAATGCAGCCCCTTCAGAGTATAATGCAGCCCCCCCTCAGGGTGTGTGCACATGCTGCGGATCCACACCACAGTGGATTTGGTCCTGCGGATCAGCAGCAGTCTCTGCTGTGGTGTACAGTACCATTATAATCAATGGAAAACAAAAACCACAGTGCACACAGTGCGGAATTTTCTGCGCGGATTTGCTGCAGTTTCAAAACCGCAGCATGTCACTTCTTTGTGCAGAATCCGCAGCAGTTTTACACCTACTCCATACTCTTTTGACCTGCGGATTTACCTGCGGATTTTGCAAAATTCGTGCAGAAAATTCAGCAGCAGAATCCGCAGCGTTCGCACACACCCTCAGAGTATGCTGCAGCCCCCCTCAGAGTATACTGCAGCCTCCCATAGAGTATAATGCAACCCCACTCATAGAGTATAATGCAGCCCTACACACTATAATATAGCCCCCTTATAGATCATAATGCAGCCCCCTCAGAGTATAATGCTGAATGTCCAACATCAACATATGCCATTTTTTAAACCTCCCTAACCGGGCAGCCTCCCCCCCCATGGCCGGGGTCACCACCTAGAGCACGCAACCGTGCGAGTGCCATTGCCCTGGACAGGTGGGTGGGCCAACTCTTGGGCGTCGGCACTGGCACAGGGTCCCTCATAGTTTTCACAGCTTTCACAGTTTTCCTACTCACAGACGTGTTCCATTCCTGCCCACATTTTTAAATGTGCCCTCTCATGCCAATCCAATCGAATCGCCTACAGCCTGTGGCTTCTGTCTTTTGCACTCCAAAGTTACCTGACAGATCATGATAGGCTGTGATCAAAATTTGATGGAGATGAGTAATGGTGGTGGGATCAACGGTACTGCGATACAGCAACCCTTTCTTCACAAAGAACTGTTTTCGCTGTCTCCACACACAAAGTAATTGAGGGTCAGCATCGCCTCTGAGAATTCTCCCTGGAGTTTTTCCCCTGATTAGTAATTCCTAAATTTCTGCAATCACTCGACTTTATGTCTGTACTTTTATCCATCTCGTTTCCTCTTGCGGAGAGTCTGGACTGTCTTACTGAGACAGAAATATATATGAAGATTTAAAAATACCCCAACAGTTTATACTGGTGTACGCTTCAAAAACATTTCCTTTTTTCTACTTTTTAGATTGTTGTCTAATCCATACTGAGGCTGTGAGTGTCTTTGTCGGACTGCGGAGATTTTAAACGTTTAAACTACGCTATATATACCTCTTATCCAGTGATACTGTACCCTTTCTCAACTTTCTGCAATCTTGTCGAATCCATACTGTGCTTGAGACCGTCTGAGTCTGCCTCCTGATTACAGATGAGTGGTGTTTGAGTGGAACTGTTGGCCGAGTTCAAATTCTAGCTCTTTTGGGCGGTGTTAGATCCGTTCATTGAACTACAACACTTTGATTAAAATTCGGCTGTTCGAGTTTCCGTTCGAGAACGTTTCGTTAAACAAAAGCGTATCTTTTTTTCAGATTAATAATGGTTTTCAAAGATAATAGATAGTTTTAGGGCATAGTAGAGGTGTCTGGTAGCCAGCGGTGTAGTACACCTGTGAAGGAGCTACACCGTGTGTGTTTCTAATAATTTTTTACCGCATATTGTCCTGAAAATCCTTTTGGGCCTAGTAACTGTGTCTGCTACTCAGAAGAGGACCCCACCCGTGAACCGAGCTATGCCGCCTGTTTATGAAAGAACCAGTTTTTGACTGCACTTACACCACTTACTACTTTGGGCCTAGTAACTGTGTATGCTACTCAGCAGAGTTGGCCACCCGTGAACCAAGCTATGCCGCCTGTTTATGTAAGAACTATGTGCTACTCAGCAGAGGAGCCCAGCTGTTAAGCAAGCTACAGCACCTGTGGTTTGGACACTTAATTTTTTCACATTCTTTCTGGAATGCCGTTTAGGCCTAATTCCGGAATTACGGTTGACCTGCACTTACTGGGAAATGCTTGTTCGCGGGGAAGAATTGTAATCCCAGATCCCCATCACTAACGCGGCTCAGTGTGTTATCCGCACCTGCAAGCAATACACGCTGGTCCTTTCATTGTAGCACGCGTGCAGCCCTGGACAAGTAAGGGCATGACAGACCTGTTGTTTGCCGATCTCGCGTGCCAGAACCTCACGTGTCCCTCTAGTAAGCTGGACGCGGACCGCGAGGGCATGCCTGAGTCTCGTTCATTAACGGAATTAAGCTTGCAATCTGTGCAGCTTTTATGTGGATGGCATGGTTGAGGTTGCACGTGTTGAGTCCAATTAAGCCGCAGGCTCCACTCCTGGTGGTGCCCTTCTGGACATTCATTTAAGGTTCAGCTTTGCAACCATACTGCCCCCGGAAACCAAACACTTTTCCTGACAGTGACATTCTGGTCAAAGAGCACGATAACATCACGTCTGTACGCCCTCTGCCTAAACAGTCCAAGTGCAGACAGATGGAAGATGGGGACGACGAGGAGTCCAGAGTACAGGGATTCCCTAGCGAGACTTATTTAATTGTTTTAAAGGTTGTGAGCAATTTTTGGGGAGCACGATACTCTGGAGAATTATATCTGGGGCCCACCATACACTGGCGCATTCCAAAGGTGTACATCAGTCACTGGAGCAGCATTTACAGGGCCCATTATACACTGGAGCATTAGAAATGGGGCCCATTATTTATGGAGCATTATTTGGGCCCATAAGACACTGGAGCTTCATCCATGGTGAACAACATATACTGTAGCATTTTGTGGAGCTCATCATATACTGTATCAAACATTATATGGGACCAATGATTCTGTATGGAGAAATATATGGGCCTCATTACTCTGTATGGCGCACTATGCGGTGGCCATAATACTGTATGGAGGAATATACTGTCTGTTTTTGGAGCTATTGGAGAATTTAAAATGGATATCAGTCATGACATGTAAGAATTGAAGTATTTTTCATTGTACTGTACTGCTATTTTTCTGCCGTATCAAAGGATCATGAATTGTGTCATGTGATAAAGGAGCCCAGTGACACTCTTTGGCTCTGGGCCCACGAAAATCTGGAGCCAGCACTACCCCTCCCCCACAACTTTAGCCAAATAACCCCCAGTTTTCAATGCCTAACTATTATTATAAAGTAAATTAAGGTTGACAAGCTTAAGGAATAAGAATTGACCACCAGCAAGTGAAACTGACGTGGTCATGTGTTGACTCACATCACGAAGGTCCTGTATACCTGGAGCAGCTCACAGACGCCGGGAGCACGAGAGGCCGCTCACGTCTGCTCCACAGCTGGAGGTACACTGACAGGAGGCTGCCACCGGCCGGGGCAGGCCCTATAACTCGTCTATACCCCAGTGTACAAACCCCCCCTCTTTTTCCAAGCGCTGGAGCAAAAAGCGCTATTTTAACCTGCACCGCTTACTGCAGTGAGGACTTTGCATCGCATTATCTTTACAGGTACCGCTCTCTGACTTGTGCATTTACTATTGCGGCTACTCTGCACAGCCGTTCACAGGCTGCAATTTGACTTTGACTTTTTTTTTTTTTTTTTTTTAAGCTACTATCAGGGAGAATTACCCTGCAGTATATAACCTGCTCAGTGATTTCAGGTTTTTACCCTCACTCATGCCTTTTTAGTTTGTGATTGTTCAGGTTGGAACTAATATTGCCACCAGCATCTATATATTCTTTTTCCCTTAAGCACTTCTTCTGAGGTCTTACAATTGACTATTACTAATTGCTATTTTCTCGCTATTATCCAGCTACATAAAGAGCACTTATAAGAGGTTTTTTTTTTTTTTTTTCTTCTATAACCACCCAATTTAGATTTCCCTCTTCTTTGAGTGTTCCAAGCGCACACTAATAATATTAGTTATTTTACCTTATTTCTTTGACACCCTTGTGACAGGTGTCTTAGTGTTTGCTGCTGGAATTACACTCATACACAAGCGCCACTGAATCTCCATTTGTATTTTCACGATAATCGTCCGATTTCGTTCGACCCGACTTTTGCGAAAGTCGGGTTTCGTGAAACCCGACTTGACCCGAAAAAAAGGCAAAGTCACAAATCTCTAATTATTAGGAAGTAAATTAAGGTTGACAAGCTTCAGTTATAAGAATTGATGTTTTTGGCATTGAAATGGGCACTGTAGGTGTGTTTACTGTCTTCCACTCCCTGCTGACTTTGCTTCCCCATTGACTTGCATTGGGTTTCGTGTTTCAGTCGGCCTCCGACTTTTCCCTATAGTCTGCCGATTTCGTTTGACCCGACTTTTGCGAAAGTCGTGTTTCATGAAACCCGACTCGACCCGAAAAAAGTCAAAGTCGCTCATCTCTAGTGGTGATGGATACCATCAAATACAAGGCAGAGATCATGAACCAGTTAGCTGACACAGCTGTATATACTAAACTATCATGTGACCCTACTCTTAAATTCCTAAAAGAGTTACGACTTCTTATCAGTGAGCCCCTTTCTAAATGTTATGCAGGGCTTAGGTAAAAGGAGACTGACAAGCCCTGGCCCCTGCGGAGTCCCTCAAACTAGGGAAAACCCTGTCTGACCCTCAACCCAGGGTTTTTGCTAAAGGTGCAAATGCCTGAGCCTCCAGCCTCTCCTTATCTCCTGCTCAGCCCTAAGCTGAACCCTCCACCCTCCACCCAGTGAGTTGTAAAACCTCCAAAGCCCACACAGTAATGACAGACAGGGAGAACTCAAACCACACCGCGCCGCAACCACACAGGACAATACTAAAATGTGAACAGGGCAAAACAAAGCACAAATATAGGAAGGCGAAAAGGTAACAACAGATCATACGACACCAGATATGAATTTCTCTCTCCAACACCTCCTCTCCAGACCGGAACCACTTGGCACAAAACACAAGCTATAATCGGCGACGCCCACAGGCCAGCACGACTATTTAAAGACCGTGGGCGTGACCAAACATCCCACCTGATTTCCAGCTAGATTAACCCCAGATAACCTGAGTAAAATCAAGCCGGCGCCACTGAGGCTATAGTGGACGGAGATGGAACTACCGCTGCCTGCCGGACGCTGTGGTGTGAACAGCGTCCGACATGACAGTACCCCGTCTTCTACGAGGGACCCCAGGGCCCTCAAGACTCATAGGACCCGGCTTGTCCGGATGGCGGCGGTGAAAGGAACTGACCAGCCGATCCGCATGTATGTCCGAGGCTGGTACCCAAGACCTCTCCTCCGGACCATACCCCCGCCAGTGCACCAAATACTGAAGAGTACGGCGCAGTACTCGAGAGTCCACCACCTTGGAGACTTCAAACTCTAACTCGCCATCAACCATGACTGGAGGTGGCATCGGCGTCGTGTCCACAGAGCCTACCACCTTTTTCAATAAAGACCTGTGAAACACGTTGTGTATCTTGTATACCGCAGGAAGCTCCAACCGATAAGCGACCGGGTTAATGATGGCAGCAATCTTAAAAGGGCCAATAAATCTTGGACCCAATTTCAATGATGGAATTTTGAGTTTTATGTTTTTAGTAGCTAACCACACCCAATCACCCACACACAGGTCCGGACCTGGCACACGTCTAGAGTCAGCCACACGTTTGTATCTTGCACTCATGCTCAGCAATCGCTGTTTCACACTCCTCCAGACCGATGATAGTTGAACTCCTAACCGGTCCTCCTCTGGGACGCCCCCAGAGCCCCCCTGACGCAAGGTACAAAATTGAGGATGGTGCCCATAAACACAAAAGAACGGAGACTCTCCCGATGATTCTTGGCGGTGATTATTTAATGCGAACTCGGCCAAGGGAAGGAACGTCGACCACTCCTCTTGGTTGTCAGACACAAAACATCGCAAATACTGCTCCAGATTTTGGTTCATGCGCTCAGTTTGACCATTTGACTGCGGATGAAATGCCGACGAATGAGACAACTTGATCCCCAATCGTGAGCAAAAAGCTTTCCAAAACTTCGCCACAAACTGGGTACCCCTATCAGACACTATGTCCGACGGAACTCTGTGCAGTCTGACCACCTCCTGCACAAAGACCTGAGCCAACGTCTTCGCGTTGGGCAAGGAAGGCAACGACACAAAATGCGCCATCTTCGAAAATCGATCAACCACCACCAGGATGACCGTGTTCCCCGCCGAGGCAGGCAAGTCTGTGATAAAGTCCATGGAGATTTCTGTCCATGGCCTACTAGGTATCCCCAGAGGCTGTAGAGTGCCAGCAGGACGGGTTCTGGGCGACTTGGCCCTGGCGCACGTGATGCAAGCTGTCACGTACGAAACCACGTCCTGCCGGATTTTTGGCCACCAGAAGCGGCGCGATACCAGTTCCAAGGTGCCCCTAACCCCTGGATGACCGGCCAGGACCGAGTCGTGGTGTTCCCCCAACACTTTAAGACGAAGATGAAGGGGTACGAACGACTTATTAGCGGGAAGTCCTGGTGGTACCTCCTCCTGGGCCTCGGCAATCTCCGCCTCTACCTCAGTCGTGAGAGCCGAGACCACTACACCTTCCTGGAGGATGGGTACCGGATCTTCCCGAGGTTCTCCCCCCGGAAAACACCTGGACAAGGCATTCGCCTTGGTGTTTTTCGCCCCAGGATGGTAAGTCACCAGAAAGTTAAAACGTGTAAAAAGCAATGCCCAGCGAGCCTGCCTGGGAGACAGACGCTTGGCCGACTCCAGATAGAGCAGGTTTTTATGGTCGGTGATGACTGTGACCTGGTGGGCCGCCCCCTCCAAGAAGTGTCACCATTCCTCAAAAGCCAATTTGATGGCCAACAACTCCCTGTTGCCGATGTCGTAATTCCGTTCGGCCGGCGACAGCTTCTTGGAGAAGTAGGCGCATGGACGCAAATTGCTCAAGGACGAGCCCTGTGACAGTACTGCCCCCACTCCCACCTCAGACGCATCGACCTCCACCGTAAAAGGTTTAGATACGTCCGGTTGCACCAGAATGGGGGATGAAGCAAAATGGTTCTTCAGAAGCTCAAATGCACGCACCGCATCCTCAGACCAGATAGCGAGATTGGTACCTTTTTTCGTCATGTCCGTGAGCGGTTTGGCTATAGTAGAGAAATTCTTAATAAACTTCCTATAATAGTTAGCAAACCCAAAGAACCGCTGGAGCGCTTTTAGATTACCAGGCCGTTCCCATCGCAGCACCGCTTGCACCTTCGCGGCATCCATTTTAAACCCTGCGGCGGACACAATATATCCCAAAAAAGGCAACTCTTGAACAAAAAACATGCATTTTTCAAGCTTAGCATAGAGCTTATTCTCACGGAGCAGCTGTAACACCTGCCTGACATGCTCTAAATGAGTGTCCTGGTCGCTCGAATAAATGAGGATATCATCCAGGTACACAATCACAAATTTCCCCAGCACATGAGCGAATACATCATTTATGAAATGTTGGAACACAGCCGGCGCGGTTGTCAACCCAAATGGCATAACTAGGCTTTCAAAATGACCCTCAGGGGTATTAAATGCCGTCTTCCACTCATCCCCGTGACGGACCCTTATGAGGTTATATGCCCCCCTGAGGTCAAGTTTGGAAAACCATTTCGCACCTGCCACCTGGTTGAACAAATCAGGGATCAGAGGCATCGGGTAGGGATCACGGACCGTAATCTGGTTTAACTCCCGGAAATCCAGACACGGGCGTAACCCCCCCATCTTTTTTCTTAATGAAGAAAACCCCCACTGCTACAGGTGAGGATGAAGGCCGGATGTGCCCTTTACTTAAACTCTCCGCAATGTAATCCTTAAGAGCTTGTCTCTCCGGACCAGAAATACTAAACATCCTCGCCTTTGGCAATTTAGCCCCGGGTTTTAACCTAATCTGACAGTCATAGGCTCGATGTGGAGGTAGTTCTGAGCAACCCCTCTCAGAGAATACGTCCGCAAAATCCAGCAATGCCTCCGGAAGGCTGGACTTCACGGCAGACACACATGTGGCCAAGCAATTTTCCTGGCAGAAACTGCTCCACTGGACTATGTCCTGGGTTCTCCAGTCAATCACCGGGTTGTGCTTAGACAACCATGGGAAACCCAGGACTATTTGTGCTGGGAGATTATTGAGTACCTTACATGTAACCCACTCAGAATGTAGGACCCCAATGTGGAGTTTAACCTCAGCTACAAACTCAGTAATCTCCCCCTGTGGGAGGGGAGCGGCATTAATGGTAACCACGCGAATAGGATGAGGGAGTTTTTCGATCTTGAAACCTGCCATGCATGCAAACTCCTCATCCATGAGATTGGTGGCTGAACCGCTATCCACAAACACTGATATTGGTAGCTCTCTGCCCACAATAATAACCCTGGCAGGGAGCATACATTGAGATACCATCATGGAGGATATGCATACGCTCAGTTGGGCCTCCTCCATACCCTCTGAGCTTACCAGTTTTCCGCCAGTGCGACTTTCTTTGGTAGCACAGGACAAGCATTTACATAATGATCTCTTTTACCACAGTAAAAACATGCTCCATGCTTCCTGAACCCAGGAACGCGACGCTGCACATGCGATACCCCCGTGATTTGCATAGGTTCCGTGGGCTCACCTGCAGCAACCACACTGGCACCCCTGATTTCCCCCAGAGGCAGCGTCTCCTGCGCCCCTTGACGCAAACGGCGATCAATACGAATAACCAAACTCATGGCAGATTCTAACGATGCAGGAGTCTCATACATCAGGAGGGCCTGCTTAACTCTTTCTGAGACCCCATGAATAAACTGACTCCGCAGCGCTGGGTCGTTCCACTGTGTGTCTACTGCCCAACGGCGAAATTCTGAACAATAGTCTTCCGCCATACGTTCCCCCTGACGGAGGGCGCGGATTTTAGATTCCGCCAAAGCCAATCTGTTGGGGTCATCATAAATGAGCCCGAGTGCTGAAAAAACATTTTCAACCGAATGAAACGTAGCAGAGTCGGCTGGTAAGGAAAACGCCCATGCTTGGGGGTCCCCACTCAGTAAAGATAACACCAGACCCACCCGCTGAGCCTCATTACCTGAGGAGACTGGGCGCATGCGAAAGTATAACTTGCAGGCCTCCCGAAAGATGACAAATTTGCTGCGTTCCCCAGAAAATCGTTCAGGCAGCGGAATCTTAGGCTCTGCACCTGCACCTGCAGAAGCCGCTTGCACATTAGCTACAACCAGGCCCTGCTGCTGAACTGCCCCCTTCAACTCGGTGACCTGTACGGACAGCGCCGCCAACTGGCGGTTAATGGAAGTCATGGAATCCATGGAAAAATGTTGGGCCGATTATAATGTTATGCGGGGCTTAGGTAAAAGGAGACTGACAAACCCGGGCCCCTGCGGAGTCCCTCAAACTAGGGAAAACCCTGTCTGACCCTCAACCCAGGGTTTTTGCTAAAGGTGCAAATGCCTGAGCCTCCAGCCTCTCCTTATCTCCTGCTCAGCCCTAAGTTGAACCCTCCACCCTCCACCCAGTGAGTTGTAAAACCTCCAAAGCCCACACAGTAATGACAGACAGGGAGAACTCAAACCACACCGCGCCGCAACCACACAGGACAATACTAAAATGTGAACAGGGCAAAACAAAGCACAAATATAGGAAGGCGAAAAGGTAACAACGGATCATACGACACCAGATATGAATTTCTCTCTCCAACACCTCCTCTCCAGACCGGAACCACTTGGCACAAAACACAAGCTATAATCAGCGACGCCCACAGGCCAGCACGACTATTTAAAGACCGTGGGCATGACCAAACATCCCACCTGATTTCCAGCTAGATTAACCCCAGATAACCTGAGTAAAATCAAGCCGGCGCCACTGAGGCTATAGTGGATGGAGATGGAACTACCGCTGCCTGCCGGACGCTGTGGTGTGAACAGCGTCCGACATGACACTAACGGACTCATTGACCAGAAACTCTATGAATTTTTGTTGGTGGATATTCCAGTGATACCACTTTTGTACACCCTACCAAAGATCCACAAAGATCTTTTGAACCCTCCCGGACACCCTATAGTGTCAGGGAGGGGGTCAATTTTCAGTAAATTTGACATTTTTCTTGACAAAGTATTACGAAAATTTGCCACATCAGCAAAATCATATGTCATGGACACGAATGATTTTTTGAATAAAATCAGTGAAATCAGGGTGACCTCTGACACGGTGTTAGCCTCTTTTGATGTAGTTTCCTTCAGAAGGCCATGAATCACATCCTTGCACCCCTTAAGAATTGCGTCGTGTCACCCCTGGATGATAATGTAATCTTCAGCCTGGACTGGGGAAGTCATCTGCAAAAGGTCCAGGTGGTGTTTAATGCTCTTATTAAGATGGGGTTATCGATAAATTAAAAAAATGTGACATGGAGAAAGAAGACACCAAATATCTAAGATATCTGGTAGGTTAAGAAAACATCAAGATCAGTGAAGTGGACAAAATCCAAAACTGTCCGAGAACACTATCAAAGAAGAGAGTTAGAGCCATTCTGGGAACTGTGGGGTACTGTGGGGTACTACAAGAGATTCATCCAAAACTTTGCCATGATGGTCGCACCCTTGACTGACTTCCTTAAGGGGATGAAATCAGCTATGGCTAAATGGACTGTTGAGGCAGAAATGACCCTTCAAGAACTAAAAATGGCTCTGTGTAAGCAGCCGATCCGCATTTCCCAGACTTTAAGAAGAAATTTGTACTCCAGACAGACACCTCAGAAGTCAGTTTAGGGGCAGTCCTTTCACAGGAGATACACAGCGAGGAGCACCCTGTGATCTACCTGAGTAGGAAGCTGTCAGCATGTGAGAAGAATTATTCCATCATAGAATAGTGTTTGGCCATAAAGTGGGTGGTGGACACATTACGATACTATATGCTAGGGTAAAAATGTAAATTAGTATCAGACCATGCCCCACTTAGTTGAATGAGGGAGAAAAAGGTGAAAAATGCTTGAGTTACCTGCTGGTTTCTAGCTCTGGAGGATTTCAGCTACTATGTGAAAAATAGAGTCGGGAAGCTAAGCCCTCTCAAGAATCCCGTGCTAAGTACTAGAAGGTGCCAAGCCCCATGGCTTTAGGCAGAAGGGGAGGTATGTAATGTGGCTACCGGACACATAGTTGATGGGATATTTGTATCACAGAGGTGGTTGTCATCTGTGATGTAAACCTGGAGTATTGCTCTAGTGCACATAGTATTTAGAGGCTTGTTTGGTGCATCAGGGCCAGGTTTTCACAGTCAGCCTCAGAAATGGGCAGCTCTGGCTGCCCACATACCACCCCCCTGGGAGTGGTTCACAGGGTAAAAATGAGTATGTTTGACACAAGTTATGCATTTGGAGCTGAGAAGACCTTGTGTGTAATGACTCCAGACTGAGCTGGTATGCTGGATGCTATACAGAATGTGTGTCCTGGACTGTCTCTCAAATGACTTTGTTAAGAACAGTTTACTTTGTTTTGCCTGTCTGGCTTTATTGTGCACACATAGGGGAATGTGGATATAATCTAAAATCCTATTAGTTGCCACACGAGCTGCAAACTTTTCAGCCATGTTTGGATCTACAGATGTCTCAGGACTCTTATCCCCACTTAGCTGCTGAAATAGAAAGTGCCTACAACATATATAAAATCCCCAACCACTTGAATTTGACTTGTTTCTGTAACAATTTGCATCTTTATTATGATGTAATGTACAGCAAAAACGTGATGGCAAAATGTATGACATGAACATGTTAAATACTTTTGTGTTAAAATGTCCCAAAAATATTCTAACACTGATACCTTTATTGACTAACTAGATACAGTATGTGAGATTTGCAAAGTTTTGACCTATGGGTTCCCTTTATCAGGTAAGCTTGCAAATTAAAGGGAATCTGCCAAGTGATTTTTGTGTAGAATACCCATAGTATTCTGAAATACGGTTTTTATTTCTGTATATAGCCCAGTTATGTTGTTGTAATCCCCGGACAAATTTATTTTTATGCGTCGGCAAGACAAGCTTATATAAATGGCAAATAATTATTCATCCCTTCCCCTGCCCATCATCCCGCCCACTCTTTTTCTGATGTCAGTGATTCAGTCAGACTGCCGTATGCCTGAGGATCGCATCACAAACTTAGGACTGGCCGGCTGCTCTCCAGACTTGGGAGTGACAGCTGCATAGAAATACATGCTGTCATGCCCACGTCAGGGGTGCAGTCTCGAGGATTGCATTAATTTTGAGCAAGCATGCTCAACAGTTGTGTTATCTGAGCATGCTTGGGTGTTATCTGAGTATGTTTGGTTGTTATCAAGAATCCCAGGCATGCTCAAGTAATACTTTCGAGTTCTCATGGCTGCATGATTCATGGATGTTAAACAGAGGCAACACAAGAGGAGATTGCCTAACAAACAGGTAATCTCCGCCTGTGTTTCGTCTGTCTGACAGCCGCGAATCATGAAGCCACGGGGACTTGAACATATTATTAGAGTACGCCCGATATATAGTCGGATAACACCTGAGCATGCTCGGGTAAAATGATATCTGAGCAAGCTTGCTCATCACTAAATTGCAATGAGATCCTCGGGCATACGGCATTCTGACGGAATCAGTAACGCCAGTGCAAAGAGTTGGTCAGGATTATGGGCGGGTAAGGGGTGTATATTTATTTGCAATTTACATATACTTGACTTGCCAGCATGTGACAATAAATTTGTCCATGGTTTACAGCAACAAAATGGGGCCAAATACAGAAATAAAAGTTACAAATAAAAGTTACATATTCAGGATAATAGTAAACTACATAAAAATGACCTGACAGATCCCCTAAAGAATGTGAGAAGAGGACAAATATTTAAAAAGTGTCACACAAGACATCATGCATGGGCTTTACATCATTAAGATAAGGCAAAGAAATAGAAATTACTGAAAGAAATTGCTGCATATTATCTTGTATTGCAAGGTTTCAATGTTTCCTACGCTTGCCATATTTTGTCATTGTATTTCATTCTCTATGTGTATTTCTGTGCTTGTCGGTTGATTGTACAGATGAGTTTTTTGCTTATCCACTCTCATCAAAACATTTGCACTCTTTGGTTCATTAAAATATTTCTCTGTTTGAGACCCTTTCAGGCTGTAGTCATGTTTAACACCTCTTAAAATCCATGCATGGATCCATCTGCTATAGTTCATTCAAAATTCTCACTTTTTCCAAGACTTCCAAGAAACATTAGGAGGTAAAGTTGAGCATGCTAGAGTTTGTGCTTTCATATTGCCTGTTGGCATTAAAATTTACTTTTAGTGCCAAATGGAAGATTCTTTCATAAGCCTGTTATCATTTGCCAGCTGTTACTGGGTGACAATTCCACTGTCTATGGCAAATTAGATTTTCATATTATAGATTTTTATGACGCTAGCTATGGGTTTTGACTTCCTTTATGGTTGGGTCACAGCTTGGGATCACTTGGTTTGAAATATGTTCATCATATCAATATTATCAATGGACTGAAATGGTGTTTTGTCACGTTATCCACTGTTCATAATGTATCATTTTTGTTTAGTTTTTCAGAATTATTTGTAAGTTGTATGAATCTTTGATTTGTGTGACATAGGGGTCAACATGTGCTATTCTGAAGCAAAATGATAACATTTTTCTGCAAATTGCAGTTTGCATATAGTATAGAATCATGTAAAAGGGGGTATTCTCACGTTGAGCAGCTCAGAGCTCCATGTAGTCTCCTTAAAGTCTCCTTACTTGTTTCAGGTCGAGTAAGTGCTAATCCTTGAGCGACAGCTTTGGTGAATAGAACTGTAGTATTAGTAGAACTATAAAGCTCAGCACAAGTTCTGCTGTAACACATTTATTTATTAGTGGCTTGTTCTGAGTGTACTTTTATATTTATGTACAGTATAGAGATGAAAGGTCATTTGGACAAACACACAGCTTAGAACAGCAAGAGATGAGAGCCGTGGTTAGGAAAACTGCTGTGAGAAAAGTCAGTGCTGCGGACTAGT
The DNA here is from genome assembly GCF_039654945.1 of Dendrobates tinctorius. Taxonomy (NCBI): domain Eukaryota; kingdom Metazoa; phylum Chordata; class Amphibia; order Anura; family Dendrobatidae; genus Dendrobates; species Dendrobates tinctorius. Next base: position 8,024,823 of record NW_027361672.1, read on the forward strand.
GATTTTACAAGACTTATAACAACAGCTTTTCAGGAACTGAGATGGATGAGAGAGATGAGCAGTTGATTTCTGTATAAAAATCAATGGGTTGGAGAAAGGTGGCTGGGATATTAGTAGTTAACCCCTCTCCTGGAACATAGCTACTGTACATGGGTCGCCCTCGCACACCCAGGGCTGCGGGGTACTCAGTACCGGGCCAGTGTCAAGGCGGGAATGTGTCACTGCAGCGGTGACCCGGTCCGTGGCCCTGGGCGCCCAATATCAATGGCAGTGATGTTAATGGTGTTAAAGTTTATATGAATAGTTCGTGACGCCACCCGTGGTGTTTGGCAAGTAAGATGGTAAGCCAATGATGCATACAGATCCGCTGGGACTGATGGTGTGGTGCAGCAGAGATGGTATAGCTCCCCACAGGTGGAGCTGTAGTCCCAGGGCAGTGTAGGTGCAATGGATGAGGAGAGGCGTAGAAGGTATGGAGGCTGGTACCCAGGTGTAGTGGTGCTGGAATAACTGGAGGACACCAGAGTATGCGGTTCCAAACCTTTACTCACTGTTTGCAGTTCACACAACTGCCTGCCTCCGTACTGTGTTCTCCAGGTCAGGGCTCCAGCCAACCTCCAGGCAGGATAGGATTCTCCCTTCCACACTCTGCCAACATGTACCTTACTGAACAACTCCTCCAATGCGCCTTTAGGTGCGAAGCACTCCAGTACTTAGTTACCCTGGAATGCCTCTCTCTAGGTGTTCCTAGTCTTTACTTGTATGACAGACTGCTGTAGCCTGCTTCGGGGACTCCTCACTGTGTCCCGGCTCTCTATTCAGTTGCTGTTGTGTCCCAAGTCTATGATGGGAGCAAGTCGTTAGCGGCTCACTAATCCTCCGGTGTCTGTTGCCGGACATAAAGGTCCAATCAACCTCAGGGACCAGGCCCCGGCCTTTGCGCTCTCTGGACTGGAAGGGTTCTCTATCTTTCTTCAACCAGCTTCCCACCGTCCTTCTATTCTCCTTCGTTCCGATCTGTTCTCTCTCTCTCTTATGGAAGGTTAGGTTATCAATCTTATCAGTCTCTTTCTCTGGTCTTTCTCGTGCCAGCAGCCCAGATCACTGGGACCTGCTGCAGCACGTCCCTCAGACACCCATCTTCTCTATTCTCTCTCCTCTAACCAACTAACTACTAACTCTCACTCTTCCCACTCTTTTATATCTAACTCCATCCGCCTCCCCAGCACCTCTCGTGTTATGAAGGCACCCTATGACCTTTCCAGCATAAAGCATGGATGGGTCCCTGCTGAACTATCCTGTGTGTGGGGTGCAGGTGTTGGAATGCGGAAAGGAGTTCCCAGCCTACCTGGATGGTGGGGCACTACACCTTGGGAGAAGGTGCAGTACCTCTGTGGCGACTGAAGCCTCAGGGGCGCCACCTACCCCCCGTTAAACACAGCATGTCCGCGGGCTGTAAGACAACAAAAGGTACAATACAGGAACACACAAAAAATTTTAAATGCTATTCAACAATACTTATCTAATCTTCCTAATGTAGGAGGCACATTTCTTAAACGTTCCAAACAGGTTAACTTCCTATCTTAGTATCAAAAATTTACTTAAGTGCAATTCTTAATTCAAAGTGCTATACTCACATTTTCTTTAGTACATTTTCCTATCAATTATTCTCTTTTTCTTTCTTTCTTCTACTGGACACAAGACACTGACCATCTACTCTTGGCATGTCACCTGTCACTTTCAATTCTTCAGTCTTTATTCAATTCGCACATTCTATTCTAATTCTCTGTATCGAATATTCTATAAAAGACATTTACTTTTCACAAGACACAACATTATCAAATACGTTATCATAAAACATTCAAAATTCTTGTAAGGTGCTGAACACTGCTCCCAGCCGGGCTTTCTTGCAGTGTCCCTTGAGGTAGACATCATTCTTCAAAAAGTGTCCATGCAAAAACATTATCTTCGCAAAGAGTCTTTATATGTAAAACCAAGAAAGGGCACCTAAAGAGGTGCAACTATTTACAATAAAAGTTTTTGGATCAATCAGCGGCTATGATCTCCACAGTTCCATTTCAAAAACAATGCTGCCAATCACAAACTGGGCAACATGATAAACAAAAAGAAGACAAAGGCACAACTGGTGCAACAAACCCTCCTGGGTAACGAGATTTGGTAAATTATTTCAATTGTAGTCCCCTCCTGGGATACTGGAAGCTGACCTGGAACTGTTCTCATCCTGATTCTGGCTCCTTGCTATGGGGTCTTGTTGATACGAGGTCTAGCTCCTATGGCTTCTGCAGTGTGTTGGTGCTGATGATCAACTGCCTGGGGATTTGGCAGTAAAAGGATCCCGAGGTCACCGTCCCAAAACGATCCAGACCCCCCTCTGGCCTGTAGATGTCGGATTGGGCATGCTGGCTCCAACCGTACTCCCACCAGCATGGTCCTCCTCCTCCCCATCAACCCATTAGGAAGGCCGGGGTAAATACCTGGGAGTTCCCGACGGTGCGGCCTCTGTTCCGGTGCAGGCGTGGCGGCAGCGGGTGCTGCCCGGCGAGACACCGGGGACAGCCGTGGGGCCAACAGAAGCTCCGGGTCCGCGGGGGTCGCTGGCGGGACCAGCGCAGCAGCGCCAGGTCCGAGCAGGAGCCTCTCCTCCTCCGCTTCAGCTCCTGGAGCTGTGTATAACTCTTCTGGTATCAGCGGCAAAGATGGGACGGAGTACGCTGCCGATGGCATGGCAGCGGCTCCAAGCTCTGCAGGGTCTGTCAGGAAAAGGTCTGGTGTGGCAGCGGCGGGTACCGGTGTTGCGGGTACTGCAGGTGTGGGCCCTTCCTGGGCGCGCTGCAGGTCCAATGTCCATAGCGCTTCTCGCCTCTGTCGCAGGCGGCGTGTCAGCTGGATAATCTCGTCCTCCAACTGTTGGGGATCCATTCTTGAGATCGGGCCGGAGCCTTCAGCATGGCGCCAGGGAGATCCGCTTGCCCGCGCTCCGCAGGCCTCCTTCTCTCACTCTCCAAAATGGCGTTCTGGCGTTCTTCCTCTTGCTCCGCCCTTCTGCTCGCCACTGGCTTTCTCTGCCCCTCCTTCTGGGGGCGGCATCTTCTTCCAGCACCTCCATACCAAGCCAGTATGCGAACCCCTCGGGGGTGGGCCATGCATCGGTCACATAGTAATTCAGGCAGGGACGGCCTAAGACTCTTCGCGGTCTTTTCTTGGGACCTCCCATCTCTTCACGCCCTTCTTCTCTGCGCTAGTGGCCATTTCTAATGTCCATTTTACAGTCTATTAAATTTGGTCTTCTGCACATTTTCAAAAGTTGTAAATCCAAGGCACACAGAACCCGATGGCATCGGGTCTCGTCATCCTGTTCGTGACGCCAAAAATTGGGTCGCCCTCGCACACCCAGGGCTGCGGGGTACTCGGTACCGGGCCGGTGTCAAGGCGGGAATGTGTCACAGCAGCGGTGACCCGGTCCGTGGCCCTGGGCGCCCAATATCAATGGCGGTGATGTTAATGGTGTTAAAGTTTATATGAATAGTTCATGACGCCACCCGTGGTGTTTGGCAAGTAAGGTGGTAAGCCAACACTGCATACAGATCCGCTGGGACTGATGGTGTGGTGCAGCAGAGATGGTATAGCTCCCCATAGGTGGAGCTGTAGTCCCAGGGCAGTGTAGGTGCAATGGATGAGGAGAGGTGAAGAATGGTATGGAGGCTGGTACCCAGGTGTAGTGGTGCTGGAATAACTGGAGGACACCAGAGTATGCGGTTCCAAAGCTTTACTCACTGTTTGCAGTTCACACAACTGCCTGCCTCCGTACTGTGTTCTCCGGGTCAGGGCTCCAGCCAACCTCCATGCAGGATAGGATTCTCCCTTCCACACTCCGCCAACATGTACCTTACTGAACAACTCCTCCAATGCGCCTTTAGGTGTGAAGCACTCCAGTACTTAGTTACCCTGGAATGCCTCTCTCTAGGTGTTGCTAGTCTTTACTTGTATGACAGACTGCTGTAGCCTGCTTCGGGGACTCCTCATTGCGTCCCGGCTCTCTATTCAGTTGCTATTGTGTTCCAAGTCTAGGATGGGAGCAAGGCGTTAGCGGCTCACTACTCCTCCGGAGTCTGTTGCCGGACATAAAGATCCAGTCAGCCTCGGGGACCGGGCCCTGGCCTTTGTGCTCTCTGGACTGGAAGGGTTCTCTATCTTTCTTCAACCAGCTTCCCACCATCCTTCTATTCTCCTTCGTTCCGATCTGTTCTCTCTCTCTCTCTCTTATGGAAGGTTAGGTTATCAATCTTATCAGTCTCTTTTTCTGGTCTTTCTCGTGCCAGCAGCCCAGATCACTGGGACCTGCTGCAGCACATCCCTCAGACACCCATCTTCTCTCTTCTCTAACCAACTAACTACTAATTGTCACTCTTCCCACTCTTTTTTTATCTAACTCCTCCCACCTCCCCAGCACCTCTCGTGTTACGAAGCCAGGGACCACAAAAGGCACCATATGACCTTTCCAGCATAAAGCATGGATGGGTCCCTGCTGAACTATCCTGTGTGTGGGGTGCAGGTGTTGGAATGGGGAAAGGAGTTCCCAGCCTACCTGGATGGTGGGGCACTACACCTTAGGAGAAGGTGCAGTACCTCTGTGGCGACTGAAGCCTCAGGGGTGCCACATACACACTCCGCCAAGATGTGAGCAGGCACCAGTGGTCCATGGAAAACAGCTGTACACTATGAAAGAGAGAATAAAGGAGAATAAAGGCAGATAGAAAATCAAGTCATTTGCAATTCACACTTCCTAAAGCTTAGTGTGAGCAAAACTAAACTCATCCTCAGGAATCAATGTTTCCATTCAGTATCAGCAAGCAGAGGAAGATGAGCAGGCTAGATCTTATGTATATCTAAGCCCAGACAGTAGATTGCTAAAGGTACATGTAAGCAATCATCCTATCAATTCCCTCTGCATCTCAAGGTCTCAATCAATTCTAGGTCCATTGTGTGGATAGGGATTATAGTCCCAGGTGAGCTGTAACCACAAGGGGTCTCACATGCCGTCCCAGGTGATGGAATATGCTTCATTTTGTGAGCTAAAGGAAAATGGTTAAGGGGTAGGAAGAAAGAAGAAAAAGACACATGGGTTGAGTCAGGCAGTTGTTGGAGTTACTTTGAAGGGAGAGGATCCAAGATGGAATGGATGGTCTATGGAGTTTTGGAGATCGATTGCCGGCTGGGCTGGATCCTCCTGCTACATATGAGGGATTTATTGTCTGGATTTAACAAATTCTCTTAAGGATTGTTGATCCTGGATACATGGACCTCAGTTGTGATATTTGTTGTTTGGAGGAGCCTGGAAAGTGACTACAGACTATAATGGCAGGAGATATGAAATCTGTAGGCCAACCAAAAGTTAGGAGACAGTGAGTATCACCTGATGCCTAGGCAGTGGGACTATAGGCCCCCAGGGAAGGGATCTTGTGTATTGAGGACATTGTATTTTGGCCATCTACCTGGATTTCTTGTACAACCATGGATGTATGGAATAAAAAATAGTTGCATTGTTAATCTGCCTAAGTGATATTTATAACCCACAAACTCAGATCCTAAAAATTATATTTTCTTCATCCCTCTTAACTACCCTACTCAATCTATCACAAAATTAATCACATCACCCTTTCCTCTGTACCAAAATTCTGCTGCCTTGGAGTAACCATTCACTTAGCCTTGTCCTTCAAATCGCACGGACAAGCTCTTACCACCTCCTGTCTCCTCCAACTCTAAAATATTTCTAGAATCCGTCCTTTTCCAAACTTCCAAACTCTCAATCTACTAAAATTTTGGTGCAAACTCTCATCATCTCCCACATTGACTAATGCAATATTCTATTCTGTGGCCTCCCAGCTAAGACATCTCCAGTCCATCCTTAACTCTGGTGCATGATTAATCCACCTCTCTACTCGCTGCTCCTCCATTTCTCCCTTCTACAAATTCATTCATCGTTTTCCAGTTTTTCAATGAATTCAGATCAAACTACTTACATTGATCTACAAGTTGGTCCATAATCTGCACACTACATACATATCCGAACTAATCTCCTGATATCTCCACACACATACTCTGGTCCTTCCAAGTCCGCTGCTCCACACTTATTTGTTCCTCACCCAATTGTCTCGAAGACTTCTCCCAAGTATCTCCCATCCTCTGGAATTCTGTCCCCCAATACGTCCAACTATCCAACACATTTGGACCCTTCAGACAGAAATTGAAAACCCACCTCTTCAAGAATGCCTGCACCCTGAAATGATCCACCTCTCCATCCCAGAAGCTGCTTCTACCTCCTAACCTACTGCTGTCTCCTTCCCATTATCATGTAAACTGTTCAAGTCTATCATTGTAATTTATATTTGTATTTTGTAAGTTAACCCCTTAATGTCCACTGACGTGCACAGTCCGTCATGGCAGGAGGTAACTTCGAGCAACATGACGGACTCTGCAGGTCATGGCTTGGAACTGCCACTGCGTGTAAACACACAGTGACAGTTCAGTGCCGACAGCTGTCTATGACAGCTGACAGGCACGGCAAGGGGTGCAGGGACACTTGCAATCGGTCCCTGCACCCCAAGCGCTGTGATTGGTCAGTCAATCTGACTGACCAAATACAGCTGCGATCGGTCAGGAAAGGCTAAAATGTCAGCATTAGAGTTGAGCGAAACAGGTCGAAAAAATTCAAAAGTCGCCGACTTTTGGCAAAGTCGGGTTTCATGAAACGAAACCCCACCCTAGGATGAGGTCGGCCACGAGGTCGGCGACTTACGCGCCAAAGTCGCGTTTCAAAAGTTTGTTTTGCGCTCTTTTTCAGCCAATCAGGATCCATGGACACTGTGGGCAACGTGATGACATAGGCACGGGTCACCACCATCTTTCAGAAGGGCATGCAAGTGATTGGCTTGCTTTGGTGGGCGTCACAGGGGGTATAAAAGGGCGTGCACGCCGACCGCCATCTTACTTCTGCCGATCTCAGTATAGGGAGAGGTTGCTGCTGATTCTGTAGGGAGAGCGTTAGGCAGGGAAGAAGACAAAAAAACTGCTTCTGCTGCTAGCGATTTGGCCTGCACAACACACCAGTCACTGTGTGTGCAGTGCAAGGGGAGGCTATATAGTGGTGTATCAGTGGTGTTGGTTGTTGGGCTGCCTTCTAAGGCTTCCTGACATTCCTGCATTGCTGTTTACCCACTGCTCCGCAAACTGCTTTTTTAAAAGCAATCCCAATTTTTTTTTTTTTGTCCTGCTGAGAAGAAAAAAGAACTGCTTCTGCTGCTAGCGATTTGGCCTGCACAACACACCAGTCACTGTGTGTGCAGTGCAAGGGGAGGCTATATTGTGGTATATCAGTGGTGTTGGTTGTTGGGCTGCCTTTTAAGGCTTCCTGACAGGCTGGCATTGCTGTTTACCCACTGCTCCGCAAACTGCTTTTTTAAAAGCAATCCAATCTCCCTTATCCTCTAGTCACTTTTGTCACAGCTGTGCCATCGAGCCTGTGACATAGCGCTCAGATATCAGTGGGCCTCACACAATCCAAAAGTGTCCAGTGTCCACAAGTGTCTGCAGAAATTCAAAATCTCCCCTGTCCTATAGACACCTTGTACCTTGTTTTACATTACTATATAGTTTGTTGGATTTTGTCTACATTTCTACCAAAAATGAGGAAGGCTGGTGGAAGAGGCCGTGGAATTGGGCGGGGGTTGGCAGCTGGTAATGATGGTGTTGGTGGTGGATCTGATGGTAGTGGCAAGAGCAAAATAGGACCGAATGCAGGAGGTGTTGAGCCTGCGTCATCGTCTGGCTACATAAGGCCTCGAACGCTTAGTTTTCTAGGAGTTGGCAAACCGCTTTTAAAGCCAGAGCATCAGGAAAAAGTTTTGTCTTACATTGCTGACTCAGCCTCCAGCTCTATCGCCTCCTCTTCTTCAGTTGTAAAAAGTAAAAGCACTGAGTCGTCATTGGAGGCTCATGTTCATGAACCACACCTTTCCTTCTGTCCTTCACCTCAACCAAGATTAAAGGATGACGCAGGCCATACTACTGATTACTCCATGGAGCTGTTTTGACATACCATGCCTGGATTATCAAGTCAAATGGTGAATTACCCAGGCCAAGATGAATCTGACATGGAGTGCACTGATGCACAGCCGCTGATGGATGATTCTGCTGGTACATTCACTCAGAGCACTACATTGTCCTCGCAGTGTACAGAGCCAGATTCTGACCCTGATGAGACTCAGGTGCCCCTTCCCGCACACTATACCACCATACACGGTGACACAGAGGAAGGTGCACATGACATAGAAGAGGAGGTGATGGATAACCCAGTTGTTGACCCAGATTGGCATCCATTGGGGGAAGAGGGTGCTGCTTCCAATAGCTCAGATGAGGAGCATCCACAGCAGACATCGACATCGCAACAGCTGTTATCTGGCAGGCCCGGAGAACTCCAAAGACAGGTTCCAAACATCAAAAGAGTTGCTGGACAGCTTGTCCAGAGGGTCAAAAGATCACAGCGTGCTAGGCCGCAAAATGTCTGCCAAAGTAGGAAGAGTGCAGTGTGGCACTTTTTTGAACAAAATCCTCATGATCAGGCCAAGGTTATCTGTAAGAAGTGCGCAAAGACCTTTAGCCGAGGGAAAAATCTGAAAAATTTGAATACCAGTTGCATGCTTAGACATTTAACCAGCATGCACTTGCAAGCGTGGACACAACACCAAACCTCAAGTGCCACATGTGCAACTGATCACAGCGAAGGTAGTCAGCAACGCTACATTGTTTCCCCCACTGTAAGCCCACCGGTTAGCACAGCAGCAAATGTTGAGGTGTCGTTGCAAGGCCACAGAAGTCAGGGAATCCCACTGTTATATCAACGAAAGACTGATTCTAGGCCATCAGAAAGAACACCAACTCCATCACCATCATCAACCCTCTCTCAGTCCGCCCTGTCCACCGCTACTTCCACCATATGCAGCTCCCAAGTCCAGCTCACCCTCCCAGACACTATGAGTAGGTCAAGAAAGTACTCAGTCTCTCATCCGCGTACACTGGGTTTGAACGCCCACATTGCCAAACTAATCTCGTTTGAGATGATGCCCTTTCGGTTGGTGGAAAGCACAGCTTTCCGCGAACTCATGGCCTATGCAGTACCACGCTATGACCTACCCAGTTGCCACTTCTTCTCTCGCAAAGCCATCCCAGCCCTCCACCATCATGTGAAAGACCGCATTGTCCATGCACTCAAGCAGTCAGTGAGCGGAAAGGTGCACCTCACAACTGATGCATGGTCCAGTCGGCATGGCCAGGGCCATTATGTGTCCATCACTGCGCACTGGATTAATTTGGTGGATGCAGGGTCCACAGGGGACAGCGCTGCCTAGCCCACGGTATAGGAAACAGTTGGCTGTAGGCGTTCGACCCTCCTCCTCCTCCTCCAGAAGCGAAAGCTCGTCCACAGAGCGCAGTCGTACGAGCACTCCATCTGCAGCTGCCACTGTTGCACACGATGTGTCCCCCTATCGAGCAGCTAGTGGAAAGTGTCAGCAGGCTGTGTTGCAGATGATGTGTTTGGGCAAAAGACACACCGCCGAGGTGCTGGCTGAGTACTTGAAGCGACAAACTGAGTCATGGCTGGGCAGTGTACATCTTGAGGCAGGCAAGGTAGTTAGTGATAACGGCCGTAATTTTGTGGCAGCCATAGCCCTTTCAAAACTCAGCCATATACCTTGCTTGGCTCACACCTTGAACCTGGTGGTGCAGTGCTTCCTCAAAAATTATCCGGAGTTAACAGCCCTGCTCCAGAATGTGCGAAGACTGTGCGCGCACATCCGCCGGTCGCCTGTACACTCCGTTCGTATGCAGAAGCTGCAGCGATTGCTCCACCTTCCCAACCACCGCCTCATTATCAACATTGCAACAAGGTGGAACTCCACCCTGCACATGGTGGAGCGGCTGTGCGAGCAGAGGCAGGCCATAATGCATTTGTGGGAGGATACACGGACAGGCACTTTGAGAGCAGACATGGAGTTGACAGGTGTGCAGTGGTCGAAGCTGAAAGACCTCTGTAAAGTCCTTCAGTGTTTTTGCCAAAATGATGAATGATGACGACTACTGGTTGGCCAGCATCCTGGATCCACGCTATAAAGGCAAATTACAAAACATCATGCCACAGGAGAACCTTGACCTAATATTGGCTAATAGACAAGCAACTCTGGTAAATCGGTTGCTTGAGGCATTCCCAGCACACAGCAGCAGTGATGGTTCTCACACGAGCCGTACGGGCCGGGGGCAGCTTAGCAGAGGTGTTCGTGGTGCACACAGCAGAAGTGGCATTGGAGACAGGGGTTTCATGACAATGTTGTGGACTGATTTTTCAAATACCGCTCACACAACTGGTAATACTGCATCGATGGAAAGTGACAGGATACAGCAGTTGTCAACTATGGTTACAAACTACTTTTCCTCCCATATCGATGTTCTCCCACACAGGTCATTCCCCTTTGACTATTGGGCCGCTAAACTGGACACCTGGCCTGAATTGGCCCAATATGCCTTACAGGAGCTCGCTTGCCCAGCTGCAAGTGTGCTATCGGAAAGAGTCTTCAGTGCAGCTGGATCAATCCTGACAGAAAAAAGGACCCGTCTGTCAACCCAAAATGTGGATGATCTAACCTTCATTAAAATGAACCATGCATGGGTTTCCAAGGATTTTGTCCCACCTTCCCCTGATGACACATAGGGTGACAGAAAAATGGCTTGCTTTGGTCCACCTCTTCCTGGGACTTGACCTATTTCGCCTTTTGCATCAGCTGAATGTCCAACATCAACATATGCCACTTTATAAAACTCCCTAACTGTGCTGCCTCCCCCCCATGGCCGGGGTCACCACCTAGCGCACGACACCGTGCGAGTGCCGTTGCCCTGGACAGGTGGGTAGGCCGACTCTTGGGCGTGGGCACTGGCACAGGGTCCCTCATAGTGCAATCAAGTGTCTCTGGCGGTGGTGGTGCACACCCGCCGTCAGACACACCGCCGTACTATGAGGGGCCCGGTGCCAGTACCGACACCCACGAGTGGGCCCCCCTTGCTTGGGCAGGGCCCCAGCATTTGCAATCTTTACCTCTCCCTGCTCCTCCGCTGTGTAATCTGGGCCGTCAAATCCATACTGTGCCTGGCACCATCTGAGCCTGCCTCCTGATGTACAGACATATATTTTGAATGTGTACGCTATTCATACATGTTATCCGGGGATACGGTACCCTTTCTAACCTTTGTCCAATCACGTTCAATCCATACTGGGCCTAACACCGTCTGAGCCTGCCTCCTGATGTACAGACATATATTTTGAATGTGTACGCTATCCATACATGTTATCCGGGGATACGGTACCCTTTCTAACCTTTGTGCAATCACGTGCAATCCATACTGGGCCTAACACCGTCTGAGCCTGCCTCCTGATGTACAGACATATATTTTGAATGTGTACGCTATCCATACATGTTATCCGGGGATACGATACCCTTTCTAACCTTTGTGCAATCACGTGCAATCCATACTGGGCCTAACACCGTCTGAGCCTGCCTCCTGATGTACAGACATATATTTTGAATGTGTACGCTATTCATACATGTTATCCGGGGATACGGTACCCTTTCTAACCTTTGTGCAATCACGTGCAATCCATACTGGGCCTAACACCATCTGAGCCTGCCTCCTGATGTACAGACATATATTTTGAATGTGTACGCTATTCATACATGTTATCCGGGGATACGGTGCCCTTTCTAACCTTTGTGCAATCACGTGCAATCCATACTGGGCGTGAGAACGGCTGGCGACCTGTTAAGCAAGCTACAGCACCTGTGGTTTGCACACGTAAGTTTTTCATTTTTTCAGGAATGACGGTTAGGCCTAATTCCGGAACTGCGGTTGACCTGCACTTACTGGGAAATCATTGTTCGTGGGTAATAATTGTCATCAGTGATCCCCATGACTAACGTTGTTCAGCGGGTTATCTGCACCTGTAAGCGACAAACGCTGGCCTTTTCAGTGTAGCGCACATGCAGCCACGGACATGTAATGGCATGACACACCAGTTATTGGCCAATCTCATGTGCCAGAGCCTCATGTGTCCCTCTAGTAAGCCGGACTCGGACCGCGGGGCATGACGGAGTCTCGTTCGTTAACGGAATTAAGCTTGCAATGTGTGCATCTGTTCTGTAGCTGGCATGGTTGAGGTTTCCCAGGTGGAGTCGAATTTAACCGTAGGCTCCACTCCTGGTGTGCCCTTCTGGACATTCCTTTAAGGTTCAGCTTTGCAACCATACTGCCCACGTAAAACAAACACTTTGCCTTCATGAACGCTGTTTGGAGGGTCATCATGACTCGTGGGAATAACGCCGCCCAATCAGTTAACCTGCTAGAGAGATCCTTCGTTGCTCCCAAGCATGACATCACACTCCCTAGGAGGAAGGTAATGCCACTGTGGCGACCGTACTCCCGGGGGCGACACAAGTGCACTGATGCCCAGCCACTGCTCGATGAATCTGCTGGTACATTGACCCAGACCACTACAGTCCCCTCGCACGCTACTCGGCCTGAATCTGACCCTGATGAAACTCAGGTTACCCTTCCCATATACAGTTCCATCTTACACGGTGACAAAGAGAAAGCTGCAGATGAAAGTGCAGGTTCGGCCCACCCGCCATCAGACACACAACCGTACTATCAGGGGCCCTGTGCCAGTGCCGTCGCCAACGAGTGGGCCCCCCCTGCTTGCTCAGGATCACAGCACTTGCAAAGTTGAAATACTGTGCAGTGAGATGGAAGATGGGGATGACGAGGAGTCCAGACAAGTACAGGGATTCCCTAGCGAGGAGACTTATTTGATTGTTTTCAATGTTGGTACAGCAATTTTTGGGGAGCACTATACTCTGGAGAATGATAGATGGTGCCCACCATACACTGGAACATTCCAAAGGTGGACATCAGACACTGGAGCAGCATTTACAGGGCCCATTATACACTAGAGCATTAGAAATGGGGCCCATTATGTTTGGAGCATTATTTGGGCCCATAAGACAGTGGAGATTCATCCATGGGGACCAACATATACTGTAGCATTATGTGGAGCTCATCATATACTGTTTCAAACATTATATGGGACCAATGATTCTGTATGGAGAAATAGATGGGCCTCGTCATGAGATGTAAAAAGTGAAGTATTTTTCATTGTACTATACCGCTATTTCTCTGCCGTATCGGAGCATGATGAGTTGTGGTATGTGTTAAAGGGGTGCTCTTTCGCCCAGGGCACATGAAAACCTGGAGCCAGCCCTACCCCCTCAACTTCAGCCAAATAACCCCCATTTTTCAGTGCGTAACTTGAATTATGAAGTTAATTAAGGTTGACAAGCTTAAGTAAGAAGAATTGATGCTTTTGGCATTCAAATGGGCACTGTAGGTGTGTTTCCTGTCCTCCTCTCACTGCCGACTTTTATTCCCCATTGACTTACATTGGGTTTCGTGTTTCGGGACGACCCCGACTTTTCCCTATAATCGGATGATCTTGCTCGACCCGACTTTTGGAAAAGTCGGGTTTCACGAAACGAAACGCGACCCTAAAAAAACAAAAGTTGCTCAACTCTAGTCAGCATCTCCTGCCCGATGATCAGTGCCAGGAGCTCATCGCTGCAATGGCTGAGCATCCTGCACTGACAGCTTGGAGCGGTGCCCCCGCCGCCCCCCGCTGTTAGCCCCCTCACTGCTGCGATCGAGCTCGATCACAGCGTTCAGGGGGGAGGCAGAGGGTAGGGGGCTCCCTCTTCTTCAGGTCATGACAACCTCTGTGTTATGATGACCCGGAGGTTGTCATGACACCTCCGGGTCATACAGCTATAGAGAGCTGGTAAGACCATCTCAGCAGCTCTCAGAATAGGCATATTACATTACAATGCTGCAGCATATCCCATGATGTGACAAAGTAAAAAAAAAACCATTTTTTAAAAATATATGTAAAAAAAATTAAAAAATAATAAACATAATTTAAAAAATTCCCTAAAAATTCCCCTAAAAATACACAATTTTATGTAAAAAAAAATAAAATAAACAAAAAAAATACACATGTTTGGTATCGCCGTGTTCAAAAAAATCCAATCTATAAAAATGTCACCCTAGTTAACCCCTTCAGTGAACGCTATAAAAAAACCCACAAAAAAGTTGCAAATTATACTTTTTCCAAGCGGTATCATCATACTGCTTGGAAAAAGTGCAATATCACGCGATCAAAAAGACAGATATAAATAAACATGGTACCACTAAAAACGTCATCTTGTCCCGCAAAAAACAAGCCACCATACAGTCCCATCAATGAAAAAATAAAAAAGTTATAGCTCGCAGAATAAAGTGATGCAAAAATAATTATTTTTCTATAAAAGTTTATATTGTGTAAAAAATGCCAAAGCATAAAACAAGATATAAATGAGGTATCGCTGTAATCGTACTGACCCGAAGAATAAAGCTGCCACACTAATTTTACCACACGCGGAACGGAGAAAAAAAAATTCCTGAATTGCTGGTTTTTGTTCATTCTGCCTCCACAAAAATCGGAATAGAAAGTGATCAAAAAATGTTATGTACCCGAAAATGGTACCAATAAAAAAATCAACTCGTCCCGCAAAAATCAAGCCTGCACATGACTCTGTCGGCCGGAATATGGAAAAATTATAGTTAATTAAAAATCATTTTTGTTAAAAAAATATGATTTTTTTATTTTCACGGCTCTATGTTATAAACTTCTGTGAAGCACTGGGGGGTTCAAAGTGCTCACCACAAATCTAGATAAGTTTCTTGGGGGGTCTAGGCACATCAAGGGCTCTGCAAACGCAACATGACACCCGCAGACCATTCCATCAAAGTCTGCATTCCAAATTGGCGCTCCTTCCCTTCCGAGCTCTGCCATGCGCCCAAATAGTGGATCCACCCCTCATATGGGGTATCTACGTACTCAGGACAAATTGCACAACAACTTTTAGGGTCCTTTTACCCTTGGGATAATAAAAATTGGGGATGAAAAGATCATTTTTGTGGAAAAAATATGATTTTTTAATTTTATGGCTCTTCATTATAACCTTCTGTGAAGCACTTGGGGGTTCAAAGTGCTCAACACACATCTAGATAAGTTCCTTGGGGGATATAGTTTCCAAAATGGGGTCACTTATGGGGGGTTTCCACTGTTTAGGTACATTAGGGGCTCTCCAAACGCGACATGGCGTCCGATCTTGTTTCCAGCCAATTTGACATTCAAAATCTCAAATGATGGTCCTTCCCTTCTGAGCACTGCCGTGCACCTAAAGATTGGTCTTCCTCCACACATGGGGTATCGGTGTACTCAGGACAAGTTGCACAACAAATGTTGTGGTTTATTTTCTCCTGATACCCTTGACAAAATAACAAAAATTGTGTCTGAAGAAAAATTTGGGGGCAAAAAAAGTTAAATGTTCATTTTTTCCTTCCACATTGCTTCAATTCTTGTGAAGTACCTAAAGGGTTAATAAACTTATTGAATGTGGTTTTGAACACCTTGAGGGGTGCAGTTTTTAGAATGGTATCACTTTTGGGTATTTTCTGTCATATTGACCCCTCAAAGTGACTTCCAATGTGAGGTGGTCCCTAAAAAAATGGTTTTGCAAATTTTGTTGTAAAAATGAGAAATCGCTGGTCAACTTTTAACTCTTATAACTTCCTAGCAAAAAAAAAATTTGGTTCCAAAATTGTGCTGATGTAAAGCAGACATGTGGAAAATGTTATTTAGTAGCTATTTTTGGTGACATGTCTCTCTGATTTAAGGGCATAAAAATTAAAAGTTTGAAAATTGCAAAATCTTAAAAATTTTCACTATATTTCCATTTTTTTCATAAATCAACGCAAGTCATATCAAAGAAAGTTTACCACTATCAAGAAGTACAATATGTCACGAAAAAACAGTGTCAGAATCAGCAGGATCCGTTGAAGCGTTCCAGAGTTATAAGCAGATAAAGTGACAGTGGTCCGATTTCAAAATTTAGGCCTGGTCCTTAACCTACAAAATGGTTTGGTCGTTAAGGGGTTAAATAACTTTTACATATACAGCACCATGGCGTTAATTGTGCTCTAAAAATAAATAATAGTAATAATAAAAATAATAACTTGTTTATTTTCTTGCTGTCTAACTAATCAAAGCAATTTTATAAACTGAGAATACCCCTTTAATGCACTTACGAGTAAAACTCAAACAGTAGTTATAGGTTAGAGATTGAGTCATTTATTGACATTCTCATGAAGATATTCTGATGGTATTTTTCTATTTTCTGATGTTATGCAGCTTTGATCTGAGTGTACATTTTCTTTGCAGGAGAATCAAGTACAAAAGGTTTCATAGCCCTGGGTAAGATAGTGTGAGGAAAGTTGAAAGGCAAGAAAGTAATCTATTAATGTACTTTATCTGAAAGATATAGAATTGATTTGGGAACTGTCAATGGATTAATGCATGTGTCTATACTAGTGTACATGTGTATTATCAGAAGATCTGTAGATTTAGAAGAAACCAAAACATTTTACTTCCAGTCATTGATTAGGAATGATTAATGTTTATCCCCAAGAAATAAATATCTGTCCATAGTAAAGTGTGCATGACAAACTTTTAATGTTTGAGCATTGTGTCCATCATGGGAATCATATGTGAGTGGCGTCTGAGCAGGATATATCTTATTTGTTGTATCATGTATCCATTGTGACATGTATCCAATGAGAGAGTAAACTGAATATGTGTGTCACGTATCTACCAGTGTGTGCTTCATTGGTCTAGCATGTGAACGATATTTATACATATCTACAATAAATTATATTAATTACAATATATTTGTATTGTTTTTAAAAGGACAGGAGCCCAGACACATATTTTCTACAGGGAGTCTTTGCTGTCAATGTCTCCCTTGTGCCAATTTTAGGAGCACAATAGAGACATGGGGCAACCGAGCATGACACCCATTTGAAACCCCAACGTACTAAACTCCAATGGAAAACAATGAGCTGAGTTTGTAAAGCTTCACTAATTTTGACCACCAGAACCTTTAACTTAATCCATTTTGTTGTTATAGACTACAAGTTACTCTATTAATACCTGATTCACTGATTAGACATATTATCATAGAATTATTAAAAATGTGAATGGCAATACTTAGAAATGTCACATCATAAGTGGGTTTCAGGCAGTTATGTTCCTGTGACATCACAAACAATTTCACTCAAACCACTTCCCAGGTTGCTATATCATGTATGACATCAAATTAACAGTTGTAAATCAAGGAAACCTTATGTTGCTCCGTTCAATATTACCCCAATGTGCTATTGATTTGATTGGTTGTAAAATACCTAATTTCTCTTTTGTAGCGCTAAAAATAACATGAAGCCTTACTGATTTCTCAAAGAGTGCAGATTGTGGTCCAAGCAGAGGAAAACTATAAGATCGTCCTCCTAGCAAATATAAATTGCTGAATGCACATAATCTTTTTCTAAGGCCCAAGTTGACCATTTTGAGAAGACCTACAGTAGATCTTTGGTGGCAGAGAAATGCTCGACTTGACTGCTTTAGCCATGAAGTTAACTTATTCTGTTGTTTATTTTTTAAAGCTTTGCTACAAGTTCTCTAATTTTTATGACTATTTTTATCAAGCGTTAAGAAATGTCCCTTGTCATTACCAAATATTGTACGTATCGTCTGATATTTGCTTTGGCTTTTTATATTTGAGACACAGTTTATTAAGCTTTCTTCTTCATGATTTTTATCATTATTATCATTATCGCCATCTTTAACAGTAATTCCATAATATTGGATAAAAGGTTGGTATTCCAGCTTTGGTAGACAGCCCACAGATTCATTTAATTCAAATTAACGTTTTCCTACAAGGATTTAATCATCACAAACACCTTTAAAGGTGTGCTAATTTCTGCTGAGACAGGTTTTCTTATCAAAATAGCTTGAAGTAATGATATTCTTTAAATATTCAACTGTAATGGGATTTTGTTACTGCATAATTGTACAACTGATGCATAAATTTCATATCAAGGCGGATAAGGGTAATAACATTGGACTTCTAAATTAGACTTTCACCTAATCACATCTCACTAATACAAATAGTGATAAAGTACTTTTATTATTTGGACATAAGCCTAAAAATGTAACAAAATATGATTAAGTAGTTCAATTCTTCTTTATTCTTGTAGTCAAATTTAAATGGGACTTGACTGGATGGAGAAATAATTAGTGAAGGTTCACCACAGTTCATTTTTTATGGTAGAACTTTTTTTGGTGACCATTGACCTCATCGCTAATTTAACCATAATGGTTTAATGAACATTTTAATTATGCCCATATTATATACAGTATATTACTGGTAAAGAAATGGGGGTGTAGTGGTTGCAGCATGGTCTACTGCGGCAAAATTACAGTAGGACATGTTTACAGTTATAAGTCAACAATAACCTACATAGGCAAAAATAATATGCTCATGAACCAGGCAAGCAATGGGGAACATGGTCATTATATTAAAGAATATGCTTCAAACCTAGCTTCTTACTGTAATTCACATCTCTGACATCCATTGACACATTGTTAATCTCTACCCGTAGATTCTTCCTGCTCAACAACGTCCTCATTCTCCCCAGGATCAGCCTCATTATATGAATTCCCAGCTGTAATTTTATGGGATCTTAAAGTGGCATTTTTTAATTGGTTATCAGCCAGAAAAGTCTTGTAACTTTCACATCACAAAGTATAGTGCAGCCAATCAGGAGGGACTCTCATACCCTGTATAAAAGCTTAGGCAGAGAACGCAGCACCCATTTTAGGGGTCATACTCACTTGCGAGAGACTCTCATGATTCTTGTGTGAGTCTCTCACATGTAAACCTGGCACTGCCGCCAGCACTCGGACCGGAGCGTGCGGCTACATGCATTTTTATGCAGCCGCACTCTCCGGTCTGAGTGCCGGCGGCAGTGCCAGGTTTTCGCAAGTGAGTATGAGCCTTTAGGGTGACTCTGGATAATAGCAAAATATCAAAGCTCATAGCTGAGCTGTAGAGATAAGGAAAGCCATAAAACATTAGACAAATGCAATGTGCAGGCTCAGACTGGCCCATAGGGGAACAGGGGAATCCCCCGGTGGGCTCCTGTGCAGATCTGGGCCCCCCACCCCACTGTATGGGCAGTACTAGGCATAATTCATTTGATTCACTCTGTACAGATAAAAGCAGCATATCATCATTCATTAAACAAACTACCCAGTTTATTATTATATAGCGATATAAGTTGATAGGTAAACTCAGCTATATTGTGCTGCTGATGGGGCTGCCAGTGTTGGCGCTTCACAGCTAGACATCACATTGCCTGTCCCATCATATTCTATACTGGGTAGTTGCTGCCACTTACACTTATGCTTCCCCTGCTTGCCCTTTGTGTTCTATAACTTGTCAAAAATCCACAGCTTCTTGCATGTGTAGAAACACAAGCATGACACTCATCTGCCCCCCTTTAAAATGGACAGTTTTTAGATCTTTTTTTAATTTTAAAAAGCATAAAAGATCTGTCAGAGCATCTAATTATTAAATGGGCTGTTGGTTACCATCAGTTTCTATCCATTTATCAATAGCTATTCTTGTGCTAAAGAGCTTGAAGGGGTTTAATACAGTCTTAAGAGACCTCAGAGTGTTTTGCATCTATTTTAGGCAATCGGAAGCTTTGCAATTGAGATTCATGGTGAATTGATACGCTGGTAATAAAATTTTTGAGAAAAAATGTAATGAAACCGCTGAATTTGAGATTCACTCATCTAGTCGTTTGAAAGCCAACCCGGCCCCATAGAACAGGTGAGTCTGTAATTTTATCGCTTTGAGTTATGATTATCATCACTATGTGAACTCTGTTTCAATTTTTTTATCCTCAATAGTTCTTCAGAAGATTAACGGTGAAGTATGAAACAGTTTCTTAAAGGGGTTATCAAGTGAAAACAAGTTATCCATTTTCTACAGATGATAATTTGATAATTAGTGTGAATTTATAACCCCAATGGGAAACTTTTATCCCAGTTACAAAATGGCACAGCAGGTCGGACACAAGAATTCAACTCCATTCATTCCATATGGGGATGCTGGAAAAAGCCTGGTACAGCGCTCAAGATCCACTTAGGGAATGAAAAGAGCACAGGTCACATATGAGCACTGCCACTCCATATTAATGCGGATAAAAGTTCCCTGTTCTGTTAACCAGTGTAGGGCCGAGCGGTTGGACTGCTACTAATCAACAAGATATCATCTACCCTGGAGATAGCTGATAACTTTTTTGCCATACAAATCCTTTAAGCTTTGGGCCTTCGTTTAGCATCAAGTCTGTTGTGATGGGGTGAGTTCTACAACACTTATTGACTGTATATCAGGGTATCACTGATATGTATATAAATATAACCTTAGTTTGGCATATTTTTTAGGGAACCTACTGTATACAGGGTGGGCCATTTATACGGATACATCTAAATAAAATGGGAATGGTTGGTGACCCAGATCGGCACGCTGAATTTGCAGAATAGGCAAAACAAAAACTGAAACAGGACTCTCAGTTTACACAGAACATTATGTTCAGTGATGAGGAAAACTTTTTTGGGTGGGACATTTTTTTGGCTACACCTAAATAAATTGGGAATGGTGACAGTTTTCTTGCATAGGGTGTCTTGCATTGATATCTGCTGCAATGACCTGGGTACTGCGTTCACCAGACACCAACACAATTTCTATCAGCTGCTCAAGTGTTAACCTCTGCGACATGTCAATGGCTGTAAACAAAGAGAAACTTGTAAATAACTCATGAAAGAATAACGTTATGTCAAAACCAGGTACACCATTGTTTTTCTTGTGAAGTTCTCTAAGTTTGATGTGTCACATGACCCTATTCCCACTGAAAAAAATAAAGTTGGATCCAAAATGGCCGACTTCAAAATGTCTGCCATGGTCACCACCCATCTTGAAAAGTTTTCCCCCTCCCATATACTAATGTGCCCCAAACAGGAAGTTGATATCACCAACCATTCCCATTTTATTTAAGTGTATCCATATAAATGGCCCACCCTGTAGAAAAATATATGTTCCACCAACATATAAAGTCAACAACATATCTGCTTGTTTCTGACACCCACAGCTCAATATTTGTATTAACCCAGTCTGTCATTGGACGTCTCTCTTGCTTTGATGAGGGCTCCGGCGGTGAGCCCGCATCAAAGCCAGAATATGTCAGCTGTTTTGAACAGCTGACATGTGCCTGCAATAGGCGCAGGTGGAATCGCGATCCACTTGCACCTATTAACTAGTTAAACGCCGCTGTCAAACGCTGACAGCGGCATTTAACTGGCGCTTCCGACCACCGGGCTGGAAATGAGCGCATCGCCGACCCCATCACGTGATCAGGGGTCAGCGATGCATTGGCATAACAACCAGAGGTCTCATAGAAACCTCTATGTTTGTTGCTGCCTCATTGCTATATGCACCACCTGGTGGTCGACGCTCATAGCAATGAATTATTTCTGCTACATATAGGCGATCTGCTCATAGCCTATATGTAGCAGAGCCGATCAAGTTATGGATGCTTCTAGCCTTCCATGAAGGCTATTGAAGCATGCCAAAATTTAAAATAAAATGTTTCAAAAAATAAAAAAAATAAAAGTTTAATTTTCCCCCCTTTCGCCCCATTCAAAATAAAACAATTAAAAAAAAAAATCACACATACACATATTAGGTATCGCCGCGCTTAGAATTGCCAGATGAATCAATAAGAAAAGGATTAATCCGATCGCTAAACGGCATAGTGAGAAAAAAAATCAAAATGCCAAAATTATGTTTTTTTTGTTGCTGTGACATTGCATTAAAATGCAATAACGGGCAATCAAATGATCGTATCTGCACAAACATGGTGTTATTAAAAACGTCAGGTCGGTGTGCAAAAAATTAGCCTTCACCCAACCCCAGATCATGAAAAATGTAGACGCTATGGGTCTCGGAATATGGCGCAATTTTTTCATTTTTTTTTAACAAACTTGGAATTTTTTTTACCACTTAGATAAAAAGAACCTAGACATGTTTGGTGTCTATGAACTTGTAATGACCTGGAGAATCAAAATGGCAGGTCAATTTTAGCATTTAGTGAACCTAGCAGAAAAGCCAAACAAAAAACTATTGTGGGATTGCACTTTTATTGCAATTTCACAGCACTTGGAATCTTTTTCCCATTTTGCAGTACACAACATGGTAAAACCAATGGTGTTGTTCAAAAGTACAACTCGTCCCACAAAAAATAAGCCCTCACATGGCCATATTGAAGGAAAAATAAAAAAGTTATGGCTCTGTAAACAAGGGGAGGGAAAAATGAAAATGCAAAACCAAAATTACCCCTGGTCATTAAGGGGTTAAATATGTTGTCCACTACTAGGACAACCCCTTCTCATCCCCAATGTTTGGTCCCCATAAAATGAAAAACTTATACTCACCTCCTATGTCAGAACCAATCCATCGGTATTGGCACTCGCTCTCCCGTGGTTCACTTACTTTTTTTATGGCACGTGAACCCTGGTCTTTTTTCACCATAATGAAACAGATGTATGAGATGTATAGCAATGTGTAGAATGAAGCAATTACGTTTGTAATAAAAAAAATGCTGTAAATGTGCTCAGTAAATATAATAAAGTTGTTGCAGCCAAGTGTAAAGTGCTAGTGAAAGTATGTACATAGTGAGCTTCAGAGTGCTCCTATAACCAGCACTGGCAAGTGGTTCAATAAATGTGACAATCAGAAAGCTTTCCTGATAGTATTGTCACATGGGATACCTCTTTAATACTGCCGAATACCCTGCAAATAGTTCCAAAGCCCTAAGTCCTGCATTTCTGATCTCTGCCGGGAGGTGCTACCTAAGGCTGCTTTCACACATCCGGCTTTTTGAATCCGGCACGATGCGGCGAAATTTGTAACAACCGGATCCGGTACCGGATCCGGTTTTGTCCCATATAGTTGTATTGTCGCCTCACCGTGCCGGATGGGTATGCGGCGCATCCGATTTTTGCCGGATACGGCAAAAAGTAGCCGTCCTGCATCTGCAAAAAACGTTCGCTGCAGCGTTTTTTGACAGCGCCGGACCAGTTTTTCTCAGAGCGCATGCGCGGAGACTCTGAGTCTCGTGCTGCTCTTTTAAATGTGGCGCCACCGTATCTGGCCACACAGGCATCCGGTGTCTCCGGCACATCCCGGATCCCCCCCCCTACGGCTTTTCGCCGCACGGCGCTGGAGACACAAAGCTGGATGTGTGAAAGAAGTCTTAGACAGAGACAGGTTTTCAGTTTCTCTGTTTGAGAAGCTTGTACAGAGGAAGAGTCGCCATGTCTACTACCGGCAATGCTGCCATTTTGGCTTTCGATTTGCAAATGGTAATTTGAAAATAAAAATATCATATCTGATTGACTAGCGACAGTAACTAGATCACCAACAGAGCCTGTGTAGTAATCACAACCCTTTTGTTACACTTGCAGAAAAGTGCATGACTCGCGCTACATCTGGATGTTTATAACACGTTTCCTCCAGTTGCAGCACACTACCGGATTATGGAGAATGCATCTGCTTCTCACTTCCCCTGGCAACAAATTGCACTGAGCATCTTTAAATGTATTTTCAAACTGCAGCCAGTAAAATGGTTATGATGGTGATGATATTTATGTAACATGTTTGCTCAGAGTTTCTTTCCAGGCTGTTGGCAGCTCTTCCTTTATCAGCTGGTATGTTTTACTAAGAGCTGCTTTACCTCACCCTGCCCTAGGCCTGTCAAAGCCTCAGACTTTGGGACTCCAGTGCTTTTATTTAGACGTGTTTTTTTTTTTTCTCTCTTTTTACCTCATTTGGGAAGGGCATGGATTTTGGTTACTTGAATTGCAGGAATAAAATTATCAGGCCTGCCAGATGTTCTGACTGCATCTGAAAGAGTAAACTAGCTGTTACTCACTGACCATTTGATGCCGGATGATTTAACACTGTCAGGACCAAGGTCTTCAAATACCAGAATGCACGCAGTTATTTTTTTTTATTCAATCAATCTTTTATTTAAAAAAAAAAAAAAAATAGATCTGAGCCTTTTAATGGCTAACTGAAAAGATGGTAACAAATTTCATTAAAAGGTATCAACCACTGAGGACTCTCAGATCTAAATATTTTTCTATCTACTCACTAGGTCTTTTTTTAAATGACCATTTTTTTTTTTTACAGATGAAGCCGTAAGAGTCTATCCATCTGAAGAAGAAAATGAACGTGTTTACAAAATGTGAAAATATTTATTTAACTTGTTAATAAAGATATACTAAGAAAGTTGCCCCTTTTTGGAAATATCCACTTAGACCCTGGGTCCCAGCAGCTCCAGTTTCTGTTCGTGACCAGTGACCTGTATAAATGGGCTGAGGGCTGGTTGACGGAATCATTTTAATAGCTAAGCCAGTCCTGTTTTCTGCATAAAAAGAGAAGACTGATCTGCACGTGAGTCATAGTCATGGAGTGGTAATGTTCTGCTGATAAAACATTGTACTGAATGAAACTACAACACAAAGTCTAACAAGTGACGCATCACCATAATCAGGGTCTCGGTTAAAGGCCTCTTCCACTCTGAAGAGGCAATTTGCATATTAAATTTCCCAGCGAAGCATTGCACAGCGAATAAGCCTCCTTACATTGGCATGATAAATCCGGTATGTCACTCTCCATAAGGAGAAACGTTGCCTCTTAGATCTCAGTTCAGAGACTCTCACCTAGCCAAATCAGTAATCACTGTGTCTGCAAATTGAGATTTGGATTTTGCTTTTATCCTAAGTCATATTGCAAGACTAGTTAAAGAATCGATAGTGACTTGTAGGATTGCTGCTTCCAACAAGTCCTTTCTGAAGAGACAATTTGCATATTAACTTGGTATGGTAATGTATAATACATAAGCAATGTTTAGTGCAAAGTATAGAGTAAGACATATAGGCAAAGATAAACTTTTTTAAGCATTATAGGTGTAATCTATTGTATCATGCTGGACAAGTATTGTTAGTATAATAGGCATACTGTGCAGTAGGAACATAGGAAATGTGAAGTATAAGATAAGTAATATATTACATAGCGCTGTGAGGGTGATCTGTCAGCTACATAATGTAGGGACAGACATAAAGTTGGGACTAGCCCATAATGGGAGGGACAAGCCTTAGTAAATAGGGACTCCATCCTGATAGCAGATAAAAAGTACAGTAACAAAGGTTAAGTTCCTGTTGCAGTGGCCAAGCATATATGGTTCGGTGCAGTGGGAGGCATTTCTGGGAACACTTGCAGACATTCCTGCAATAATACAAACACAGAAACCTTATTAGTAAGGAACAGTCCACAAGCCTATCTATAAGGACTGCTGTAGGCTATAGCCATTGGAGCTCCTAACTGTTTAAATAGGAAAACATGAAGCATGTAATCCACACAAAAAAATCATAATAAATATATCTTTAATATAAATAGTTAAAAGTATACAATGCAATGCACATATCAAAAGCAGAATTATCATTGAAAGAGCTATTCAAATCAGGTCTTAGGTGCACCAAAGATGTGGTGTAACCCCACAGACACAGGCACAGGGAAAATAGACTTACCTTATACTGAATGCATAGATAAAGTAACAGTGCAACTAATTATAAAAGGAACGAGTATAGTAGCAGACTCCTAACACCACATAAGGGAGGTCGTTAGTAATATCTATATATATAAAATTGAATGTGTGTGTATATCACCAACCAATCACGAAGCATATTTCATTTCACCAGAGCTGTTTAAAAGAAGTTGAGCTGTGATTGGTTGCTATTAGCAACAGTTTTCTCACTCGACAACAGCTCAGCAGACATTGACTGGGTTAGAGAAATCTATCATCCCTGGAAACAGGAGCAGAGCACATGACAGAAATGAATCACCCCCTCCTGTGCCCATATACACATCACACATCCTCCATGCCATAGGCACATCTTCCCTCTTAAAGGGATCCCGGGTATGGAAGTTAGGACAAATCCCTCAGCGCTCTGATACTGACCCCAGGCCTCTCTTAAAGGGATCACCGGTATGGAAGTTAGGACAATTCCACTCAGCGCTCTGGTTCTGACCCCAGGCCCCTCTTAAAGGGATCCCCGGTATGGAAGTGAGGGCAAATCCTCTCTGCGTTTTGGTACTGACCCCAGACTTCTCTTAAAGGGATCTCCGGTATGGAAATTAGGGTAAATCCCTCAGCGCTCTGATTCTCACCCCAGGCTTCTATTAAAGGGATCATTGGTAAGCAAGTCAGGGCAAATTCACTCAGCGCTCTGATTCTCACCCCAGGTGTCATGATCACGTGTGTCAGGACGCAGATGATGTCGCAAGGCGAACCCATAACACACGTGACCCTGGATACACCGCCTCCAGTGGGGCGAATTTAAATAATAAAGCGTGCAGGTGGATACGCCGCCTCCACCTGGCGGATTTAGGTATTACACGCCATGCATACATATATCTGGAAACACCGCCTCCAGTAAGGCGCATTTAAATAATAAGGGGGGAACCTGGGTAACTTTAACAATGGTGGGCCCTGCAATAGGGAATGGGAAAATGGAAACCTCCTGCACTCCCCTGAGCCAGTGTCCCTACACTCCTCACATTCCCTAAACAGGCTCCGCACCTGTCGCCGCACGCGTACCTTAACGCCCTTGCTCGCCCTGAGCCTAAACCCTCACTAGGGAATAGGTCGGTGCGGAGACTAATCCCACCACTGCACTAACAACACACATGAGGAAAGAGACAATACAGGGGAAACACCACTTATCTTTGCTCTGTTGCGTGCGCTCCTAGCAACAGAGCCCACCACCTGTGTGCATCTTCTCCTCCACCCTGATCCATCACATAACTGGATCCGTCACCATCGTGCAGCCTGGGAGCAGAGTCCATCACCACTTGCAGCAGTCCAGTACACAGAGTCCCAAGATGAGTCCAGCCTCTGCCAAGACTCCAAGCATGCTCGAGTCCAGTTCTCAGCAACCAAGTAGAGCATGCTGAGTGCAACTCTCTTCCAAGTCGCCACTCCTCCAAGCCATGCCCGCACTTCCCGCCGACACCACAAACTGCGACTCCACCAAGCCATGCCAGGCCTTCCTGCAGACACCATTAGCTGGCACTCATCCTCTCTGGCTGACTGCGCAGGACTCCTATCCCGCTCCATCCTTCCACCAGGCTCTCCAACAACTCAGAAGGAAATATCACCAGCGGTGAGTGAACCCCCTAAGCACACCTTTATAGGGAGTCACACCTGATCCCTAATTAAGTGAACATTAACCTAAACCTATGGTGCGATACCGCTAACCACCACCGGGGACAGTCAAAACACCTTTGAACTCAACCAAAGTAAAAAAAGTTCACTTTGTGCTTTTAATACCGCCAGATCCAACACTGGATAATGACACCAGGCTGATGGGATAATGTGGGATATTAGGGGTAGTAGTCCGGCGGCTCTGGCTGATGGGATGATGTGAGATATTATAGTGAATGTGGCTATGCGGAGTGGGCGGGGCTATACTCTCAGATAGATATATAGATAGATACATATATAGATAGATATATAGATATAATCACTATAATTTGTTACGACTAACCGTATTTAGTTACTATGCCCGGGCAGCGCCGGGCTCTTCAGCTAGTACAGTATATTTCATATTTTAGTCAGTGACTATCTAGGTACTATCCCCAATAGTGCTAGATTGAGTCATATCATTACGGGCTCTTACCCATATCCTTATCTGTCACCCATTGTCCCAATGCGCGTTTCACGTCAGCTTCCTGCAATGTCCAAAGGACAGGTAATAGGGAGAGTGCCTTATCGCCTTTTGTACAGAAGAAGATGGATGTGGAAGCACCTTAAGGGAAGGTAACAAATCCCGGGTGTACTGTGGAACTGAATGAGAAATCTGTGGGCTGATGGAAATAGTTAATGTGGGAATATAGGAGGAGGAATGGATAATAATGCACAAAATGTACTGTACTTAGGAAACAAGAAATAAGATGTGTTGTGCCCAATACTGCATGTCTCAATCTGATGGACATAAACTTTTGTTTGTTGAAGCGAACTGGGTGCCCCATGAATTATGTGCGGCTGCTTCTGAAGATGGGGCCTGAACACAACGGAGGCCTGCGGCCTACAAGTGAATGTGATACACCCCACACCTGACCCCACACCTGACCGCACTTGATATTGGGCTACGATTATCCTGTCAAGTGCCAGGGTGTTATGGAGCAGCAGCTTTACCATGGTTGCCGCCCTCGGACACTTTACAGTACCATAAAGCAAGGCCAGAGTGTGGTTACATAAGTGTAACCTGTGAACTGACGAAGAAACTATGTAAATAATTGTGTGTGCTGTTTGGGACTTCAACATTTGAGGAGTCAGCTCAAAGAGGACCTGGCGAGATTTGAGAGACATCAGTCCAAAAAGGAACCTTAGCAAACTGGGTGGTTTCTATTTAACTTTAGCTCTGCTGGAAGCTGATAACATGAGGCTGTGTGAGACCAATGCTCTGGGAAGGTGTAGTTGGCTCACATTATGTGTTGCATGTGACTTCAGTCCAGAGGTAGAAAGTGACAAGTAGATATTGAGGGACTGACTGCTCTATGGCCTGAATGGTGACTTGTCTGCTTCAGTCCTGCATTATTAGTGAAACTGTAGAAGTGTGGAGAGATAAACCAAGTGAACAAAGAGCATTCCACATCCTGTGTGCAAATAAATATCAACTATTGAACATTGCAAGTATTCTTATAAATTGACCACTACAAGGACTGTGGCTATGCTGACCACTGTGTGGCCTGGGGCCATACTGTTGTTCTGTCGTGAGATGGGAAGACATAGGGAAGAATAATCCAGTGAAAATGAAGAGGACCCATGGAGGCACCAGTCAGGCGTCTTTCACACATTAAGCCTCTTTCACACTTCAGTTTTTTGTGTCAGTTACAATCCGCCAAAAAGGTGGAGAAGCGGATCCGTTCTTAACTGATGTGAACGGATGCCACAGGATCCGTTTTTTGACGGATCAGCAAAATGAGGAAATTTAAAGGAACCGCTGGCCGGGGAGGGGGAGAGAGAGAGAGAGAGAGGGAGGGAGGGAGAGAGAGAGAGAGAGAGAGAGAGAGAGAGTTTTTTTTTTGTCCGGCACCCAGACAGAATTTCGGGTTGAATCAGTGTCTGGAGGATCCGCCGGCCAAAAAAACGTTGCAAGCTCCGTTTGGAAATCTTTGAGGATGTTAACGGACAGCAACATTATGGCGGATCCTCACAAAAACGGATGCAACGGACAGCAAACCGTCAAAATCCGCCGATAATGGAAGTCAATGGGGAAAAAAACGGATCCGCAAAAAAAAATTGCGGATCCGTTTTTTCAAAACCTGGCGGATTTTGACTGATTGTAAAAAACAGAAGTGTGAAAGAGGCCTTAGTCTTTTAGAATCAGTCACAATCCGTCAAAGTGTTGAAAAAATGGATCCTGTACAGATTATAAAAAACTGATGCACTGGATCCGTTTTTTTGAGGGATCCGTCTAAGCAGCAATTGTAGAAATTTTAAAGGAACTGAATTCTAGAGAGAGAGAGAGAGAATTGTTATGTGCCAGAATGGCTGTGGGGGTTAAATTAAAGGAAGAGAAATTGTTCTGGGCATGCTCAGTTTGAAAAAACAGAATCCAGCGACGGATTCCATCTCTTGATGGACAGCGATGGATCCTGCGCCCATAGGCTTCAATTATAGCCAACGACGGACGGCGCTGGATCCGTCGCTGTCCGTCTTTTCAACGTATTTAAAAAACATTACTTTGTCCGTTGTCTCCGGCCGACTGACAAAGAATTTATGAGGAATCCGTCAAACGACGGATGAAACGGACGGCCATCCTTCACAATCTGTCGCTATTACAAGTCTATGAGAAAAAAACGGATCCAGTGGCATCATTCACTGCATCTGTTTTTTTCAAAAAAGGACGGATTGTGACTGATGGCAAAAGACTGATGTGACCCTGTGAGAAATTGCAAGGCAGGGGGTAGTTTTCAGAAAATCAGAGTCCTTATGTTGACTTATAGAGAAGCACATAGTTCTCCAATCATAGTTTTCCCATCTAGAACAATTATGGCATATCAATAGGATATTAATTGCTTCATAAAACTGATATAGAGATGAAAAGCTGATTTTTTCCCCCAACATTATTTCTATAATCGAAAACTCCAAGCATTTGGTCAAGTACAATCAATTGGTGAAAACCTTCACATTTTTTTTGTACACATACAGTAATGTTCAAAACCCAGGTCCTTGTCTTTCAATTAAATTTTAAAAATGGCACCCAAATTTTTCCACTGAGAGGCTGCATGATAGATTGAGCATCTTCACAACTATGATATGCCATTAGATATGGGTTATATATCTATCTCAAGAAATGGGGCTCTATACCTACAATCATGAATGGAGAGCTGGTCGCACATGTGCGATGATGATCCATACATTTCTTTGGGAGTTCCACAAATTGGCGACCATTTAGATCCTCTCCTGTCCCACATTAACAGCATATCTTATCCATGTGCCATAACTAGAGATGAGCGAATTAGCCTTTTGTCGGGTCGAGTCGGGTTTAATGAAACCCGACTTTCTTAAAGGGAATCTGTCACCCTTTTTTTCCCCTATTGGCTGCCGGCATAGACATCGGGGGCTTATCTACAGCATTCTGTATTGCTGTAGATAAGCCTCCGATGTAACCTGAAAGAGAAGAAAAACACGTTATATTATACTCACCGAGGTGGGCGGTTCGGTCCGATGGGTGTTGCAGTCCGGTCCGGTGCTTCCCTTCTTCATGCGATGACGTCCTCTTCTCCCGTCCTGAAATGGCTCCGTCGCAGGCGCATTGCTCTGCCCTGTTGAGGGCAGAGCAGAATTCTGCAGTGCGCAGGCGCCAGACCTCTCCCGACGCCTGCGCACTGCAGGACTCTGCTCTGCCCTCAACAGGGCAGAGCAGTGTGCCTGCACCAGAGCCATTACAGGATGGGAGAAGAGGACGTCATCGCATGAAGAAGGGAGGCGCCGGACCGCAACACCCATCGGACCGGACCGCCCACCTCGGTGAGTATAATATAACGTGTTTTTCTTCTCTTTCAGGTTACATCGGAGGCTTATCTACAGCATTACAGAATGCTGTAGATAAGCCCCCGATGTCTATGCCGGCAGGTGAAAGGCCAAAAAAAGGGTGACAGATTCCCTTTAAAAGTCAGGTCGAACGAAATCGGCCGACTATAGGGAAAAGTTGGGGTCTGACTGAAACACGAAACCCAATGCAAGTCAAAGGTGAAGAAGAGTCCGCAGGGAGTGGAGGACAGTAAACACACCTACAGTGCCCATTTCAATGCCAACAACATCAATTCTTATTACTTAAGCTTGTCAACCTTAATTTACTTTATAATAATACTTACGCATTGAAAACTCGGGGTTATTTGGCTAAAGTTGTGGGGGGGTAGGGCTGGCACCAGGTTTTCGTGTGCCCTGGGCCAAAGAGTGTCAGTGCGCCCTTTTAACACATACCAAAATTCATAATGCTCCGATACAGCACAGAAATATAGGTATAGTACAATGAAAAATACTTCACTGCTTGCATGACATGACTGATATCTATTTTAAATTCTACAATAGCTCAAAAAACAGACAGTATAATGCTCCATACAGTATTATGGCCACCACCTAGTGCGCCATACAGAATAATGAGCCCCATATATTTCTTCATACAGAATAATTGGTCCCATATAGAGTTGAGCGAAACGGGTCGAAAAAATTCAAAAGTCCCCGACTTTTGGCAAAGTCGGGTTTCATGAAACGAAACCCGACCCTAGGATGAGGTCGGCCACGAGGTCGGCGACTTACGCGCCAAAGTCGCGTTTCAAAAGTTTGTTTTGCGCTCTTTTTCAGCCAATCAGGATCCACGGACACTGTGGGCAACGTGATGACCTAGGCACGGGTCACCACCATCTTTCAGAAGGGCATGCAAGTGATTGGCTTGCTTTGGGGGGCTCACAGGGGGTATAAAAGGGCGTGCACGCCGACCGCCATCTTACTTCTGCCGATCTTAGTATAGGGAGAGGTTGCTGCTGATTCTGTAGGGAGAGCGTTAGGCAGGGAAGAAGACAAAAAAACTGCTTCTGCTGCTAGCGATTTGGCCTGCACAACACACAAGTCACTGTGTGTGCAGTGCAAGGGGAGGCTATATTGTGGTGTATCAGTGGTGTTGGTTGTTGGGCTGCCTTTTAAGGCTTCCTGACACGCTGGCATTGCTGTTTACCCACTGCTCCGCAAACTGCTTTTTTAAAAGCAATCCAATCTCCCTTATCCTCTAGTCACTTTTGTCACAGCTGTGCCATCGAGCGTGTCACATAGCGCTCAGATATCAGTGGGCCTCACACAATCCACAAGTGTCCAGTGTCCAAAAGTGTACGCAGAGATTCAAAATCTCCATTATCCTCTCGTCACTTTGGTCACAGGCAGCTGTGCCATCGAGCGTGTCACATAGCGCTCAGATATCAGTGGGCCTCACACAATCCACAAGTGTCCAGTGTCCAAAAGTGTACGCAGAGATTCAAAATCTCCATTATCCTCTCGTCACTTTGGTCACAGGCAGCTGTGCCATCGAGCGTGTCACATAGCGCTCAGATATCAGTGGGCCTCACACAATCCACAAGTGTCCAGTGTCCAAAAGTGTACGCAGAGATTCAAAATCTCCATTATCCTCTCGTCACTTTGGTCACAGGCAGCTGTGCCATCGAGCGTGTCACATAGCGCTCAGATATCAGTGGGCCTCACACAATCCACAAGTGTCCAGTGTCCAAAAGTGTGCGCAGAGATTCAAAATCTCCATTATCCTCTCGTCACTTTGGTCACAGGCAGCTGTGCCATCGAGCGTGTCACATAGCGCTCAGATATCAGTGGGCCTCACACAATCCACAAGTGTCCAGTGTCCAAAAGTGTACGCAGAGATTCAAAATCTCCATTATCCTCTCGTCACTTTGGTCACAGGCAGCTGTGCCATCGAGCGTGTCACATAGCGCTCAGATATCAGTGGGCCTCACACAATCCACAAGTGTCCAGTGTCCAAAAGTGTACGCAGAGATTCAAAATCTCCATTATCCTCTCGTCACTTTGGTCACAGGCAGCTGTGCCATCGAGCGTGTCACATAGCGCTCAGATATCAGTGGGCCTCACACAATCCACAAGTGTCCAGTGTCCAAAAGTGTACGCAGAGATTCAAAATCTCCATTATCCTCTCGTCACTTTGGTCACAGGCAGCTGTGCCATCGAGCGTGTCACATAGCGCTCAGATATCAGTGGGCCTCACACAATCCACAAGTGTCCAGTGTCCAAAAGTGTACGCAGAGATTCAAAATCTCCATTATCCTCTCGTCACTTTGGTCACAGGCAGCTGTGCCATCGAGCGTGTCACATAGCGCTCAGATATCAGTGGGCCTCACACAATCCACAAGTGTCCACTGTCCACAAGTGTGTTCAGAAATTCTAAAACTCCCCTGTCCTATAGACACCTTGTACCTTGTTTTACATTACTATATAGTTTGTTGGATTTTGTCTACATTTCTACCAAAAATGAGGAAGGCTGGTGGAAGAGGCCGTGGAATTGGGCGGGGGTTGGCAGCTGGTAATGATGGTGTTGGTGGTGGATCTGATGGTAGTGGCAAGAGCAAAATTGGACCGAATGCAGGAGGTGCTGACCCTGCGTCATCGTCTGGCTACATAAGGCCTCGAACGCTTAGTTTTCTAGGAGTTTGCAAACCGCTTTTAAAGGCAGAGCATCAGGAAAAATTTTGTCTTACATTGCTGACTCAGCCTCCAGCTCTATCGCCTCCTCTTCTTCAGTTGTAAAAAGTAAAAGCACTGAGTCGTCATTGGAGGCTCATGTTCATGAACCACACCTTTCCTTGTGTCCTTCACCCCAACCAAGATTGAAGGATGACGCAGGCCATACTACTGATTACTCCATGGAGCTGTTTTCACATACCATGCCTGGATTATAAAGTCAAATGGTGAATTACCCAGGCCAAGATGAATCTGACATGGAGTGCACTGATGCACAGCCGCTGATGGATGATTCTGCTGGTACATTCACTCAGAGCACTACATTGTCCTCGCAGTGTACAGAGCCAGATTTTGACCCTGATGAGACTCAGGTGCCCCTTCCCGCACACTATACCACCATACACGGTGACACAGAGAAAGGTGCACATGACATAGAAGAGGAGGTGATGGATGACCCAGTTGTTGACCCAGATTGGCATCCATTGGGGAAGAGGGTGCTGCTTCCAATAGCTCAGATGAGGAGCATCCACAGCAGACATCGACATCGCAACAGCTGTTATCTGGCAGGCCCGGAGCACTCCAAAGACAGGTTCCAAACATCAAAAGAGTTGCTGGACAGCTTGTCCAGAGGGTCAAAAGATCACAGCGTGCTAGGCCGCAAAATGTCTGCCAAAGTAGGAAGAGTGCAGTGTGGCACTTTTTTGAACAAAATCCTCATGATCAGGCCAAGGTTATCTGTAAGAAGTGCGCAAAGACCTTTAGCCGAGGGAAAAATCTGAAAAATTTGAATACCAGTTGCATGCTTAGACATTTAACCAGCATGCACTTGCAAGCGTGGACACAACACCAAACCTCAAGTGCCACATGTGCAACTGATCACAACGAAGGTAGTCAGCAATGCTACATTGTTTCCCCCACTGTAAGCCCACCGGTTAGCACAGCAGCAAATGTTGAGGTGTCGTTGCAAGGCCACAGCAGTCAGGGAATCCCACTGTTATATCAACGAAAGACTGATTCTAGGCCATCAGAAAGAACACCAACTCCATCACCATCATCAACCCTCTCTCAGTCCGCCCTGTCCACCGCTACTTCCACCATATGCAGCTCTCAAGTCCAGCTCACCCTCCCAGACACTATGAGTAGGTCAAGAAAGTACTCAGTCTCTCATCCGCATACACTGGGTTTGAACGCCCACATTGCCAAACTAATCTCGTTTGAGATGATGCCCTTTCGGTTGGTGGAAAGCACAGATTTCCGCAAACTCATGGCCTATGCAGTACCACGCTATGACCTACCCAGTCGCCACTTCTTCTCTCGCAAAGCCATCCCAGCCCTCCACCATCATGTGAAAGACCGCATTGTCCATGCACTCAAGCAGTCAGTGAGCGGAAAGGTGCACCTCACAACTGATGCATGGTCCAGTCGGCATGGCCAGGGCCGTTACGTGTCCATCACTGTGCACTGGGTTAATGTGGTGGATGCAGGGTCCACAGGGGACAGCGGTAGTGGGACAGTGCTGCCTAGCCCACGGTATAGGAAACAGTTGGCTGTAGGCGTTCGACCCTCCTCCTCCTCCTCCAGAAGCGAAAGCTCGTCCACAGAGCGCAGTCGTACGAGCACTCCATCTGCAGCTGCCACTGTTGCACACGATGTGTCCCCCTATCGAGCAGCTAGTGGAAAGCGTCAGCAGGCTGTGTTGCAGATGATGTGTTTGGGCGACAGACACACCGTCGAGGTGCTGGCCGAGTACTTGAAGCGACAAACTGAGTCATGGCTGGGCAGTGTACATCTTGAGGCAGGCAAGGTAGTTAGTGATAACGGCCGTAATTTTGTGGCAGCCATAGTCCTTTCAAAACTCAGCCACATACCTTGCTTGGCTCACACCTTGAACCTGGTGGTGCAGTGCTTCCTCAAAAATTATCCGGAGTTAACAGCCCTGCTCCAGAAGGTGCGAAGACTGTGCGCGCACATCCGCCGGTCGCCTGTACACTCCGTTCGTATGCAGAAGCTGCAGCGATTGCTCCACCTTCCCAACCACCGCCTCATTATCGACATTGCAACAAGGTGGAACTCCACTCTGCACATGGTGGAGCGGCTGTGCAAGCAGAGGCAGTCCATAATGCATTTGTGGGAGGATACACGGCCAGGCACTTTGAGAGCAGACATGGAGTTGACAGGCGTGCAGTGGTCGAAGCTGAAAGACCTTTGTAAAGTCCTTCAGTGTTTTGAGGAATGCACACGGCTGGTAAGCGCAGACGACGCCATCCTAAGCATGAGCATCCCACTTATGCGTCTGCTCATGCAAACTTTGACGCACCTTAAGGAGCAGGCGTCTGCAGCCAATGTTGATGAGGAGGAAGAGGAGGAGGGAATCCTTGATGACATTCAGCCATTGTCTGCTCAGGGACCTCTCCTGGACGAGGTGGAGGAAGAAGAGGAGGAGGAGGAGGAGGATGATGGGGATGATTACTTAGGGGAGGAGGATGCATCTCGTGGGGCAAGTGAAAATGTTGGCGTGGCAAGGTCTGGTACAGGGTTTGTGCGTGACTGGAGGGATGTGGATTTGCCAGAAAGTGCTCCTCCACCCAGCACTCGCAGTGCATCATTGATACCGGGAACATTGGCCCACATGTCAGATTATGCCTTGCGGATCCTAAAAAGGGACCCCCGCATTGCCAAAATGATGAACGATGACGACTACTGGTTGGCCAGCATCCTGGATCCACGCTGTAAAGGCAAATTACAAAACATAATGCCACAGGAGAACCTTGACCTAATATTGACTAATAAACAAGCAACTCTGGTAAATCGGTTGCTTGAGGCATTCCCAGCACACAGCAGCGGTGATGGTTCTCACACGAGCCGTACGGGCCGGGGGCAGCTTGGCAGAGGTGTTCGTGGTGCACACAGCAGAAGTGGCGTTGGAGACAGGGGTTTCATGACAATGTTGTGGACTGATTTTTCAAATACCGCTCACACAACTGGTAATACTGCATCGATGGAAAGTGACAGGAGACAGCAGTTGTCAACTAAGGTTACAAACTACTTTTCCTCCCATATCGATGTTCTCCCACACAGGTCATTCCCCTTTGACTATTGGGCCGCTAAACTGGACACCTGGCCTGAATTGGCCCAATATGCCTTACAGGAGCTCGCTTGCCCAGCTGCAAGTGTGCTATCGGAAAGAGTCTTCAGTGCAGCTGGATCAATCCTGACAGAAAAAAGGACCCGTCTGTCAACCCAAAATGTGGATGATCTAACCTTCATTAAAATGAACCACGCATGGGTTTCCAAGGATTTTGTCCCACCTTCCCCTGATGACACATAGGGTGACAGAAAAATGGCTTGCTTTGGTCCACCTCTTCCTGGTACTTCACCTATTTCGCCTTTTGCATCAGCTGAATGTCCAACATCAACATATGCCACTTTCTAAAACTCCCTAACTGTGCTGCCTCCCCCCCATGGCCGGGGTAACCACCTAGCGCACGACACCGTGCGAGTGCCGTTGCCCTGGACAGGTGGGTAGGCCGACTCTTGGGCGCGGGCACTGGCACAGGGTCCCTCATAGTGCAATCAAGTGTCTCTGACGATGGTGGTGCACACCCGCCGTCAGACACACCGCTGTACTATGAGGGGCCCAGTGCCAGTACCGACGCCCACGAGTGGGCCCCCCTTGCTTGGGCAGGGCCCCAGCATTTGCAATCTTTACCTCTCCCTGCTCCTCCGCTGTGTAATCTGGGCCGTCAAATCCATACTGTGCCTGACACCGTCTGAGCCTGCCTCCTGAGACATATATTTTGAATGTGTACGCTATCCATACATGTTATCCAGGGATACGGTACCCTTTCTAACCTTTGTGCAATCACGTGCAATCCATACTGGGCCTAACACCGTCTGAGCCTGCCTCATGCTGTATCGACATATATTTTGAATGTGTACGCTATCCATACATGTTATCCGGGGATACGGTACCCTTTCTAACCTTTGTGCAATGACGTGCAATCCATACTGGGCCTAACACCGTCTGAGCCTGCCTCATGCTGTATAGACATATATTTTGAATGTGTACGCTATCCATACATGTTATCCAGGGATACGGTACCCTTTCTAACCTTTGTGCAATGACGTGCAATCCATACTGGGCCTAACACCGTCTGAGCCTGCCTCATGCTGTATAGACATATATTTTGAATGTGTACGCTATCCATACATGTTATCCAGGGATACGGTACCCTTTCTAACCTTTGTGCAATGACGTGCAATCCATACTGGGCCTAACACCGTCTGAGCCTGCCTCATGCTGTATAGACATATATTTTGAATGTGTACGCTATCCATACATGTTATCCAGGGATACGGTACCCTTTCTAACCTTTGTGCAATCACGTGCAATCCATACTGGGCGTGAGAACGGCTGGCGAGCTGTTAAGCAAGCTACAGCACCTGTCCAGACAAGTACAGGGATTCCCTGGCGAGGAGACTTATTTGATTGTTTTCAATGTTGGGACAGCAATTTTTGGGGAGCACTATACTCTGGAGAATGATAGATGGGGCCCACCATACACTGGAACATTCCAAAGGTGGACATCAGACACTGGAGCAGCATTTACAGGGCCCATTATACACTAGAGCATTAGAAATGGGGCCCATTATGTTTGGAGCATTATTTGGGCCCATAAGACAGTGGAGCTTCATCCATGGGGACCAACATATACTGTAGCCTTATGTGGAGCTCATCATATACTGTTTCAAACATTATATGGGACCAATGATTCTGTATGGAGAAATAGATGGGCCTCGTCATGAGATGTAAAAAGTGAGGTATTTTTCATTGTACTATACCGCTATTTATCTGCCGTATCGGAGCATGATGAGTTGTGGTATGTGTTAAAGGGGCGCTCTTTCGCCCAGGGCACATGAAAACCTGCAGCCAGCCCCCCCCCACAACTTTAGCCAAATAACCCCCATTTTTCAGTGCGTAACTTATATTATGAAGTTAATTAAGGTTGACAAGCTTAAGTAAGAAGAATTGATGCTTTTGGCATTCAAATGGGCACTGTAGGTGTGTTTCCTGTCCTTCTCTCACTGCCGACTTTTATTCCCCATTGACTTACATTGGGTTTCGTGTTTCGGGACGACCCCGACTTTTCCCTATAATCGGACGATCTTGCTCGACCCGACTTTTGGAAAAGTCGGGTTTCACGAAACGATACGCGACCCTAAAAAAACAAAAGTCGCTCAACTCTAGTCCCATATAATGATCGATAAAGTATACGATGAGCTCCACATAATGCTACAGCATATGTTGGTCCCCATGGATGAAGCTCCACTGTCTTATGGGCCCAAATTATGCTCCATATATAATGGGCCCCATTTCTAATGCTCCAGTGTATAATGGGCCCCGTAAATGCTGCTCCAGCGTCTGATTTCCCCCATTTGGAATGCTCCAGTATATGATGTGCCATATGGATGATGCTCCAGTGTATGATGGGCCCCATATATCATTCTCCAGTGTATATTGCTCCCCAAAAAATGCTCCCAACATTTAAAAAAATTAAATACCTCTCCTCTCTGGGCACTGCTCCACTCTGGACTCCTCAGCATTGCCATTTTCATGTTCTCTGCACTTGTACTGTTTCGGTAGAGGGCATACAGATGTGATGTCATCGCGCTCTGTAACCTGAATGTCACTGTCAGGAAAGGCGGAAGACGTCACGGCGGTGGAGCAGGGAGAGGTAAGTATTGCAAGTGCTGTGTCCCTAAGCAAGCAGGGGGAACCCACTCGTGGGCGCCGGTACTGGCACAGGGCCCCTCATAGTACGATGGCGAGTGGGCCCCCCCACCATCAGAGACACGTTATTGCACTGTGAGAGGCCCTGTGCCGGTGCCGTTGCCCAAGGGTGGGGCCACACATCTGTTCAGGACAACAGCACTTGCCCAGGTGTGGCAGGTGATGACCTTAGGCCTGGGGTGGGGGGGCAGCCCATTTAGGGAGGTTTAAAAAATGGCATATGTTGATGTGCAGGCTGGACTTTCAGCTGCTGCAAATGGAGGAATTGGAGAAGTCAGAGGAAGAGGAGGACAAAAGCAAGCCTTTTTTTCTGGCAACCTATGTGTTATCAGGGGAGGGTGGGACAAAATCTTTTGAAACCCATGCATGGTTCATTTTAATGAAGGTTAGCTCATCAACATTTTGGGTCGACAGATGGGTCCTTTTTTCTGTCTGGATTGATCCAGTAGCACTGAAGACTCTTTCAGATAGCACACTAGCAACAGGGCAAGCGAGCTCCTGTAAGGCATATTGTGCCAATTCAGGCCATGTGTCCAGTTTTGAGGCCCAATAATCAAAGGGGAATGACCTGTGAGGGAGAACCTCGATATGGGAGGAGAAGTAGTTTGAAACCATAGTTGACAACTGCTGTCTCCTGTCACTTGCAATCGATTCTGTATTAGTTGTCGTGGACTTGAGAAATCAGACCACAACATGCTCTGGAAACCCCTGTCTCCAACGCCAGTTCAGCTGTGTGCACCACGAACACCTCTTCCATTTTGCCCACTACGGCTCATGGGAGAACCAGCTCCGCTGCTGTGTGCTGGGAATGCCTCAAACAACCTGCTTACCAGAGTTGCTTGTTTATTAGCCAATATTAGCTCTAAGTTCTCCTGTGGCATGATGTTGTGCAATTTGCCTTTATAGCGTGGATCGAGGATGCTGGCCAACCAGTAGTCGTCATCCCTCATCATTTTGGCAATGCAGGGGTCCCTTTTTAGGATCCGCAAGGCATAGTCACACATGTAGGCCAATGTTCCAGGTGTCAATGCTGCACTGTCAGTGGTGGGTGGAGGAGCACTTTCTGGCAAATCCACATCCCTCCAGTCACACACAAACCCTGTACTGACCTTGGCACGCCCACATTTTCTCTTGCCCTCTGAGAAGCCACCTCCTCCCCAAAAAAATCATCCCCCTCATCCTCCTCCTCATCTTTCTCTTCTTCCTCCACCTCGTCCACGCAAGATCCCTGACCAGACATTGGCTGACTGTCATCAAGACTTCCCTCCTCCTCCTCCTCCTGTTGCTCCTCAGCTGCAGACGCCTGATCTTTAATGTGCGTCAAAGTTTGCATGAGCAGATGCATAAGTGGTATGCTCATGCTTATGATGCCGTCGTCTGCGCTTACCAGCCATGTGCATTCCTCAAAACACTGAAGGACTTTACAGAGGTCTTTCGCTTTGACCACTGCACACCCGGCAATTCCATGTCTGCGCTCAAACTGCCTGTCCGTGTATCATCCCACAAATGCATTACAGCCTGCCTCTGTTCGCACAGCCTCTCAACCATGTGCATGGTGGAGTTCCATCTTGTAGCAACGTCTATGATTAGGCGGTGCTTGGGGAGGTTGAGTGATCGCTGCAGCTTCTGCATACAACTGGAGTGGACGTTTGCGCGACAGATGTGCGAGCACAGTCTTCGCACCTTATGGAGCAGGGCTGTCAACTCCGGATAATTATTTAGGAAGCACTGCACCACCAGGTTCAAGGTGTGAGCCAGGCAAGGTATGTGTGTGAGTTTTGAAAGGGCTATGGCTGCCACAAAATTCCACCCATTATCACTGACTACCTTGCCTGCCTCAAAATGTAGACTGCCCAGCCATGACTCAGTTTGTTGATGCAAGTAGTCGGCCAGTACCTCCGCGGTGTGTCTGCTGTCGCCCAAAGACATCATTTTCAAAACAGCCTGCTGCCGCTTACCACTAGCTGTTTGATAGTGGGACACCTTGTGTGAAACACTGACAGATGTGGATGAAGTGCTCATGCGACTGCGCTCTGTTGACGAGCTTTTGCTTCTGGAGGAGGGTCGAATGCCTACAGCCAACTGTTTCATATATCGTGTGCTAGGCAGCACTGTTCCACCGCCGCTGTCCCCTGCATCCACCACATTAACCCAGTGCGCAGTGATGGACACGTAATGGCCCTAGCCATGCCTACTGGTCCATGCATCTGTTGTGAGGTGCACCTTTCCACTCACTGATTGTTTTAGTGCATGGACAATGCGGTCTTTCACATGCCGGTGGAGAGCAGGGATGGCTTTTCGAGAAAAGAAGTGCCGACTGGGTAGGTCATAGCGTGGGACAGCGTAGGCCATGAGCTCTTGGAAAGCTTCACTTTCTACCAAACGGAAGGGCATCATCTCTAAAGAGATCAGTTTGGCAATGTAGGTGTTTAAAGCCAGTGTACACGAATGAGAGGAT
The DNA here is from genome assembly GCF_039654945.1 of Dendrobates tinctorius. NCBI lineage: Eukaryota > Metazoa > Chordata > Amphibia > Anura > Dendrobatidae > Dendrobates > Dendrobates tinctorius. The sequence goes on from NW_027361672.1 coordinate 8,067,080, forward strand.
GAGTACTTTCTTGTCCTACTCAGAGTGTCTGGTAGGGTGAGCTGGACTTGAGAGTTGCATATGGGGGAACTAGCATTGGACATGACGGACTGAGAAGGGGTTGGTGATGGTGAGGGTGTTGAAGGCCGAGATTCAGTGTTTCCTCGCGAAAATATTGTGATTGCCTGACTGCTTTGGCCTAGCGACGACACCTCAACATTTCTTGATGGTGGTGTGCTTAGCGTTGGCCTTACAGTGGGGGAAGCGATGGAGCATTGCCGGCTAACTTCAGTAGGAGCAGGTGCACATGTGCTACCTGAGGTGTAGTAGTCCATCCACACTTGCAAGTGCATGTTGGTTAAATGTCTAAGCATGCAACTGGTATTCAAATTTCATAGATTTTCCCCTCTGCTAAAGGTCCTTCGGCACTTCTTACAGATAACCTTTGCGTCATCAGTAGGATTTTGTTCAAAAAAGTGCCACACTCCACTCTTCCTACTATGGTACAAATTTTTAGGGCTTGCACGCTGTGCTAATTTGACCGTTTGGCCAAGCTGTCCTGCAACTCTTTTAGTTTTCTTAGCAAGTTTTTTGACAGCTATGGGCCTGCCGGATAACCGCTGCTGCGATGACGATGCCTGCTGCGGATCCTTCTCCTGTTCTGACCTATTGTCACCAGCACCCTCTTCCCCCAATGAATGCCAATCAGGGGCAACAACTGGGTTATCCTTGACCTCGGCGTCATTTTCATTTGCACCTTCCTCTGCAACTTCCTCTGTGTCACTATGTAAGGTGGTATAGTATGTGGGAAGGGGTACCTGAGTTTCATCAGCATCTGATTCGGGCTCAGTAGACTGCAAGGGCAATGTAGTGCTGTCGGTGAATGTACCAGCAGAATCATCTAGCAATGGCTGTGCATCAGTGCACTCCATGTCAGATTCATCTTGGACTGGGGAATTCAGGATTTGACTTGATAACCCAGGAATGGTATGTGAAAAGAGCTCCATGTAGTAATCTGAAGTGTGTGCTGCAGCATCCTTCACTTTTGGTGTGGGTGAAGGACACAAGGAAAGGTGTTGTTCCTGACCAGAAGCCTGCACTGACGACTCTGTGCTTGCAGTTTTTGTAGCTTCAGAAGAGGAGGCAATAGAGCAGGAGGGTGTTTCGGCAATGTAAGCCAAAACCTGTTCCTGATGCTCCGGCTTAAAAGCGGTTTACCTACTCCCAGAAAAGGGAACCTTAAAGGTCTTCTTGTGCCAGACGATGATGCAGGCTCAACACCTCCTGCCTTAGCTGCTATTGTGCTTTTGCCAGAACCAACCAATGAACCACCAACACCACCACCATCAGTACCAGCTGCACCCCCCCGCCCACGTCCGTGGCCTCTTTCACCATACTTCCTCATGTTTGGGAAAATGTACTAAAAATAACAGCAGAGAAATGGTACTGTATGAGTAACGTACAGCTGTGTAAGGAGTATGTAAAAAGTGAAATCTCCGTATATATTTGGTGAGTCACAGTATGTATTTCACTGTAATCCAACAAGCAGATATATGGTACTGTATCAGAAGTGTATGGCTGTATACGTTGTTGGTGAAACTGTCAATCTCCGTATATGTATTTACGGAATGTCACACACATACGCTGACTCTGTGTAGATGTGACCGTAATAAGAACAGCAGAAATACAATACTGTTTGAGAATCAGACAGATCAATACGGTGTATGGAGAAATGGAAATGTCCATATATGTATTTATTTGAGGAATGTCACACACACGCTGACTCTGTGTAGATGTGACCGTAATAAGAACAGCAGATATACAATACTGTTTGAGAATCGGACACATCTATATGGAGTATGTATGGAAAAATGTTAATCTCCATGTATTTTTTTACGGAGTCACACACATATAGCATGTACTTGTCCTTGATACCAGCAGGTACACGGTAGTGTGTGAGCAGCGTACACCTCTATATGGTGTGTGCAAAAATTTACGCTCAGTAACTACTGTGCAGAGACAAGGAATTAAAAGTTTTTTTACTTTTAAAAAATCAGTCTGCACAGCAGTGTGCACACAGCAATGCAGCTATCAGGGAGCCTTATAAGGCAGCCTAATAACCAACAGAGCTGCTGCACACAAAAGTGTGAAAAAATGAGCGCTTGGTAACTGTGCAGAGAAAAGGAATAAAAGTTTTGCATTTAAAAAAGCACTCTGCACAGCAGTGTGCAAACAGCAATACAGCTATCAGGGAGCCTTATAAGGCAGCCTAATCACCAACAGAGCTGCTGTACACAAATATATCCTCCCCTGTCACTGCACACTATACAGTTGTGTTGTACAGTGAAAATTGCTATCAGCAGAAGCTATTTTTTTTTCCTGCCTAAACACTCTCCCTATTGAGAACGAGCAGCAGCAACCTCTCCCTATGCTAAGATCGGCAGAAGTAAGATGGCGGTCGGTGGGCACGGATTTTTATAGGCACTGTGACGCCACACACAGCCAGCCAATCACTTGGATGCCCTTCTCTAAGACGGTGGGGGTCGCTGCCTATGTAATCGCGTTGCCCACAGTGTGCGTCCTTGATGATTGGCTGAGAAAAGGCGTAGGAAGTAGAGTTGAGCGACTTTTGTTTTTTTAGGGTCGAGTTTCGTTTCGTGAAACCCGACTTTTCCAAAAGTCGGGTCGAGCAAGATCGTCCGATTATAGGGAAAAGTCGGGGTCGTCCCGAAACATGAAACCCAATGTAAGTCAATGGGGAATAAAAGTCGGCAGTGAGAGGAGGACAGGAAACACACCTACAGTGCCCATTTGAATGCCAAAAGCATCAATTCTTCTTACTTAAGCTTGTCAACCTTAATTAACTTCATAATATAAGTTACGCACTGAAAAATGGGGGTTATTTGGCTAAAGTTGTGGGGGGGGAGGGCTGGCTGCAGGTTTTCATGTGCCCTGGGCGAAAGAGCGCCCCTTTAACACATACCACAACTCATCATGCTCCGATACGGCAGAGAAATAGCGGTATAGTACAATGAAAAATACTTCACTTTTTACATCTCATGACGAGGCCCATCTATTTCTCCATACAGAATCATTGGTCCCATATAATGTTTGAAACAGTATATGATGAGCTCCACATAATGCTACAGTATATGTTGGTCCCCATGGATGAAGCTCCACTGTCTTATGGGCCCAAATAATGCTCCAAACATAATGGGCCCCATTTCTAATGCTCTAGTGTATAATGGGCCCTGTAAATGCTGCTCCAGTGTCTGATGTCCACCTTTGGAATGTTCCAGTGTATGGTGGGCCCTATCTATCATTCTCCAGAGTATAGTGCTCCCCAAAAATTGCTGTCCCAACATTGAAAACAATCAAATAAGTCTCCTCGCTAGGGAATCCCTGTACTTGTCTGGACTCCTCGTCGTCCCCATCTTCCATCTCACTGCACAGTATTTCAACTTTGCAAGTGCTGTGATCCTGAGCAAGCAGGGGGGGCCCACTCGTTGGCGACGGCACTGGCACAGGGCCCCTGATAGTACGGTGGTGTGTCTGATGGCGGGTGGGCCGAACCTGCACTTTCATCTGCAGCTTCCTCTTTGTCACCGTGTAAGATGGAACTGTATATGGGAAGGGTAACCTGAGTTTCATCAGGGTCAGATTCAGGTCGTGTAGCATGCGAGGGGAATGTAGTGGTCTGGGTCAATGTACCAGCAGATTCATCGAGCAGTGGCTGGGCATCAGTGCACTTGTGTCGCCCCCAGGAGTACGGTCGCCACAGTGGCATTACCTTCTTCCTAGGGAGTGTGATGTCATGCTTGGGAGCAACGAACGATCTCTCTAGCAGGTTAACTGATTGGGCGGCGTTATTCCCACGAGTCATGACCCTCCAAACAGCGTTCATGAAGGCAAAGTGTTTGTTTTACGTGGGCAGTATGGTTGCAAAGCTGAACCTTAAAGGAATGTCCAGAAGGGCACCACCAGGAGTGGAGCCTACAGTTAAATTCGACTCCACCTGGGAAACCTCAACCATGCCAGCTACAGAACAGATGCACACATTGCAAGCTTAATTCCGTTAACGAACGAGACTCCGTCATGCCCCGCGGTCCGAGTCCGGCTTACTAGAGGGACACGTGAGGCTCTGGCACATGAGATTGGCCAATAACTGGTGTGTCATGCCCTTACATGTCCGTGGCTGCATGTGCGCTACACTGAAAAGGCCAGCGTTTGTCGCTTACAGGTGCAGATAACTCGCTGAACAACGTTAGTGATGGGGATCACTGATTACAATTATTACCCGCGAACAATGATTTCCCAGTAAGTGCAGGTCAACCGCAGTTCCGGAATTAGGCCTAACCGTCATTCCTGAAAAAATGAAAAACTTACGTGTGCAAACCACAGGTGCTGTAGCTTGCTTAACAGCTCGCCAGCCGTTCTCACGCCCCGTATGGATTACACGTGATTGCACAAAGGTGAGAAAGGGTACCGTATCCCCAGATAACATGTATGGATAGCGTACACATTCAAAATATATGTCTATACATCAGGAGGCAGGCTCAGACGGTGTTAGGCCCAGTATGGATTGCACGTGATTGTACAAAGGTTAGAAAGGGTACCGTATCCCCGGATAACATGTATGGATAGCGTACACATTCAAAATATATGTCTATACATCAGGAGGCAGGCTCAGACGGTGTTAGACCCAGTATGGATTGCACGTGATTGCACAAAGGTTAGAAAGGGTACCGTTTCCCCGGATAACATGTATGGATAGCGTACACATTCAAAATATATGTCTATACATCAGGAGGCAGGCTCAGATGGTGTTAGGCCCAGTATGGATTGCACGTGATTGCACAAAGGTTAGAAAGGGTACCGTATCCCCAGATAACATGTATGGATAGCGTACACATTCAAAATATATGTCTATACATCAGGAGCCAGGCTCAGACGGTGTTAGGCCCAGTATGGATTGCACGTGATTGCACAAAGGTTAGAAAGGGTACCGTATCCCCAGATAACATGTATGGATAGCGTACACATTCAAAATATATGTCTATACATCAGGAGGCAGGCTCAGATGGTGTTAGGCCCAGTATGGATTGCACGTGATTGCACAAAGGTTAGAAAGGGTACCGTATCCCCGGATAACATGTATGGATAGCGTACACATTCAAAATATATGTCTATACATCAGGAGGCAGGCTCAGACGGTGTTAGGCCCAGTATGGATTGCACGTGATTGCACAAAGGTTAGAAAGGGTACCGTATCCCCAGATAACATGTATGGATAGCGTACACATTCAAAATATATGTCTATACATCAGGAAGCAGGCTCAGACGGTGTCAGGCACAGTATGGATTTGACTGCCCAGACTACACAGCGGAGGAGCAGGGAGAGGTAAAGATTGCAAATGCTGGGGCCCTGCCCAAGCAAGGGGGGCCCACTCGTGGGCGTCGGTACTGGCACTGAGCCCCTCATAGTACGGCGGTGTGTCTGACGGCGGGTGTGCACCACCACCGTCAGAGACACTTGATTGCACTATGAGGGACCCTGTGCCAGTGCCCGCGCCCAAGAGTCGGCCTACCCACCTGTCCAGGGCAATGGCACTCGCACGGTGTCTTGCGCTAGGTGGTGACCCCGGCCATGGGGGGGGGGCAGCACAGTTAGGGAGTTTTAGAAAGTGGCATATGTTGATGTTGGACATTCAGCTGATGCAAAAGGTGAAATAGGTCAAGTCCCAGGAAGAGGTGGACCAAAGCAAACCATTTTTCTGTCACCCTATGTGTCATCAGGGGAAGGTGGGACAAAATCCTTGGAAACCCATGCATGGTTCATTTTAATGAAGGTTAGATCATCCACATTTTGGGTTGACAGACGGGTCCTTTTTTCTGTCAGGATTGATCCAGCTGCACTGAAGACTCTTTCCGATAGCACACTTGCAGCTGGGCAAGCGAGCTCCTGTAAGGCATATTGGGCCAATTCAGGCCAGGTGTCCAGTTTAGCGGCCCAATAGTCAAAGGGGAATGACCTGTGTGGGAGAACATCGATATGGGAGGAAAAGTAGTTTGTAACCATAGTTGACAACTGCTGTCTCCTGTCACTTTCCATCGATGCAGTATTACCAGTTGTGTGAGCGGTACTTGAAAAATCAGTCCACAACATTGTCATGAAACCCCTGTCTCCAATGCCACTTCTGCTGTGTGCACCACGAACACCTCTGCCAAGCTGCCCCCGGCCCGTACGGCTCGTGTGAGAACCATCACCGCTGCTGTGTGCTGGGAATGCCTCAAGCAACCGATTTACCAGAGTTGCTTGTTTATTAGCCAATATTAGGTCAAGGTTCTCCTGTGGCATGATGTTTTGTAATTTGCCTTTATAGCGTGGATCCAGGATGCTGGCCAACCAGTAGTCGTCATCGTTCATCATTTTGGCAATGCGGGGGTCCCATTTTAGGATCTGCAAGGCACAATCTGACATGTGGGCCAATGTTCCCGGTGTCAATGATGCACTGCGAGTGCTGGGTGGAGGAGCACTTTCTGGCAAATCCACATCCCTCCAGTCACGCACAAACCCTGTACCAGACCTTGCCACGCCAACATTTTCACTTGCCCCACGAGATGCATCCTCCTCCCCTAAGTAATCATCCCCATCATCCTCCTCCTCCTCCTTTTCTTCCTCCACCTCGTCCAGGAGAGGTCCCTGAGCAGACAATGGCTGAATGTCATCAAGGATTCCCTCCTCCTCTTCCTCCTCATCAACATTGGCTGCAGAAGCCTGCTCCTTAAGGTGCGTCAAAGTTTGCATGAGCTGACGCATAAGTGGGATGCTCATGTTTAGGATGGCATTGTCTGCACTTACCAGCCGTGTGCATTCCTCAAAACACTGAAGGACTTTACAGAGGTCTTTCAGCTTCGACCACTGCACACCGGTCAACTCCATGTCTGCTCTCAAAGTGCCTGGCCGTGTATCCTCCCACAAATGCATTATGGCCTGCCTCTGCTCGCACAGCCGCTCCACCATGTGCAGGGTGGAGTTCCACCTTGTTGCAATGTCAATAATGAGGCGGTGGTTGGGAAGGTGGAGCAATCGCTGCAGCTTCTGCATACGAACGGAGTGTACAGGCGACCGGCGGATGTGCGCGCACAGTCTTCGCACATTCTGGAGCAGGGCTGTTAACTCCGGATAATTTTTGAGGAAGCACTGCACCACCAGGTTCAAGGTGTGAGCCAAGCAAGGTATGTGTTGAAAGTTTTGAAAGGGCTATGGCTGCCACAAAATTACGCCCGTTATCACTAACTACCTTGCCTGCCTCAAGATGTACACTGCCCAGCCATGACTCAGTTTGTCGCTGAAAGTACTCGGCCAGCACCTCGGCGGTGTGTCTGTCGCCCAAACACATCATCTGCAACCCTGCCTGCTGACGCTTTCCACTAGCTGCTCGATAGGGGGACACCTCGTGTGCAACAGTGGCAGCTGCAGATGGAGTGCTCGTACGACTGCGCTCTGTGGACGAGCTTTCGCTTCTGGAGGAGGAGGAGGGTCGAACGCCTACAGCCAACTGTTTCCTATACCGTGGGCTAGGCAGCACTGTCCCACCACCGCTGTCCCCTGTGGACCCTGCATCCACCACATTAACCCAGTGCGCAGTGATGGACACGTAACGGCCCTGGCCATGCCAACTGGACCATGCATCAGTTGTGAGGTGCACCTTTCCGCTCACTGACTGCTTGAGTGCATGGACAATGCGGTCTTTCACATGATGGTGGAGGGCTGGGATGGCTTTGCGAGAGAAGAAGTGGCGACTGGGTAGGTCATAGCGTGGTACTGCATAGGCCATGAGTTCGCGGAAAGCTGTGCTTTCCACCAACCGAAAGGGCATCATCTCAAACAAGATTAGTTTGGCAATGTGGGCGTTCAAACCCAGTGTACGCGGATGAGAGACTGAGTACTTTCTTGACCTACTCATAGTGTCTGGGAGGGTGAGCTGGACTTGAGAGCTGCATATGGTGGAAGTAGCGGTGGACAGGGCGGACTGAGAGAGGGTTGATGATGGTGATGGAGTTGGTGTTCTTTCTGATGGCCTAGAATCAGTCTTTCGTTGATATAACAGTGGGATTCCCTGACTGCTGTGGCCTTGCAACGACACCTCAACATTTGCTGCTGTGCTAACCGGTGGGCTTACAGTGGGGGAAACAATGTAGCGTTGCTGACTACCTTCATTGTGATCAGTTGCACATGAGGTTTGGTGTTGTGTCCACGCTTGCAAGTGCATGGTGGCTAAATGTCTAAGCATGCAACTGGTATTCAAATTTTTCAGATTTTTCCCTCGGCTAAAGGTCTTTGCGCACTTCTTACAGATAACCTTGGCCTGATCATTAGGATTTTGTTCAAAAAAGTGCCACACTGCACTCTTTCTACTTTGGAAGACATTTTGCGTCCTTGCATGCTGTGCTATTTTGACCGTCTGGCCAAGCAGTCCAGCAACTTTTCGGCTTTTTGTAACCCGTTTTTGGACTGCTCCGTGCCTGCCAGATAACAACTGTTGCGATGTCGATGCCTGCGGCGGATGCTCCTCTTCCTCTTCTGAGCTATTGGCAGCAGCACCCTCTTCCCCCAATGGATGCCAATCTGGGTCAACACCTGGGTCATCCATCACCTCCTCTTCAATGTCATGTGCACCTTCCTCTGTGTCACCGTGTACGGTGGTATAGTGTGCGGGAAGGGGCACCTGAGTCTCATCAGGGTCAGAATCTGGCTCTGTACACTGCGAGGACAATGTAGTGCTCTGAGTGAATGTACCAGCAGAATCATCCATCAGCGGCTGTGCATCAGTGCACTCCATGTCAGATTCATCTTGGCCTGGGTAATTCACCATTTCACTTGATAATCCAGGCATGGTATGTGAAAACAGCTCCATGGAGTAATCAGTAGTATGGCCTGCGTCATCCTTCAATCTTGGTTGGGGTGAAGGACACAAGGAAAGGTGTGGTTCATGAACATGAGCCTCCAATGACGACTCAGTGCTTTTACTTTTTACAACTGAAGAAGAGGAGGCGATAGAGCTGGAGGCTGAGTCAGCAATGTAAGACAAAACTTTTTCCTGATGCTCTAGCTTTAAAAGCGGTTTGCCAACTCCTAGAAAACTAAGCCTTCGAAGCCTTATGGAGCCAGACGATGACGCAGGCTCAACACCTCCTGCATTCGGTCCTATTTTGCTCTTGCCACTACCATGAGATCCACCACCAACACCATCATTACCAGCTGCCAACCCCCGCCCAATTCCACGGCCTCTTCCACCAGCCTTCCTCATTTTTGGTAAAAATGTAGACAAAATCCAACAAACTATATAGTAATGTAAAACAAGGTACAAGGTGTCTATAGGACAGGGGAGATTTTGAATTTCTGCTCACACTAGTGGACACTGGACACTTTTGGATTGTGTGAGGCCCACTGATATCTGAGCGCTATGTCACAGGCTCGATGGCACAGCTGTGACAAAAGTGACTAGAGGATAAGGGAGATTTTGAATTTCAGCAGACACTTGTGGACACTGGACACTTTTGGATTGTGTGAGGCCCAATGAATATCTGAGCGCTATGTGACAGGCTCGATGGCACAGCTGTGACAAAAGTGACGAGAGGATAAGGGAGATTTTGAATTTCAGCAGACACTTGTGGACACTGGACACTTTTGGATTGTGTGAGGCCCACTGATATCTGAGTGCTATGTCACAGGCTCGATGGCATAGCTGTGACAAAAGTGACTAGAGGATAAGTGAGATTTTGAATTTCAGGAGACACTTGTGGACACTGGACACTTTTGGATTGTGTGAGGCCCAATGAATACCTGAGTGCTATGTGACAGGCTCGATGGCACAGCTGTGACAAAAGTGACGAGAGGATAAGGGAGATTTTGAATTTCTGCAGACACTTGTGGACACTGGACACTTTTGGATTGTGTGAAGCCCATTGATATCTGAGCGCTATGTCACAGGCTCGATGGCACAGCTGTGACAAAAGTGACTAGAGGATAAGGGAGATTTTGAATTTCAGCAGACACTTGTGGACACTGGACACTTTTGGATTGTGTGAGGCCCAATGAATATCTGAGCGCTATGTGACAGGCTCGATGGCACAGCTGTGACAAAAGTGACGAGAGGATAAGGGAGATTTTGAATTTCTGCAGACACCTGTGGACACTGGACACTTTTGGATTGTGTGAGGCCCACTGATATCTGAGCGCTATGTCACAGGCTCGATGGCACAGCTGTGACAAAAGTTACTAGAGGATAAGGGAGATTTTGAATTTCAGCAGACACTTGTGGACACTGGACACTTTTGGATTGTGTGAGGCCCACTGATATCTGAGCGCTATGTCACAGGCTCGATGGCACAGCTGTGACAAAAGTGACTAGAGGATAAGGGAGATTTTGAATTTCAGCAGACACTTGTGGACACTGGACACTTTTGGATTGTGTGAGGCCCAATGAATATCTGAGCGCTATGTGACAGGCTCAATGGCACAGCTGTGACAAAAGTGACTAGAGGATAAGGGAGATTTTGAATTTCAGCAGACACTTGTGGACATTGGACACTTTTGGATTGTGTGAGGCCCAACGAATATCTGAGCGCTATGTGACATGCTCGATGGCACAGCTGTGACCAAAGTGACTAGAGGATAAGTGAGATTTTGAATTTCAGCAGACACTTGTGGACACTGGACACTTTTGGATTGTGTGAGGCCCAATGAATATCTGAGCGCTATGTGACAGGCTCGATGGCACAGCTGTGACCAAAGTGACTAGAGGATAAGTGAGATTTTGAATTTCAGCAGACACTTGTGGACACTGGACACTTTTGGATTGTGTGAGGCCCACTGATATCTGAGCGCTATTTCACAGGCTTGATGGCACAGCTGTGACAAAAGTGACTAGAGGATAAGGGAGATTTTGAATTTCAGCAGACACTTGTGGACACTGGACACTTTTGGATTGTGTGAGGCCCACTGATATCTGACCGCTATGTCACAGGCTCGATGGCACAGCTGTGACAAAAGTGACTAGAGGATAAGGGAGATTTTGAATTTCAGCAGACACTTGTGGACACTGGACACTTTTGGATTGTGTGAGGCCCAATGTATATCTGAGCGCTATGTGACAGGCTCAATGGCACAGCTGTGACAAAAGTGACTAGAGGATAAGGGAGATTTTGAATTTCAGCAGACACTTGTGGACATTGGACACTTTTGGATTGTGTGAGGCCCAATGAATATCTGAGCGCTATGTGACAGGCTCGATGGCACAGCTGTGACCAAAGTGACTAGAGGATAAGTGAGATTTTGAATTTCAGCAGACACTTGTGGACACTGGACACTTTTGGATTGTGTGAGGCCCACTGATATCTGAGCGCTATTTCAGAGGCTTGATGGCACAGCTGTGACAAAAGTGACTAGAGGATAAGGGAGATTTTGAATTTCAGCAGACACTTGTGGACACTGGACACTTTTGGATTGTGTGAGGCCCACTGATATCTGAGCGCTATGTCACAGGCTCGATGGCACAGCTGTGACAAAAGTGACTAGAGGATAAGGGAGATTTTGAATTTCAGCAGACTCTTGTGGATACTGGACACTTTTGGATTGTGTGAGGCCCAATGAATATCTGAGCGCTATGTGACAGGCTCGATGGCACAGCTGTGAACAAAGTGACTATAGGATAAGTGAGATTTTGAATTTCAGCAGACACTTGTGGACACTGGACACTTTTGGATTGTGTGAGGCCCAATGAATATCTGAGCGCTATGTGACAGGCTCGATGGCACAGCTGTGACCAAAGTGACTAGAGGATAAGTGAGATTTTGAATTTCAGCAGACACTTGTGGACACTGGACACTTTTGGATTGTGTGAGGCCAAATGAATATCTGAGCGCTATGTGACAGGCTCGATGGCACAGCTGTGACAAAAGTGACGAGAGGATAAGGGAGATTTTGAATTTCTGCAGACACTTGTGGACACTGGACACTTTTGGATTGTGTGAGGCCCACTGATATCTGAGCGCTATGTCACAGGCTCGATGGCACAGCTGTGACAAAAGTGACTAGAGGATAAGGGAGATTTTGAATTTCAGCAGACACTTGTGGACACTGGACACTTTTGGATTGTGTGAGGCCCAATGAATATCTGAGCGCTATGTGACAGGCTCGATGGCACAGCTGTGACAAAAGTGACAAGATGATAAGGGAGATTTTGAATTTCTGCAGACACTTGTGGACACTGGACACTTTTGGATTGTGTGAGGCCCACTGATATCTGAGCGCTATGTGACAGGCTCGATGGCACAGCTGTGACAAAAGTGACTAGAGGATAAGGGAGATTTTGAATTTCAGCAGACACTTGTGGACACTGGACACTTTTGGATTGTGTGAGGCCCACTGATATCTGAGCGCTATGTCACAGGCTCGATGGCACAGCTGTGACAAAAGTGACTATAGGATAAGTGAGATTTTGAATTTCAGCAGACACTTGTGGACACTGGACACTTTTGGATTGTGTGAGGCCCAATGAATATCTGAGCGCTATGTGACAGGCTCGATGGCACAGCTGTGACAAAAGTGACGAGATGATAAGGGAGATTTTGAATTTCTGCAGACACTTGTGGACACTGGACACTTTTGGATTGTGTGAGGCCCACTGATATCTGAGCGCTATGTCACAGGCTCGATGGCACAGCTGTGACAAAAGTGACTAGAGGATAAGGGAGATTTTGAATTTCAGCAGACACTTGTGGACACTGGACACTTTTGGATTGTGTGAGGCCCACTGATATCTGAGCGCTATGTCACAGGCTCGATGGCACAGCTGTGACAAAAGTGACTAGAGGATAAGGGAGATTTTGAATTTCAGCAGACACTTGTGGACACTGGACACTTTTGGATTGTGTGAGGCCCAATGAATATCTGAGCGCTATGTCACAGGCTCGATGGCACAGCTGTGACCAAAGTGACTATAGGATAAGTGAGATTTTGAATTTCAGCAGACACTTGTGGACACTGTACACTTTTGGATTGTGTGAGGCCCAATGAATATCTGAGCGCTATGTGACAGGCTCGATGGCACAGCTGTGACCAAAGTGACTAGAGGATAAGGGAGATTTTGAATTTCTGCACACACTTGTGGACACTGGACACTTATGGATTGTGTGAGGCCCACTGAATATCACAGCGCTATGTCACAGGCAGAAATTGGCTAGTGTATCACAAACTACAAGGTGTATGTAGAATTGGGCAGAATAGGAATCTCCCTAGAGTGCAGGTCTGCAAGAACGGAACATGTCCTCGTTTTATTCTCACAGAGTGACACACTGATAGCTTCACTGTGGCTGTGATAACAGCCGTTACACGGTACTGTGTGAGGAGCGTACACCGCTGTATGGTGTGAAAAAATGCACGCTCAGTACCTCAGCAGGACAAAAAAAAAAATTGGGATTGCTTTTAAAAAAGCAGTTTGCGGAGCAGTGGGTAAACAGCAATGCAGGAATGTCAGGAAGCCTTAGAAGACAGCCCAACAACCAACACCACTGATACACCACTATATAGCCTCCCCTTGCACTGCACACACAGTGACTGGTGTGTTGTACAGGCAAAATCGCTAGCAGCAGAAGCAGTTTTTTTTTCTTCTCAGCAGGACAAAAAAAAAATTGGGATTGCTTTTAAAAAAGCAGTTTGCGGAGCAGTGGGTAAACAGCAATGCAGGAATGTCAGGAAGCCTTAGAAGGCAGCCCAACAACCAACACCACTGATACACCACTATATAACCTCCCCTTGCACTGCACACACAGTGACTGATGTGTTGTACAGGCAAAATCGCTAGCAGCAGAAGCAGTTTTTTTTTCTTCTCAGCAGGACGAAAAAAAAAATTGGGATTGCCTTTAAAAAAGCAGTTTGCGGAGCAGTGGGTAAACAGCAATGCAGGAATGTCAGGAAGCCTTAGAAGGCAGCCCAACAACCAACACCACTGAAACACCACTATATAGCCTCCCCTTGCACTGCACACACAGTGACTGGTGTGTTGTACAGGCAAAATCGCTAGCAGCAGAAGCAGTTTTTGGTGTCTTCTTCCCTGCCTAACGCTCTCCCTACAAAATCATCATCAGCAGCAGCTCTCTCTATTCTGAGATCAGCATGAGTAACATGGCGGTCGGCGTGCACGCCCTTTTATACCCCCTGTGACGCCCCCCAAAGCAAGCCAATCACTTGCATGCCCTTCTGAAAGATGGTGGTGACCCGTGCCTATGTCATCACGTTGCCCACAGTGTCCGTGGATCCTGATTGGCTGAAAAAGAGCGCAAAACAAGCTTTTGAAACGCGACTTTGGCGCGTAAGTCGCCGACCTCGTAGCCGTCCTTATCCTAGGGTCGGGTTTCGTTTCATGAAACCCGACTTTGCCAAAAGTCGGCGACTTTTGAAATTTTTCGACCCGTTTCGCTCAACTCTAGTTGGAAGCATTGTGGGAAACGCGACTTTAGCGCTCAAGTCAGCGACTCATGGCCGACCTCACGCTATGGTCGGGTTTCGATCGGCGAAACCCGACTTTTGTAAAAGTCGGTGAATTCTGAATTTGGCCTATCCGTTTCTCTCAACTCTAGCCATAACTATCCCAGATTTAGAAGTCACTTGAAACTTAAAGTCAAGCTTTACAACATTAATGTATTTTCTAAGAACTGTGACCTGCATACTAAGCTTATTGTGCCATTGTGTCTTTAGCACTATCAAGAAATGAAGTCACCAGCTTAATTCATACATTCTACGATTATCCTTTTAATCAATCCTCTAATCTAAGGCACAATACTGACACTGATCACCTAGGTCAGCAGATCATAGGAAAAGAGCTGCCTATAATCAGTGCAGTACAATGGCACTTGAACGATAGAGAATTAAGTATGGAGATTGTTAGGCCATGTTAACACTACGAGTTCTCAGTTTTTTGAAAACAGTGTAAAAATACAGCATTTTTACCACATTTTCAGAAAAGCACATAAAAAACCTCCAGAAAGTGAAAGCATTGTTTGAATACAACCTTGTTTTTTTTCCCCTGGCTGTTCTGAGAGACCCTTATTAATGAAGAAGTGAATATTGCAGTAAAAGGATATAATACTTCATTAATACACTATTATTACTTAAAGCTATTATTACATTACAATTCCCACCATAAATCATTATTCCAATGTACATTTGTCAGCCTACATGAGCAGAAACTGCCATAATAATGGACTAGCAGAGGTACTGTAGTATGGACTTAGGACACAATGAGCATAGAAAAACATTGCCACCTAGTGGTCACATTATCATAGGTAATTGCTGGATTCTTCATTGTCCTCACACATAAGGGTGTAGATATGGTGAACATTTTCACCCAAAATTATAAAAATTGTTTATTGGAAAAATTAAATCATAATGTATTATTATTACTGTTATTAATAATAATCATAGTTATTATTATCATTATTTTGAATATAGTTACGATCAGTGTCTGACCTCTACAGTATTTGCACTGCCTAATAGAAATCTGACATAGTCTAAGAAAATTCAACTTTTCTCAACTGAAGGCTGCTGCATATCCTTGTTCCATGCTTTACAGTGCAGTCCTGCTTTCCCTTATTACCATGGTTTATAAGCACAAGTGCACTGTGATAAAAAAAGAAAACAGCAAATGACCCATAAATAAGAAAAAATAAAATTATGAGGCCATTGCCAGCCATAGACCAAGACAAATGAGGCTCAATAATGGGAAACCTACAACATAGCTCTGTTACCTTGGGATACAAGAAAGCTCATGAATGCCTCACTGCTGGCCTCTGGACTTCCATTTAGATCAATGTAAAAGCTATGTTATTAAAACACATATTTCTACATTCTGTTAGCACCAATTTGTATCTCACTGGCAGTTTTTTGTGCTAGAAATCCTACTATTGGCAAATAGCAATAAACGCAATCTAAGAGAAATACATGGAATGTGGCGCAGAGAGGACACAGTCTGGGTTTTATTAGGAGGTGACAAGGGCCTATAAACAGCAGACACACACAAGTCGCTGTTCTATACAAAAAGGGCATAAAATAAACTGAATGAACCTTGTTTGTCTCAGCAGTGCATAACCCTGGACGATAGCTATACATCAGGTTTTGCTATAACAGCCATAAGTAATGAATCCTTTTATATTTATTTCTCTTTTCGTGTCTAACAAGGGGAAGTATGATGTAAAATCTTAATTTTTGCAGTGACATGGTTTCAAGTGAAGTTAAAAAAATAGTATTTAGGGATCATCAAGGTCCCCAAATGTTGCAGTTTGTCAATGGTGCGCAGACCTTCTTTATATCTAAAAAGTAAAAAAAAATCTTTGCACCATTTTTATTCAGAAAAACTCCTGCTATGTTAAGTTTACAAGCGTTTTGCAATCTTGTGTCTTCTTTTTAAATGGCACAAACAAACCCTGAGTAGTCTTGCAGACATTTTGCCTTCAGCCAACTGTCCGTTACTTCTATCCAACACGTAAGGTATGCGTTTCGGCCCAGGAACTGGAAGCATAAACTAGTAGGACAATTGTAATGACTTATTTGTAAAGTGGTTTTGATCTTAATTTTAGATGTATTAAAGCAGATGGACACAAGCCTGAAGGATTGAGGACCATCAACACCCCCTAAATGCCAGAATACAAATGTTCAATGCTGTAAGATTTTGATTGGAGATTTCTGGCTTTTGGGCAGAATCCATGAAATGAGAGCTTGAACCTGGATATAATGCACTGTATTCTCAAGTTTTGGAAATAGGATAGATTAATAGTTATGCTGTTAGGTGTGGGGTTTCTGCCTCTGCACAGGAGGGAACTCAAGCCTTGCCTTCTGCAGTCTCCCATTCCTCTCCAGCCAGAGAGGAGACTGCTCAGAAGAGACATCGGTCCCAACGCCTTGCCCAGGCTAATGCTAGGCGTCTGTTTGCTCCTCCTGGCTCTGCTATTGCATCATATGTGAGTCAGCAGCAAGCAGACGCTCCTGGGACTAAGTCCTGCTTTTCCCCTACTGAGCATGCCCATGGGATGACCTCTCATTGGAGGTCGGAGGTCACATGTGCAGGTCCCGTTTCTGCTCGGTTTGGTCCACTGGGAAGGTCCCGGAAGGAAGCCGATATAAAAGAGTTGCATGGCTGCTTGGCCATGTGCTAGTGTAGGTAAACAGCAGGTACGCAGGATGCAGTGACAAGACGCGAGACTGAATTGAACTTTGACTATAGAACTTTTATGAATTTAAGCCGCTAGGGCTATACTAAGCAACCAAAAATTAATGACAGCTATTGTCCTCACAGAGACTCTGCACAAAAAAACACTTTAAAAAATTGAACACGACTAATCCGGCAAGGGCCTATTACTATACGGCCGCGATATGGCCGACTACGGGTCCTTATTTCTTATAGTGTCACTTATCCGTCCTGACGTCCCTCAGCGTCTCTGATGAGGCTGCGTTGGCATCGCAGCCGCTGGGCCCAGCTGCTGAGAATCTGTTGTAGTCTTCGAGCAGCCAGCCCCCAGGAGGAGATGGGGCACAACAGGCCCTGAGAAAGCTCTTTGATGAGGTGACCCCCTGTAGAAACAGCGGGGTTCTGATCGTAAGCGAGTTCAATTAGACTCCAGTCTACAAGCAGGGTTGTGTGGTAGTTCCCAGGAGTGGCGGTTGGCAGGCCACGTGCACGGCCTGGGCCAAGTCGAAGGAGTAGGCCCCAACTGCCGACTGCAGCGGGGTGACGTCCACTGCGGCCGATGATGAAGAGGCCGCAGCTGCGGGCTGAAGTGGGGCGGCAGCGGGCAGGCCGCAGCCGTGGGCTGGAGTGGAGCGGCAGCAGCTGCGAGGGGCGACGGACCAGCCACGACAGGCTGAAGCACAGCGGTAACAGCTGCGGACCACCGTGGGCAGGAAGAGACCCCGGATCGGAGTGAAGCGACAGTCTCTTGTTGGTAGGTTTGGTGCCCACTCTCTGCAGGCCGCAATAAGTCTCTCCTCTGCCGATGGCCTCCTTTCTCGTCACTGCCTGTCACTCTGGCTCTCTCAGACTCCCACAGTCTCTTGCCTCCTGACTGCCGTTCCGCCAACTGACTCCCCTGTGCGCTCCCTGTCCCTTTTATACTCGCCCCTCCCCTTGCTGTCCTGTCGCTCTCAGCAGTCCACTCTACTCCTTTTCTCCCCGGGTACTGTGTCCTTAGGAACCCAGATGGTGGTCCCCTTGGTTCTGGCCCGGACACTCTGCGGGGGTCCTCCACCCTACACTCCTCCATCCTGTATGCTGGCCAGTCCTGAACTGGTCCTGTTCGTATCGTTCGGGGGGTTTGCCGGCTGTTGACCACTCGGAGCGCCTTAGTTCGACTAGGGTGGAGTCTTCTTGGGTGGTGGACGGTGGTGGGCTAGCTGGTTCGGGCAGGCTAATTGTGTCAGTTGGTTTATCATTTAGTAGAGAGCCCCTGGTTATTGTGGGGATGTCTTCTTCATCGTCCGGGTCCCAGAACACGGGCAATGGTTCAGAGACCTGAGGAGCAGGTTCAGGTTGTTTTGGGTCGGTGGAAATACATGGGCGTAACATTTTACGATGCACAATGCGGGTAGGCAGCGTTTCATCTTTCTTGGGTCGTATTTCGTACACAGGTCCTTCAGGGTTTATACGGCATAGGACCCGATAGGGACTCTCTTCCCAGCATGGCTCTAATTTGTTCTGGGGGCGTTGGTCTAGTATGAGTACTCGGTCTCTGCTTTGGAGGTTGGGATGTGGAGATA
This sequence comes from Dendrobates tinctorius, assembly GCF_039654945.1. NCBI lineage: Eukaryota > Metazoa > Chordata > Amphibia > Anura > Dendrobatidae > Dendrobates > Dendrobates tinctorius. Next base: position 8,085,873 of record NW_027361672.1, read on the forward strand.
ACTTCTTTCCTGGGTGTTCTAAGTCTTGGAGGTTGGTATGTACGATTCGATGAAGAGTTTGCAGCCTGTGCCGGTGATTTCGGACCCATGATGATACCCCGGTCCAGGGCTGAGGTTCCTCTGAGTCCAACTCTACCTCTGTGATCCCTTTGCCCTCGCATCCAAACAACAGGGAGTAGGGGGTATAGCCGGTAACTCAATGTACTCGGTTGTTATAGACCCATTCTAATTCAGGGACATATTCGGGCCAACAGGCCTTCTTGTCACTCTCCAGAGTAGGCAACATTTGGATTAATGTCCAATTAAATCGTTCGCAGGCCCCGTTTCCCTGCAGGTGGTATGGCGTGGTCCGGGATTTGTCAATACCGTAGAGACGGTGTAGTTCCTCCATTATTTTTCCCAAAAAACATGCTCCTTGATCGGAATGTATCCGTTGAGGGCAGCCGTAAACTTGCATGAAGTTTCTACAAATTGCAGAGGCGGCCGACTCTGCGGTCTGGTCTCGAGTGGGGGTGACCACAGCGAACTTAGTAAAATGGTCTACCATGGCGAGGCAGTGTTCATACCCCTGGAATGCGGGACCAATGGTCAGGTAATCCACCATCAGAAGCTCGAGGGGCGCTGAGGTCACGTATGTTTGTACTGAGGATTGCTGTGCGGGCAGTGTAGCTAATTCGCATAGGCAACAGGTCCGGCAAGTCTCGTCCATAACAGCATGCAAGCGTGGTTGGTAAATTATCTGTTGTAAGCATTGCAAGGTCTTTTGAGCTCCGAAATGAGCACCTTTTTCATGGGCTTCTTGAGCCAGTGCGTTAAGTTGGGCTCCGGGCGCAACTACCTGCCAAATCGTCATAGATGTTGTTCTTGATGTCATTTTACGATACAATAGCCCCTTTCGGATAACCAGCCTTTCCCATTGTCGTAACATCAGCGACATGTCCTGAGTCAAAGTCCGTCTTTGGGAGTCAGTGGGCAGTTTGCCAGCGGCTACCCATTTCCAGAAAAGCCCAATTTCTTCGTCTTCTTGCTGCTGTTGGATCCACTTATCCCGTGATTGCTCCCACATGCCCCTTAGGGTCTCCGAGGGAGGTACTTTCTGGGTGGCAGCTGTGAGCACGACGGCGGTGAGGGCGAACGGTATCTCTTCCCCTTCTAATTCGTCGTCTCAACACTTCCCTGGGGTTGCACGTCGAATCCTGGAGAGGGCGTCAGCGTGTACATTCTCGGCCCCTCTTTTATAGATGATTTTATAGTTGAATTTCGCCATCCAGGCCACCCATCTTTGTTCCAGAGCCCCCAATTTGGCGTTTTCCAAATGAGCCAGCGGGTTATTGTCGGTCAGCACCACTACTTTGGAACCCGCCAGGTACTCTGCGAACCGCTCCGTCATGGCCCACACTACTGCGAGGAGCACGAGCTTAAAGGAGCTGTAATTGTCAGGGTTACGCTCGGAATCATGGAGTGAGCGGCTTCCATACGAGATCACGCTCTCCCGGCCGTCTTAAACTTGTGACAACACAGCCCCCAGCCCATGAAGACTCCCGTCAATGTGTAGGATGAACAGTTGCGAGAAATCCGCATAAGCTAACACCGGAGCATCCGAGAGCGCAGCCTTAAGGTCTTGGAAGGCCTCTTCTTGAGTTTGTTGCCACTGGATTTTTCATCCATTTGCTCCAGCAGGAGCCCCCTTCAGCAGGTCGTGCAGGGCTCAAGCTCGACATGCAAAATTCTTTACGAAATGACGGTAGTATCCGGCCAACCCCAGGAAGGCCCGTACGTCTTTTATCATCTCGGGGGTAGGCCATCTCTGAATCACAGCAACCTTTTCCTGGGACACCCTTACGCCCTCTGCTGAGATGACATGGCCCAGATATTCGATCTGGGTGCGAAATAGGCGGCATTTTTGGGATTTTACCTTCAACCCGTACTTTTGCAGCCAGCCGAGTACCTGCCCCAACCGCTTCAGGTGGTCCTCAAATGTGGCAGCATAGATGATGATATCGTCTAAGTATATCAACGTGGCCTCAAAATAGAGATCTCCCAGAAACCGCTCCATCAACCTAAAAAAGGACCCCAGGGCGTTGGCCAGTCCGAACGGCATACGATTGAACTCAAATAGTCCCATAGGCAGTATGAACGCCTTCTTATCCCTGTCTTCTTCTGACATGGGCACCTGCCAGTACCCACTGGCCAGGTCCAAAGTCGAAAAATACGTCACCTTCCCCAAGGCGGACAAGCATTCTTCTTTTTGGGGTAGTGGGTATGAGTCTTTAATGGTGCAAGCATTCAGCTTTCCATAGTCCACGCAGAATCGTAAGGTGCCATCCTTTTTGCGGACCAACACAATGGGGGCCGCCCAGGGGCTTTGGCGTTCTGGAATAACTCCCTTTCGTAGCATTTGGGCCAGCAAAGTTTTCACCTCTTGGTAGAGTTGTGGAGGAATCTGTCGATATCGTTCTCGGATGGGGGCCGCCTCTGCCGTGGGAATTCCATGGGTGATGGTGGTGGTACACCCAAAATCTTCCTCATGACTAGCAAATATCTCATGAAACTGTCCGAGCAGTGTTACTATCTGGGAAAGCTGAGGTGAAGTTAGTCCAGAGAACTCGGCCCGCATCTGTTCCAGGATGTTTCGACCCTTCTTTGAGTCAAGATTTCGGTAGCCTGTAGAGTCCGGATAGTTACTTCCCAAGGGTCCTCAGATTGCACTCTCAATTGAACCGCAGGGGCCGGCAGCACTTCTTCCAAAGGCCTTACTAGATTGGCCAGTTCGGTCCGAGCTTTCAGGACGATGTCTTGGTCTTCAAGGTTGACGCAGCGCACCAGGACGTTCCCTTTTTGCACTGTGGTCAGGGAACGGGCCACCAGTATGCCAGGAGGCAAGCGCTCCGAGTAGCATGGCTCCACCTGCATCTCTACACCCTCCAAGGGTATCGAGGCTCAAATTGGCAGGGCCATCTCCGTCTGCCCAGGAGGCAGTACAAGCAGGGGAGCCGCTGGCGCGATGACTTTGCCCAGACCCTCGCCCTCCCGTCAGTCCTGGTGTACTCGCGCTTCCCACACCAACTGCTGGAATACCTGTCCTTGGGCCGTGCGGGAACCCCACTGCTTCAGGATCTTGTTCGTTGGATCATTGAGGAGCAGATTGCCGAACTCCCGTAGTATGTTCATGCCCAGACTGGATGTTGCCTATCGGTTTCCCCTTGAGTCAGTACCACTCCTCTGAGACTGAGGGATTTACTGCACAGCGTCACCTGTACCCACACCACCCCGGCAACAGGGACTGGTAGTTGATTGGCAGTTACCAGTCTGATCATGGGTCCTCACTAGGGGTCTCGTTGCCTCAGGGAAATTTTGCGAGAAATAAGTTGCAGGCATAATTGTCACTTGTGACCCCGTGTCCACAAGGCACCAGACGGCCCGGCCCTCTACTTCTGCCCATACCACCAGACATTTTCCGACCAAATCTTCGGGACTTCCACCACCCTTAATCGTTGTTTCTGGCTCGGAGTGGCGTCCCCCCAGCCCGGAGACCTCTAGTTTAATGGCCGCTGAGGCTGGTTTCACATTTGCGTTTTTTAGCGCTGGAAAAAAACGCATATGTGCGCATGCGTTTTTTCCCCTATATTTAACATGGGTGCGCATACCTGCGCGCTTGTAAGCGCATGTATGCGATTTTCATGCGCTGCGTTTTTTTGGGGTGTGCGTTTGTATTTTCCAGATGCAGCATGTTGCATTTTTTGGCCCTGCAAAAAAGCGCATGCGCACATATGCGCACGTTTTGCGCTAAAAATGGCCATTATAGCCTATGGATGCGCATATGTGCGCACTGGCATGCTCATGTATGCGTTTTTTTGCATATGCGTTTTTTTTTTTTTAACCATGGAATTTAGGGGTTTGGGTTAGAGTTAGGGTTAGTTTAGGGGGTTTAGGGTTAGGGTTAGGGTCAGGGTCAGGGTTAGGGTTGGGGTTTGGGTCAGGGTTAGGGTTAAGTATGGTTTGGTTAAGGGTTAGGGTCAGGGTTAGGGTCAGGATTAGGGTTAAGTATGGTTTGGTTAAGGGTTAGGGTCAGGGTTAGGGTTAGGGTTAGGGTTAGGGTCAGGGTTAGGGTTAAGTATGGTTTTGTTAAGGGTTAGGGTCAGGGTTAGGGTCAGGATTAGGGTTAAGTATGGTTTGGTTAAGGGTTAGGGTCAGGGTTAGGGTTAGGGTTAGGGTCAGGGTTAGGGTTAGGGTTAGGGTCAGGGTTAGGGTTAAGTATGGTTTTGTTAAGGGTTAGGGTCAGGGTTAGGGTCAGGATTAGGGTTAAGTATGGTTTGGTTAAGGGTTAGGGTCAGGGTTAGGGTTAGGGTTAGGGTCAGGGTTAGGGTTAGGGTTATGGTCAGGGTTAGGGTTAGGGTCAGGGTTAGGGTTAAGTATGGTTTTGTTAAGGGTTAGGGTCAGGGTTAGGGTTAGGGTTAGGGTCAGGGTTAGGGTTAGGGTTAGGGTTAGGGTCAGGGTTAGGGTTAGGGTTAGGGTCAGGGTTAGGGTTAGGGTTAGTTAGGGTTTAGGGTTTGGGTTAGGGTTAAGTATGATTTGGTTAAGGGTTAGGGTTAGGGTTAGGGTTAGGGTCAGGGTTAGGGTTAGGGTTAGGGTCAGGGTTAGGGTTAGTAAAGTCATGGTTTGGGTTAGTGTGAGGGGCCACCTAATGTTGGAAAAAAACGCAAACGCGGTAAAAACAGACTAAAAACGCATACAAACGCATAAAAACGCTGCGTTTTTTTCATGCATGCTCATAAAAATGCTTGAAAAAAACGCAGCAGTTGTATGCTTTTGTATGCGTTTTTTCAATGCGTTTTTTTGCGGGAAAAATGCGCTGCAAAAAAAAGCAAGTGTGAAACTAGCCTGAGGTGGGTATCTCCCATGCTGAGGACACTCTCGGGCGAAGTGGCCCGGCTCCCCGCACTCATAGCACCGGGTCTGCGCAGACCGACCGCCCCGGGGGGAGCGAGGCCCCCAGGGGCCGGGATTGAAACTAGTTCGTCCAGTCCCGGACTCAGTCCTCTTCACTTCGGTCAGCTCGCCTTTGATGTTCTTCAATTCTTGTTTCATCTCCTCCACCCATTGAGGCTCCTCAACTGCGTTCACAGAGGCCTCTACACTCCGGACCTTTCCCACGGGGACCGCCATCCCCTGCTCTTGCTCTCGAGCGCGTGCTTAACTTCCCACCTCTGAAAAGTCTATACGGGGATTCATTCTGACCTGCTCCCGTAATGCCTGCTTTATTAACGGGTCCCGCAGTCCAGTCACCAATAGGTCGCGTAGGGTAATGTCAATAGGTCCTACCCCTATACCGTCCTTTCTTTCGATGGCCGTATGCAACTCTTGGAGGACATTCATATATTGGGTGATGGTCTCCCCCTCTCCCTACATCCGACTGAACAACCGGGTCCTTAACTCTCCCACATTATTTGGATCCCCATGGGTCTGTTCCACAATCTGTAAAACTTTATCAAAGGTGTTGTGGTGTCCTAGGGGCCTCAACATTACTGAATTCCGAGCCTCCCCGTCTAACACCATGAGAGCTACTTCGGCTTCAAGGTCAGGAGTCATCGGGTGCATTCGAAAGAGCCCCCGCATCCGTTCTGTCCAGCTCCATAGCATGGTATTAGAACCGGAAAACCTAGGCAGGTTGATCAGCATAGCCCCCAATGAAATGCTGGAGCGGGGGCCCTCGCTATCTGTTGAGTTCACGGCCCTGCCCTGGTCTGGGGCGTCGTTGTCTGCGCTCGGAGACTGCATCCTGCCGACTATGCCAAATGTAGGTAAACAGCAGGTACGCAGGATGCAGTGACGAGACGTGAGACTGAATTGAACTTTGACTATAGAACTTTTCTGAATTTAAGCCGCTAGGGCTATACTAAGCAACCAAAAATTAATCACAGCTATTGTCCTCACAGGGACTCTGCATAAACAAACACTTTAAAAGTGAACACGACTAATCCGGCAAGGGCCGGTTACTATAGGGCCGCGATATGGCCGACTACGGGTCCTTATTTCTTATAGTGTTACTTATCCGTCCTGATGTCTCTCGGCGTCTCTGATGAGGCTGCATTAGCGTCGCAGCCGCTGGGCCCAGCTGCTGAGGATCTGTCGTAGTCTTTGGGCACCCAGCGCCCAGGAGGAGATGGGGCACAACAGGCCCTGAGGAAGTCCTTTGATGTGGTGACCCACTGTAGAAACAGCGGGGTTCTGATTGTAAGCGAGCTCAATGAGACTCCAGTCTCCAAGCAGGGTTGTGTCGCAGTTCCCAGGAGTGGCGATTGCACGGCCTGGGCCTAGGCGAAGGAGTAAGCCCCAACTGCCGACTGCAGCGGGGTGACGTCCACTGCAGCCGATGATGAAGAGGCCACAGCTGCGGGCTGAAGTGGGGCAGCAGCGGGCAGGCCACAGCCGCTGGCTGGAGTGGAGCGGCAGCAGCTGCGAGGGGCGGCGGACCAACCGCGACAGGCTGAAGCACAGCGGTAACAGCTGCGGACCACCGTGGGCAGGAAGAGACCCCGGATCGGAGTGAGGCGACAGTCTCTTGTTGGTAGGTTTGGTGCCCACTCTCTGCAGGCCGCAGTAAGTCTCTTCTCTGCCGATGGCCTCCTTTCTTGTCACTGTCTGTCACTCTGGCTCTCTCAGACTCCCACAGTCTCTTGCCTCCTGACTGCCGTTCCGCCAACTGACTCCCCTGTGCGCTCCCTGTCCCTTTTATACTCGCCCCTCCCCTTGTTGTCCTGTCGCTCTCAGCAGTCCACTCTCCTCCTTTTCTCCCTAGGTACTGTTTCCTTAGGAATCCAGATGGCGGTCCCCTTGGTCCCGGCCCAGACACTCTGCAGGGGTCCTCCTCCCTACACTAGTGTAGACTCTTGTGGCTTATGATGTGTATGATGATGGATGCTTGGTACTGCGACTGACTCATTATCAAACCACTACCCTTGGTTGTGAATGTTGTTAGGGTCTAGTGGTTAGAGTCAGCGCCTGTCAGTGGCTAGGCTATATGCCACAGTGCATCCCAGTCCTCTGCACTTGCCAGCCTCTGGGTGGTTAATAGTGTCCGCCATAGTGGTGCAGTAAACACTGGACTAGAGGGACTCTACCCCCATGTCCTTGGGGCGGAGTCCTGTGTCTGTATATTAGCGCTCCTCCGGCCGAGCCCTGTGAGTTTACCAGGCTTCGGAATTTACATTGTGCGGCAACGCTGTTCTGTGAATCAACAGAACTCGCTCCCGTACACACCTACATTATTTGCTGTATAGTCTCTGCCATTACTGAGCAGCAGGTTTCCATCATTGCACGGTGGACCCCGGGCTGCGAACGCACCTCATACCACCTTTTTTATTTGGTGCACTCCACCAGCCCTTAACATATGTAATGTCCTGAAGATGGGAGAAGATTAACAAACAACGAGGAATTAACTTGGAAGTCCAGGGAAGTAGTGACCAATGATGAGAGAACGTGCTCGGATAATGTCTATCCACGCACGCTCGGGTGTTATCGGAGTATCTTAGGCGGGCTTGCCTATTATTTTCTTTTCCTGCAGCTGCATGATTTGTGGCTGTTAGACAACAGCAACACATGTGGAGATTAGTGTTGAGCATTCTGATACCGCAAATATTGGGTATCGGCCGATATTCGCAGTATAGGAATTCCGATAATGAGTTCCGATACTTTTTGCATATCGAATACCAGAATCGGAAGTTCCCATAATGCTATGAGCCAGTTTGATTTGATTCAGCCAATGAGGAATCCTCAGAAGTGTGGGCACATCCTGTTAGGCAGGTAGGCATGTTAACTAATGGCATGGCTGTGATTGGTTGCTGAAATGATGTCATGATGCACTATAAAAGCCGCCGCCGCTATTTAGGGTTCACTCTGCTGTGAATTCAGTTAGGGACAGGCTACTGTTCAAGACTCTGAGGGACAGTTAGAGATAGCGATTTATATTGTGCTTTACCCAGGATACATTATCAATCAATGTAGCTTTCTTTTGCCTTGCAGCGCTGTTCACAGCTGTCTGCAAGGTCTGTGTGAGTGCAGCTTATGCTGTAGTGTGTCCTGCAGCCACCTCTGGTTGTAGGCTGCTCAGCGTGCGTCACTGCCTCATACATATTTTTGTTTTATTGCTGCTCATTTTTCATTAATTCTCCTATTAGTGTGCATCCATCCGTATCCATCTACATTGGTTGCAAACACTATAGGAGTAGACAGCGGAGCCTTTCTGCAGCCTTTCAGTGCTAGTGGCCAGTTCTCTGCACTGTTCACAGCTGTCTGTGAGGTCTCTGTGCATGAGTTCAGCTCACGTTGTAGTGTGTTCTGCAGCCACCTCTGGTTGTAGTCTGCTCAGCGTGCGTCACTGCCTCATACATTTTCCTTTTTTTGTTTTATTGCAGCTCATTTTTCCTGATTTTTTTTCTCCTATTAGTGTGCTTCCATCCGTATCCATCTACATTGGTTGGTTGCAAACACTATATAGGAGTAGATAGAGGAGGCTTTTTGCTGGCTTGTGCCCTGCAGCCGCAGCCAGATTAGTATTAGCCTATTTTTTGGAGCCTCATCTATTGCATTGTAGGTTACCTTCCTGCATTGTAATAGCTTCAAAAAGTTTGTGATACTATCGCTTTCACATCTTTGGTCACATCCTTTTTGTTTTTTTGAAAAAAAAACACGTAAATAAAGTTCACCAAACACTCCACTTGACAGTTGTGTAGGCCACATTAGCTCATATTAAAGTGTAGTCCACACACTTTATAAAATTAGTGTTTCTTATACCTGTTAGCAGCTGTTCAGGAATAAGCACACTAAGCCCCCCCTTTTGTACTTTTCTGCCTATCTTTATCAGTCTATCAAGTTGAGTAAGGCACGTGGTCGTGGGTATGGAGTTTCAGCAGGGAGAGGACGTGGGGATTCTGTGCCTGCTGCGGGCACCAGTGACTCAGCATCCCCCAGTTTTACCAGCCAACAGTCCTTTATGCGCAGCTTTGTAGGACCTCGCCATACCCCACTGCTGCAGGACGAACAAATTGAAGCTGTTGTCGGATGGATGGCAGCTAGCTCATTGACTTCAATTACTTCCACATCCTCTCAGGGCCAGAGCACTGAAGAGCAACCATCTGTCTCTTCACCACCTGCCAAATTGCCCAGGCAGTCAGAGAGCCCTTGACAGGAGCCATCTCTACTTCTGTTCTCTGAATCTCTTGGCTTGGAAACAGGGGGCCAGCCAAGCAGCATTCTAGAATGTGAAGAAGAGGGAGTATGCAGTGATGCGCAACTGCTTTGTCCCTCTGAATCTGGAGAGGCGGGTGGGCCAGTGCCTATGGTCAGCACACCTCAGTATGCATCAGATGATGAGACTCAGGTGCCACTTGCCACTTTCTGGTGCATACTGTGCTGGCGAGAATACCCAGTAGAAGCAGGTGTTTGAAGAGGGGAGTGTAGATGATGAGGTCCTTGACCCATCATGGCGTGAGGAACAGGAAGGTGGTGGGAGCAGCTATGAGGAAGAGATTCCCCGAAAAGCCAAAACAGGAGGGAGAGGGAGGGGGCAGACTTGGTTGCCTGTAGCCTCCACTTCGGCACCCGTTAGGAGCATTCCTCTTCCAAAACCCAAAACGGGCGCTCCCAGGACTTGCAGTGCGTGGTCCTTTTTTGACACAGTTGCAGATGACATTTGCTTTGTCAAATGCAAGCTGTGTAATCAGAAAGTCAAAAGAGTGAAAATTGTCAGCAACCTGAATACCACAAATATGTGGAAACTTGTGCGGACCAATCACGTGGTGGAGTTACAAAGACACACTGAAGACGTAGGCCAACCTACAGCACCACCTACCACCTCTTCAGCTCGTGTTGTAGCCTCTTCCTCCAGCTCACACACAGCTGGTTCGGCTTCCTCACAGGATCGCCATGGAAGAATCTCTGGCACTCTTGTCCAGAGACGCAGTGACATTCCACCCACAGCACCACGTTCCCCGTCATCTTCACACTCCCAGGCCACTCTACAGCCATCTGTAGCACAGGCATGGGAGAAAAGGCAGCCATACTTGGCAAACCATCCCCAAGCACAGGCTCTGAATGCTGGCATTGCAAAACTACTGGCCCTTGAAATGCTCTCATCCAGGCTGGTGGAGACTGACTCCTTCCGTAACTTCATGGCATTGGCAGTCCCACAATACACCATGCCCAGCCGCTTTTATTTCAGCAGGCAAGCCGTCCCTGCCCTGCAAAAGCATGTGGAGGGAAAAATTAAACATGCGCTTCTAAACGCCGTCAGTAGCAAGGTCCACCTGACCACCGATGCATGGACCAGTAACCATGGACAGGGACGATACCTTTCCCTCACTGCCCATTGGGTCAATGTTGTGGAGCCGGGTACAGATCTTGAGAGTGGCGCTGTACGTGCTCTGACAACTCCAAGGATTGCAGGAATCCAGTCTGTACACATTCCTCCTCATACTCCAGTTCCTCTGAATCAGCGCTGCAGGAGCCTGTTACGACCGATATGAGCACAGCCATGGCCAAATGTCAACAGGCCGTACTGAAATTAATTTCTTTGGGGAATCGAAGCCACACAGCGCAGGAGCTCTGGAATGCCATCAAGCAGGAGAGCGACGTGTGGTTTGTGCCAGCAAATCTCCAGCCAGGCTTGGTAGTGTGTGACAATGGCCGAAATCTGGTGGCAGCTCTGGGCCTAGGCAACCTCACTCACATGTGCTCAACTTGGTGGTGCAGAACTTTCTGAGGGACTATCCGGATCTTGATGCACTGCTGCACAAGGTCTGCATAGAGTGCGCTCACTTGCGGCGTTCCAGCATGGCAAGATTGCGCATTGCAGCTCTGCAGCGCCGATTCCGCCATCCGGAACATCGCATCATATGTGACCTACCCACCAGGTGGAATTCAATGTTACATATGTTGGAGCGGTTGTGTGAGCAGCAGGCAGCAGTAATGGAGTACCAGCTGCATCAGGCGCAAACAAGTCGCACTGTGCCCCGGTCACAATTCAGTACCACTGAGTGGGCCTCTATGAAGGACATCTGCCACGTTTTGTGTGCCTTCGATGATTCCACACGGATGGCGAGTGCAGATGATGCTCTAGTCAGCATGACTGTCCCCCTTATCTGCCTGCTTCAAAAAACACTGCAAGCAGTAAGGGAGGAGGTTTTGGAAGAGGTGAAGGATGAGGAGTCACAAATGCCATCTGCTTCTGGACAGTCTGCGCAACGTGGTTCCTCACAAAGGCCTAGGCAGGGGACACTTTGGGAGGAGGATGAGGAGGAGTCAATGGAGGAGGAAGACATCTCTCCAGAGGAGGGAGGTACACAATGCTCTAGTAGTCAGTATGTAGAGCGAGGGTGGGGTGATGCAGAGCAGGCAGAGATGACGACTCAAGCAGGGAAGGCGTTTCTTGGGCAGTTGGGAGTCTGCAGCACATGGTTGATTTCATGCTGCAGTGCCTGAGAAACGACCGCCGCATCGCCCACATTCTCAACATGGCTGATTATTGGGTGTACACCCTCCTAGATCCTCGCTACCGGGACATCTTACAAAGCCTCATAACACCGTTGAACCGGGAAGGTAAAATGCTGGAGTACCAAGACACACTGGTGCATTCCATCATGTTCTCCATTCCACCCGAGAGCAGTGCTGCTAGTGCTTTACAAGGCAGCTCTGTGCGTCGAAGCAGTGGAGGAAGCTCTGCACAAAGAGGGAGCAGAGGCAGCGCCTCAGCACAAGGCAAGACCAGTATGGCCCAAATGTGGCAAAGTTTTGTGTGCCCGCCACAAATGTCTACACCATCACAGACGGCTCCAGTCAGCAGGAGGCAACATTTCCGTCAAATGGTGACAGACTACATGTCTTGCTCTGTCAGTGTACTCCCAGACGGCTCTTCCCCCTTCAAGTTTTGGGTCTCTAAGCTGGATACATGGCCAGAGCTTAGCCAGTATGCATTGGAGGTGCTGGCTTGCCCTGCTACTAGTGTATTATCGGAACGCGTCTTTAGTGCCGCAGGTGGTCTACTAACAGACCGTCACACATGACTATCCTCCGATAACGTTGACTGGCTTACTTTTCTGAAAATGAGCAAGGCCTGGATCTTGCCGGAATTTGCCAGTCCTCTTCCAGACTAAATAATTGGTTGGCAACAGTATCCAGGTCTCCTATTGTGTTCATGTTTCTACCACCTGAACTGTAATCCCTGGCTCCAACACTGCCAGTTGTTGCTCAGAAGTGCCCTCTGCACAGAGAAAAACACTAGCTCCTTTGTTAGTGGGGCTCAATAACGCCAGCTGCTCCCCTGCTGTGTGTCCGGCAAAGTCTCCTGCTGCCTCCACATTCAAACTACATCAGATTTTACACTTGCTCCAAGTAGGCCTCAGCCTACTCCATGATTGACTCTGGGCTCCAACACTGCCAGTTGCTGCTCAGAAGTGCCGTCTGCACAGAGAAAAACACATGCTCAAGTGTTAGTGGGGTTCAGTAATGCCAGCTGCTCCCCTGCTGTGTGTCCGGCAATATCTCCTGCTCCCTCTACATTCAAACTACATCAGATTTTACACTTGCTCCAAATAGGCCTCATCCTACTCCATGATTGACCCTGGGCTCCAACATGGCAAGTTGCTGCTCAGAAGTGCCGTCTGCACAGAGAAAAACACATGCTCCAGTGTTAGTGGGGTTCAGTAACGCCAGCTGCTCCCCTGCTGTGTGTCCGGTAAAGTCTCCTGCTGCCTCCACATTCAAACTACATCAGATATAAAACTTGCTCCAATTAGGCCTCAGCCTAAACCTTGATTGACCCTGGGCTCCAACATCGCCAGTTGATGGTCAGACGTGCCATCTGCACAGAGAAAAACACATGCTCCAGTGTTAGTGGCATTCAGTAACGCCAGCTGCTCCCCTGCTGTGTGTCCGGCAATATCTCCTGCTCCCTCCACATTCAAACTACATCAGATTTTACACTTGCTCCAAGTAGGCCTCAGCCTACTCCATGATTGACCCTGGGCTCCAACACTGCCAGTTGCTGCTCAGAAGTGCCGTCTGCACAGAGAAAAACACATGCTCCAGTGTTAGTGGGGTTCAGTAATGCCAGCTGCTCCCCTGCTGTGTGTCCGGCAATGTCTCCTGCTCCCTCCACATTCGAACTACATCAGATTTTACACTTGCTCCAAGTAGGCCTCATCCCACTCCATGATTGACCCTGGGCTCTAACACTGGCAGTTGTTGCTCAGAAGTGCCGTCTGCACAGAGAAAAACACATGCTCCAGTGTTAGTGGGGTTCAGTAACGCCAGCTGCTCCCCTGCTGTGTGTCCGGCAAAGTCTCCTGCTGCCTCCACATTCAAACTACATCAGATATAAAACTTGCTCCAATTAGGCCTCAGCCTAAATCCTGATTGAACCTGGGCTCCAACACTGCCAGTTGCTGCTCAGAAGTGCCGTCTGCACAGAGAAAAACACATGCTCCAGTGTTAGTGGGGTTCAGTAACGCCAGCTGCTCCCCTGCTATGTGTCCGGCAAAGTCTCCTGCTGCCTCCACATTCAAACTACATCAGATATAAAACTTGCTCCAATTAGGCCTCAGCCTAAATCCTGATTGAACCTGGGCTCCAACACCGCCAGTTGCTGCTCAGACGTGCCGTCTGCACAGAGAAAAACACATGCTCCAGTGTTAGTGGGGGTTCAGTAACGCCAGCTGCTCCCCTGCTGTGTGTCCGGCAATGTCTACTGCTGCCTCCACCTTCACACTACTACTGATTTCAAACTTGCTCCAATTAGGCCTCTGGCTCCACTCTGTCTCTAGTATTTACCCTGGCCTCCAACACCGCCAGTTGCTGCTCAGAAGTCAAATCAAAACTTGTTCCTGTGTTACTGGGGTTCAGTAACGTCAGCTGATCCCCTGATGTGTGTCCGGCAATGTCTCCTGCTCTGTCCACATTCCCACTACTAGTCTCCACTCTGTTTGTAGTATTTTCCCTGGGTTCCAGCACTGCCAGCTGTTTCCTGGCATTTTCTTTGGCACAGGTACTCCCTCCTGCCCAGCCTGGTTCTAGCATGCCTGCTGTTTCCGGATAGTGTCAATGAGAGAAAGAATAAAACTAAGGAAAGAAAAAGCGCAATAGGGTCTTATCTGGGTGGAAGATGGAATAAATTCAAATGGAATCTACTCACCTTTTCCAGAGGAGATAAAAGCATGTAAATCAATGTCAGCCTGCTGCACGCCCGAAGGTTCACAAACGTGACCGCCAATATAACTCCTTTTGGATAAGATATTTAGGCTTACTGTGCCCTGCTGAGACCAGGATAAAATCACCACATGAGAAACTTTAACTCTTTATTCCCAACGCGTTTCAAAGTGAAAGACCACTTCTTCTTCAGGGGATGACATGTAGTCTACATGTCATCCCCTGAAGAAGAAGTGGTCTTTCACTTTGAAACGCGTTGGGAATAAAGAGTTAAAGTTTCTCATGTGGTGATTTTATCCTGGTCTCAGCAGCACACAGTAAGCCTAAATATCTTATCCAAAAGGACGGATAGTGTCAATGTCACTTTGCCACCCATACGTTGTCCTGTCGTGTTGCGGTCGGGTTAGCTGAGTCTATGGTGCCTGCAGTTTATGGGCTTCCTATGTGGGCTGCGGGATCTGGCAACAAAGGCTGGTTCCGTAGTGCCAATAGGACCAGCACCCCCTGTAGGACTGTGGGTTTCAGTAACTGAGTCTGGCTCGCGGCCTTGCAACTTTGTTTTTCATGGGTACCTTCTGCTACCCATCCGGGTTCCAGTACCATCAGCTGGTTCTCGGCAGTGCCTTTGGCTTAGGTGCCTTCTTCTCGGTATCTGAGTTCCAGCAACGTCTGCTGGTCCTTGGTAGTGCCATTGGCTCTTGTTCCTTCTGCTGCCCCTCCGGGTTCTAGCACCGTCAGCTGGTCCTCGCTAGTTCCATTGGCCCTTGCAGCTTCTGCTACCCATCTGGGTTCCAGCACCATCAGCTGGTTCTCGGCAGTGCCTTTGGCTTAGGTGCCTCCTTCTCGGTATCCGAGTTCCAGCAACGTCTGCTGGTCCTTGGTAGTGCTTTCTAGCACAGGTACCTCCTGCTTAGTAACCAGGTTCCAGCACCGTCAGCTGGTCCTCGGTAGTGCCATTGGCTCTTGTTCCTTCTGCTGCCCTTCCGGGTTGCAGCACCATCAGCTGGTCCTCGGTAGTGCCATTGGCTCTTGTTCCTTCTGCTACCCATCCGGGTTCCAGTACCGTCAGCTGGTTCTCGGCAGTTCCTCAGCCTTCTTGTACCTTCTGCTACATTTCCAAGATCAAGCTTTTAGAAATGTTGTTTGGTTATCACTCTGGATCACCCTGACGAAGACCCTGAAGACGACGACCCTGAAGACCACCCCGAAGAAGATGACGAACATGAAAACGATGACCCTGAAGACGACGACCCGGAAGACCACCCCGAAGAAGACCAAAAAGATGACCCTGAAGAAGATGACCAAGAGGACAGAGAACATGAAGACAACCACCAAGATACAGTACAACAAGAGACAGAAGACCAAGAAGCAGAAGAACAAAAAGCAGAAGAACATTAAGCATAAGAATAAAAATCAGAGCAAAAGATATTATCTAAATTATAAGCAGAAGAAGACTAAGCAGTGTATGGGGGTGAGTCCGTTCCTCCTCGTGGTGCCCCTGGAAAATGACTGCTGCTGCAGGCCAAACTGAACGCGGACAAATCCTGTTGTAAATCTTTTGTGACAGGCAGAACAGAAGGTGTAATCTTCAAACTTTTATAGATAACAACTACAGGAATGACTGTCACAAATAAGAATATGATGAAGAAGAAGAATAGGAAGAAGATGAAGAAGTAGAATATGAAGAAAAATAATAGTTGAATAAGAAGAATATGAAGAATGTAAAAAAAAAGAATAATAGGAAGAAAGTGAAGAAGAAGAAGATGAATAAGGTGAAGAAGAAGTTGATGAAAAAGATGCTGCTGCTGCTGAGGATCATGAAGGAGAAAGAGTGGGAGAAGTAAAAAAGAAGGTGAAGAGCATGGAAGTAGTGAAACATACATATCTGACAAAATATAAAAAAGGTTAACATAGTCAAAATCTTTGTAACTCCGAACGTCTTTAACCCCTTCACTACCAAGGGTGGTTTGCACGTTAACTCCCGGGCCAATTTTTACAATTCTGACCACTGTCCTTTTATGAGGCCATAACTCTGGAATGCTTCCATGGATCCTGGTGATTCTGGCAGTGTTTTCTCGTGACATATTGTACTTCATGTTAGTGGTAAAATTTCATTCATATAACTTGCGTTTATTTGTGAAAAAAATGGAAATTTGGCAAAAATTTTGAAAATTTCGCAATTTTCCAACTTTGAATTTTTATGCCCTTAAATCACAGAGATATGGCACACAAAAAACTTAATAAGTTACATTTCCCACATGTTTACTTTACATCAGCGCAATTTTGGAACCTAAGTTTTTTTTGTTAGGAAGTTATAAGGGTTAAAAGTTGACCAGCGATTTCTCATTTTTGCAACACCATTTTATTTTTACGGACCACATCACATTTGAAGTCACTTTGAAGGGTCTATATGATAGAAAATACCCAAAAGTGACACCATTCTAAAAATTGCACCCCTTAAGGTGCTCAAAACCACATTCAAGGAGTTTATTAACCCTTCATGTGCTTCACAGGAATTTTTTGAATATTTAAAAAAAAATGAACATTTAACTTTTTTTCACAAAAAAAATAATTCAGGTTCAATTTTTTTTATTTTACCAAGGGTAACAGGAGAAATTGGACTGCAAAAATTATTGTGCAATTTGTCCTGAGTACGCTGATACCTGATATGTGGGGGGAACCACTGTTTCGGCGCATGGCAGAGCTCAGAAGGGAAGGGGCGCCGTTTGACTTTTCCAATGCAAAATTGGCTGGAATTCAGATCGGACGCCATGTCACGTTTGGAGAGCCCCTGATGTACCTAAACAGTGGAAACCCCCCACAAGTGACCCCATTTTGGAAATTAGACCCCCCAAGGAACTTATCTAGGTATGTGGTGAGAACTTTGAACCCACAAGGGCTTCACAGAAGTTTATAACGTACAGTGGTACAATTAAAAAATCATATTTTTTCCACAAAATGATCTTTTCACCCCCAATTTTTGTTTTCCCAAGGGTAACTGGACCCTAAAAGTTATTGTGCAATTTGTCCTGAGTACGCTGATACCCCATGTGTGGGTGAAAATGACTATTTGGGCGCATGGCAGAGCTCGGAAGGGAAGCAGCGCCATTTGACTTTTTTGGCTGGAATTGAGATCGGACACCATGTCGCGTTTGGAAAGCCCCTGATGTACCAAAACAGTGGAATCCCCACACAAATGACACCATTTAGGAAACTAGACCCCCCAAGGAACTTATCTAGATGTGTGGTGAGAACTTTGAACCCCCAAGTGCTTCACAGAAGTTTATAATGCCCAGGAGTGAAAATAAAAAAATCATATTTTTTTCCACAAAAATGATATTTTTGCCCCCAATTTTTTATTTTCCTAAGGGCAACAGGAGAATTAGGACCCCAAAAGTTGTTTTGCAAATTGTCCTGAGTAGGCTGATACCCCATATGAGGGGGTAAAACACTGTTTGGGTGCAAGGCAGAGCTTAGAAGGGAAGGAGCAGCATTTGACTTTTTCAGCGCAGAATTGGCTGGAATTGAGATCAGACGCCATGTTGCATTTGGAGAGCACCTGATGTGTGCAAATAGTGGAAACCCCCAATTCTATCTCCAACCCTAACCCCAACACACCCCTAACCCTAACCCTAGCCCTATCCCTAGCCCTAACCCTAGCCCTAACCCTAGCCCTAGCCCTAACCCTAATGGGAAAATGGAAATAAATACATTTTTTTAACCCTCCGTCAGGAACAATATTCGCACTAACTCGTAATGGAACAATGTGCCTGTCAAGCGCAGGCTAGAAAAATGCCTAGAATATCTAATTTTCTCAATTTCAGTGACCTAAATGTGATCAGAGACCTTCATAGGGATGTAATAAAAGAGACTACACATTATCAGGTGCAAAACAAACCCATTTACTCAACATAAAAGTAATAACTTTGATATACACAAATTTCAAAACTCCTGAGAAGTACACTTTCATTTGTAAGAAAATCTGCCTTATTTATATGAAATATCCACAAACCTTTCTCTATCCATTCATAAAACAAGCTAAATAAACAATAGTAATGACTAAAAACATTACATACCAACCTTATAAAGTGTGATGTGTTCGGGACCAATGAGCCTGAGAAGCCAGCACAGCTATATCTTCCTTCCTGTAGCTCTGCAGACCAACTGTGGTATCAGGTTTCACACAGCAGCTAGAGCCAGGAGACTATCTAGAGGGAGGGGGTTTCCTGAAAATCTGGTGAGAAGGGAGAAATGAAAGTAGAAGAGCTGCGCCTGTCAGATCCATTGTTCCTGACGGAGGGTTAATTTTATTATTTTTCCCTAACTAAGGGGGTGATAATGGGGGGTTTGATTTACTATTTATTGCGGTATTTATATTTGGCTGCTGTCACACGCTAAAAGACGCTTTTTATTGGAAAAATAGTTTTTCCATCACCACATATTGAGAGCTATAATTTTTCCATATTTTGACCCACCGAGTCATGTGAGGTCTTATTTTTTGCTGGACGAGTTGACGTTTTTATTGGTACCATTTTCGGGCACGTGACATTTTTTGATCGCTTTTTATTTTGTTTATTGGGACGCAGAATTTACAAAAACCAGCGGTTCATGAATTTCTTTTGAGGGTGCGTTTACGCCGTTCCGCGTGCGATAAAATTGATAAAGCGGTTTTCTTCTTCGGTTCAGTGCGGTTACAGCGATACCTCATTTATGTCTTTTTTTATGTTTTGGCACTTTTATGTGATGAAAACAATTTATATAAAAAACAATTATTTTTGCATCGCTTTATTCTGTGAGCTATAACTTTTATATTTTTTCGCTGATGATGCTGTATGATGGCTTGTTTCTTGCGGGACAAGATGACGTTTTCATTGGTACCATGGATATTTATATACGTCTTTTTGATTGCACGTTATTGCACTTTTTGTTCAGCGTTATGATAATAAATCATTATTTTTTGCTTCATTTTTTATTTTTTAAGGGGTTCGCTTAAGGGGTTAAATAATGGGATAGTTTTATAGGGCGGGTCGTTACGGACGCAGCGATACCAAATATGTGTACTTTTATTGTTTTTAATTATTATTATTTCCAAAAAATGAATTTATTGGGGAACATTTGTGACACTTAGATGGTGCAGTATTAGGCGCAAGGGATGTAGCAGTGCTGGGCGGGGTGGCGCAGGAATAAGTGGAGGACACCAGGCCATGTAGTTCCAATGCTTTACTCACAGTCTGTTGCAGGTACAGGTGCCCGCATCCGTGCCGTGTCCTCCGGGTCAGGAGCTCAGCCAACTTCCAGGCAAGATGAAGTACTCCTTTCCAACACTCCACCAACATATGTGCCTTTTCTGAACGTCTCCTCTTATAGCGCCTTTGAATGAAGTACTCCTAGTACTGAGTTACACTGGAGTTCCTCCTGTCAGATGTTCCTATGAACTCTACTTGTATGGCAGACATCTGTAGCCTGCTTCGGGGACTCCTTGCTACTAAGTCCCAGCTCTCTCGTATGCTGCTGTTGTGCTCCCAAGTCTTGTGTGGGAATAAAGTGGTCACTACTTCTATTCCTCCGGTGTCTGCTGCAGGACCATTAGTATCTGTCCAACCTCAGGGACCGGACCCCGACCTTGCGCTTAGAACTTGAGAAGGGTTGTCCTCTAACCCTAGTCCTTGTTCTCTTATTCTCCTCACGTTCCGTGCTAATCCTTCTTCCCAATGGAGAATCAAGCTTCCTTTCTCTGTCTCTTTCCTGTGCCAGCAGACCCAGATCACTGTGGCCTGCTGCAGAACTTCCTTCTTCCATCCCTCTCCCGGGGATCTTCTCTGTCTCACACTCTGTCCTTCTACATCTTCACTCACTGACTGAATGAATGACTGACTGAACGACTGACTCAACTCTTCATGCTCTTTTATGTAAACTAAACTCCACCCAC
Source organism: Dendrobates tinctorius (assembly GCF_039654945.1). Lineage (NCBI taxonomy): Eukaryota > Metazoa > Chordata > Amphibia > Anura > Dendrobatidae > Dendrobates > Dendrobates tinctorius. The sequence goes on from NW_027361672.1 coordinate 8,106,001, forward strand.
CTCCCAGCACGTTTCGTGTTCCAAGCAGGGAGCCACCAAGGGGTGCTATGCTACACTCCAAGCAGGGAGCCGCCGAAGGTGCTTTGCTGCACTACTTTGTGGTGTGGGGTGTAGGTGTTGGAGTGTGGTCAGGTGTCTCCACCTTACCTGGATAGTGGGGTACCACACCTCAGGAGGAGGTGCAGTACCTCTGTGGTGACTGAACCCTCAGGGGCGCCACAGCCTATGTGGCACCCCTGAGGGTTCAGTCGCCACAGAGGTACTGCAACTCCTCCTGAGGTGTGGTACCCCACCATCAGGTAAGGTGGAGACACCTGACCACACGCCAACACCTGCATCCCGCACAACATAGTAGTGTAGCAAAGCACCTTTGGTGGTTCCCTGCTTGGAACACGAAGAGTGCTGGGAGGTGGATGGAGCTTAGTCTGCACAAGAGAGCGGGAGATGATTTGGACGAGGTCAGTCTGTGAGAGGAGATCCCCTGAGTGGGATGGATGGAAGGAGGTGCTGCAGCAGTCTCCTGTGACCTGGAGCTGCTGGCACTGGAAAGAGATAGAAAGCCTGATTCTCCATAAGGAAGAAAGATTTGTACGGAATGTGAGGAGAAGAAGAGGACTAAGGACTAGGGTCAGAGCAGGGCTCTTCCTCAAGTTCTAAGCGCATGGCCGGGGTCCGGTCCCCGAGGTTGTATGGATACTAATGGTCCTGCAGCAGACACCGGAGGAATAGAAGTTGTCATCACTTTATTCCCACACAAGACTTGGGGGCACAACAGCAACGTGAGTGAGCCGGGACTTGGTAGCAAGGTGTCCCCGAAGCAGGCTACAGCTGTCTGCCGTACAAGTAGAGTTCAAAGGAACATCTTAAAGGAGGAACTTGGGTTTAACACACAACCACAAGTACTTCATTACAAGCGCTAGAAAGGAGACGTTCAGAGAAGGCATATGTTGGCGGAGTGTTGGAACGGAGTACTTCATCTTGCCTGGACGTTGGCTGAGCCCCTGACTTGGAGGACACAGCACCGAGGCGGGAATCTGTATGCACAACAGACTGTGAGTAAAGCTTTGGAACTACATGCCCTGGTCCCCTCCGCTTATTCCTGCGCCAACCCACTCAGCACTGCTACATCTCTGTGCTTAACACTGCACCATTACGTTCTCCTCACTAGCTCTTCATGTACACTGCCCTGGGACTACAGCCCTACCTGTGGAGGGCCACAACATCATTGCTGCACCACACCATCTGTCCCAGAGGATCTGTCTGCAGCGTCGGCTTAACACCTTCATTGCCGAACACCACAGGTGGCGTCACGAATAGTGTTGAGCATTCCGATACTGTACTGCAAATATCGGGTATCGGCCGATATTCGCTGTATCGGACTTCCAATACCGAGTACCGATATTTTTATAATATCGGATACCGGAATCAGAAGTTCCCATAATGCAATGAGCCACTGTTGTGGCTGTGATTGGCTGCTGAAATGATGTCATCATGACGCGCGGTCTGTGCGCATCATAATGCGCTGTCTGTGTGGGCCTGCCGGGGGTCTGTATGGGCCTGCCGGGGGTCTGTGCCGGCTGCCGGGGGTCTGTGCAGACTGCCGGGGGTCTGTGCGGGCCTGCCGGGGCTCTGTATGGGCCTGCCGGGGGTCTGTGCCGGCTGCCGGGGGTCTGTGCGTGCCTGCTGGGGGTCTGTGTGGGCGTGCCGGGGGTCTGTACGGGCCTGCCGGGGGTCTGTACGGGCTGCCGGGGGTCTGTAACGGCTGCCGAGGGTCTGTGCAGGCCTGCCAGGGGTTGTTTGTGTGCAGGCATCGTCAGATGGGACTGCAAGTCCCATCGGGCTATGCCTGCTACAATGACATTGATTGACACATTAGCCAATGATGGGACAGTAGTAGTCCCACCATCCGGCTAATGTGTTGAATGTAAAAAAATATATATATATTTATATACATACTACATATATACTACATTCATACAACATACATGCATACTACATACTACATACATACTACAGATATACTACATTCATACATACATACATACTACATACTACATACATACTTCATATATACTACATTCATACAACATACATACATGCATACTACATACATACTTCATATATACTACATTCATACAACATACATACATGCATACTACATACTACATACATACTACATATACAGTGGGGAAAAAAAGTATTTAGTCAGTCAGCGATAGTGCAAGTTCCACCACTTAAAAAGATGAGAGGCGTCTGTAATTTACAGCATAGGTAGACCTCAACTATGGGAGACAAACTGAGAAAAAAAAATCCAGAAAATCACATTGTCTGTTTTGTTTTCATTTTATTTGCATATTATGGTGGAAAATAAGTATTTGGTCAGAAACAAAATTTCATCTCAATACTTTGTGATATATCCTTTGTTGGCAATGACAGAGGTCAAACGTTTTCTGTAAGTCTTCACAAGGTTGCCACACACTGTTGTTGGTATGTTGGCCCATTCCTCCATGCAGATCTCCTCTAGAGCTGTGATGTTTTTGGCTTTTCGCTTGGCAACACGGACTTTCAACTCCCTCCAAAGGTTTTCTATAGGGTTGAGATCTGGAGACTGGCTAGGCCACTCCAGGACCTTGAAATGCTTCTTACGAAGACACTCCTTCGTTGCCCTGGCGGTGTGCTTTGGATCATTGTCATGTTGAAAGACCCAGCCACGTTTCATCTTCAATGCCCTTGCTGATGGAAGGAGGTTTGCACTCAAAATCTCACGATACATGGCCCCATTCATTCTTTCATGTACCCGGATCAGTCGTCCTGGCCCCTTTGCAGAGAAACAGCCCCAAAGCATGATGTTTCCACCACCATGCTTTACAGTAGGTATGGTGTTTGATGGATGCAACTCAGTATTCTTTTTCCTCCAAACACGACAAGTTGTGTTTCTACCAAACAGTTCCAGTTTGGTTTCATCAGACCATAGGACATTCTCCCAAAACTCCTCTGGATCATCCAAATGCTCTCTAGCAAACTTCAGACGGGCCCGGACATGTACAGGCTTAAGCAGTGGGACACGTCTGGCACTGCAGGATCTGAGTCCATGGTGGCGTAGTGTGTTACTTATGGTAGGCCTTGTTACATTGGTCCCAGCTCTCTGCAGTTCATTCACTAGGTCCCCCCGCGTGCTTCTGGGATTTTTGCTCACCGTTCTTGTGATCATTCTGACCCCACGGGGTGGGATTTTACGTGGAGCACCAGATCGAGGGAGATTATCAGTGGTCTTGTATGTCTTCCATTTTCTAATTATTGCTCCCACAGTTGATTTCTTCACTCCAAGCTGGTTGGCTATTGCAGATTCAGTCTTCCCAGCCTGGTGCAGGGCTACAATTTTGTTTCTGGTGTCCTTTGACAGCTCTTTGGTCTTCACCATAGTGGAGTTTGGAGTCAGACTGTTTGAGGGTGTGCACAGGTGTCTTTTTATACTGATAACAAGTTTAAACAGGTGCCATTACTACAGGTAATGAGTGGAGGAAAGAGGAGACTCTTAAATAAGAAGTTACAGGTCTGTGAGAGCCAGAAATCTTGATTGCTTGTTTCTGACCAAATACTTATTTTCCACCATAATATGCAAATAAAATGAAAAAAAAACAGACAATGTGATTTTCTGGATTTTTTTTTCTCAGTTTGTCTCCCATAGTTGAGGTCTACCTATGATGTAAATTACAGACGCCTCTCATCTTTTTAAGTGGTGGAACTTGCACTATTGCTGACTGGCTAAATACTATTTTTCCCCACTGTATACTACATTCATACAACATGCATACTACATACTACATACATACTACATATATACTACATTCATACAACATACATACATGCATAGTACATACTACATACATACAACATACATAAAACATGCTACAGACATACTACAGACATACTACATGCATACAACATACTACATACAATACATTCATACATTAATACAATACATACATATAGACATACAGTACATATAACATAGAGTACATACTCACCATCACTTGTCACTTTGTTCCCCGAAGCAAGTGTCATCTATAAAAAATGTGAAAAAAACAAACAAGCAATATACTCCCTGATCCGCAGAAATCCACGAGTGTCCCACGACGATCTCCTGCACTGCAGCACTGAGAGGTTACTATGGTTCACTGGTCTCACTTTATGGCAAAAGCTGCGTGGGAACTTTCTCACATAGCAATGCCAAAATTGAGACTAGGGACTATTTTTTTTACAGTGGCGGAGGAATACAGTGTGGAAGGATACCTACCTCCCATTATTGGATTCCTGGGGCCCTTAGAGAGCGGTCGCATCAGCTGATGCTGCTGTTCTCCACGGGAGATCGTCGTGGGACACTCGTGGATTTCTGCGGATCAGGGAATATATTGCTTGTTTGGTATTTTCATATTTTTTATAGATGACACTGGCTTCGGGGAACAAAGTGACAAGTGATGATGAGTATGTACTCTATATTATATATACTGTATGTGTATATGTATGTATTGTATGAATGTATGAATGTATTGTATGTAGTATGTCTGTAGCATGTTTTATGTGTTGTATGTATGCAGTATGTACTATGCATGTATGTATGTTGTATGAATGTAGTATATATGTAGTATGTATGTAGTATGCTTGTATGTATGTTGTATGAATGTAGTATATATGTAGTATGTATGTAGTATGTATGTATGAAGTATGTATGTAGTATGTATGTATGTTGTATGAATGTAGTATGTATGTAGTATGTATGTATGTTGTATGAATGTAGTATGTATGTATGTTGTATGAATGTAGTATGTATGTTGTATGAATGTTGTATATATGTAGTATGTATGTATGCTGTATGAATGTAGTATATATGTAGTATGTATGTATTATGTATGTATGTTGTCTGAATGTAGTATATATGAAGTATGCATGTAGTATGTATGTATGTTGTATGAATGTAGTATATATGAAGTATGCATGTAGTATGTATGTATGTTGTATGAATGTTGTATATATTTAGTATGTATGTAATATTATGTAGTATTTATGTATGTTGTATGAATGTAGTATATATGTAGTATGTATGTATGTTGTAAGAATGTAGCATATATGAAGTATGTATGAAGAATGTATGTTGTATGTATGTTGTATATATGTAGTATGTATGTAGTATGTATGTAGTATGCATGGGTTTTTTTTGTTTTTTTTTTACATTCAACACATTAGCCGGATGATGGGACTACTACTGTCCCATCATTGGCTAATGTGTCAATCACTGTCATTGTAGCAGGCATAGCCCGATGGGACTTGTAGTCCCATCGGACGATGCCTGCACACACACACAACCCCCGGCAGGCCTGCACAGACCCCCGGCAGTCCTCACAGACCCCCGGCAGCTGGCTCAGACCCCCGGCAGGCCCGCACAGACCCCCAGCAGTCCACACAGACCCCCGGCAGCCGGCACAGACCCCCGGCAGGCCCACACAGACCCCCGGCAGTCCGCACAGACCCCCGTTAGCCAGCATAGACCCCTGGCAGGCCCGTACAGACCCCCGCAGTCCGCACAGATCCCCAGCAGCCAGCACAGACCCCTGGCAGTCTGTACAGACCCCCGGCAGGCCCGTACAGACCCCCGACAGGCCCGCACAGACCCCCAGCAGGCCCGCACAGACCCCGCCCGCACACACAGACACGCACAGTGTCCGCCCACGCACCGCCCACACTCTTCCCCCCCTACCGAACAGGATGTACAAGTAAAGAAAGGGTTTTTTTTAATTCTGATATTTCTGTCCCATTGACTTGAATGGGACTTCCGGAATCGGAATCGGCGATACCCGATACTTTTTGGGTATCGGCCGATCCAATCCGATCCGATATTTCTCAATATCAGATGGTATCGCTCAACACTAGTCACGAATCATCCATTTATAAACTTTAATCAGCCACACTTAACACCATTCCTTTTACATGGGCGCCAAGGGCCATGGACCGGGTCACTGCCGCTGTGACATCTTCCATTGAACTCAACGGGCCCGGTACCGAGTACTCCATGGCCCTGGCGGGCGACCCACCATTAACATGGAAAAATTCTATGTATAAAACCTGTATGGCCTGTCCAAAAATAGGCAATACTTAGCATAATGGCATACCTGTATTGTAAATATATGATTATTTTGGACTATTCTATTGGGACGTCACAGTTTTTTTGTCTGAACACTTATTGATATATAATACTAGTTACATGCCCTTAAGTCCAATACTCTTTGTATCTTTGGTATATTTTGTATTTTTGCACTTAATATTTATAATTGGCTAGTCACTATTTGTATTTGGTTTTGGCCAGTTGATAATTGGTAGGGCCATATATGGGCAGTCTTCATTTAGCGGGGGGCGCCATATTGTTTCACATTTGAGTGAAAATCACCACAGTTAAGAAGGGAATTGTGAGGGGTAAATTCAGTCTCTATCCCTCCCTTTTCCCTTTTTTCTCTGCTCCTGACTGTAATCTTGGTATTTTTATGTGCAAACATGTGTGTATGTGTTTTGTATATTTTTGTAAATTTGGTTTTAAATTACTTAATAAAGGTATCTTTTTAAGGTTATTTTTTGATATGGTTTAGTTTTATATTGGCCCAATATGTGGACTATTTTGGTTGCTCTATCAAAAAAATTATTGTCCATCAGCACTGCCCCATTAAATAACATTGGTCCGTGTGCTATCTGATAAAGCATTGGATAGGTCTTGTCCAATCTATATGCTCGTGTGAGCAAGCCCTCTGAGTCACAATGGAAAGTTGCTGCAAAGAGCAGGTCTTACCCTGGAGGGCCCAACTTCAACCCAACATTGGGTAGTGAGGAGGAGGGAAATATTTTGGTTACCGGAACCAATGAAGAAATGTCTTTATACATTTCTCAGCTCTAATTTTAATATACTGTAGGGTAAAAAGAAAAATAGGACATAGCATGAGGATGCTTTTGAGTTTATGTTATTGTTGGGAATTCCCTGGCTCAGACTTCTGAGCCGAAGCTCCCCTTGCTCCCTCCGGTGGTTACTGGAGGTAGTGGAGCTAGCCAGATTGACAGAGGTCTGCCACCTGATGATGATGATGATTGGAGATCTGGGGTTACTGATTGGAGTATTTAAGTTTGCTGACTTCCTTCAATCACTGCTGGTGATTGCTTTCCTGTGGATTCTGAGGTCTGATGTCTCCTGCCTTGATCCTGCATTGTTCAGCTAAGTGGTTCATTTGCTAATCCTTTGCATCTGATCTGTTTTTGTCTCTCTCTGCTTGTTGTGCAGGTTCAGCTTGCTCCTTTGGGAGCTGTGCTGGACCACTGCTCCATATGTTACAGCCTGTGTCAGTTTGTTCAGTCCCCTGTTATATTGGTCTCTTTTGCTTTGCTTCCAGTTCATACCGAAGTGTTGATATAGTGGGGGTGAAGTCATGTGACTTCAGTGTTTTTGTACATCAGACATTCCTTTCCTATCCTATCTAGTCATTTTGGGCCCCATCATTTGCTTAGTCTATTTTTCTGCCTGCGTTTGTGTTTCATCTTCTCTCACCGACAATATATGATTGGGGGCTATCTATTCCTTTTGGGGAATGCTCCGTGGGAGTTTAGATTTCACCTTTCTATCTTTAGGCTTAGTTAGCTCTCCGGCTGTGCTGAGGCGTCTACGGCATCGTAGGTATGCTCCACGGCTACTGCTAGTTGTGTGGATAGGATCAGGGGTCTGCAATCCGCTTAGTTACCAACCTCTCTGGTTTTCTGGTGGCTTAGCCTGTTCCTGCTATCCTCCTCGGTGACCCATTCATAACAGTTATTTAGTTGTTTTTTGCATTTATAATGTTTAGCATTCTTCAAATTTCATAATTTTAGCAGTTTTTTAAATACACGTGCCAATATATGCAGACTGCCGTGTTTTATGAAATTCGCATTTTATGGTAATCTTTGCTGTTGTTACTGTAGTGACATTTCAGTAGGAAAGCATAAACGTTTATTTGTGAATGAAACTGATTTAGAAGTATAATGTTGCTAGATTTTTGGGGCCCACTGGGTACGTCATTGGGTCAGCTCATCCTCTCAGGGTGCCATCTAAACAGAGAATGGGAACTTGCCCTGATCTGTTACTTGATTTCAACCAGTCTCTAAAACTTTAAAATGTATGATATTATTAGATGAACATTTTGCTTCTATAGCTTGTTCTACTTTTTTTTTATAACAGTTTTATTTCCATTTATGGTAGGAGCCATGTAAATGGTCATTAAACCCATCCTGTAATCTTATTGCTAAGTTTAAAATATTAAGTTACTATTTCGTAGTTTAGGGCCTTTTTCTAGATTTCCAGACCTGTAATAGTGTAGGGAATCCATAGATTTTCCCTGTCACCATGTATCTTCTGCTTATTTCTTCTCCATAATCATACATCACGATAATGCAATTGGCTTCCTGTAAATTTGGCATTAGATGTGATTCTCCCTTTGATGTTTCAGTTCCAGGGTCACAGATGCCTTGCTTTTAACTTCAGGAGGATGTGACTGTGTATGTGTGACAAATTAGCTGTCTACAAGAGCTAGACATAAGCAGTGGCATCAAGATAATGGTGGAGAGAAGAAAGTTGTGCCAGATGAAATTCCACAGGGAGGAAATGGTGTAGGATCAACCTTTTCACCTTGTCCTCTACATTCTGCAGCCTAAAATGAACTTTTCATATTGCTTCAGTGACTTAAAGGGATTTCTGGTTCTGATTTGCTATTCATTCAGAATATTCATCAATTAATCAATGTGAAGGAGCTTTAAAGAGACGGGGTATTTGTACTTTGGAGGACCATGCACATCCATGCTTAATTTGTACAGTCCAATGATTTCAAAAGGACCAATGTAATGTTTAGTTTTACCTGAGGTGGTGCTGCAGGGGGAATTAAATACTTTCTGCTGAGCTTCTAAAAAGAAATTGATTACTGATCCTCAGTTGGGATAATCCGTGATCAACTTTTTTTAAGGAATTCTTCTAATGAAAAGGGATTGCCTAAAATAGGTGACCTCTTTAAGAACAAGTTTGTGCTTTTTATATGTCACCTCTTTTAACATATCGTCAAGTAATAACTGGCCTGTGTAAGTCCTCATATGAAAAACTGAAAAGACATCATTATATTTATTATAATCTGGCAACATTAGAGAAGACATTTATCCCATGGTGACAGTTTTATTAGATATTTCATCCATACCAGAGACGGCCAACTTAATCTTGGCCAGTGTTTATATAATGTCTACTGCTTCTTGGCTGCATGATTCTTTTCCTTATTGTATTCTGTTACAAAATAATACCTAAAACAAACACACCCCAAGCAGACAGACTATCGAGGCTGTCTCCATTTATTTATCAGCTAAATATTTATGAATCTTATTAGGCCATCTATCTTTGTCAGCTTTCTTCGGGAATTTGCCAGCTCAGTTGACCCCTTTTATCTACCACCGGCCTTCTACAAAAGTCTACCTAGCAAGCCCATATCAAAGTAAATAAACCATCTAAGCAATCTGACTAAAATCTGATTATCTTTATTAATTATTAATTAAGCTCATCCCAGGACAATCATGCTGAATCTTCTGTAATCGCCATCAGAATGAAGTTATTGATGTGCCATAGGTCTCTGACCTCCTCCACCCTATGCTGAAAATATTGTGTGTGCGCAGTAGATGCCTCTTGTTGCTTGTGGGAGGATGTGTTCGGAGTGTTGTTGGCCCCTGGCACGAATTTGCCAGTATGAGGCATCACCTTAGTGTCTAGTGTGACATAACTTTGCATAAGCCACACAACACTATTGTTTTTTTATTATGCAAAGAGGCTGTTAGTAGTGATGAGCGTTTATCACATAGTCGCCCTTTTAAAGTAGAGTTTCATTAGTCACAGGGTAATTATGATCACTGCTAGGCAATATTTCAAAAAGATGCGGATTATCCGATGAGGTCAGAGGTCCTGCTTACAGAAGATCAGAGCTAATGGGGATATGCCAAAGAGTCATTGGTGGCGCAGTGGGGGATGCGTGTCTGCGGAGACACGGCGGTGCCTGCATCCCCCACTGCGGTTAAAATTTTGCCTCACAACATAGCCTAGGACACTCTCGGGGTCCAGACGTGTGACTGTGCCAAATTTTGAGGCTGTAGCTGCGACGGTGCGGATGCCAATCCCGGACATACACACATACACACATACATACATACATACATACATACACACACTTGAGCTTTATATATTAGATGTGCTGTCTGAATAAAAATCAGAAGGCACCACGACCATTGTAATTCAATAAGTCTGTTCGGATGTTCAAAGAATGGTGGCTGAACCTGCACCATCCTAACTGACAGACAGCATTAGAGCCAGTTGTCGGTCATTGTCGGGGGTTAAAGACGCCACTCACTATACACTGTGCAGTGACTCTAGCCGTGTCGGCTACACCCATATGACAGTAAGAGCAAGAAAGTTAAATTCCTTCGGGCAGCAGGGTTCTCAGAGCGGAGGTTGCTCGGTGTCAGAACACTATTAATCTGCAGATTAACCAAATATCTACAGGTTAAAATAGCATTATTTTACATGACAGGTTCCATTCAACATAGGAAGCTGTATTTTATCACTTGCATTTTGATGTATAACTTCAGATTGCACACTGCTGTAATATACACGTATGCCACATACATGTAAAGTTTGGATAATACAGATGAATATTGAGTTTTGTCATATGCTCATCTGAAGTTGGGTCACTATGACAAATCTGCACAGCACAGAACTTTGGCAACTATGTCTTTGGTCCTTGCATTGCCACCTTTGGGACCACTGAACAATAGCAGATGATATACTTGTAAAGTTAATGAAGCCATACTCCCTAGTTAAGAGTGCATTAGGTGTATGAATAAATAACATGTGAACAATATGTCTCAGTGTTTCAATCACACCATATAACAACTCACAAACTACAACAACAATATTTTGACACTGATACATAATACTTGGTATTATTCCAGAGCTCTGCAATGTCTGAATGAGTACATTGTATTAAGGAAAATGAACAAGACACATCTCCCTTTGTGTAATTAGGCTTTTAATTCGTACTGCCTTGAAATATTACTTGATAACCTGAGGCCATATTGTCTTCGGAGAGCGCCTGAGCTGACCTCAGACTACAGTACTCTTACAGACTTTACGAATGAGTAGCAAAGTTTATCCGGAAATAAATTAATACATTTCTTTATGTATACATGGTATGATATCTTGTTTAGTTCAACTGGGGTTTTGCGTACAGATGTAGCAGAGTTTATTAGTTCCTCACTTCAACAGGGCTTGTGATTTGTCAGTATGTCTATGTTTGTCTTTAATGCTTTTCAAATAAGGTTATTTTCAGTAATGCATTTCATAGGACGGCAGGAAGGCTTACTACTAGAGTTGAGCGACTTTTGTTTTTTTAGGGTCGCGTTTCGTTTCGTGAAACCCAACTTTTCCAAAAGTCGGGTCGAGCAAGATCGTCCGATTATAGGGAAAAGTCGGGGTTGTCCCGAAACACGAAACCCAATGTAAGTCAATGGGGAATAAAAGTCGGCAGTGAGAGGAGGACAGGAAACACACCAACAGTGCCCATTTGAATGCCAAAAGAATCAATTCTTCTTACTTAAGCTTGTCAACATTAATTAACTTCATAATACAAGTTATGCACTGAACAATGGGGGTTATTTGGCTACAGACTGTGGGGGGGGAGGGCTGGCTCCAGGTTTTCATGTGCCCTGGGCGAAAGAGCGCCCCTTTAACACATACCACAACTCATCATGCTCCGATACGGCAGAGAAATAGCGGTATAGTACAATGAAAAATACCTCACTTTCTACATCTCATGACGAGGCCCATCTATTTCTCCATACAGAATCATTGGTCCCATATAATGTTTGAAACAGTATATGATGAGCTCCACATAATGCTACAGTATATGTTGGTCCCCATGGATGAAGCTCTACTGTCTTATGGGCCCAAATAATGCTCCAAACATAATGGGCCCCATTTCTAATGCTCTAGTGTATAATGGGCCCTGTAAATGCTGCTCCAGTGTCTGATGTCCACCTTTGGAATGTTCCAGTGTATGGTGGGCCCCATCTATCATTCTCAGACGGTGTTAGGCCCAGTATGGATTGCACGTGATTGCACAAAGGTTAGAAAGGGTACCGTATCCCCGGATAACATGTATGGATAGCGTACACATTCAAAATATATGTCTCAGGAGGCAGGCTCAGACGGTGTTAGGCCCAGTATGGATTGCACGTGATTGCACAAAGGTTAGAAAGGGTACCGCATCCCCGGATAACATGTATGGATAGCGTACACATTCAAAATATATGTCTCAGGAGGCAGGCTCAGACGGTGTTAGGCCCAGTATGGATTGCACGTGATTGCACAAAGGTTAGAAAGGGTACCGTATCCCCGGATAACATGTATGGATAGCGTACACATTCAAAATATATGTCTCAGGAGGCAGGCTCAGACGGTGTTAGGCCCAGTATGGATTTGACGGCCCAGATTACACAGCGGAGGAGCAGGGAGAGGTAAAGATTGCAAATGCTGGGGCCCTGCCCAAGCAAGGGGGGCCCACTCGTGGGCGTCGGTACTGGCACTGGGCCCCTCATAGTACAGCGGTGTGTCTGACGGCGGGTGTGCACCACCACCGTCAGAGACACTTGATTGCACTATGAGGGACCCTGTGCCAGTGCCCGCGCCCAAGAGTCGGCCTACCCACCTGTCCAGGGCAACGGCACTCGCACGGTGTCGTGCGCTAGGTGGTGACCCCGGCCATGGGGGGGGAGGCAGCACAGTTAGGGAGTTTTAGAAAGTGGCATATGTTGATGTTGGACATTCAGCTGATGCAAAAGGCGAAATAGGTGAAGTACCAGGAAGAGGTGGACCAAAGCAAGCCATTTTTCTGTCACCCTATGTGTCATCAGGGGAAGGTGGGACAAAATCCTTGGAAACCTATGCGTGGTTCATTTTAATGAAGGTTAGATCATCCACATTTTGGGTTGACAGACGGGTCCTTTTTTCTGTCAGGATTGATCCAGCTGCACTGAAGACTCTTTCCGATAGCACACTTGCAGCTGGGCAAGCGAGCTCCTGTAAGGCATATTGGGCCAATTCAGGCCAGCTGTCCAGTTTAGCGGCCCAATAGTCAAAGGGGAATGACCTGTGTGGGAGAACATCGATTTGGGTTGAAAAGTAGTTTGTAACCATAGTTGACAACTGCTGTCTCCTGTCACTTTCCATCGATGCAGTATTACCAGTTGTGTGAGCGGTATTTGAAAAATCAGTCCACAACATTGTCATGAAACCCCTGTCTCCAACGCCACTTCTGCTGTGTGCACCACGAACACCTCTGCCAAGCTGCCCCCGGCCCGTACGGCTCGTGTGAGAACCATCACCGCTGCTGTGTGCTGGGAATGCCTCAAGCAACCGATTTACCAGAGTTGCTTGTTTATTAGCCAATATTAGGTCAAGGTTCTCCTGTGGCATGATGTTTTGTAATTTGCCTTTATAGCGTGGATCCAGGATGCTGGCCAACCAGTAGTCGTCATCGTTCATCATTTTGGCAATGCGGGGGTCCCTTTTTAGGATCCGCAAGGCATAATCTGACATGTGGGCCAATGTTCCCGGTGTCAATGATGCACTGCGAGTGCTGGGTGGATGAGCACTTTCTGGCAAATCCACATCCCTCCAGTCACGCACAAACCCTGTACCAGACCTTGCCACGCCAACATTTTCACTTGCCCCACGAGATGCATCCTCCTCCCCTAAGTAATCATCCCCATCATCATCCTCCTCCTCCTCTTCTTCCTCCACCTCGTCCAGGAGAGGTCCCTGAGCAGACAATGGCTGAATGTCATCAAGGATTCCCTCCTCCTCTTCCTCCTCATCAACATTGGCTGCAGACGCCTGCTCCTTAAGGTGCGTCAAAGTTTGCATGAGCAGACGCATAAGTGGGATGCTCATGCTTAGGATGGCGTCGTCTGCGCTTACCAGCCGTGTGCATTCCTCAAAACACTGAAGGACTTTACAAAGGTCTTTCAGCTTCGACCACTGCACACCTGTCAACTCCATGTCTGCTCTCAAAGTGCCTGGCCGTGTATCCTCCCACAAATGCATTATGGCCTGCCTCTGCTCGCACAGCCGCTCCACCATGTGCAGGGTGGAGTTCCACCTTGTTGCAATGTCGATAATGAGGCGGTGGTTGGGAAGGTGGAGCAATCGCTGCAGCTTCTGCATACGAACGGAGTGTACAGGCGACCGGCGGATGTGCGCGCACAGTCTTCGCACCTTCTGGAGCAGGGCTGTTAACTCCGGATAATTTTTGAGGAAGCACTGCACCACCAGGTTCAAGGTGTGAGCCAAGCAAGGTATGTGGCTGAGTTTTGAAAGGGCTATGGCTGCCACAAAATTACGGCCGTTATCACTAACTACCTTGCCTGCCTCAAGATGTACACTGCCCAGCCACGACTCAGTTTGTCGCTTCAAGTACTCGGCCAGCACCTCGGCGGTGTGTCTGTCGCCCAAACACATCTTCTGCAACACAGCCTGCTGACGCTTTCCACTAGCTGCTCGATAGGGGGACACATCGTGTGCAACAGTGGCAGCTGCAGATGGAGTGCTCGTACGACTGCGCTCTGTGGACGAGCTTTCGCTTCTGGAGGAGGAGGAGGGTCGAACGCCTACAGCCAACTGTTTCCTATACCGTGGGCTAGGCAGCACTGTCCCACAACCGCTGTCCCCTGTGGACCCTGCATCCACCACATTAACCCAGTGCGCAGTGATGGACACGTAACGGCCCTGGCCATGCCGACTGGACCATGCATCAGTTGTGAGGTGCACCTTTCCGCTCACTGACTGCTTGAGTGCATGGACAATGCGGTCTTTCACATGATGGTGGAGGGCTGGGATGGCTTTGCGAGAGAAGAAGTGGTGACTGGGTAGGTCATAGCGTGGTACTACATAGGCCATGAGTTCGCGGAAAGCTGTGCTTTCCACCAACCGAAAGGGCATCATCTCAAACGAGATTAGTTTGGCAATGTGGGCGTTCAAACCCAGTGTACGCGGATGAGAGACTGAGTACTTTCTTGACCTACTCATAGTGTCTGGGAGGGTGAGCTGGACTTGAAAGCTGCATATGGTGGAAGTAGCGGTGGACAGGGCGGACTGAGAGAGGGTTGATGATGGTGATGGAGTTGGTGTTCTTTCTGATGGCCTAGAATCAGTCTTTCGTTGATATAACAGTGGGATTCCCTGACTGCTGTGGTCTTGCAACGACACCTCAACATTTGCTGCTGTGCTAACCGGTGGGCTTACAGTGGGGGAAACAATGTAGCGTTGCTGACTACCTTCGTTGTGATCAGTTGCACATGTGGCACTTGAGGTTTGGTGTTGTGTCCACGCTTGCAAGTGCATGCTGGTTAAATGTCTAAGCATGCAACTGGTATTCAAATTTTTCAGATTTTTCCCTCGGCTAAAGGTCTTTGCGCACTTCTTACAGATAACCTTGGCCTGATCATGAGGATTTTGTTCAAAAAAGTGCCACACTGCACTCTTCCTACTTTGGCAGACATTTTGCGGCCTAGCACGCTGTGATCTTTTGACCCTCTGGACAAGCTGTCCAGCAACTCTTTTGATGTTTGGAACCTGTCTTTGGAGTGCTCCGGGCCTGCCAGATAACAGCTGTTGCGATGTCGATGTCTGCTGTGGATGCTCCTCATCTGAGCTATTGGAAGCAGCACCCTCTTCCCCCAATGGATGCCAATCTGGGTCAACAACTGGGTCATCCATCACCTCCTCTTCTATGTCATGTGCACCTTCCTCTGTGTCACCGTGTATGGTGGTATAGTGTGCGGGAAGGGGCACCTGAGTCTCATCAGGGTCAAAATCTGGCTCTGTACACTGCGAGGACAATGTAGTGCTCTGAGTGAATGTACCAGCAGAATCATCCATCAGCGGCTGTGCATCAGTGCACTCCATGTCAGATTCATCTTGGCCTGGGTAATTCACCATTTCACTTGATAATCCAGGCATAGTATGTGAAAACAGCTCCATGGAGTAATCAGTAGTATGGCCTGCGTCATCCTTCAATCTTGGTTGGGGTGAAGGACACAAGGAAAGGTGTGGTTCATGAACATGAGCCTCCAATGACGACTCAGTGCTTTTACTTTTTACAACTGAAGAAGAGGAGGCGATAGAGCTGGAGGCTGAGTCAGCAATGTAAGACAAAACTTTTTCCTGATGCTCTGGCTTTAAAAGTGGTTTTCCAACTCCTAGAAAACTAAGCGTTCGAGGCCTTATGTAGCCAGACGATGACGCAGGGTCAGCACCTCCTGCATTCGGTCCTATTTTGCTCTTGCCACTACCATCAGATCCACCACCAACACCATCATTACCAGCTGCCAACCCCCGCCCAATTCCACGGCCTCTTCCACCAGCCTTCCTCATTTTTGGTAGAAATGTAGACAAAATCCAACAAACTATATAGTAATGTAAAACAAGGTACAAGGTGTCTATAGGACAGGGGAGATTTTGAATTTCTGCAGACACTTGTGGACACTGGACACTTTTGGATTGTGTGAGGCCCAATGAATATCTGAGCGCTATGTGACAGGCTCGATGGCACAGCTGTGACAAAAGTGACTAGAGGATAAGGGAGATTTTGAATCTCTGCACACACTTTTGTACACTGGACACGTTTGGATTGTGTGAGGCCCAATGAATATCTGAGCGCTATGTGACAGGCTCAATGGCACAGCTGTGACAAAAGTGACTAGAGGATAAGGGAGATTTTGAATCTCTGCACACACTTTTGGACACTGGACACGTTTGGATTGTGTGAGGCCCAATGAATATCTGAGCGCTATGTGACAGGCTCGATGGCACAGCTGTGACAAAAGTGACTAGAGGATAAGGGAGATTTTGAATCTCTGCACACACTTTTGGACACTGGACACGTTTGGATTGTGTGAGGCCCAATGAATATCTGAGCGCTATGTGACAGGCTTGATGGCACAGCTGTGACAAAAGTGACTAGAGGATAAGGGAGATTTTGAATCTCTGCACACACTTTTGGACACTGGACACGTTTGGATTGTGTGAGGCCCAATGAATATCTGAGCGCTATGTGACAGGCTCGATGGCACAGCTGTGACAAAAGTGACTAGAGGATAAGGGAGATTTTGAATCCCTGCACACACTTTTGGACACTGGACACGTTTGGATTGTGTGAGGCCCAATGAATATCTGAGCGCTATGTGAGAGCCTCGATGGCACAGCTGTGACAAAAGTGACTAGAGGATAAGGGAGATTTTGAATCTCTGCACACACTTTTGGACACTGGACACGTATGGATTGTTTGAGGCTCAATGAATATCTGAGCGCTATGTGACAGGCTCGATGGCACAGCTGTGACAAAAGTGACTAGAGGATAAGGGAGATTTTGAATCTCTGCACACACTTTTGGACACTGGACACGTTTGGATTGTGTGAGGCCCAATGAATATCTGAGCGCTATGTGACAGGCTCAATGGCACAGCTGTGACAAAAGTGACTAGAGGATAAGGGAGATTTTGAATCTCTGCACACACTTTTGGACACTGGACACGTTTGGATTGTGTGAGGCCCAATGAATATCTGAGCGCTATGTGACAGGCTCGATGGCACAGCTGTGACAAAAGTGACTAGAGGATAAGGGAGATTTTGAATCTCTGCACACACTTTTGGACACTGGACACGTTTGGATTGTGTGAGGCCCAATGAATATCTGAGCACTATGTGACAGGCTCATTGGCACAGCTGTGACAAAAGTGACTAGAGGATAAGGGAGATTTTGAATCTCTGCACACACTTTTGGACACTGGACACGTTTGGATTGTGTGAGGCCCAATGAATATCTGAGCGCTATGTGACAGGCTCAATGGCACAGCTGTGACAAAAGTGACTAGAGGATAAGGGAGATTTTGAATCTCTGCACACACTTTTGGACACTGGACACGTTTGGATTGTGTGAGGCCCAATGAATATCTGAGCGCTATGTAACAGGCTCGATGGCACAGCTGTGACAAAAGTGACTAGAGGATAAGGGAGATTTTGAATCTCTGCACACACTTTTGGACACTGGACACGTTTGGATTGTGTGAGGCCCAATGAATATCTGAGCGCTATGTGACAGGCTCAATGGCACAGCTGTGACAAAAGTGACTAGAGGATAAGGGAGATTGGATTGCTTTTAAAAAAGCAGTTTGCGCAGCAGTGGGTAAACAGCAATGCAGGAATGTCAGGAAGCCTTAGAAGGCAGCCCAACAACCAACACCACTGATACACCACTATATAGCCTCCCCTTGCACTGCACACACAGTGACTGGTGTGTTGTGCAGGCCAAATTGCTAGCAGCAGAAGCAGTTTTTTTTTCTTCTCAGCAGGACAAAAAAAAAATTGGGATTGCTTTTAAAAAAGCAGTTTGCGGAGCAGTGGGTAAACAGCAATGCAGGAATGTCAGGAAGCCTTAGAAGGCAGCCCAACAACCAACACCACTGATACACCACTATATAGCCTCCCCTTGCACTGCACACACAGTGACTGGTGTGTTGTGCAGGCCAAATCGCTAGCAGCAGAAGCAGTTTTTTTGTCTTCTTCCCTGCCTAACGCTCTCCCTACAGAATCAGCAGCAACCTCTCTCTATACTAAGATCGGCAGAAGTAAGATGGCAGTCGGCGTGCACGCCCTTTTATACCCCCTGTGACGCCCACCAAAGCAAGCCAATCACTTGCATGCCCTTCTGAAAGATGGTGGTGACCCGTGCCTATGTCATCACGTTGCCCACAGTGTCCGTGGATCCTGATTGGCTGAAAAAGAGCGCAAAACAAACTTTTGAAACGCGACTTTGGCGCGTAAGTTGCCGACCTCGTGGCCGACCTCATCCTAGGGTCGGGTTTCGTTTCATGAAACCCGACTTTGCCAAAAGTCGGCGACTTTTGAATTTTTTCGACTCGTTTCGCTCAACTCTACTTACTACTTCTACTTTAGCTTTTGTGGTAGACTGGCTCACTCGGCTGCATACGGAGGTAGACACAGGTACCCTGTCTCTTTAAATCTTCTGCTGGTTTATTATACAGTACATGTGGCATAAACCAACATGAATTGAAAATAAGCACAGCCCTTCGAGCAAAACAGGAAAATGAACCAAAATTTTATATAGTCTCTGCAGCTGCAGCTCAGGATATAACAGCCAGGTTCAGTACAATTTAGTTTAATACAAAACCACTTCTCTGGGGCTGCCAGCTCCTGACCCTTTGAACACTTAGTGTCTCAGGATGCCGACTAATTAAACCCCAGACCACATCCTGGGGTACAGATAAGGTGGGCAACCTCCCACCCGCTCTACGGTTGTCCACAAAAACCCAGCCGTTAAAATGGCTGATTAACCCCGCTCAACGCATAGTGTGGGTTTAAAATCACTGAAGCCAATAGCCTCAGTAAAACATAACTCCTCTCCAGCACTTTGTCATGGTCTTTGTCACACTATGTAAAGCTTGATTCACACTGCATCTGTACTCACTGTAGCCCTGTGGTGGTGGCAAGTGGGGTAATATTTGTGGGGTTAATGTCACCTTTGCATTGTCAGGTGATATCAAGCCCACAAGATAGTAATGGAGAAGCATCTAGAAGACACCTATCCACTACTAACCTCACAATCATATTGTAAATAAAAAAACACCCAAAATAAAATCCTTCATTTGAAATAAAAATCCACACTCTGTTTTACAATTTTTAAAAAAATAATAAAGTTATTTTCACCTTACACACATTCCATTGAAGTCCCTGTTCCCCATAAAAAAACAGAAAATCTTAGTCAACAAAAATTCTTACCTTGTGCCTATTCCCTTGAAGTCCTTGTGCCCTGTAAAAAAAATAATAATAATGAATGATATCCCTCACCTGTATGAAGTAAAGATGTCCCATGCCCAGTAGCATAGCTATTGGGGGTCGGGCCGAGGGGGTGGTCGCCGTGGGCCCCGCACTATGAAGGAACCAGCCAGAGCTAGGCTACTGTAACTGTGTAAGTCCTACTCTGCCACCTATAGGGTCCCTGAGCAGGCTGGGGTGCCCAGTGCCAGCAGTGGGCCACCCATGCCAGCAGTGGGCCTCCTGTCCATCATCACATGTTCAACTATATTGGCTAGATGCCGATACAGCGGAACGCATTGATGAGAGAAGAAGCATTATGCTCCCTCTCCCATCATCCCCCTGTCAGCATCTGACGTCCCAGATGCAGACACTGACAGTGGGCACAATGACGTCACTACTCGAAGCCCGCTGTCCAGAGATGTGCTTGAGCTCGGAGCAGCAGAGGAACCAGGAGGAACTAAGTTGAGTATTGTATTTATATATTTTTTATGTAGGTGCAATATACTACAGAGGCCTAAGGGGGTGCATTATATTAGAGTCTGTCTGTCTATGGGAGGACGGCATTATACTGTAGAGTCTGCATATGGGGGGTGCAGTATACTATAGAGTCTGCCTATGGAGCGCTGTATTGTACTATAGAGGCCTAAAGGGGTGCATTATATCAGAGTCTGACTATGGGGCGCTGTATTATAATAGAGTCTGCCTATCCCCATATATCCTGCATTATGCGACAGGGTGGGCTATTTATATGGATACACCTAAATAAAATGGGAATGGTTGGTGATATCAACTTCCTGTTTGTGGCACATTAGTATATGGGAGGGGGGAAACTTTACAAGATGGGTGGTGACCAAGGCGGCCATTTTGAAGTCGGCCATTTTGGATCCAACTTTATTTTTTCAATGGGAAGAGAGTCATGTGACACATCAAACTTATTGAGAATTTCACAAGAAAAACAATGGTGTGCTTGGTTTTAACGTAGCTTTATTCTTTCATGAGTTATTTACAAGTTTATGGCCACTTATAAAATGTGTTCAAAGTGCTGCCCATTGTGCTGGATTGTCAATGCAACCCTCTTCTCCCACTCTTGATACACTGACACTACTGTTGATTTATAATTAACAATGAATGGTAATGTAAATACACTGTATGCAAAAAGTACACAAAGATCTTTTTTGTTTCATTTTGATTTGTCTTTTCCAATATGACCAATGACAAATATCAAAAAGGAACCCTTGCTTGGGATTTCTCCTTACTAGTCAGAATAGAAATTCTTCTAAAACAGTGACTCCATCAGATTTGGCTCAAACAAATATTACTCCTGCGGGGGTAACATATGGCTAGAAAGAGTTCACTACAGGCTTCATAGAGTCATAGAATGGTAGAGTTGGAAGGGACCTCCTTGGTCATCTGGTCCAAACCCCTGCTCAAAACAGGATTCACTAAATCATCCCAAACTGATGTCTGTCCAGCCTCTGTTTGAAGACTTCCATGGAAGGAGAACTCACCACCTCTTGTGGCAGCCTATTCCACTCATTGATCACCCCAACGGTCAAAAATAAGTTTTTTCTAGTATTTAATCTGTGTCTCCTCCCATTCAGTTTCATTCCATTGCTTCTATTCTTTCCTTGTGCAAATGAGAATCAAGATGATCCTTCTACAATGTGACAGCCCTTGAGGTATTTGTAGAAAGCTATTAAGTCTCCTCTCAGTCTTCTTTTTTGCAAGTTAAACAATCCCAAATCCTGTAACTGTTCCTCATAGAACATAGTTTGCTGACCGGTCACCATTCTGGTCGCTCTTCACTGAACTTGCTCCAGTTTGTTAACGCCTTTTTTAAAGTGTGGTGCCCAAAACTGGACAAAGTATTCCAGATGAGGTCTGACCAAAGAGGAGTAGAGGGGGATAATGACTTCACACGATCTAGACTGTATGCTTCTGTTAATACATCCCAGAATTGCATTTGCCTTTTTTGCTGCTGCATCACACTGTTGACTCATGTTCAGTTTATGATTATGATCTATTAGTATACCCAAGTCTTTTTCACATGTGCTGTGGCTTAGCCTTATTCCTCTCATTCTGTACATGCTTTTTCATTTTTATTGCCCAGATGTAATACTTTGCATTTTTCCCTGTTATAAACCATTCTGTTAGTTGCTGCCCACTGCTCCAGTTTATTTATATCTTTTTTAATCCTCTCTCTCTCTCTCTCTTCTCTAGTATTAGCTATCCCTCCTAGCTTTGTGTCATTAGCAAATTTAATCAGTGTACCCTCAATTCCTTCATCTAAATCATTGATAAAGATGTTGAACAATACAGGGCCCAGGACAGAACCCTGTGGTACCTCATTTGAGACATTCTTCCAACTGGATGTGCAGCCATTTACAACCACTCTTTGGGTCCGATCACTAAGCCAGTTATGAATCCACCTAACAGTTGCCTTGTCCATTCCATACTTAGTCATTTTTTCAATAAGGATGGTGTGAGATATCTTGTCAAATGCTTTGTTGAAGTCAAGGTATGCTATATCTGCAGTATTTCCCTGATCCACCCAGTCAGTGATTCTGCCATAGAAGGAAATTAAGTTAGTATGACATGACTAGTTACAAGCCCTTGCTGACGCTGGTTAATCACTTCATTCTTATCCAGGTACTTACATACATGTTGTTTAATAATTTGTTCAAAGATCTTTCATGATATAGAAGTGAGACTCATTGGCCTATAGTTCCCTGGGTCCACCTTCTTCCCCGTTTTGAAGATAGTAGCAACATTTGCTCTTCTCCAGTCTTCTGGGACTTCTCCTGTTCTCCAAGAACTTTCAAAGATTGTGGAGAGTAGTTCAAAAATTTCTTCTGCTATCTCCTTCAGTACTCTGGGGTGTAATTCATCTGGACCTGGAGAATTGAATTAATTTATGTTAGCTAAGTGTTTCCTCACTATCTTTCTGTTTATAGATATCCTGGATTCTTCCTTTAATAGCACAGTGAAGATCAGTTTATATTACATTTCCTTTCTGAGAAAAAACGGATGCAAAATAGGGATTTAAAAGTTCATCCTTCTCAACATCCTTTCTTACCATTTCATCATTTTCATCCTGTAAAAATCCTATAGCATCTTTGACTTTTCTTTTACTTTTGACATATCCCAAAATCCTTTTTTATTGCTTTTGACGTCTCTTGCAAGCCTTACTTCATTGTCAGCTTGGAACAATCTGATTCGTTCCCCCGCAGGTTCTGCAGACGGCATTATATTCTTCTTTAGATATGCCTCCCTCTTTCCATTTTATAAGCATTTCTTTATTTCTTTTTAGCATATGTTTAAGCTCTGTGTTCATCCATCCTGGTTTCCTTAAATGCTTCGTATTCTTCCCTCTTTATGGAATTGTTAATGATTGTGCTTTGAGAATCTAATTTTTCAAGATTTTCCATCCTTCCTGGACATTTTTGATCACTATGTCATATTTTTTGAAGAACTTGGCCATTTGATGCATAAAGAGGTCATCGATATCTTCAGCTTGCACAGGCGGCCTGTAGTAAATGCCTACAATGGTGTCCTTTCCGTTATTCTCTCCTTGTATTCTTACCCAAACAGTTTCCACAGAACTCACAGTCTCTGAAGCTTCAATCTCTGTGCAGATATACGCTTTTCTAGCATACAATGTGACACCTCCTCCTCGTTTATCAAGTCTGCTTCTTACAAATAAGTTGTATCTTCTAGCCTTGTATTGCAATCATGTGTATCGTCCCACCAAATTTCTGTGATTCCACTGACATCATATTTCTTCTCCTGTGATAGTAGTTCCAATTCTCCTTGTTTGTTGCCCATGCTTTGTGCATTTGTATAGAAACATTTTAGTTTGTGATTGATTTCTCTTCCTCCATTATTTTTATTATTTAGATTTTTTCGTCTTTGTTCTTCCTTTCCACTTCTAATAGCAGAGTTCTCAATAGTATTTGTCAGGTGTATGGCTTTTTCTGGCCTTTTGCTTCACTTCCCACATTGTTCTAACTTAAAGCTCTCCTGATGAGTGCAAGGCGACTTCCAAATACATGTTTTCCAGTCTTTGTAAGGTGCACCCCATCTCTATCAAGCAGTCCATCATATAGGTAATTCACTCCATGATCCAGAAATCCAAATCCTTGCTGACGGCACCATCGATGTAGCCAGTTGTTCACCTGCAGAATCTTATTCCACCTCCTTGCTCCATTGCCATCCCCTGGGAGGATGGAAGAGAATACCACCTGTGCTTCCAGTTCTTTCACTTTCTTACCTAAGTTTTCAAAGTCACTGCAGATGGTTTCCAGGTCCTTTCTTGCGGTATCATTTGTCCCCACATGTATTAGCAGGAATGGGTGGTTGTCTGTAGGTCTGAAGAGTCCTGATATCCTGTCAGACACATCTTTAATTTTTCCACCTGGAAAACAGGACATTTCTCTTGAGGTTATATCCGGTCGGCAGATAGCGGCCTCTGTTCCTCTCAACAGGGAATCGTCCATGACCTCAACTCTCTGTTTCACCAATACCAGGTGGTTGCTGGCTTTGGGGGGAAATTGATTTAATTTCAGTATGAATGAGGGAAGCCATTAGAGATGAGCAAATTAGTTTTATACAGAATTTGCCCAAATGCAATTTTTTTTTGTGATTTGCGTGCAGCAAAATAGCACGTGGATGGCTTTCATTTTAATGGTTTGTGGAGAGTCTGTTAAGAGGTTAAAAAATTTTAAACTATGCTCACCTGGCCGCTCACCTATCCAGCCATCTGATTTACATCGACTGAGAACAACTTAGGAAGTGCCGGCATATAGTTAAGGAAGATGTAGAAGAACAAAAGAGACCGTAGCAGGAGTGAGCCAGCGAAAGACTAGATGCGGTGTTTGAGTGGTGAAAGTTAGATTACTATTTATTCATTTTTATAACCCCTGTGTTTATTATGCACTGGGGTATATGTAGACCCCAGAATGTAAGAAGAGCTGTTGAATTTGTGTCAAATAAATTCAATGTATTTCAAATTTCCTGAACAAGATAGTCCATCTTTTTTTTATCGTGGACATTGTATTTCTTGATTTTAATTGGTTCCCAACCAATTTCAAAATTGAATATAGTAGATGGGTGAGATTCCACTGACTGCAATCTACACGTCTACAATTGTGATCTCTCAGGAGCTCTTAGTTCACCAATTAGATCAGTGGTAGGAGAAAGACTCTACCATACAACTGGGCTCTTGTCTTAAGGGTTTAAAATCTTAGATGCTGTAGTCAAAGGCGACTGCAACCATCAAGTGTTTGACAAAGGGAGGTGACTTCATTTTCCATCATATTTCCCCCTGCCTTCCATGCAACAAGAACATAGAATACCTATGTTTGTTATGGCAGCTTGGGTCCTAGTAAGTGTCTCTTATGATAGATCTTAAGAGCACTAAACCGACAGGCATAAGCAAACATATCAAAAAGTATAACAGTGAGTTAAATGAACAATCAAACAATCTCACATCTTGAAGTTTGGAATTAAAAAAGTGTGAAGAAAAGATTCATAACATTTTTTAAAAATATAAAAAAAGAAAAGAAAATCAAAATTGAAAATATTTCCCCATTAATAAAAAAAAGATATACATACATAAGGAGCTAGTGTCTGATTTATTCTGCTAGTGGTTCCACTCAGAGGTTCTCTTTAAATAGGTGAATTTACCAAGTTTTTAAGTTATACAACTTATAGTACTATGTGTATATCAATGTACTGTCTAAATCATTTCTTGAGTTTTTATGCCTTACTGGTATTTTCTATTATAGATGTAGAACCCTGATGCCAGTCATTCTCCATTATCCTGATAATCCGACCGTAATTTATTGATGCATTTCCTTGTGCATTATCTCATTTCCAGGCTTCTATATTTTATCAGTGAATGCCTCTTAACTGGGCCAGTTGGACAAATGGGCATGAAACAAGCCAGGCATTTAAATTCTTTCACGCAATCTGACTATAAACTTTTATAAAGCTAAGTTTGGGGCATAAAGAAGAATTTATGAAATATTGTTTACTTATGTCATTTTATTTGATGGAATTCATAAAGTTAACAGAATGAAGTCTCAAACTGGTGAAATGCAAGATGCTGCACAACACTATCTGCCGTAGTTTAATTTCAAGCATAGGATTCACAATATGTATGATAATGTGTTGCATTTATGTTTAAATTGTATTAAAGCTGCTTTCCGATTTGGCCAAGTCCCTTCTGGAAACATATTGAACACATGTTGTAATGTTGTTTGAAAGTCCTTAGAGAAGCACAGCTTGATTGAAGGTTCTCGGTTCTACTGAAGTGGGTGGCCAAGGAGCTGGAACAGAATGAGAACAGCTGCTATAAACTTACTGAACTTTGTCATTTATAAATTATTTTGCATGCCATCTGGAGCAAGTATGATGCCACTGTCTATCAAAATGAATGCTTGGATATATCCAGAACATATCTCAAGTCATTTTCCCTAAGAAAATGTCACGGTTTTTTAAATACTTCAAATTTGTATGCCTTTACTTTACTTCTTTATGGGATGCATTTTTTATTTTTAGTTCCTTTGCAAATTGATCTTTCATCCAAAATTGCCGTAGAGGATTACTTTGTAATCTACTATGCCAGCTGGACTAAATTCTCTTCCATCCGCTTGTTAGTAACCTTCAGGCTAAATTTTGCCAAAATGAATCGTACAGTGTGGGCCAAAATTTTCCATTATTGATTTTATCATACTGTATTACCTAGCACACGTGCTGAGAGTTAGTCATGAAATTAAAAATGCAAAATTTATTACAGTTCTCCCTAAATATATAGCATTCAGATTTAGGAAAATTAGAAATGGTTTGTTTATTGAGGTAGTTGATGGTACAGAGAATATATTCTCAGTTAATTTCTTGAAAGCATAGGTTTTCACTAGAGATGAGTGAATTGATTCAATGCTAATTGAATTTGTGCCAAATTTTTATGAATTTGCTGAACCTAAAGAATTCAAACAATTTTCGATTCACATCGCAGGAATTACCTAAAGTAGCTGCTGCTATTTTGCACATTGCAGAAGATTGCATCAACTAAAGAACTACCAAATGATCTCGGATGTGCTTTACCATAAGTCCTTCCAGCTACCATCATGGCAAAAAATGCAATGTGGCATGTGATTGCAACATATCTATGCAAACTATGGATAATGTGTATTACAGCCAGGGTTGGACTTCCCTGGTGTGGTACCAGTGAAATGCATGGTGGGCCAGAGAGGGAGAAGAAGACGAGGGGAAAAAAATAGCATTTTTAGGGGCCGTTGAAATCATAGGCAGGGGTGCGCTCACCCATAGTCAAATCTAACCTGCTACAATGACCAGAGCCGGCATCACCACCCTGCGGACCTGATGCCCACAAGTAACCAGGGGGAGCCCTGTGAGTAAGTGGACCCATCAAATACTCACCTCTTCTCATTCCCTACAGCAAGCATGTCCAGTATCTTCAGCTTCTTCTAACTCTGAGACATCTCAGAGCAGAATGAGGCCACTACAGCGCGACCTTTCTGTTGAACACTACAGAGAGGCAGAAGATGCCAATGAGACTGGACCTGTGGGGAATTGGATAGGTGAGTATTTGATCTTTTTTAATGCATGGAGCATTATATAATGCCCATTATACTGTATGCAGCAATATATAGGGCCATTATACTGTGTGAAGGACTATATGGGGGCCATTATATACTGTATAGAGCAATATATGGGGCCATTATTCGGTCTGGAGCAATAAATCGGGCTACTATACTGTATTAAGCAATATATGGGACCTATTATACTGTATGGAGCAAACTATGGGGCCATTCTGTATAGAGCAAAATATGGGACCCATTATACTGTGTGGAGCAATATATGAGGTCCATTACACCATATGGAGCAATTTATGGGGCCCATTAAACTGAATGGAGCAATATATAGGGCCATTATTCTGTATGGAACATTATATAGGAACATTACACTGTATGGAGCAATATATTGGACTCATTATACTGTATGGAGCAATATATGGGGGCCATTATTCTGTATGGAGCAATATATGGGGTCATTATTCTGTATGGAGCACTGTGTGAGGCCATTACATTGTATAGAGCACTATGTGGTGAATATTATAATGTGTGGAGTAACATATTGGGCCCATTATACTGTATTGAGCAATATATGAGGCCATTATACTGTATGGAGTAAATTATGGAGCAATTATACTGTATGGAGCAATATATGGAGCCATTAAACTGTATGGAGCAATATACAGTGAGGAAAAAAATATTTAGTCAGCCACCAATTGTGCAAGTTCTCCCACTTAAAAAGATGAGAGGCCTGTAATTGACATTATAGGTAGACCACAACTATGAGAGTCAAAATGCGAAAACAAATCCAGAAAATCACCTTGTCTGATTTGGCATGATTTATTTTGCATGGTGGCAAATAAGTATTTGGTCACCTAAAAACATGCAAGATTTCTGGCTCTCACAGACATGTAACTTCTTTAAGAGGCTCCTCTGTCCTCCACTCATTACCTGTAGTAATGGCACCTGTTTGAACTTGTTATTAGTATAAAAGACACCTGTCCACAACCTCAAACAGTCACACTCCAAACAACACTATGGTGAAGACCAAAGAGCTGTCGAAGACACCAGAAACAAAATTGCAGCCCTGTACCAGGCTGGGAAGACTGAATCTGCAATAGGCAAGCAGCTTAGTGTGATGAAATCAACTGTGAAAGCAATAATAAGAAAATGGAAGCCATACAAGACCACTGATAATCTCCCTCGATCTGGGTCTCCATGCAAGATCTCACCACGTGGGAGCAAAATGATCACAAGAACAGTGAGCAAAAATTCCAGAAGCACACGGGGGGACATAGTAAATGATCTGCATAGAGCTGGGACCACCGTAAGAAAGGGTACCATCTGTAACACACTATGCCACCAGGGACTTAGATCCTGCAGTCCCAGACGTGTCCCCCTGCTTAAGCCAGTACATGTATGGGCCCGTCTGAAGTTTGCTAGAGAGCATTTGGATTATCCAGAAGAGTATAGGGAGAATGTCATATAGTCTGATGAAACCAAAGTAGAACTGTTTGGTAGAAACCAAAATCGTTGTGCTTGTAGGAGACAGAATGCTAAGTTGCATCTAAAGAACACCATACCTACTGTGAAGCATGGGGTGTCAACATCATGCTTTGGGGCTGTTTCTCTGCAAAGGGACCAGGACGACTGATCTGTATACATGAAAGAATGAATGGGGCCCTGTATCGTGAGATTTCGAGTGCAAACCTCCTTCCATCAGCCAGGGCATTGAAGATGAAAGGTGGACGGGTCTTTCTGCATAATAATGATCCCAAGCACACCACCAGGGCAACAAAGGAGTGGCTTCGTAAGAAGCATATTAAGGTCCTGGAGTGGCCTAGCAGGTCTCCAGATCTCAACCCCATAGAAAACCTTTGGCGGGATTTGAAAGTCCATGTTGCCCAGCGGCAGGCCCAAAACACCACTGCTCTAGAGGAGATCTGCATGGAGGATTGGGCCAACATACCACCAACAGTGTGTGCTAACCTTGTGAAGACTTACAGAAAACATTTGACCTCTGTCATTGCCAACAAAGGATAAATAAAAAAAATATTGAGATGAACTTTTGTTAATGACCAAATACTTATTTTCCACCATAATTTTAAAAATAAATCGTGCCAAATCAGGCAAGGTGATTTTCAGGATTTGTTTTCTCATTGTGACTCTCATAGTTGTGGTCTACCTATGATGTCAATTACAGGTCTCATCTTTTTAAGTGAGAGAACTTGCACAATTGGTAGCTGACTAAATACTTTTTATTTCCACTGTATGGGGCCATTATACTGTATGGAGTCCATTATACTGTATGAAGCATTATATTGGGACCAGTATACTATATGGAGCAATTTATGGGGCCCAATACACTGTATGGAGCAATATATGGGGCCTATAATACTGTTTGGAGCAGTGTGTGGGTCCATTATAATGTATAGAGTATTATGTGGGGCCCATTTTAATATATGGAGCATTATATGGGGCCCATTATACAGTGGGTACGAAACGTATTCAGACCCCTTTAAATTTTTCACTCTTTGTTTCATTGCAGCCATTTGGTAAATTAAAAACAGTTCTTTTTATAATGTACACTCTGCATCCCATCTTGACTGAAAAAAACTGAAATGTAGAAACTCTTGCAAATTTATTAAAAAAGAGAAGCTGAAATATTACATGGTCATAATAAGTATTCAGACCCTTTGCTCAGCATTGAATAGAAGCACCCTTTTGAACTAGTACGGCCATCGGCCATGAGTCTTTTTGGGAATGATGCAACAAATTTTTCACACCTAGATTTGGGTATCCTCTGCCATTCTTCCTTGCAGATCCTCTCCATTTCCATCAGGTTGGATGGTGAATGTTGGTGAACAGCCATTTTTAGGTCTCTCCAGAGATGCTCAAATGGGTTCAGGTCAGGGCTATGGCTGGGCCAGTTGAGAATGGTCACAGAGTTGTTCTGAAGACACTCCTTTGTTATTTTAGCTGTGTGCTTAGGGTTATTGTCTTGCTGGTGAACCTTGGGCCAAGTCTGAGGTCCAGAGCACTCTGGAAGAGGTTTTTATCCAGGATATCTCCGTACTAGGCCACATTCATGCTTCCTTCGATTGCAACCAGTTGTCCTGTCCCTGCAGGTGAAACACACCCCCATAGCATGATGCTGTCGCCACCATGTTTCACTGTTGGGATTGTATTGGGCAGGTGATGAGCAGTGCCTGGTTTTCTCCACACATACCCCTTAGAATTATCACCAAAAAGTTCTATCAGACCAGAGAATCTTATATCTCATAGTCTTTAGCAAACTCTATGCGGGCTTTCATATTTCTGGCACTGAGGAAAGGCTTCCGTCGGGCCACTCTGCCATAAAGGCCCAACTGGTGGAGGTCTGCAGTGATAGTTAACTTTGTGAAACTTTCTTCCATCTCCCTAATGCATCTGTGGAGCTTAGCCACAATGATATTGGTTTTCTTCTTTACCTCTCTCACCAAAGCTCTTCTCCCACTATTGCTCAGTTTGGCTGGACGGGCAGGTCTAGGAAGACTTCTGGTGGTCCCAAACTTCTTTCATTTAAAGATTATGGAGGCAACTGTGCTCTTAGGAACCTTGAGTACTGCATAAATGCTGCATAAATTCTTTTGTAACCTTGGCCAGATGTATGCCTTGCCACAATTATGTCTCTGAGCTCTTTTGCCAGTTCCTTTCACCTCATGATTCTCATTTGGTCTGACATGCACTGTGAACTGTGAGGTCTTATATAGACAGGTGTGTGCCTTTGCAAATCGAGTCCTATTAGTTTAGTTAAACACAGCTGGACTCCAATGAAGGAGCAGAACCATCTCAAGGAGGATCACAAGGAAATGGACAGCATGTGACTTAAATATGAGTGTCTGAGCAAAGGGTCTGAATACTTAGGACCATGTGATATTTCAGTTTTTCTTTTTTTAATACATTTGCAAAAATTTCTACGTTTCTGTTTTTTTCAGTCAAGATGGGGTACAGAGTGTACATTAATGAGAAAAAATGAAACTTTTTTGAATTTATCAAATGGATGCAATGAAACAAAGAGTGAAAAATTTAAAGGGGTCTGAATACTTTCCGTACCCACTGTACTGTATGAGGCTTTATATAGGGCCTATTACACTGTATGGAACAATATATGGGGCTCATTACACTCTATAGAGCAATATAAGAGGTCTATTATGATGGATGGAGCAATACATGGGGCTCATTATACTGTATGGAACAATATATGGGGCCACTCTACTCTATGGAGCATTTAATGGGGCCCATTGTACTGTATTGAGCAATATATGAGGCCATTATACTGTATGGAGTAATATATGGGGCCATTATGCTCTATGGAGTAATACATGAGGCCCATTATACTGTA
The DNA here is from genome assembly GCF_039654945.1 of Dendrobates tinctorius. Classification (NCBI taxonomy): domain Eukaryota; kingdom Metazoa; phylum Chordata; class Amphibia; order Anura; family Dendrobatidae; genus Dendrobates; species Dendrobates tinctorius. Next base: position 8,137,964 of record NW_027361672.1, read on the forward strand.
TGGAGGACTATATGGTGCCCATAATTCTGTTTGCAGGACTATGCGGTGCCCAAAATACTGTATGGAATACTATGTGGTGACAATAATACTGTAAGGAGGATTATGTAGTGCCCATACTACTCTATGGAGAACCTGGATGGGGACATAATTAAATAAAGGGGCCCAGGATGGGGACATTGTTAAATAAAGAGGTCTAGGATGGGAATATTGTTAAACAAAGGGGCCCAGAATAGGGACATTATTAAAGTGGGCATTGGGGTCCATGATGGGGTCATCATGGGGCCTAGGATGGGGACATTATTAATTAAAGGGGCCCAGGACAGTGGCATTGAATAAAGGTGGCCCAAGATCTGGGACCTTATTAAATAAAGGGAGGACATAATAACTGTATGGGGTCAGGATGAGGAACATACATTGTTGATTTATGGTGGCTAGTGGGAATATAAATACTGTAGGGGGTAATAAGTGGACATTATTATTATTGCTGTAATTTAATTTACTTTTGAGGATACTATCTTCCATAGAGGGGACAAAAATGGGGTCCTGTTACTTTGCAGGGTGGCATTATGTCGCTGTTTTTCTTCATCGAATGAAGTGTAAAAGTTGGGGAAAAAGAGGGGATTGTTTTCCAGAAGCGATCAGCTATAGAAAACTTTGTCTTTTTTCGTCAGACACGAGTCCTGGCTGGAAGAAGTGAATGTGGTCTGCACTGGATGAGAAGAAGAAAAGTGAAGATGAATGATTTCAACTACAGATGTCACTGGTGAGTTAGTGTGTTACCTGTACACTGACACTATGCATTGTATACTATATACAAACCTCCTACATATAAGGTCACCAGTAGAGTTGAGCGACTTTTGGTTTTTTATGGTCGCGTTTCGTTTCGTGAAACCCGACTTTTCCAAAAGTCGGGTCGAGCAAGATCGTCCGATTATAGGGAAAAGTCGGGGTCGTCCCCAAACACGAAACCCAATGTAAGTCAATGGGGAATAAAAGTCGGCAGTGAGAGGAGGACAGGAAACACACCTACAGTGCTCATTTGAATGCCAAAAGCATCAATTCTTCTTTCTTAAGCTTGTCAACCTTAATTAACTTCATAATACAAGTTACGCACTGAAAAATGGGGGTTATTTGGCTACAAACTGTGGGGGGGAGGGCTGGCTCCAGGTTTTCATGTGCCCTGGGCGAAAGAGCGCCCCTTTAACACATACCACAACTCATCATGCTCCGATACGGCAGAGAAATAGCGGTATAGTCCAATGAAAAATACCTCACTTTTTACTTCTCATGACGAGGCCCATCTATTTCTCCATACAGAATCATTGGTCCCATATAATGTTTGAAACAGTATATGATGAGCTCCACATAATGCTACAGTATATGCTGGTCCCCATGGATGAAGCTCCACTGTCTTATGGGCCCAAATAATGCTCCAAACATAATGGGCCCCATTTCTAATGCTCTAGTGTATAATGGGCCCTGTAAATGCTGCTCCAGTGTCTGATGTCCACCTTTGGAATGTTCCAGTGTATGGTGGGCCCCATCTATCATTCTCCAGAGTATAGTGCTCCCCAAAAATTGCTGTCCCAACATTGAAAACAATCAAATAAGTCATCTCGCTAGGGAATCCCTGTACTTGTCTGGACAGGTGCTGTAGCTTGCTTAACAGCTCGCCAGCCGTTCTCACGCCCAGTATGGATTACACGTGATTGCACAAAGGTGAGAAAGGGTACCGTATCCCCAGATAACATGTATGGATAGCGTACACATTCAAAATATATGTCTCAGGAGGCAGGCTCAGACGGTGTTAGGCCCAGTATGGATTGCACGTGATTGCACAAAGGTTAGAAAGGGTACCGTATCCCCGGATAACATGTATGGATAGCGTACACATTCAAAATATATGTCTATACAGCATGAGGCAGGCTCAGACGGTGTTAGGCCCAGTATGGATTGCACGTGATTGCACAAAGGTTAGAAAGGGTACTGTATCCCCGGATAACATGTATGGATAGCGTACACATTCAAAATATATGTCTATGCAGCATGAGGCAGGCTCAGACGGTGTTAGGCCCAGTATGGATTGCACGTGATTGCACAAAGGTTAGAAAGGGTACCGTATCAACGGATAACATGTATGGATAGCGTACACATTCAAAATATATGTCTATACAGCATGAGGCAGGCTCAGACGGTGTTAGGCCCAGTATGGATTGCACGTGATTGCACAAAGGTTAGAAAGGGTACCGTATCCCTGGATAACATGTATGGATAGCGTACACATTCAAAATATATGTCTCAGGAGGCAGGCTCAGACGGTGTCAGGCACAGTATGGATTTGACGGCCCAGATTACACAGTGGAGGAGCAGGGAGAGGTAAAGATTGCAAATGCTGGGGCCCTGCACAAGCAAGGGGGGCCCACTCGTGGGCGTCGGTACTGGCACTGGGCCCCTCATAGTACAGCGGTGTGTCTGACGGCGGGTGTGCACCACCACCGTCAGAGACACTTGATTACACTATGAGGGACCCTATGCCAGTGCCCGCGCCCAAGAGTCGGCTTTCCCACCTGTCCAGGGCAACGGCACTCGCACGGTGTCGTGCGCTAGGTGGTGACCCCGGCCATGGGGGGGAGGCAGCACAGTTAGGGAGTTTTAGAAAGTGGCATATGTTGATGTTGGACATTCAGCTGATGCAAAAGGCGAAATAGGTGAAGTACCAGGAAGAGGTGGACCAAAGCAAGACATTTTTCTGTCACCCTATGTGTCATCAGGGGAAGGTGGGACAAAATCCTTGGAAACCCATGCGTGGTTCATTTTAATGAAGGTTAGATCATCCACATTTTGGGTTGACAGACGGGTCCTTTTTTCTGTCAGGATTGATCCAGCTGCACTGAAGACTCTTTCCGATAACACACTTGCAGCTGGGCAAGCGAGCTCCTGTAAGGCATATTGGGCCAATTCAGGCCAGGTGTCCAGTTTAGCGGCCCAATAGTCAAAGGGGAATGACCTGTGTGGGAGAACATCGATATGGGAGGAAAAGTAGTTTGTAACCATAGTTGACAACTGCTGTCTCCTGTCACTTTCCATCGATGCAGTATTACCAGTTGTGTGAGCGGTATTTGAAAAATCAGTCCACAACATTGTCATGAAACCCCTGTCTCCAACGCCACTTCTGCTGTGTGCACCACGAACACCTCTGCCAAGCTGCCCCCGGCCCGTACGGCTCGTGTGAGAACCATCACCGCTGCTGTGTGCTGGGAATGCCTCAAGCAACCGATTTACCAGAGTTGCTTGTTTATTAGCCAATATTAGGTCAAGGTTCTCCTGTGGCATGATGTTTTGTAATTTGCCTTTATAGCGTGGATCCAGGATGCTGGCCAACCACTAGTCGTTATCGTTCATCATTTTGGCAATGCGGGGGTCCCTTTTTAGGATCCGCAAGGCATAATCTGACATGTGGGCCAATGTTCCCGGTGTCAATGATGCACTGCGAGTGCTGGGTGGAGGAGCACTTTCTGGCAAATCCACATCCCTCCAGTCACGCACAAACCCTGTACCAGACCTTGCCACGCCAACATTTTCACTTGCCCCACGAGATGCATCCTCCTCCCCTAAGTAATCATCCCCATCATCATCCTCCTCCTCCTCTTCTTCCTCCACCTCGTCCAGGAGAGGTCCCTGAGCAGACAATGGCTGAATGTCATCAAGGATTCCCTCCTCCTCTTCCTCCTCATCAACATTGGCTGCAGACGCCTGCTCCTTAAGGTGCGTCAAAGTTTGCATGAGCAGACGCATAAGTGGGATGCTCATGCTTAGGATGGCGTCGTCTGCGCTTACCAGCCGTGTGCATTCCTCAAAACACTGAAGGACTTTACAAAGGTCTTTCAGCTTCGACCACTGCACACCTGTCAACTCCATGTCTGCTCTCAAAGTGCCTGGCCGTGTATCCTCCCACAAATGCATTATGGCCTGCCTCTGCTCGCACAGCCGCTCCACCATGTGCAGGGTGGAGTTCCACCTTGTTGCAATGTCGATAATGAGGCGGTGGTTGGGAAGGTGGAGCAATCGCTGCAGCTTCTGCATACGAACGGAGTGTACAGGCGACCGGCGGATGTGCGCGCACAGTCTTCGCACCTTCTGGAGCAGGGCTGTTAACTCCGGATAATTTTTGAGGAAGCACTGCACCACCAGGTTCAAGGTGTGAGCCAAGCAAGGTATGTGGCTGAGTTTTGAAAGGGCTATGGCTGCCACAAAATTATGGCCGTTATCACTAACTACCTTGCCTGCCTCAAGATGTACACTGCCCAGCCATGACTCAGTTTGTCGCTTCAAGTACTCGGCCAGCACCTCGGCGGTGTGTCTGTCGCCCAAACACATCATCTGCAACACAGCCTGCTGACGCTTTCCACTAGCTGCTCGATAGGGGGACACATCGTGTGCAACAGTGGCAGCTGCAGATGGAGTGCTCGTACGACTGCGCTCTATGGACGAGCTTTCGCTTCTGGAGGAGGAGGAGGAGGAGGAGGGTCGAACGCCTACAGCCAACTGTTTCCTATACCGTGGGCTAGGCAGCACTGTCCCACCACCGCTGTCCCCTGTGGACCCTGCATCCACCACATTAACCCAGTGCGCAGTGATGGACACGTAACGGCCCTGGCCATGCCGACTGGACCATGCATCAGTTGTGAGGTGCACCTTTCCTCTCACTGACTGCTTGAGTGCATGGACAATGCGGTCTTTCACATGATGGTGGAGGGCTGGGATGGCTTTGCGAGAGAAGAAGTGGCGACTGGGTAGGTCATAGCGTGGTACTGCATAGGCCATGAGTTCGCGGAAAGCTGTGCTTTCCACCAACCGAAAGGGCATCATCTCAAACGAGATTAGTTTGGCAATGTGGGCGTTCAAACCCAGTGTACGCGGATGAGAGACTGAGTACTTTCTTGACCTACTCATAGTGTCTGGGAGGGTGAGCTGGACTTGAGAGCTGCATATGGTGGAAGTAGCGGTGGACAGGGCGGACTGAGAGAGGGTTGATGATGGTGAAGGACTTGGTGTTCTTTCTGATGGCCTAGAATCAGTCTTTCGTTGATATAACAGTGGGATTCCCTGACTGCTGTGGTCTTGCAACGACACCTCAACATTTGCTGCTGTGCTAACCGGTGGGCTTACAGTGGGGGAAACAATGTAGCGTTGCTGACTACCTTCGTTGTGATCAGTTGCACATGTGGCACTTGAGGTTTGATGTTGTGTCCACGCTTGCAAGTGCATGCTGGTTAAATGTCTAAGCATGCAACTGGTATTCAAATTTTTCAGATTTTTCCCTCGGCTAAAGGTCTTTGCGCACTTCTTACAGATAACCTTGGCCTGATCATGAGGATTTTTTTCAAAAAAGTGCCACACTGCACTCTTCCTACTTTGGCAGACATTTTGCGGCCTAGCACGCTGTGATCTTTTGACCCTCTGGACAAGCTGTCCAGCAACTCTTTTGATGTTTGGAACCTGTCTTTGGAGTGCTCCGGGCCTGCCAGATAACAGCTGTTGCGATGTCGATGTCTGCTGTGGATGCTCCTCATCTGAGCTATTGGAAGCAGCACCCTCTTCCCCCAATGGATGCCAATCTGGGTCAACAACTGGGTCATCCATCACCTCCTCTTCTATGTCATGTGCACCTTCCTCTGTGTCACCGTGTATGGTGGTATAGTGTGCGGGAAGGGGCACCTGAGTCTCATCAGGGTCAAAATCTGGCTCTGTACACTGCGAGGACAATGTAGTGCTCTGAGTGAATGTACCAGCAGAATCATCCATCAGCGGCTGTGCATCAGTGCACTCCATGTCAGATTCATCTTGGCCTGGGTAATTCACCATTTCACTTGATAATCCAGGCATGGTATGTGAAAACAGCTCCATGGAGTAATCAGTAGTATGGCCTGCGTCATCCTTCAATCTTGGTTGGGGTGAAGGACACAAGGAAAGGTGTGGTTCATGAACATGAGCCTCCAATGACGACTCAGTGCTTTTACTTTTTACAACTGAAGAAGAGGAGGCGATAGAGCTGGAGGCTGAGTCAGCAATGTAAGACAAAACTTTTTCCTGATGCTCTGGCTTTAAAAGCGGTTTTCCAACTCCTAGAAAACTAAGCGTTCGAGGCCTTATGTAGCCAGACGATGACGCAGGGTCAGCACCTCCTGCATTCGGTCCTATTTTGCTCTTGCCACTACCATCAGATCCACCACCAACACCATCATTACCAGCTGCCAACCCCCGCCCAATTCCACGGCCTCTTCCACCAGCCTTCCTCATTTTTGGTAGAAATGTAGACAAAATCCAACAAACTATATAGTAATGTAAAACAAGGTACAAGGTGTCTATAGGACAGGGGAGATTTTGAATTTCTGCACACACTTTTGGACAGTGGACACTTTTGGATTGTGTGAGGCCCACTGATATCTGAGCGCTATGTGACAGGCTCGATGGCACTGCTGTGACAAAAGTGACTAGAGGATAAGGGAGATTTTGAATATCTGCACACACTTTTGGACACTGGACACTTTTTGATCGTGTGAAGCCCACTGATATCTGAGCGCTATGTGACAGGCTCGATGGCACTGCTGTGACAAAAGTGACTAGAGGATAAGGGAGATTTTGAATTTCTGCACACACTTGTGGACAGTGGACACTTTTGGATTGTGTGAGGCCCACTGATATCTGAGCGCTATGTGACAGGCTCGATGGCACAGCTGTGACAAAAGTGACAAGAGGATAAGGGAGATTTTGAATATCTGCACACACTTTTGGACAATGGACACTTTTGGATTGTGTGAGGCCCACTGATATCTCAGCGCTATGTGACAGGCTCGATGGCACTGCTGTGACAAAAGTGACTAGAGGATAAGGGAGATTTTGAATTTCTGCACACACTTGTGGACAGTGGACACTTTTGGATTGTGTGAGGCCCACTGATATCTGAGCGCTATGTGACAGGCTCGATGGCACTGTTGTGACAAAAGTGACTAGAGGATAAGGGAGATTTTGAATATCTGCACACACTTTTGGACACTGGACACTTTTGGATTGTGTGAGGCTCACTGATATCTGAGCGCTATGTGACAGGCTCGATGGCACTGCTGTGACAAAAGTGACTAGAGGATAAGGGAGATTTTGAATATCTGCACACACTTTTGGACACTGGACACTTTTGGATTGTGTGAGGCCCACTGATATCTGAGCGCTATGTGACAGGCTCGATGGCACTGCTGTGACAAAAGTGACTAGAGGATAAGGGAGATTTTGAATATCTGCACACACTTTTGGACACTGGACACTTTTGGATTGTGTGAGGCCCACTGATATCTCAGCGCTATGTGACAGGCTCGATGGCACTGCTGTGACAAAAGTGACTAGAGGATAAGGGAGATTTTGAATTTCTGCACACACTTGTGGACAGTGGACACTTTTGGATTGTGTGAGGCCCACTGATATCTGAGCGCTATGTGACAGGCTCGATGGCACTGCTGTGACAAAAGTGACTAGAGGATAAGGGAGATTTTGAATATCTGCACACACTTTTGGACACTGGACACTTTTGGATTGTGTGAGGCCCACTGATATCTCAGCGCTATGTGACAGGCTCGATGGCACTGCTGTGACAAAAGTGACTAGAGGATAAGGGAGATTTTGAATTTCTGCACACACTTGTGGACAGTGGACACTTTTGGATTGTGTGAGGCCCACTGATATCTGAGCGCTATGTGACAGGCTCGATGGCACAGCTGTGACAAAAGTGACTAGAGGATAAGGGAGATTTTGAATATCTGCACACACTTTTGGACACTGGACACTTTTGGATTGTGTGAGGCCCACTGATATCTGAGCGCTATGTGACAGGCTCGATGGCACTGCTGTGACAAAAGTGACTAGAGGATAAGGGAGATTTTGAATTTCTGCACACACTTGTGGACAGTGGACACTTTTGGATTGTGTGAGGCCCACTGATATCTGAGCGCTATGTGACAGGCTCGATGGCACAGCTGTGACAAAAGTGACTAGAGGATAAGGGAGATTTTGAATATCTGCACACACTTTTGGACACTGGACACTTTTGGATTGTGTGAGGCCCACTGATATCTGAGCGCTATGTGACAGGCTCGATGGCACTGCTGTGACAAAAGTGACTAGAGGATAAGGGAGATTTTGAATATCTGCACACACTTTTGGACACTGGACACTTTTGGATTGTGTGAGGCCCACTGATATCTCAGCGCTATGTGACAGGCTCGATGGCACTGCTGTGACAAAAGTGACTAGAGGATAAGGGAGATTTTGAATTTCTGCACACACTTGTGGACAGTGGACACTTTTGGATTGTGTGAGGCCCACTGATATCTGAGCGCTATGTGACAGGCTCGATGGCACAGCTGTGACAAAAGTGACTAGAGGATAAGGGAGATTTTGAATTTCTGCACACACTTGTGGACAGTGGACACTTTTGGATTGTGTGAGGCCCACTGATATCTGAGCGCTATGTGACAGGCTTGATGGCACTGCTGTGACAAAAGTGACTAGAGGATAAGGGAGATTTTGAATATCTGCACACACTTTTGGACACTGGACACTTTTGGATTGTGTGAGGCCCACTGATATCTGAGCGCTATGTGACAGGCTCGATGGCACTGCTGTGACAAAAGTGACTAGAGGATAAGGGAGATTTTGAATATCTGCACACACTTTTGGACACTGGACACTTTTGGATTGTGTGAGGCCCACTGATATCTGAGCGCTATGTGACAGGCTCGATGGCACTGCTGTGACAAAAGTGACTAGAGGATAAGGGAGATTTTGAATTTCTGCACACACTTGTGGACAGTGGACACTTTTGGATTGTGTGAGGCCCACTGATATCTGAGCGCTATGTGACAGGCTCGATGGCACTGCTGTGACAAAAGTGACTAGAGGATAATGGAGATTTTGAATATCTGCACACACTTTTGGACACTGGACACTTTTGGATTGTGTGAGGCCCACTGATATCTGAGCGCTATGTGACAGGCTCGATGGCACTGCTGTGACAAAAGTGACTAGAGGATAAGGGAGATTTTGAATTTCTGCACACACTTGTGGACAGTGGACACTTTTGGATTGTGTGAGGCCCACTGATATCTGAGCGCTATGTGACAGGCTCGATGGCACAGCTGTGACAAAAGTGACTAGAGGATAAGGGAGATTTTGAATATCTGCACACACTTTTGGACACTGGACACTTTTGGATTGTGTGAGGCCCACTGATATCTGAGCGCTATGTGACAGGCTCGATGGCACTGCTGTGACAAAAGTGACTAGAGGATAAGGGAGATTTTGAATTTCTGCACACACTTGTGGACAGTGGACACTTTTGGATTGTGTGAGGCCCACTGATATCTGAGCGCTATGTGACAGGCTCGATGGCACTGCTGTGACAAAAGTGACTAGAGGATAAGGGAGATTTTGAATATCTGCACACACTTTTGGACACTGGACACTTTTGGATTGTGTGAGGCCCACTGATATCTTGAGCGCTATGTGACAGGCTCGATGGCACTGCTGTGACAAAAGTGACTAGAGGATAAGGGAGATTTTGAATATCTGCACACACTTTTGGACACTGGACACTTTTGGATTGTGTGAGGCCCACTGATATCTGACCGCTATGTGACAGGCTCGATGGCACTGCTGTGACAAAAGTGACTAGAGGATAAGGGAGATTTTGAATATCTGCACACACTTTTGGACACTGGACACTTTTGGATTGTGTGAGGCCCACTGATATCTGAGCGCTATGTGACAGGCTCGATGGCACTGCTGTGACAAAAGTGACTAGAGGATAAGGGAGATTTTGAATATCTGCACACACTTTTGGACACTGGACACTTTTGGATTGTGTGAGGCCCACTGATATCTCAGCGCTATGTGACAGGCTCGGTGGCACTGCTGTGACAAAAGTGACTAGAGGATAAGGGAGATTTTGAATTTCTGCACACACTTGTGGACACTGGACACTTTTGGATTGTGTGAGGCCCACTGATATCTGAGCGCTATGTGACAGGCTCGATGGCACTGCTGTGACAAAAGTGACTAGAGGATAAGGGAGATTTTGAATATCTGCACACACTTTTGGACACTGGACACTTTTGGATTGTGTGAGGCCCACTGATATCTGAGCGCTATGTGACAGGCTCGATGGCACTGCTGTGACAAAAGTGACTAGAGGATAAGGGAGATTTTGAGTATCTGCACACACTTTTGGACACTGGACACTTTTGGATTGTGTGAGGCCCACTGATATCTCAGCGCTATGTGACAGGCTCGATGGCACTGCTGTGACAAAAGTGACTAGAGGATAAGGGAGATTTTGAATTTCTGCACACACTTGTGGACAGTGGACACTTTTGGATTGTGTGAGGCCCACTGATATCTGAGCGCTATGTGACAGGCTCGATGGCACAGCTGTGACAAAAGTGACTAGAGGATAAGGGAGATTTTGAATTTCTGCACACACTTGTGGACAGTGGACACTTTTGGATTGTGTGAGGCCCACTGATATCTGAGCGCTATGTGACAGGCTCGATGGCACTGCTGTGACAAAAGTGACTAGAGGATAAGGGAGATTTTGAATATCTGCACACACTTTTGGACACTGGACACTTTTGGATTGTTGAGGCCCACTGATATCTGAGCGCTATGTGACAGGCTCGATGGCACTGCTGTGACAAAAGTGACTAGAGGATAAGGGAGATTTTGAATATCTGCACACACTTTTGGACACTGGACACTTTTGGATTGTGTGAGGCCCACTGATATCTCAGCGCTATGTGACAGGCTCGATGGCACTGCTGTGACAAAAGTGACTAGAGGATAAGGGAGATTTTGAATTTCTGCACACACTTGTGGACAGTGGACACTTTTGGATTGTGTGAGGCCCACTGATATCTGAGCGCTATGTGACAGGCTCGATGGCACAGCTGTGACAAAAGTGACTAAAGGATAACGGAGATTTTGAATTTCTGCACACACTTGTGGACAGTGGACACTTTTGGATTGTGTGAGGCCCATTGATATCTGAGCGCTATATGACAGGCTCGATGGCACTGCTGTGACAAAAGTGACTAGAGGATAAGGGAGATTTTGAATTTCTGCACACACTTGTGGACAGTGGACACTTTTGGATTGTGTGAGGCCCACTGATATCTGAGCGCTATGTGACAGGCTCGATGGCACAGCTGTGACAAAAGTGACTAGAGGATAAGGGAGATTTTGAATTTCTGCACACACTTGTGGACAGTGGACACTTTTGGATTGTGTGAGGCCCACTGATATCTGAGCGCTATGTGACAGGCTCGATGGCACAGCTGTGACAAAAGTGACTAGAGGATAAGGGAGATTTTGAATATCTGCACACACTTTTGGACACTGGACACTTTTGGATTGTGTGAGGCCCAATGAATATCTGAGCGCTATGTGACAGGCTCGATGGCACAGCTGTGACAAAAGTGACTAGAGGTTAATGGAGATTGGATTGGTTTTAAAAAAGCAGTTTGCGGAGCAGTGGGTAAACAGCAATGCCAGCCTGTCAGGAAGCCTTAGAAGGCAGCCCAACAACCAACACCACTGATACACCACTATATAGCCTCCCCTTGCACTGCACACACAGTGACTGGTGTGTTGTGCAGGCCAAATTGCTAGCAGCAGAAGCAGTTTTTTTTTCTTCTCAGCAGGACAAAAAAAAAAAATGGGATTGCTTTTAAAAAAGCAGTTTGCGGAGCAGTGGGTAAACAGCAGTTCCAGCCTGTCAGGAAGCCTTAAAAGACAGCCCAACAACCAACACCACTGATACACCACTATATAGCCTCCCCTTGCACTGCACACAAAGTGACTGGTGTGTTGTTCAGGCCAAATCGCTAGCAGCAGAAGCAGTTTTTTTGTCTTCTTCCCTGCCTAACGCTCTCCCTACAGAATCAGCAGCAACCTCTCCCTATACTAAGATCGGCAGAAGTAAGATGGCGGTCGGCGTGCATGCCCTTTTATACCCCCTGTGACGCCCACCAAAGCAAGCCAATCACTTGCATGCCCTTCTGAAAGATGGTGGTGACCCGTGCCTATGTCATCATGTTGCCCACAGTGTCCGTGGATCCTGATTGGCTGAAAAAGAGCGCAAAACAAACTTTTGAAACGCGACTTTGGCGCGTAAGTCGCCGACCTCGTGGCCGACCTCATCCTAGGGTCGGGTTTCGTTTCATGAAACCCGACTTTTGAATTTTTTCGGCCCGTTTCGCTCAACTCTAGTCACCGGTAGTGTTGATGAAATAGCTTTGGATATTCAATCAACACTAGTCACTGGTGATCACTGTATTACCTGCATGCAATATACAGAGCTCCTGTGTATAATGGCACAGGTGATCACTGTATTACCTGTATACTATATAAAGAGAAGTTCTGCATATACAGTTCTGTAATGTCACTGGTGATCACTGTATAACCTGCATGCTGACACTGCTGCATATACAGAGCTCCTGTGTATGATGTCACTGGTGATCACTACATTACCTGTATACTGACACTGTACACTGTATACTATATACAGAGTTCCTGTGCATAATGTCACGGGTGAGTAACTGTATTACCTATTCACTGACACTATACATTATATACTATGTACAGAGCATTACCTGTACATTGAAACTATATATGGAGCTCCTGTGTATAATATCACCAGTGGTAATATTATTGTTATTAGTATTGCATTTTTATTATTGATTAGTATTGCAGTATTTGGTCACTATGTGGGGGTAATATGTGATCTGTTGTTGGTGTGGTGGTATTTCTCTCTTGTATGTGGTATTAATCGGTTACTATGAGGTGTTAATATGTAGTCTCCTCATGATGTGACTGCATTTATCCCCTGAATGTGGTATTATTCAGTCACCATGTGGTGGTAATATCTGGTAAGGACATGGTGTGGTGGTATTTGTCCCCTTTATGTGATATTATTTGGTCACTATGTGGTGGTAATATGTGATCTGGTCACGGTGTGACAGTGTTTATCCCCTGTATGTGGCATTATTCGGTGGCAATATGCGATCTGGTGATGGTGTGACAATATTTATCCCCTGTATGTGGTATTATTTGGTCACTGTGTGGTGATAATATGTAGTCTGGTCACAGTGTTGTGGTATTTGTTTCTTGTATGTAGTATTATTGGTCTTGTTATAGTGGATTGTGTTTTGTATGGGGGTCATTTGTTCTCTCTGATATCAATAAGGGAAAGATTCTTGATTTTCAAAAGAGATTAAATACTTGGACGTTTAACTCCTCCCTGTCCTGTGACTATCACACAGTTGCAAATATGCACTTATAGGGGTTGTATGGTGAAAGCAGGTAATCACCTTTCCTAAGTTCATGTTCACACATTCAGTATTTTGCTTCAGTGTTTATAAGTAAGCTAAAACCAGGAATGGGTGATAAATGCAAAATTGGTGACGTGTTTCTATTATACTTTCCTTTGAATGTTCCACTTCTGGTTTTGGCTTACAAATATTAATGTAAAATACTAACCAAATACTGAATGTGTTACCATGGCCAAAGTATAAGTGATAATAAGTTATTGATTGATGGGTGTCCGGCTGCTGGGACCTGCATCATTCTGCACAATGTGCAACTTTTATCCACCTTAGAATGCAGTGCAGTGTGCGACTCATCCACTGATCCATTCATTCCCTAAGTAGTCGCAATTAGCTTTTTCTGAAAGCCCAAAAAAAGGATGAATGGAGCTGCAGTCAGTAGTGATGAGTAGTGTTGAGCATTCCGATACCGCAAGTATCGGGTATCGGCCGATACTTGCTGTATCGGAATTCCGATACCGACTTCCGATATTTTTTCAATATCGGAATTCGGCATCGGAATCGGAAGTTCAAAGTTGATTGACAGACTGACGTCATCATGATGCGCGGTGTGTGCGCATCATGATGCGCCGTCATTTCGGGCCTTCCGGGGGTCTCTGCCGGCCTGCCGGGGGGCTGTGCCGGCCTGCCGGGGGGCTGTGTGGACTGCCCGGGGTCTGTACCGGCCTGCCGGGGGGCTGTGCCGGCCTGCCGGTGGTCTGTGCACCCTGTGGGGGTCTGTACCGGCCTGCCGGGGGGCTGTGCCGGCCTGCCGGTGGTCTGTGCACCCTGTGGGGGTCTGTACCGGCCTGCCGGGGGGCTGTGCCGGCCTGCCGGGGGGCTGTGCACCCTGTGGGGGTCTGTACCGGCCTGCTGGGGGGCTGTGCCGGCCTGCCGGGGGGCTGTGCTGATGTCCGGGGGTGTGTGCAAGCATCGTCCGATGGGACTACAAGTCCCATCGGGCGATGCCTGCTACCATGACAGTGATTGACACATTAGCCAATGATGGGACAGTAGTAGTCCCATCATCCGGCTAATGTGTTAAATGTTAAAAAAAAAAAAAATACTACATACATACTACATGCATGCTACATACATACTACATGCTACATACATACTACATATATACTACATACATACTACATACATGCTACATACATACTACATGCATGCTACATACATACTACATGCTACATACATACTACATGCATGCTACATACATACTACATGCTACATACATACTACATATATACTACATACATACTACATATATACTACATACATACTACATACATGCTACATACATACTGCATGCTACATACATACTACATACATACTACATACATACTACATGCATGCTACATACATACTACATGCATGCTACATACATACTACATGCTACATACATACCACATACATACTACATACATACTACATACTACATATATACTACATGCATGCTACATACATACTACATGCTACATACATACCACATACATACTACATACATGCTACATACTACATACATACTACATACATACTACATGCATGCTACATACATACTACATGCATGCTACATACATACTACATGCTACATACATACCACATACATACTACATACATACTACATACATACTACATGCATGCTACATACATACTACATGCATGCTACATACATACTACATGCCACATACATACCACATACATACTACATACATACTACATACATACTACATGCTACATACATACCACATACATACTACATACATGCTACATACTACATACATACTACATACATACTACATGCATGCTACATACATACTACATGCATGCTACATACATACTACATGCCACATACATACCACATACATACTACATACATACTACATACATACTGCATGCTACATACATACTACATGCATGCTACATACATACTACGTGCTACATACATACCACATACATACTACATACATACTACATGCATGCTACATACATACTACATGCATGCTACATACATACTACATGCCACATACATACCACATACATACTACATACATACTACATACATACTACATGCTACATACATACTACATACATACTACATACATGCTACATACTACATACATACTACATACATACTACATGCATGCTACATACATACTACATGCATGCTACATACATACTACATGCCACATACATACCACATACATACTACATACATACTACATACATACTGCATGCTACATACATACTACATATATACTACATACATACTACATACATGCTACATACATACTACATACATACTACATGCTACATACATACCACATATATACTACATACATACAATACATTCATACAATACATACATAGACATACAGTACATATAACATAGAGTAACATACTTACCAATACTTGTCACATTGTTCCCCGAAGCCATTGTCTTTTCCGGAATAAATATTAACATAACAAACCACAAAAATACTCACCCACGATCCGAAGCAGTCCACGAGTGTGTCCCACGACGATCTTGGGTAGAGAACGGCAGCATCAGATGATGCTGCCGTTCTCTACGGGCTGCAGGAATCCAATGACGGAAGGTAGGTATCCTTCCGCACTGTATTCCTCCGCCACTTAAAAAAAAAAAAAGTCCCTAGTCTCACTTTATGCCATTGCTGTATGGGAATTTCCCACGCAGCAATGGCATAAAGTGAGACTAGGGACTTTTTTTTTTTAAGTGGCGGAGGAATACAGTGCGGAAGGATACCTACCTTCCGTCATTGGATTCCTGCAGCCCGTAGAGAACGGCAGCAACAGCTGATGCTGCAGTTCTCTACCCAAGATCGTCGTGTGACACACTCGTGGACTGCTTCGGATCGTGGGTGAGTATTTTTGTGGTTTGTTATGTTAATATTTATTCCAGAAAAGACAATGGCTTCGGGGAACAATGTGACAAGTATTGGTAAGTATGTTACTCTATGTTATATGTACTGTATGTCTATGTATGTATTGTATGAATGTATTGTATGTATGTAGTATATATGTGGTATGTATGTAGCATGTATGTAGTATGTATGTAGGATGCATGTAGCATGCAGTATGTATGTAGCATGCATGTAGTATATATGTAGTATGTATGTAGCATGTAGTATGTAGCATGCATGTAGTATATATGTAGTATGTATGTAGCATGCATGTAGTATATATGTAGTATGTAGCATGTAGTATGTATGTAGCATGCATGTAGTATGTATGTAGCATGCATGTAGTATGTATATGGTATGTATGTAGCATGTAGTATGTATGTAGCATGCATGTAGTATATATGTGTTATGTATGTGGTATGTATGTAGCATGCATGTAGCATGCATGTAGTATGTATGTAGTATGTATGTAGTATATATGTAGTATGTATGTAGCATGTAGTATGTATGTAGCATGCATGTAGTATATATGTAGTATGTATGTAGCATGTAGTATGTATGTAGCATGCATGTAGTATATATGTAGTATGTAGCATGTAGTATGTATGTAGCATGCATGTAGTATGTATGTAGCATGCATGTAGTATGTATATGGTATGTATGTAGCATGTAGTATGTATGTAGCATGCATGTAGTATATATGTGTTATGTATGTGGTATGTATGTAGCATGCATGTAGCATGCATGTAGTATGTATGTAGTATGTATGTAGTATATATGTAGTATGTATGTAGCATGTAGTATGTATGTAGCATGCATGTAGTATGTATGTAGTATGTATGTAGCATGTAGTATGTATGTAGCATGCATGTAGTATATATGTAGTATGTAGCATGTAGTATGTATGTAGCATGCATGTAGTATATATGTAGTATGTAGCATGTAGTATGTATGTAGCATGCATGTAGTATATATGTTATGTATGTAGCAGGCATGTAGTATGTATGTAGTATATATGTGGTATGTATGTAGCATGCAGTATGTATGTAGCATGCATGTAGTATATATGTAGTATGTATGTTGCATGTAGTATTTATGTAGTATGAATGTAGCATGTATGTAGTATGTAGTATGAATGTAGCATGTATGTAGTATGCATGTTGTATGTATGTAGCATGTAATTTTTTTTTTTTTTTTACATTTAACACATTAGCCGGATGATGGGACTACTACTGTCCCATCATTGGCTAATGTGTCAATCACTGTCATGGTAGCAGGCATCGCCCGATGGGACTTGTAGTCCCATCGGACGATGCCTGCACAGACCCCCGGAGCCTGCACAGACCACCGGCAGGCCGGCACAGCCCCCCGGCAGGCCGGCACAGCCCCCCGGAGCCTGCACAGACCACCGGCAGGCCGGCACAGACCACCGGAGCCTGCACAGACCCCCTGGCAGGCCGGCACAGCCCCCCGAAAGGCCCGTACAGACCCCAGAGAGGCTGTACAAGGGCAGGAAAGGGTTTTTCTTATTCCGATACCGCAAGTCCCATAGACTTGAATGGGACTTCCGGTATCGGAATCGGCGATACCGATACTTTTTTTAAAGATCGGCCAATACCATCCGATACGATACTTTGAAGTATCGGACGGTATCGCTCAACTCTAGTGATGAGCGAATATATTCGGCACTATTCCTTACGTGGACGAATAGTACGCTATTCGTTACTCGGAAAGTAACTAGCTATTCACCTTGGTATATTCGAGTGACTCACACAGCATGTTTGGCGCTTTATTTGCAGCCAATGAAAATTCTGGGCTTGCTTGCCAATCACAGTAATTCCGTCGCCATCTTTGGTGTGGCATTACTTTGATTGGCTGACCTTACAGCATCATAGGGGATATTTAAGTCCTTCCGGCGCCATCTTGCAGACATTACATGAGTAAAAAGCGTAGTGAGAGTGTAATGTGAGCATAAAGAGAGTGAATGCATCATATAGGGAGAGTTTCTGAGTCCAAAAAGCTCTTTTAAAAGCTACTGAGAGTGAAGATTAGTTGTCTGTTAGATTGAGATATTTAATATGAGGGAGAGATAAAGGCAGGCAGGGTGTTAGCATTGCAAGTACACGCTGCAGATCTCTGCTAGGTTGCATTGTGTATACTGTAGGAACAGATTGAGGAAGTGGGGAGAAAGGCAGGGTTTCAAATCCAGTACCATAATATACAAAACTCTTTTTAGAGTTAAATAATATTCCTCAGTCCCAGCATATACTAAACTGCTCTATTTTTACAGCTAAATAATATTCCTCAGTGCCAGCATATACTAAACATCTTTTTTTAGAGCTAAATATTCCTCACCTATTGCTGAAATAGCATTTATTTATCTATCAGTTGTGCTACTGATGCAAAGCCTGCTGAGATATGCAAACATCACTATTTGCCAGTAATTTCCCTGAGTCTGCTGTCGGCGTGTGTCACAGAGGCGATATAAAGAAAAAAAATTACTCTGCTATTGGTTAAATAAATAGCGTATATTTACCTAGCAGTTGTGCGACTGTTGTAAATCCTACTGAAATATGCAAATGTCACTATTTTCCAATAATTTCCCTAAGTTTGCTATTGCCATGGGTCATAAAGGTGATATGACCATAAAAACTACTCTGCTATTGGTTAAATAAAAAGCATACATTTATCTAGCAGTTGTGCAAGTGGCGCAAAGCCTGCTGAGATACTCAAATGTCACTATTTACCAGTAATTTGCCTAAATCTGCTTGTTGGCGTGTGTCATAAAGGTGATATAGCAAAAAATTACTCTCCTATTGGTTAAATAAATAGCGTATATTTATCTATCAGTTGTGCGACTGGCGCAAGCCTTCTGAGATACACAAACGTCACTATTTACCAGTACTTTCCCTGAGTTTGCTGTTGCCATGTGTCATAAAGCCAATGTAACCAAAAAATTACTTTGCTATTGGTTAAATAAATAGCATATATTTATCTAGCAGTTGTGCAACTGGCGCAAAGCCTGCTGAGATACGCAAACATCACTATTTACCAGTAATTTCCCTGAGTCTGTTGTTGCCGTGTGTGTTATGAGTTCATTTTCCCCTTCACCATTGAGGTCTGATGAACTCCCTCTTCTGGTGAAGGAAGGTAGTGAGGCTAATTACCAAGCACCTGAGCTGGGAGAGGATGACTGGGCGACGGGGATCTCTGACTGGATATAAGGCAGCCGACGCCCTTCTGCCTCGCTGGTGACTTCTCTGTGGAATTCTAGGAGACCAATCTGATTCCTGCTCCTCAAAAGCTAAGTTTTCTGCTTTGCCTTTTTGCATTTATGTTTTGGTTTTAGTTTGCCTTGCTTTTCTGGATTCTGCCATTCCCTGCTGGGGTGAGCTGAATTCCTTTTTGTCGGTTTGCTCTGTCTTCAGAAAATACCTGAGTACTGACATAGTCTTTTTGAAGCCTAGCGTCTTCAGGGCCTTTTTCCCTGTCAGTCTGTTGGCTCTTATTTTGATAGGGTTTTTCGCGGATTGCAGACAGCAGCCTTCCTATCCTGTCCTATCTAGTAAGCTTGGGCCCCATCATTTGCTCAGTCTATCTTTCTATCTGTGTTAGTGTTTTTTCTTCTTGCTTCACCGTCATTATATGTTGGGGGCTGCCTATTGCTTTGGGGTCTGCTCTGGGGCAGTTTAGATTTCCCTTTCTGTCTTTAGGCTAGGCAGTTCTCCGGCTGTGATCGAGGGGTCTAGGGCATTGTAGGAACCCCCCACGGCTACTGCTAGTTGTTGTTGATAGGTTCAGGGGTCTGCAATCCGATAGCTGCCAACTTCTCTGGTTTTCTGGACTTAGCTAGCATTTCTGTTTTTGCCTCCTACGGTGACTCATTCATAACACGTGTGCCATAAAGGCACTAGCTAAAAAAAAATCATCCACACATTGCTAGATACAGGAAATTTTTACACAGCACCTCTTTGAAGGTACTTTGGAAAAGCAAAGCCAGGAAACTATTTTTTTATCACGCACTCAATATGGGAAAGGGTGACGTTAGGGAATGGGGATGTGGATGTGGTGATGCCAGCCAAGGCCTTGTGACAAATCAGAAGGTGACTTTATCCCATTCTAGCTTCCTGTCCGAAATTCCGTCTGTGTGCTACACCACTGTCGAACCCAGACAAGTGCGAGGATGTTGTGGGTTGGATGGCAGACAAAGGCTCCAGTGTGTTGACAAGTAGCACCACCAAAACTTCTACACAGTCTGGTCTCAGCAGCCAAGAGGCTGGACCTCACAATCCACAACCTGGTCCTCCTTCTTCCCACCATCAAGAGTCCCAGGAGACATATGACCCTAACGTCTGCCACTCTGAGAAACTACTTTTGTTTCCTTGTAGTTATTGTAGTTATTCTGCCTCTCACTGTGCACCATTACAGAGGGTGATGAGGAGGTATGCAAGCACAGGCTTCCAGTATCCATTGTTTCAGATGCCGCACATCTCGTATTTTCACAGCATAGACAATTGCCTTCAGATAACGCCAAAGATAAAATTCTAAAGGGGTCAGATCGGGAGACCTTGGTGGCCATTCAACTGGCCCACGACAACCAATCCTTTTCCAGGAAATTGTTCATGTAGGAATGCTCGGACCTGACACCCATAATTGATGGTATGGTGTGGTATATGGGGTTCAAAGATAGTGGGGCCGTTCTTCATCAATGGAAACCTCAATGCCACTGGATATCTGAAATTGCTACATGATAATGCATTGCCCATTTTATGCACTGAAGATGGCAAGTTCCCTGAGTTTTTCCAGCAAGATGGTGCACCACCATATTATGGGTGTCAGATCCGAGCATTCCTACAAGGAATATGACACCCTTAGACTAGCATTTCTTCTGTGGTGCTGCTATCAGTGTGTCAAGAGTGGGAGAAGAGGGTTGCATTGACAATCCAACACAATGGGCAGCACTTTGAACACATTTTATAAGTGGTCATAAACTTGTAAATAACTCATGAAAGAATAAAGTTACGCTAAAACCAAGCACACAATTGTTTCTCTTGTGAAATAAGTTTGATGTGTCACATGACCCTCTTCCCTTTGGAAAAAATAAAGTTGGATCCAAAATGACCACCATGGTCACCACCCATTTTGAAAAGTTTACCCCTCCCATATACTAATGTGCCACAAACTGGAAGTTGATATCACCAATCATTCTCATTTTATTTAGGTGTATCCATATAAATGGCCCATCCTGTACACCCACCCACTCACAGGCCCAAACACTAAACACCCACATTGCCAGATTGCTAGTTCCTGAAAATGTTGTTATTTCGGCTTGTGGGAACTGAATCTTTCCATGACCTTTTGGCGGTGGCATCCCCACAGTACTTGATTCCCAGCTGCCACTATTTTTCCCGGTGTGTCATCCCATTACATAAGCATGTATTACACAATATCAGCCATGCTCTGGCCAACGCAATCACTGGGAAGGTCCACCCAACCACAGACACGTGGACATGTTCTTGTGGACAGGGATGCTACATTTCCCTGATGGCACACTGGGTGAATATCATGGAGTCTGGAACTGAGTCAGAGGCTGGGACATCACACATCTTACCCACACCAAGAATAGCGGGCCCAACTTCCATCAGGGTTTCAGTCTCCTCGTATGCCAGTTCCTGTCTCTCCTCCTCCTCCTCATCCTCAACTGAACTAGCCTCCCCATCTCTCCCCTGCTGGGAAGTTTGCAGCACTGCTGTCAAGGTCCAGTCTGGAGTTTATCTTCTGCTGTCTTCACTCTGGACTGGTCATGCGGGGGTTAATCTCCTCAGCCTCGTTCTGGAGCTAGCTGGGCTATTTCAATCCCTCACAGCCTGCTGACCAGTGTTAGTGATAGCTCAAGCTTGCAGTTTAGAGCCGCTGACCCTTGTACCCTGGTGATCCTCCTGCCTTTGACTGATATTCACGTGTATGACCCGGACTGATTTCTGACCCCGTCTCTTGGTATTCGTTTCTGCTGTTACGTTCCCTCTCTGGCATCTGACTCCCTGGCTTGTACCCCGACCACGTATTTCGTCTCACGTTTTGGACCCCGCGCTCATGTTCTGGCTTTCTGACTCTCGGCTTTGGTATTTTGACTACGTGTATTGCTGCTCCTTCTGGTACGTCTGCTCCTGTTAGTTTCTGACTCGGTTCGTCTGACTATTCTCTCTCGTTACTTGTGGCACCTGTGCTGTTGCTCAGGGTTGCTGCTCTTAGTGTATAACCTCTCTTCCCTCACCAGCTCCCCCTGGTGGAGGTTTCACTACAACTGCCTTGGCGAAGCAGCTGCACACTCTGTTGACGCTCATCTGTTTAGGTGATAAAGCTCACAACGCAGCAGAGCTGTTGAAAGGGATAAAAGACCAGACTGATCAGTGGCTCTCCCCATTGAAACTTCAACCAGGTCTGGTTGTGTGCGATTATTGGTGTAACTTGGTGATGGCTTTCAAGCTTGGCAAGCTGGTACATGTTCAATGCATGGACCATGTGCTGGACATGGTTGTACAGCGGTTTTTAAAAACATACCCTGACTTGCCGGACCTACTTGCCAAGGAGTGTCATCGCCCATTTCCGAAAGTCAACTCAGGCTTTTGCCGGTCTGACAGCAGTGCTTTACTCTGCCTCATCACCAACTGATTTGTGACCTGCCCACATGCTGGACTTTGACCTTTCATATGTTGGCAGGCTAAGTGAGCAGCAGAGGGCAGTGGCTGATTTCCAGCTTGTGAATGCCCGGTGGAGTAACACTCAGCCCCCACACATAACAACTGCTGAGTGGGTATAGATTGCTGATATATGTGAGGTTCTTCCAAACTTTGAGTACTGCACCAAGATGGTGAGCGCAGATGATGCTATTATCAGCATAACCATCATGCTGCTCTGTCTATTACACTTTTGGCTGCAGAATCTGAAAGAGGAATCTTTGAATGCCAAGTAAGTGGCTATGGAGCAAGATTTGACAGTGGCTGATACCACACAGCGCAGCCTCACACCATATTCACAAGCCACATTGGATGATGACCAGGAAGAAGAGTAGGAGGTGGATGAGGAGGAACAGGAGTTTTTGGTCTGTGCAACAGAGGGGACTCCTAATCCCAGCTTCATGCCTGTCCAGCATGGATGGCCTGAAGAGGAGGAGGCAATGCGTCGTGAGGAGGAGATGATGGTAAGTGTTTGTCCTGGTGGGGACACTGAACGGTTGACTCTTTGTAGTCTGCCATACATGGCACAGATCATGTCCAGATGCCTTTCCCAAAACTCTTGTGTGAAAGACACTTTTTCCACCATGAAATACTAGCTGTGCACCTTTCTTGACCCACGGTACAAGGAGAAATTTTCTTCTCTCATCTTGAGGCAGACATGCCATTTTCAGTCCATGCATGCCAGAGGGCCATAGTTGAAGAGTTGCTGAAAAGAATACCCTCAGGCAACGCTGCTGGCAGAGGTACCTGCTCTTTTCTCTCACAAGGATTACAGGGAAAGCCGTAACTGTAGAAGAAATCAGCGCACATAGGGTCTTATCTCATGGACAAAATAAGCGATCTATTCAAATTGCATTAACCTGATAGATCTAATGTAATGACATATAGATCTCTTTGAGAATGTCAGCTGCAGCAGATCCATGGGTCCATAGGCGACCGTATCAAATGGAAGAAATGGAAAGTTTGTGGATATAATCTACGCTGCCAATTATTATACAAGGTCATAGATATCTAGATGAGAGAAAGTGGTTTTTATTTCAACGCGTTTCAAAATTCAGATGTCTTCTTCCTCAGGAACACAACCACATGTATACCAACTTCAAGTTCTAAATGCATTGAAATAAAAACCACTTTCTCTCATCTGGATATCTTTGACCTTGTATAATAATCGGCAACGTGGATTATATCCACAAACTTTCCATTTCTTCACAAGGATTACAGGGAAGGGACACGCACACCAGATGCAACTCAGGGGGAGAATGTCCACCAACTGGGCCATTTTCATAAAGCCATCACATCAGCAAGAGCTATCTGTGGGTGTAAGTATGACAAGGAGGGAGAAATTGACCAAAATGGAAGGAATACTTAAATGACCATACCAGTGTCCTTCCTGATTCTTCAGTACCCTTTAACTATTAGTTATCCAAGCTTCACACTTTTCCTGACCTCTCCTTGTACACCTTGGAGGTGCTTCCATGCCCTGCCGTGTGTTGTTTGAGTGGGCTTTTAGTTCGGCTGGTGCAATCATAACAGATAGACCCACATGCCTGTCAACTGAAGATGCAGACAGGCTGACTTTTCTAAAACTGAACAAGGGCTGGATTTCCTCTGAATTTGCAAGCCCTACGGATGACAGCAACCCAACATAAATGCAGCAGAAATGTTCTTTTTTTAAAGTTCTTTTGACGTCCATCCCTTACCATCCAAACCTATTTTGTTCTGGAAAGCATGTCCTACTCCTCCTGCTTCTGCAACAAGTACTTAGTGATCATCTATGTATACCCCACGTGGGTAATGTTTTTAAATTTGTAACTCTTTGTACATTGTGCATTGTACTCCTATCTCTAGCAATTAAGATAACTGCAAAATTTATTCTGAGATCCCAATCACAGTCTCTTTTGGCATTTATGATACAGACCCCTTGGGTAATTTTTGTAAACCTTTGTACATTATGCAAAGGTCAAACTTGTATTCCCTATCTGTATCTAATTATACAGTATGTGAGTCAAAAAGGCATGCATGCATGCATGTTCTCCATGCTGTTTGCATTTTGTTTTAGCACTTTCCCATCAATTCCAGCTTTTTTCTCAGGCCCTCAGACCTGTTTGTTGGGTCCAGCAGAATAATATTCGGCTTTCCCATTGACTTTGCAGTGGATTCGTTATTCAGTACGAATACACGGATATTAGAAATTATTCGTACCGATTTTACAGAATCCAAATATTTCATTATTCAATCATCACTAGTGGTCAGACATCCCACCTGCAGATCCATTTTAAAATTGGGATAAAATGAGAATAAAATTGCCCTGTCAGGGATAAAAGTTCCTCATTCTTCCAATTGGTGCGGTCAAGGCTGCCACTAGTAATTTCAGGGCCGTATGCTGGCCAAATTTTTGGACCCCTTTGAGACTCTGCCCAGATTCCACCCCAGCTCCACCTCTACCCCTCAAACCTTCCACAGTCCCACCGCCCACTCTTGGAAAAACTTCTGCACCACATCCTCACCAAATATTAACAGTTCCCATCAACCATATCACTTACATAGCCAGCAGCTTTTGTTTTGGCCAGAAGACTTTTTAAGCCGCCACCACCACGACAAGGCAGACTCTTGGTAGGGCCCTATTCTTCTATAACCTATTAAAAAAAATTAAAATATCCAATACACTTTTAGGTATATTTTTATTTATTTTTCTTAACGGGAATGAGTTACATAATTTTTATTAGAATGACCATTAATGCAACATACAAGGGACAAATACCGCCACACCATGACCAGACCATAAATTACCAGTTACCACCAAATAGTGACCAAACATTACCACATACAAGGGAGAAATGCAGGCACACCATGACCAGATCTCATATTACCATCACATAATGACAGAAAAATACCACATACAAGGAACAAATACTGCCACACCATGACCAGACCACATATTACTACCAAATAGTGACCGAATACTACAATACTGATCATTATTTAAAAAAACTACAATACTGTCATTATTCACAAGAGCTCTGTATTTACTGTCATCGTACAGGTAAAACAGTGATCACCGGTGACATTGTACATAGGAGCTTTGTATATAGTGTAAAGTGTACAGATAATACAGTGATTGTCAGTGACATTGTACATAGAAGCTCTGTATATAGTGTCAGGGTACAGGTAATACAGTGATCACCAGTGACATTATACACAGGAGCTGTATATAGTGTCAGTTTTCAGGTAATACAGTGATCTCAACAGTGACATTATACACAGGAGCTCTGTACATAGTGTTAGTGTACAGGTAATACAGGGATTGCAAGTGGCATTATACACAGGAGCTCTGTACATAGTATACAGTGTATATTGTCAGTGTACAGGTAGCGCATTGACTCACCAGTGAAATATCTAGCTGAAGTCCTTCATCTTTGCTTTTCTTTTTCATGTAGCACAGACCACCATCACTTTTTCCAGCCAGGACTTGTATCTGCATAAAATAACATAATTACATAGAGAACTAATTCCAGAGCACATTCTCCACTTTTTCCCTATCTTCAGTACTACACAGCTGAATACAGATGTGCACCCACCATTAATATATAAGTGGTTTTTATGCAACCCACCATTCCAAATATAAATTATAATCCACCACTGTGCCCCCACCAACTCTAAATAGCCACTTTCCCACCGAATATATATAAATTAATTAGCACCTGTACTCTTTCCCCCAATTCATAACCAGTCACTGCATCCTCAACGCCGCCCCACTCTGCATCTCCCACTCCCCCAATTCATTATAGTTACATGCCCCTTCTGCCCTAATTCATTGTCATCTCTTCTCTCTCTACCATCCCCACCCTCTATTCATTATGAACTGTTCTCCCCCCACGTTCAATACATTATTTACTCCCCTACCCTCAAAATTCATCATTATTTGCTCTTCCCCAGGTCATCATTTGCTCTCCCCACCCCCACCTTCAATTCATCATTTGCTGTTCCCACCCCTACCTTTAATTCACTAGCTGCCCTATGTCCCTCACCCTTAATTCATCATTTGCTGTCCTCCTCCTGTCTGTCTTCATCATTTGCTGTCCCTCATCCCCATCACTTCATCATTTGCAGTGCCCCTCCCCCCTCACTTCATCATTTACAGTCCCCCTTCCCCCTCACTTCATCATTTGTCATGCCCCTGACTTCATCATTCGCTGTCCTCCTCCCCGTCACTTCATTTGCAGTCCCCCATCTCCCTCACTTCATCATTTGCAGTCCCCCTCCCCCTACTTCATTTGCAGTGCCCCATCCCCTTCACTTTATTATTTGCAGTTCCCGTCCCCACTTCATCATTTTCTGTCCTCCTCTTGCCTCACTACATCATTTGCAGTCCCCTTCCCCCTCACTTCATCATTTGCAGTCCCTCTCCCCCTCACTTCATCATTTGCCATGCCCCTCACTTCATCATTTGCTGTTCTCCTCCCACCCCCGTCATCATTTGCAGTTCAAATTCCCCCCTCTCTTCATCATTCACTGTCCCCCTCCCCCTACTTCATCATTTGAAGTCCCCATCCCCTTCACTTCATCATTTCCAGTCCCTATCCCCCTCACTTCATCATTTGCAGTCTCCCTCACTTCATCATTTGACATCTCCCTCACTTCATTTGCTGTCCTCCTCCCCCTCACTTCATCATTTAAAGTACCCCATCCCCCTCTCACTTCATTATTCACAGTCCCTCTCCCCCATTTCATCATTTGCAGTCCCCCATACCCATCATTTCAGAATTTGCAGTCTCCCTCTCCCCACTTCATCATTTGGAGTCCCCCTACACCTCACTTCATCATTTGCAGTCCCCGTCAGACACACTTCATCACTTGCAGTCCCCCCTCACCCTCGCAGGCAGGCTCCTCTCTCCTCCTGTACCAGTCGTAACTTGTATTGTTTAAGATTACTTTACTCATTTTTATTATGTATACCCCTTTTCACATGTAAAGCGCCATGGAATATATGGCACTATAATAATAAATAATAATAATTTAATTCATTTTATAAAAAAAAATGTTTTTCATATTTGCCTCACAGACGATCTCCTGCAAGTGCAGATTTGCTACTGGCGTTCTCGTACATGTATGCCTCGTCACCTGAACTGAAGTTCAGAGAAGGCAGAGGGAGCTGAAGCTGTGCAGCCATCTAGGTAAGATGGGCGTGGAGCTCCGAGAAAGCTCCCAGGCCCCAGCACTGAGGTGTGCACCAGAGCGCACAGCACTTTAGTGCACAATGGGGCCCGGTGAGCAGAAGCATAAGAGGCAGGGTTCGGACCCCCCTCTGAACTGCTGCTCACCGGGCCCCATAGAGCAGTAAGGGCAGTAATGCCCTGATAGTGGCCCTGGATGAGATTTCCAATGGTTGGATTCCACCGATCAATAAATTACCACCTACCTAACCTGTGGATTGGTGATAACTAGAGTTGAGCGACTTTTGGTTTTTTAAGGTCGAGTTTCGTTTCGTGAAACCCGACTTTTCCAAAAGTCAGGTCGAGCAAGATCGGCCGATTATAGGGAAAAGTCGGGGTCGTCCCGAAACATGAAACCCAATGTAAGTCAATGGGGAATAAAAGTCGGCAGTGAGAGGAGGACAGGAAACACACCTACAGTGCTCATTTGAATGCCAAAAGCATCAATTGTTCTTACTTAAGCTGGTCAACCTTAATTAACTTCATAATACAAGTTACGCACTGAAAAATGGGGGTTATTTGGCTAAAGTTGTGGGGGGGTAGGGCTGGCTCCAGGTTTTCATGTGCCCTGGGCGAAAGAGCGCCCCTTTAACACATACCACAACTCATCATGCTCCGATACGGCAGAGAAATAGCGGTATAGTACAATGAAAAATACTTCACTTTTTACATCTCATGACGAGGCCCATCTATTTCTCCATACAGAATCATTGGTCCCATATAATGTTTGAAACAGTATATGATGAGCTCCACATAATGCTACAGTATATGTTGGTCCCCATGGATGAAGCTCCACTGTCTTATGGGCCCAAATAATGCTCCAAACATAATGGGCCCCATTTCTAATGCTCTAGTGTATAATGGTCCCTGTAAATGCTGTTCCAGTGTCTGATGTCCACCTTTGGAATGTTCCAGTGTATGGTGGGCCCCATCTATCATTCTCCAGAGTATAGTGCTCCCCAAAAATTGCTGTCCCAACATTGAAAACAATCAAATAAGTCTCCTCGCTAGGGAATCCCTGTACTAGTATTTCAACCTTGCAAGTGCTGTGATCCTGAGCAAGCAGGGGGGGCCCACTCGTTGGCGATGGCACTGGCACAGGGCCCCTGATAGTACGGTGGTGTGTCTGATGGCGGGTGGGCCGAACCTGCACTTTCATCTGCAGCTTCCTCTTTGTCACCGTGTAAGATGGAACTGTATATGGGAAGGGTAACCTGAGTTTCATCAGGGTCAGATTCAGGCCGTGTAGCGTGCGAGGGGAATGTAGTGGTCTGGGTCAATGTACCAGCAGATTCATCGAGCAGTGGCTGGGCATCAGTGCACTTGTGTCGCCCCCAGGAGTACGGTCGCCACAGTGGCATTACCTTCCTCCTAGGGAGTGTGATGTCATGCTTGGGAGCAACGAAGGATCTCTCTAGCAGGTTAACTGACTGGGCGGCGTGATTCCCACGAGTCATGACCCTCCAAACAGCGTTCATGAAGGCAAAGTGTTTGTTTTACGTG
This sequence comes from Dendrobates tinctorius, assembly GCF_039654945.1. Classification (NCBI taxonomy): domain Eukaryota; kingdom Metazoa; phylum Chordata; class Amphibia; order Anura; family Dendrobatidae; genus Dendrobates; species Dendrobates tinctorius. Next base: position 8,167,750 of record NW_027361672.1, read on the forward strand.
GGCAGTATGGTTGCAAAGCTGAATCTTAAAGGAATGTCCAGAAGGGCACCACCAGGAGTGGAGCCTACGGTTAAATTCGACTCCACCTGGGAAACCTCAACCATGCCAGCTACAGAACAGATGCACACACTGCAAGCTTAATTCCGTTAACGAACGAGACTCCGTCATGCCCCGCGGTCCGAGTCCGGCTTACTAGAGGGACACGTGAGGCTCTGGCATATGAGATTGGCCAATAACTGGTGTGTCATGCCCTTACATGTCCGTGGCTGCATGTGCGCTACACTGAAAAGGCCAGCGTTTGTCGCTTACAGGTGCAGATAACCCGCTGAACAACGTTAGTGATGGGGATCACTGATTACAATTATTACCCGCGAATGATGATTTCCCAGTAAGTGCAGGTCAACCGCAGTTCCGGAATTAGGCCTAACCGTCATTCCTGAAAAAATGAAAAACTTACGTGTGCAAACCACAGGTGCTGTAGCTTGCTTAACAGCTCGCCAGCCGTTCTCATGCCCAGTATGGATTACACGTGATTACACAAAGGTGAGAAAGGGTACCATATCCCCAGATAACATGTATGGATAGCTTACACATTCAAAACATATGTCTATACATCAGGAAGCAGGCTCAGATGGTGTTAGACCCAGTATGGCTTGCACGTGATTGCACAAAGGTGAGAAAGGGTACCGTATCCCAGGATAACATGTATGGATAGCGTACACATTCAAAATATATGTCTATACATCAGGAGGCAGGCTCAGACGGTGTTAAGCCCAGTATGGCTTGCACGTGATTGCACAAAGGTGAGAAAGGGTACCGTATCCCAGGATAACATGTATGGATAGCGTACACATTCAAAATATATGTCTATACACCAGGAGGCAGGCTCAGACGGTGTTAGGCCCAGTATGGCTTGCACGTGATTGCACAAAGGTGAGAAAGGGTACCGTATCCCCGGATAACATGTATGGATAGCGTACACATTCAAAATATATGTCTATACATCAGGAGGAAGGCTCAGACGGTGTCAGGCACAGTATGGATTTGACGGCCCAGACTACACAGCGGAGGAGCAGGGAGAGTTAAAGATTGCAAATGCTGGGGCCCTGCACAAGCAAGGGGGGCCCACTCGTGGGCGTCGGTACTGGCACTGGGCCCCTCATAGTACGGCGGTGTGTCTGATGGCGGGTGTGCACCACCACCGTCAGAGACACTTGATTGCACTATGAGGGACCCTGTGCCAGTGCCCGCGCCCAAGAGTCGGCCTACCCACCTGTCCAGGGCAACAGCACTCGCACGGTGTCGTGCGCTAGGTGGCGACCCTGGCCATGGGGCCGGAGGCAGCACAGTTAGGGAGTTTTAGAATGTGGCATATGTTGATGTTGGACATTCAGCTGATGCAAAAGGCGAAATAGGTCAAGTCCCAGGAAGAGGTGGACCAAAGCAAGCCATTTTTCTGTCACCCTATGTGTCATCAGGGGAAGGTGGGACAAAATCCTTGGAAACCCATGCATGGTTCATTTTAATGAAGGTTAGATCATCCACATTTTGGGTTGACAGACGGGTCCTTTTTTCTGTCAGGATTGATCCAGCTGCACTGAAGACTCTTTCCGATAGCACACTTGCAGCTGGGCAAGCGAGCTCCTGTAAGGCATATTGTGCCAATTCAGGCCAGGAGTCCAGTTTAGCAGCCCAATAGTCAAAGGGGAATGACCTGTGTGGGAGAACATCGATATGGGAGGAAAAGTAGTTTGTAACCATAGTTGACAACTGCTGTCTCCTGTCACTTTCCATCGATGCTGTATTACCAGTTGTGTGAGCGGTACTTGAAAAATCAGTCCACAACATTGTCATGAAACCCCTGTCTCCAATGCCACTTCTGCTTTGTGCACCATGAACACCTCTGCCAAGCTGCCCCCGGCCCGTACGGCTCGTGTGAGAACCATCACCGCTGCTGTGTGCTGGGAATGCCTCAAGCAACCGATTTACCAGAGTTGCTTGTTTATTAGCCAATATTAGGTCAAGGTTCTCCTGTGGCATGATGTTTTGTAATTTGCCTTTATAGCGTGGATCCAGGATGCTGGCCAACCAGTAGTCGTCATCGTTCATCATTTTGGCAATGCGGGGGTCCCTTTTTAGGATCCGCAAGTCATAATCTGACATGTGGGCCAATGTTCCCGGTGTCAATGATGCACTGCGAGTGCTGGTTGGAGGAGCACTTTCTGGCAAATCCACATCCCTCCAGTCACGCACAAACCCTGTACCAGACCTTGCCACGCCAACATTTTCACTTGCCCCACGAGATGCATCCTCCTCCCCTAAGTAATCATCCCCATCATCATCCTCCTCCTCCTCTTCTTCCTCCAACTCGTCCAGGAGAGGTCCCAGAGCAGACAATGGCTGAATGTCATCAAGGATTCCCTCCACCTCTTCCTCCTCGTCAACATTGGCTGCAGACGCCTGCTCCTTAATGTGCGTCAAAGTTTGCATGAGCAGACGCATAAGTGGGATGCTCATGCTTAGGATGGCGTCGTCTGCGCTTACCAGCCGTGTGCATTCCTCAAAACACTGAAGGACTTTACAGAGGTCTTTCAGCTTCGACCACTGCACACCTGTCAACTCCATGTCTGCTCACAAAGTGCCTGGCCGTGTATCCTCCCACAAATGCATTATGGCCTGCCTCTGCTCGCACAGCCGCTCCACCATGTGCAGGGTGGAGTTCCACCTTGTTGCAATGTCGATAATGAGGCGGTGGTTGGGAAGGTGGAGCAATCGCTGCAGCTTCTGCATACGAACGGAGTGTACAGGCGACCGGCGGATGTGCGCGCATAGTCTTCGCACCTTCTGGAGCAGGGCTGTTAACTCCGGATAATTTTTGAGGAAGCACTGCACCACCAGGTTCAAGGTGTGAGCCAAGCAAGGTATGTGGCTGAGTTTTGAAAGGGCTATGGCTGCCACAAAATTACGGCCGTTATCACTAACTACCTTGCCTGCCTCAAGATGTACACTGCCCAGCCATGACTCAGTTTGTCGCTTCAAGTACTCGGCCAGCACCTCGGCGGTGTGTCTGTCGCCCAAACACATCATCTGCAACACAGCCTGCTGACGCTTTCCACTAGCTGCTCGATAGGGGGACACCTCGTGTGCAACAGTGGCAGCTGCAGATGGAGTGCTCGTACGACTGCGCTCTGTGGACGAGCTTTCGCTTCTGGAGGAGGAGGAGGGTGGAACGCCTACAGCCAACTGTTTCCTATACCGTGGGCTAGGCAGCACTGTCCCACCACCGCTGTCCCCTGTGGACCCTGCATCCACCACATTAACCCAGTGCGCAGTGATGGACACGTAACGGCCCTGGCCATGCCGACTGGACAATGCATCAGTTGTGAGGTGCACCTTTCCACTCACTGACTGCTTGAGTGCATGGACAATGCGGTCTTTCACATGATGGTGGAGGGCTGGGATGGCTTTGCGAGAGAAGAAGTGGCGACTGGGTAGGTCATAGCGTGGTACTGCATAGGCCATGAGTTCGCGGAAAGCTGCGCTTTCCACCAACCGATAGGGCATCATCTCAAACGAGATTAGTTTGGCAATGTGGGCGTTCAAACCCAGTGTATGCGGATGAGAGACTGAGTACTTTCTTGACCTACTCATAGTGTCTGGGAGGGTGAGCTGGACTTGAGAGCTGCATATGGTGGAAGTAGCGGTGGACAGGGCGGACTGAGAGAGGGTTGATGATGGTGAAGGACTTGGTGTTCTTTCTGATGGCCTAGTTTCAGTATTTCGTTGATATAACAGTGGGATTCCTTGACTGCTGTGGCCTTGCAACGACACCTCAACATTTGCTGCTGTGCTAACCGGTGGGCTTACAGTGGGGGAAACAATGTAGCGTTGCTGACTACCTTCTTTGTGATCAGTTGCACATGTGGCACTTGAGGTTTGGTGTTGTGTCCACGCTTGCAAGTGCATGCTGGTTGAATGTCTAAGCATGCAACTGGTATTCAAATTTTTCAGATTTTTCCCTCGGCTAAAGGTCTTTGCGCACTTCTTACAGATAACCTTGGCCTGATCATGAGGATTTTGTTCAAAAAAGTGCCACACTGCACTCTTCCTACTTTGGCAGACATTTTGCGACCTAGCACGCTGTGATGTTTTGACCCTCTGGACAAGCTGTCCAGCAACTCTTTTGATTTTTGGAACCTGTCTTTGGAGTGCTCCGGGCCTGCCAGATAACAGCTGTTGCAATGTCGATGTCTGCTGTGGATGCTCCTCATCTGAGCTATTGGAAGCAGCACCCTCTTCCCCCAATGGATGCCAATCTGGGTCAACAACTCGGTCATCCATCACCTCCTCTTCAATGTCATGTGCACCTTCCTCTGTGTCACCATGTATGGTGGTATAGTGTGCGGGAAGGGGCACCTGAGTCTCATCAGGGTCAGAATCTGGCTCTGTACACTGCGAGGACAATGTAGTGCTCTGAGTGAATGTACCAGCAGAATCATCTATCAGCAGCTGTGCATCAGTGCACTCCATGTCAGATTCATCTTGGCCTGGGTAATTCACCATTCCACTTGATAATCCAGGCATGGTATGTGAAAACAGCTCCATGGAGTAATCAGTAGTATGGCCTGCGTCATCCTTCAATCTTGGTTGGGGTGAAGGACACAAGGAAAGGTGTGGTTCATGAACATGAGCCTCCAATGACGACTCAGTGCTTTTACTTTTTACAACTGAAGAAGAGGAGGCGATAGAGCTGGAGGCTGAGTCAGCAATGTAAGACAAAACTTTTTCCTGATGCTCTGGCGTTAAAAGCGGTTTGCCAACTCCTAGAAAACTAAGCCTTCGAAGCCTTATGGAGCCAGACGATGACGCAGGCTCAACACCTCCTACATTCGGTCCTATTTTGCTTTTGCCACTACCATCAGATCCACCACCAACACCATCATTACCAGCTGCCAACCCCCGCCCAATTCCACTGCCTCTTCCACCAGCCTTCCTCATTTTTGGTAGAAATGTAGACAAAATCCAACAAACTATATAGTAATGTAAAACAAGGTACAAGGTGTCTATAGGACAGGGGACATTTAGACTTTCTGCAGACACTTGTGGACACTGGACACTTGGATTGTGTGAGGCCCACTGAATATCAGAGCGCTATGTCACAGGCTCGATGGCACAGGTGTGAAAAAAGTGACTACAGGATAAGGGAGATTTTGAATTTCTGCAGACACTTGTGGACACTGGACACTTGGATTGTGTGAGGCCCACTGAATATCAGAGCGCTATGTCACAGGCTCGATGGCACAGGTGTGAAAAAAGTGACTACAGGATAAGGGAGATTTTGAATTTCTGCAGACACTTGTGGACACTGAACACTTTTGGATTGTGTGAGGCCCACTGAATATCAGAGCGCTATGTCACAGGCTCGATGGCACAGGTGTGAAAAAAGTGACTACAGGATAAGGGAGATTTTGAATTTCTGCAGACACTTGTGGACACTGGACACTTTTGGATTGTGTGAGGCCCACTGAATATCAGAGCGCTATGTCACTGGCTCGATGGCACAGGTGTGAAAAAGGGACTACAGGATAAGGGAGATTTTGAATTTCTGCAGACACTTGTGGACACTGGACACTTTTGGATTGTGTGAGGCCCACTGAATATCAGAGCGCTATGTCACAGGCTCGATGGCACAGGTGTGAAAAAAGTGACTACAGGATAAGGGAGATTTTGAATTTCTGCAGACACTTGTGGACACGGGACGCTTGGATTGTGTGAGGCCCACTGAATATCAGAGCGCTATGTCACAGGCTCGATGCAGCAGGTGTGAAAAAAGTGACTACAGGATAAGGGAGATTTTGAATTTCTGCAGACACTTGTGGACACTGGACACTTTTGGATTGTGTGAGGCCCACTGAATATCAGAGCGCTATGTCACAGGCTCGATGGCACAGGTGTGAAAAAAGTGACTACAGGATAAGGGAGATTTTGAATTTCTGCAGACACTTGTGGACACTGGACACTTTTGGATTGTGTGAGGCCCACTGAATATCAGAGCGCTATGTCACAGGCTCGATGCAGCAGGTGTGAAAAAAGTGACTACAGGATAAGGGAGATTTTGAATTTCTGCAGACACTTGTGGACACTGAACACTTTTGGATTGTGTGAGGCCCACTGAATATCAGAGTGCTATGTCACAGGCTCGATGGCACAGGTGTGAAAAAAGTGACTACAGGATAAGGGAGATTTTGAATTTCTGCAGACACTTGTGGACACTGAACACTTTTGGATTGTGTGAGGCCCACTGAATATCAGAGCGCTATGTCACAGGCTCGATGGCACAGGTGTGAAAAAAGTGACTACAGGATAAGGGAGATTTTGAATTTCTGCAGACACTTGTGGACACTGGACACTTTTGGATTGTGTGAGGCCCACTGAATATCAGAGCGCTATGTCACTGGCTCGATGGCACAGGTGTGAAAAAGGGACTACAGGATAAGGGAGATTTTGAATTTCTGCAGACACTTGTGGACACTGGACACTTTTGGATTGTGTGAGGCCCACTGAATATCAGAGCGCTATGTCACAGGCTCGATGGCACAGGTGTGAAAAAAGTGACTACAGGATAAGGGAGATTTTGAATTTCTGCGGACACTTGTGGACACGGGACGCTTGGATTGTGTGAGGCCCACTGAATATCAGAGCGCTATGTCACAGGCTCGATGCAGCAGGTGTGAAAAAAGTGACTACAGGATAAGGGAGATTTTGAATTTCTGCAGACACTTGTGGACACTGGACACTTTTGGATTGTGTGAGGCCCACTGAATATCAGAGCGCTATGTCACAGGCTCGATGGCACAGGTGTGAAAAAAGTGACTACAGGATAAGGGAGATTTTGAATTTCTGCAGACACTTGTGGACACTGGACACTTTTGGATTGTGTGAGGCCCACTGAATATCAGAGCGCTATGTCACAGGCTCGATGGCACAAGTGTGAAAAAAGTGACTACAGGATAAGTGGAGATTTTGAATTTCTGCAGACACTTGTGGACACTGGACACTTTTGGATTGTGTGAGGCCCACTGAATATCAGAGTGCTATGTCACAGGCTCGATGGCACAGGTGTGAAAAAGTGAATTGTAGAATTGGGCAGAATAGGAATCTCCCTAGAGTGTAGGTCTGTAAGAACGGAGCAAGTCCTCCACTTATCATTCCACAGTGACACACAGATAGCTTCACTGTGGCTGTGATAACAGCCGTTACACGGTACTGTGTGAGGAGCGTACACCGCTGTATGGTGTGAATAAATGCATGCTCAGTACCTCAGCAGGACAAAAAAAAAATTGGGATTGCTTTTAAAAAAGCAGTTTGCAGAGCAGTGGGGAAACAGCAATGCAGCTGTCAGGAAGCCTTAGAAGGCAGCCTAACAACCAACACCGCTGATCCACCACAATATAGCCTCCCCTTGCACTGCACACACAGTGACTGGTGTGTTGTACAGGCACAATCGCTAGCAGCAGAAGCAGTTTTTTTTTCTTCTTCCCTGCCTAACGCTCTCCCTACAGGATCAGCAACCTCTCCCTATGCTAAGATCGGCAGAAGTAAGATGGCGGTCGGCGTGCACGCCCTTTTATAACCCCTGTGACGCCCACCAAAGCAAGCCAATCACTTGCATGCCCTTCTGAATGATGGTGGTGACCCCTGCCTATGTCATCACGTTGCCCACAGTGTCCGTGGATCCTGATTGGCTGAAAAAGAGCGCAAAACAAACTTTTGAAACGCGACTTTGGCGCGTAAGTCGCCGACCTCGTGGCCGACCTCATCCTAGGGTCGGGTTTCGTTTCATGAAACCCGACTTTGCCAAAAGTCGGCGACTTTTGAAATTTTTCGACCCGTTTCGCTCAACTCTAGTGATAACTTCTTTTTATCAAAGAACCCTTTAATGCAAATTACTGTCACTGTACATCCCAGTTACGGTGGCGCACAGTAGATGTGCATGAGCCGACTGTGTTTTAAAGTCGATGCTCTACTATTAATGGGATCACGGCTAACAAGTATCTGCAAATAGCTGTAAGATGGGCCCTAAGAGACCATTTTTCCTGTGGGCCCAAGGCAGCCATGTTTTACATGACGAACTATTGCAAATTTTGGAGTACTTTAGATTCCTGGGAAAATTCAGAAAATAAGGTAATTTCAAATTTTAATTGATTCGCTCTAGATTTTACAGCAAATTTATATGAATAATATCAAATATTTTCCATAATTGTAGATTGTAATACTTTAGAAAATTGTTTTCCAGATTGGGTTCCACAAAGTAAGCAGATTCTCACTAATGGTCCTGCTATAAATTCAGTATGTGAATATATGGCGAATGACTGTCTTAGCAAGACTTTAGAAGGTCTGCCAGTCAATACTTGGATGATACAAGGTATTGCATACAAGTGTTTATCAATTTACTGAGCAATTATATAAGGCAATGAAACTATCTGTTTATGTCTGAAATTTGACATATTGTTTCTTTTGTTCTCTGTACATACACATTTATAGAAATTTTGGAAACTCTACACTAGCACATTAGCTGGCCAATTACTATGTTGCTTACTAATTGACCAAGTATCCTTTTGCTTACAGCACCACTCCAGCATTTTTAATTTAATTTGCCACTAGATTGGTGTCACTAATCTAAGTTTTGTTTCCCTAGTATTATAGTCATCACCCGCTGTCTTCATCTGTTATAGATGCTACTTACAGTGTTTGCTGGGCGATCTGGATGTCACTATTCAGTACAAGTCTATGAGAGCCAGAACAAGGCTCTTTTAGAATCACATTGAGAGTTTCTGACCGTTACTTCTCACTTTCGGTCAATCAGACGTTGTTGTTATAAGAAGTGTGAGACTGGCAAATTTAATGCTAGAATCAAGGAACTTAGATTAATGACACTGCACCACTACGGAGATAAAAGAAAAACACTTGATTGGTGCTTTAACACTGACTGCATGCAATTTGTTAGTCACTCAATGTACTGTTATGAAGTCTCTAGAGATTGGCAAGCCCAAACCGTAAAGTTTGGGGTCCATACAGAACACTTAGTGTTCGTGCACGCACCCTGAACATGGATTCCTCCAGGAAGTCTGTGTTACTGTACGGGTTCAGGAGCCCGAACATTGGGTGTTTCCCATGCAGTCATCTGCATGACAGTGCGAGAAATACTGGCGGCTCTGATCGGTGGTAAGATCATTACCGCCGGTCAGAGAGCTGCAGTTCCTATGGTGTTAGAAGACAGCATGAGTCAGCAGCTGTGACCGGCGGTAAAAAAGTTACAGTTTTGATTTGACTCAACTATCAAACTTAGAAATCCAAATTTATGGATCCATGTAAAACATTGGACTGCACTCAGAGGCTCTCCGTGTGCTGACTGATTTTCATGTATATTTGATAGAAGATTGAAAAAATTTCTTGAATGTAAAAAAACTGAGGAAGAACTGATGGTAATACATGACACTGACCAAACACTGATGAAAATCTGATCCAAAACAATGAAAAAAATCATGTACAAGTTTTTTGTTTAAATAATAAATATCTCAGCCACAGCGCTAGCGCTATAGTCTACTCAGCTGCAGAATATTAGGATAATACCACAAAATTACTCCAAATAAATAAATAATTAAAAGTTTTAATATTTGCGCTCAGAGATAGACTTTTAAATATACTAAACTCACTCCTCAAATAGAAGTGGAAAACTAAGTAGCCAACCTAGATTGCAACCTTCAGTTAGCGATGAGGGTCAGGCACCGCCTACTTGACTCTTTACAAAAAACTTCAAAAATTGGAAAATAAAAGAGAATTTTTTAAAAAAACAAATTATGCCACGTATGCAAAGTTCACCATAGGGCTAAGGAAAATAAAAATTGTCCATATAACAAAGAAAAAGAGTCAGAAATACCTTGAGATTAGCTTCTTTGATCTGATGGTGCTTAGCAGTCCAGGTCCTGTGCATAGGAGGTTCCAATAAAACGACAACGATAATATTAATGAAGTCCAGAATAATGTCACCATGTGAGGAGAAGGGTTTGATGCTATAGGTTGCGGACGCTTGTCCCGGCCGGAGACAGGCGTCCTCTCTGCAGTGCGCCCTCCTGGGCTCAAGGCGGTAACGGCGCACGCCGAGAAAAGCTAACAAGGTCCGCAGGGCCTTGTGTGACGTCACAGTCACGTGATCACTCACGTGACTAGCTATGGAGAGCGGTGAAGCTCAAAAAAACATCCGACGCGTTTCTGAATCAACGGATTCCTTCATCAGGGATACTCCATAGCGAATAGATAGCATTTATATACCCTTCACCTTCAGAGGTTCTAATTTAGACATTGAAAGCAAAAAGTTCAATTTCACTATTAAGCCCATTAGGCATCAGAGTGTCCATCATAAAAATCCATCTACTTTCTTCTTTTGACATCTGATGGATGAAGTTGCCTCTCCTCCAACTTCTATTAACCACTTTGATGCCTGTCACTAATGTGCCTCTTATAAGACCCCCATGATTAATTAAAAAATGATTGGAGAGGGGATGACCGCTGAATTTGTTCTTAATATTCCTCAGATGTTCCGCTATCCTTATATACAATGGACGTATGGTCCGGCCAATATATAATTTGCCACATGGGCAGGTTATTCCATATATGACCCCCTTAGTTTCACAGGTTATGAAGTCCTTAATTTTGACCTCCCGAGATTTATTTGAAATAGACAATTGCTTTCTAAGACCTAATTTTCTACAAGGTCCACATTTATTGCATGGAAAAAACCCTTTTGGGGGTGTGTGAACATGTACATGACTCGTCAACATAGGTTTAGGAATAGAGGGGGCTATTATATTACCGAGATTATTTGCTTTCCTAAAAACAAACCTAGGATAAACTGGTAACTTTTCACCGATCACTTTATCATTTTTTAATATATTCCAGTGTCGGTTAACAATCTTTCTAAGGATTTTACTGTTAGCATTATACTGTGTAATAATAGGAATATCTTCCATAATCGAACACTCGGTATTTTTCTTTTGTTGTATCAGTAGATCCTCTCTCGGCATTTTCCTAACAGTCTCCTTGATTTCACCCAGGGCCTTAATGTCATACCCCTTTCGGACAAATTTATTAGTCAGAAATGCCGCCTCCTTGTCAAAATCTTGTATTCTAGAGCAATTCCTATGCGCCCTAATGAGTTGGCTTTTAGGTACATTCACAAGCCAGCTTGGAAGGTGGCAGCTGTCCAGAGAAATGAAATTATTAGAATCTGTTGGTTTATGAAAAACCTGAGTCTCTATGTGATCATTTTCAATAAAAATTTTCAAATCTAAAAAGTTAATCTCTTTATGACTGGTGGTGGCTGTAAATGTTAAAAAATATTGATTTTTATTTAATTCATTTAAAAATTCTCCCAATAAAATAGGCCCACCAGACCAGATGAAGACAATGTCGTCTATGAATCTCTGCCATAGGACCAGGTTCTTCCGTAGGGAACCTCCCGGGTAAATGATTTCTTGTTCCCACTTGCCTACATACAGATTAGCATAACTCGGGGCGAACCTGGTCCCCATGGCAGTCCCCCACTGCTGGGAGTAGTAGTGCGCCCCAAATCGAAAAAAGTTGTGAGTTAAAATAAAATAAATACAGTCTAAAATAAATTGAACCTGGTCGTCCGGTAAATCACCGTCCTTAATCATAAAGTGTTTTACTGATTCACACCCTTTGTCGTGTTGAATGACAGTATATAAAGAGGCAATGTCTAAGAATTTTGAAAAATATTGAATGGCAAAATCATTACATTTTGGGGACATTAGACATTGCTAATCTGTATGTAGGCAAGTGGGAACAAGAAATCATTTACCCGGGAGGTTCCCTACGGAAGAACCTGGTCCTATGGCAGAGATTCATAGACGACATTGTCTTCATCTGGTCTGGTGGGCCTATTTTATTGGGAGAATTTTTAAATGAATTAAATAAAAATCAATATTTTTTAACATTTACAGCCACCACCAGTCATAAAGAGATTAACTTTTTAGATTTGAAAATTTTTATTGAAAATGATCACATAGAGACTCAGGTTTTTCATAAACCAACAGATTCTAATAATTTCATTTCTCTGGACAGCTGCCACCTTCCAAGCTGGCTTGTGAATGTACCTAAAAGCCAACTCATTAGGGCGCATAGGAATTGCTCTAGAATACAAGATTTTGACAAGGAGGCGGCATTTCTGACTAATAAATTTGTCCGAAAGGGGTATGACATTAAGGCCCTGGGTGAAATCAAGGAGACTGTTAGGAAAATGCCGAGAGAGGATCTACTGATACAACAAAAGAAAAATACCGAGTGTTCGATTATGGAAGATATTCCTATTATTACACAGTATAATGCTAACAGTAAAATCCTTAGAAAGATTGTTAACCGACACTGGAATATATTAAAAAATGATAAAGTGATCGGTGAAAAGTTACCAGTTTATCCTAGGTTTGTTTTTAGGAAAGCAAATAATCTCGGTAATATAATAGCCCCCTCTATTCCTAAACCTATGTTGACGAGTCATGTACATGTTCACACACCCCCAAAAGGGTTTTTTCCATGCAATAAATGTGGACCTTGTAGAAAATTAGGTCTTAGAAAGCAATTGTCTATTTCAAATAAATCTCGGGAGGTCAAAATTAAGGACTTCATAACCTGTGAAACTAAGGGGGTCATATATGGAATAACCTGCCCATGTGGCAAATTATATATTGGCCGGACCATACGTCCATTGTATATAAGGATAGCGGAACATCTGAGGAATATTAAGAACAAATTCAGCGGTCATCCCCTCTCCAATCATTTTTTAATTAATCATGGGGGTCTTATAAGAGGCACATTAGTGACAGGCATCAAAGTGGTTAATAGAAGTTGGAGGAGAGGCAACTTCATCCATCAGATGTCAAAAGAAGAAAGTAGATGGATTTTTATGATGGACACTCTGATGCCTAATGGGCTTAATAGTGAAATTGAACTTTTTGCTTTCAATGTCTAAATTAGAACCTCTGAAGGTGAAGGGTATATAAATGCTATCTATTCGCTATGGAGTATCCCTGATGAAGGAATCCGTTGATTCAGAAACGCGTCGGATGTTTTTTTGAGCTTCACCGCTCTCCATAGCTAGTCACGTGAGTGATCACGTGACTGTGACGTCACACAAGGCCCTGCGGACCTTGTTAGCTTTTCTCGGCATGCGCCGTTACCGCCTTGAGCCCAGGAGGGCGCACTGCAGAGAGGACGCCTGTCTCCGGCCGGGACAAGCGTCCGCAACCTATAGCATCAAACCCTTCTCCTCACATGGTGACATTATTCTGGACTTCATTAATATTATCGTTGTCGTTTTATTGGAACCTCCTATGCACAGGACCTGGACTGCTAAGCACCATCAGATCAAAGAAGCTAATCTCAAGGTATTTCTGACTCTTTTTCGTTGTTATATGGACAATTTTTATTTTCCTTAGCCCTATGGTGAACTTTGCATACGTGGCATAATTTGTTTTTTTAAAAAATTCTCTTTTATTTTCCAATTTTTTAAGTTTTTTGTAAAGAGTCAAGTAGGCGGTGCCTGACCCTCATCGCTAACTGAAGGTTGCAATCTAGGTTGGCTACTTAGTTTTCCACTTCTATTTGAGGAGTGAGTTTAGTATATTTAAAAGTCTATCTCTGAGCGCAAATATTAAAACTTTTAATTATAAGTTTTTTGTTTACAATAAAAATCAGTGACATCTAAATGTGACCTGAACCCAGAAAGTGATTAGAGGTAGCCTATCACTTCAATCATGCTGCCAAAACCAAACCATCTGTGGACAGTGCCAGAAATAGTATCATCTCTTGCTATAGTCCTAGGCCATGTCTTTAATATATATTTTTCCCAAAAAATGCTATAGCACTTCAGAAGTAAAACATGCCTAGTTGTAATCATGCAACCAGGCTCTGATTCATGCTGCCCATAAATCAACTGACAAGTTCCCTTTAAATGTTGTGATAAAGTAAGACCTCCTTCACACGTCCTGGTGATTCTGTTACAAGCAAAACTAGTACTGGTGAGATCCATTATCCATGTACATGTGCCATCAATATGAAGGTATGTGATATGTATATGTTTCCTCTGTCCGTGTCCTTGTATCCCTGTGTCTCCATTCATGTGGCATCTGTGTGCCATCCGTGTGTCTGTCTGACACGTACTGACTAGAGTTGAGCGACTTTGGTCAGATCGGGTTTCATGAAGCAAAATTAGTTTCAGATGAAACTCGTCCGACTAGGGCAAAAAAAGTCGGAGTTTCGTCCGAAACCCGACCCCAATGCAAGTCAATGGGGAATAAAAGTCGGCATTGAGTGGATGACGTTCATCCGCTCAATGCCGACTTTTATTCCCCAATGACTTGCATTGGGGTCGGGTTTCGGACGAAATTCCGACTTTTTTTGCCCTAGTCGGACGAGTTTCTTCTGAAACAAATTTTGTTTCATGAAAGCCGATCCGACCAAAGTCACTCAACACTAGTACTGACACCTGGGAAAAGCAGTGCAGTTAGCTTGCCCCAGCCACCGGCTGCTGTCACCTGGTCTCCCTGTAATTAGTGCAACCAGGCGACAATGGGGGGAGTTGTATTCAGCACCCGCTATGTACATTATGTGTAAGATGAAGAATTAATTTAATGAAATGGCATGGGCTCCCATGTAATTTTGATAACCAGCAGAGGAAAAGCCCATGGCTGGGGTTAAGGTTGATGATTGCTTATCCTTTACTGATTAGTTACCGGGGACCCCAGAAAAAAAATGGAGTATGGTTATAAATTCTAACCAGCAAAGGCTAACCAGACAGCTGTGGGTTAATATTAATAGCCTGGGAAGGGGCCAGGGATATTGACCCCCCCTCCCAGACTGCCAACATTATCCCTTAACCGCCACAGAAATGGTACATTAATAAGCTGCAGCAGATATGGAGCTTAGCCTCACTCTTCCCACTTGCCCTGGTTTGGTGACAAGTGAGGTAATAGGGTTGGAGTTGATATCAGCTTTTCTTTGTCAGCTGACATCAAGCCTAGGAGTTAGTAACGGAGAAGCATCTATAAGACACCCATATTACTAAACCAATAGTCATATTGAAAAAAACGTGCGGCTGAGAGCTAATGTTGGTAGCTGACATGTACGCACCACCATTGAATACAATGGTTGTGCATGTGTCCACATTTGCAGTCCTTTTAAAATGGACTGCATACAGATGCAAAAAAGGATGTATGAAGGAGCGCTAACGCTAATTTCACACTAGCATTTCCTGGAGCTGCACGCGGCCGCCGTGAAGCTTCGCCCATGGGTGCATTACACTGCATGCGACCTGTGTACCCTATCTTTAGCATTAGGTAGGCAGGCCATGCGCTGGTATGCATTTGCCGGCGCATGCATCCTTTTGACGGTGCGCCGATTGCACCAAAATGCAATACGGTGCGTTTGGCAGAGCTGACCGGAGAAGGCGGGGCCATGGGTGGAGCTTCACGGTGGCCGTGCGCAGCTCCAGGAAACGCTAGTGTGAAACTAGCCTAAGAGAGTATGAATTTATCAGTATTATAGTATTATTTGCCTTGTTTGCTTATGTTAAAGAAATAAATCATTTTGCATTAAGAATATATGTAAGTCACACTAACTGGCCTTCCGTCAAATACATTGATCCACTACCAGGCAATATTGTCTTGATAATTCAAATTCTCCTCCACTAATCTGGTCTATGGCATTTTTTCTATGACTAATAGGAAAATTTAGTGTTCAGTGACCCTTTCATAGAAGTAATCAGAACATTTTCCATTGCTAGCTTTTGACTTTATACAATACGCAACCTGAAAGAAAATGCACACTTTGCTAATCATTGCTTTCAATGATAACATTCTAGAGGAGCTTTCAACCTGAGCAACTCAAAATTGATGAGATAGCAGTAATTATTTTCAGATCAATTAATGGACCGTTACTTGAACATTCAATTAGTCAATAGGAATCTGGGAAGTGGATGTCATTGATAAGACTACAGAATATAAAGAATTCAATTGTTCATTTGTTATTTAAAATAATGAAAAGAATAAAAGAATTAGTCTGAAATGCAAAGCACGATCATTTTATGGAAGTTCTGGGGCTTTTGAAATAATGTAAAATTTAACTATTGGAAAAAGTAAGTGTTCTTTTTCTTGAACTCTATATATTAAAATTCTTTTAAGTAGATGCCAAGTTCACTGATACATGACATTGAGGTATTATGCAGCTCTGCAACACTATGAAAGACATTGTGCAAATGCAGAATTTATGGTACCCTAAGTGACTCAATGGAAATTGACAGAACATCTGCTTAATTGAATCTATTCAAAGTCGTGCAGACAGCAATTCAAATGAACTAATGACCTTATTATATTTTAACCTCTCTCAGTGGTGGGGCAGTACAAGGCAAAAGCAAATGAGTCCTGCATTGACATGTTAAGAGAACTATACCACAACATCCAACATGAATTTACAAATCGATTTAAAATACAATTCAATAAATAAAGGAGCAGAGAAAAAATGAGTAAGCGAAGTGAAAAATGTCAAGACGTAAAAAGAGAATGACTTGTAAAGTAATTTGTGCTATTCTTCTAGTTGCAGTATAATAGAGAGGACGGTACAGAATTAATGCATTTACTATAGTTACAGGAATAAGTAATTCAGAGAATTTCTGATCTTTTTTTTAAATTACATAATAACATTTTACTTTTTTTTTTTTTTTTTACATAAAACGTATTTAAACATTTTAAACAAAAACAGAAAGCCATAATGTCCTAGTCACATTGTTACTTGTATTATTGGCCTCGATGTCCACACATTTCCTCATAACTAGACTAAATAGACGAGGGAACTGATATGACACTTAGCTTCTGTCTTGTTCCTACCACTACATCATGAAGCCGCTCTGGCAAGTCTTACCCAGAAAAGTCTGGCCACCCAGATTTTGTTTACTTAAAACAACAGTTAAAGAGAATCTGTCATGGCAGATAATGCTAGATGGAAGTAGCAGGATTGGAAGCGTTTCTGCTCTCTCCGGAATATGGCGCAATTAGCCAATTAGCGTTATGATAAAATTGTAGGTTTATTGCCAACCCGTACCATACATAAATAATCATTTTTTTGTATGGTTGTCGTAAAGAAGGAGTCAGTGGACTCCGAAACACGTTAACAATGCAACTACAATTTTATCACACCACTAATTGCATCGTATTTCAGAGAGCGCAGAAACAATTGTAATCCTGCTACTAAAATCTACTGTTTCATAGAAGCTGCTGCATCTGGTTTTCAGGCTCTATAAGTGTTGTGTCTCACACAACCTCATAAGGTGAGCGGTTCTACCTTTAATTATCAACCTTTTAACGGGGATAAGACCTTATTGTGCTCTTTGCATTTCTTTACAATATGGCAGATAAACTCGGCATATAAAAGTCAGCGACCCATAACTTGGAAGCCAGCAATTCTGATACTGTCTGAAAGGTTACTTTTAGACATAATGTGGCCCTGCCAAAAATCAAAACTGGGCCACTAGATCCTAATATATTACACCATCACACAGAAATATTAAGATTTACATTAGATTATTTCAGAACATTAATCAAGCTTGATTGACTATATTGAAAGACAAAAGGGATGGAACACAGACACACACACAGAAACACACATACACCTATGAACTATCGTCTGTGCTGCCAGTAATAATAAATGTGGATAACACACACACACTATATATCTGAATCAAACCTTGAATGTTACACACACATCAGTATATAATACATATAAACTGGATGTTACACACACATATGTATATATAGATATTACACACATATGAATTTACACATAGCATATACTGACAGGTACATAAATATACATAGAGAAATACACATATGTATATACACTGAGCACACACATATCTATACAGAACACATACTCACACACATATGTATATACAGAGCACTAACATAAACATGTATACACAGAGCTCATACACACATGTAAACACAGAGCACATACATACACACTATAAAGGACATGCCTCTCTCCTTATGTGTAATCTCACTAGACTCATGCAGGAAACGTGACCTCAACTCACATGTGTCATGATCCATGCGGGATCATGTCAGATAAGAGCACTGGTAACATTTTTTTTTCTCTATCTAAGCTTTGTGCTTTGAGATAGTTTTGCCCCTGTGGCCAATATGGTCATTGCACTGTGTGCTTAGAGATAGTTTTGCCCCGGTGGCCAGTATGGTCATTGCACTGGTGTTTTTAGAGAAAGTTTTCCCCCGGTGGTGGTTAGTGTAATTGCACGGGAATCACTAACAGGTGTGTTTACTCAATAAAGGTGTGTCAGTTGTTCTTACTCACATTGGTGATATTGTTGGTCTTTTCCAACCATGCTGGGTGAAGGAAGGAGCTGAGGAGAGTCCAAGACAGCTCTGTCAGAGTCCTGGAGTGGCAGCTATGGTGTCAGCGAGGAGTTTGTGTAATGCATGGTGGAG
The DNA here is from genome assembly GCF_039654945.1 of Dendrobates tinctorius. Classification (NCBI taxonomy): domain Eukaryota; kingdom Metazoa; phylum Chordata; class Amphibia; order Anura; family Dendrobatidae; genus Dendrobates; species Dendrobates tinctorius. The sequence continues at coordinate 8,186,322 of NW_027361672.1, forward strand.
TGGCAGCTATGGTGTCAGTGAAGAATTCTTGCAAAGCTTGGTGGAGTAGCAGCTATGGTGTAGAGCTGCACTCAGTTGCTGGACTCTTTTGCTGGAAGCTACACTCAGGTGCTGGACTCCATTGCTGGACAGCTACACCCAGGAGTTGGACACGGTGGGAGGAAGATGCACTCAGGTGTTGGACTCTGTTGCCTCAGTGCATCAGAGCAAAGCTAAGTGTTTCCCTGCTTGTCACTTTTCCTCATGTTGGTGTTAGTACAGCGGTGGGGCCAGTGCCTGCACCACCCAGCTCCCTAGTAAGGAATAGGTGTAGGGTGTGCTAGGGTGACAGGTATCCTGATCAGCGACAGGTGAGGAGCCTGTATAGGGAACGCTAGGAGTGTTAGGGACACTGACTCAGGGGAGTGCAGGAGGTCTCCACATCCCCGTTCCCTATCGCAGGACCCACCATTGTAAATGTTTCCCTATCCCCTGTGTCTTGTTGTGTTAGTTACCGGCCTGTGGGCCGCGTCACACTGGACAATTACATGTGCCGTGTCCTGTTGTATTAGTTACCGGCCTGCTGGTCGTGTCACACAGGATGGGGCACGTGACATCAGGATGCCTGTCACCCAGCACACCCTACACCTATTACTTACTAGGGAGCTGGGTGGTGCAGGCACAGGCCCCACCGCTGTACTAACACCAACATGAGGAAAAGTGACAAACAGGGAAACACTTAGCTTTGCTCTGATGCACTTGCTCCAGGCAACAGAGTCCAACACCTGAGTGCATCTTCCTCCCACCGTGTCCAACACCTGGGTGCAGCTGTCCAGCAATGGAGTCCAGCACCTGAGTGCAGCTTCCAGCAAAAGAGTCCAGCAACTGAGTGCAGCTCTACACCATAACTGCCACTCCATCCAGCTTTGCAAGAATTCTTCACTGACACCATAGCTGTCACTCCACCATGCTTTACACGAACTCCTCACTGACACCATAGAGTCCAGCACCTGAGTGCAGCTTCCAGCAAGAGTCCAGCAACTGAGTGCAGCTCTAAACCATAGCTGCCACTCCACCAAGCTTTGCAAGACTTCGTCACTGACACCATAGCTGCCACTCCACCATGCTTTACACAAACTCCTCGCTGACACCATAGCTGCCACTCCAGGACTCTGACAGAGCTGTCCTGGACTCTCCTCAGCTCCTTCCTTCACCCAGCATGGTTGGAAAAGACCAACAATATCACCAACGTGAGTCAGAACAACTGACACACATTTATTGAGTAAACACACCTGTTAGTGATTCCTGTGCAATTACACTAACCACCACCGGGGGGAAAACTATCTCTAAAAACACCAGTGCAATGACCATACTGGCCACCGGGGCAAAACTATCTCTAAGCACACAGTACAATGACCATACTGGCCACCAGGGCAAAATTATCTCTAAGCACAAAGCTTAGAGAGAGAAAAAAAAAGGTTACCAGTGCTCTTATCTGACATGATCCCGCATGGATCATGACAACATGATGGTCTCATGACTATCATGTCACCAAAGGTCCTGCTGCATTTTTATCATCAGTAACTACACTGATAATGAAAAACTGGTATTATCAGTGCAGTTTCTGCTTGTAAGTGATGGACACAAAGAGAAGTGACTGCAGTGCGGCAGCTTCTATCATCGCCATCACACTTCTTCTGTCACCGCTGCAGCACATCATCTGTCTTCGCTACCACACAACTTTTCTGGCACTGCCGCCCATTTCACTGAAATCCCAAGGGGAATGATGATATAAACTATGGGGAGTGACTGCAGGGCCACATCTTGATGATGTCCTATTTGAGACTCCCCTAAAGTTAAACATCATAGGAAGTAAAGAGAGAAAAAAACAATAGATTAGCTATAAAGAGATTACAGGAGGGAATTTTCAAATAAACCAAATAGCAAAAGTGGTTAGGGCTTAAAAATAGGTATTTATAAAGGGCATTATATGTATTAGACATCCTCTTTAACACATCTAAGAGGAGATCGATGCAAATTCCTGTTTTATTTTGTTTTACATGTGCATCTCACAAAATTAGAATATCATCAAAAAGTTATTATATTTCAGTTCTTCAATACAAAAAGTGAGGCTCATATATTAGAGTCATTACAGAGTGATTTCAAGTGTTTATTTATATTTATGTTGATGATTATGGCTTACAGCCAATGAAAACCCAAAAGTCATTATCTCAGTAAATTAGAATACTTTATAACACTAGTTTGAAAAAAATATTTTAAAATCTGAAATGTTGGCCTACTGAAATGTATGTTCAATAAATGCACTCAATACTTGGTTGGTGCTCTTTTTGCATTAATTACTGCATCAATGCAGCGTGGCATGGAGGTGATCAGCCTATGGCACTGCTGAGGTGTTATGGAAGCCCAGGTTGCTTTGATAGCAGTCTTCAGGTCATCTGCATTGTCTCATCTTCCTCTTGACAATACCCCATATATTTTCTATGGAGTTAAGGTCAGGTGAGTTTGCTGGCATTATAATCTATCCAGCCCTACTAATTCCCCTGTGCTACTTAACACTTTCATGACTGGAGCTTTTTTTCAGTTTTGCGTTTTTGGTTTTTGCTTCCATTCTTCCCAGAGCCATAACTTTTTTATTTTTCCATCAATATGGCCAAGTGAGGGCTTGTTTTTTGAGAGACGAGTTGTACTTTTGAATGACACCATTGGTTTTACCATGTCATATACTAGAAAATGGGATAAAAATTCCAAGTGTGGTAAAATTGCAAAAAAAGTGCAATCAAACACTTGTTTTTGTTTGTTTTTTTTACTAGGTTCACTAAATGTTGAAACTGACAAGCCATTATGTTTCTCCAGGTCAGTATGAGTTCATAGACACCAAATATGTTTAGGTTCTTTTTTATCTAAAAGAAATTGTGACATTTTCCGATACCTGTAGCGTCACCATTTTTCATGATCTTGGGTTGGTTGAGGGCTTATTCTTTGTGCGCCAAGCTGATGTTTTTAATGATACCATTTCTGTGCAGATACAATCTTTTTATCGCCCATTATTGCATTTTAATGCAATGTCACGGCCACCAAAAAACGTAATTCTGGCGTTTTGACTTTTTTCTCGCTACGCCGTTTAGCGATCAGGTTAATCCTTTTTTTATTGATAGATTGCGTGATTCCAAATGCGGTGAAACTAAATATGTGTATGTTTGATTTTTTTATTACTTTATTTTGAATGGGGCGAAAGGGGTCATTTGAACTTTTACTTTTTTATTTTTTTATATTTTTAAAAACTTTTTTTATATTTGGCATGCTTCAATAGTCTCCAAGGGAAACTAGAAGCTGCCACAACCCAATCGGCTCTGCTACATACAGGCGATGATCACATCACCTCTATGTAGTAGAATTACTCACTTGCTATGAGCGCCGACCACAGGGTGGCACTCACAGCAAGCCGGTAGTGACAAATTAACTTTTTATTTTTTTAATTTCTTCTCTGTGTTGTGGAGATTTTAGCTTGTAAAGTTTTGTTTATAATTTATGATAAATCCAGCAGGACTATACTATTGATTTTTCATTAAGGGAATAATTTTGTTCCTGTGCTTGACATTGACCAATCATAAGCAGGCAGCAAGATACAGGGGAAAAACTAACTCCCTCCCACAATAGCTTATAGCAGGTTTCGCAGTATGAAACATGTAATAAGAGAAGGCTGAGAGTGCAATAAGAGACTGCGCTGCTGTGGTAGAATTCAAGGTATCTTTATTTCCAACGCGTTTCCTGAGCCAGTCCCAGCTCACTTCATCAGGGCAGTCAGTGTGAGCGAAGGATCAGTATAGCAGAGTTAGACTTTGCATCATTCTAGTCACATTTACAGATGCAGCTCTCTTCTCACAAAGTTGTCACCTATGCCATGTCCCCTTTCCCTCACACTGACTGCCATAAGATGAAAACTGAGTGGATTAGTAATTTTTACTCTAGTCTACTTTCAGCACTTTGTAATCACACAGTTTTGCAGTGAGATCAGTGGTAGCAGGATCTTATGTAATTACTAGATGAAGGCCCGATGCTATCGCATCGGGAGGGCGGTGATGTCACGATGGGGGCAGGCTTTACAGCATTGAGAAGCTCTCCCCCATGTGCACACCCACCTATCCACTCTCTCTTTCCCCATGTGCTGACTTCTCCCGTCTGTGCTCTATTCTTCGATCTGTCTACCCCATGTGCTGTCCCCCTTGTCTGCTGTCTCTCTCCTTCCTGTGCTGTGTTCTCCCCTCATGTGCTGTCTTGTTTGAGCTGTCTCACCCTGTGCTCTGTCTCTCTCACCCCTGTGTCTGACCATGTACAGAACATACCACAGCTCCTGGGCAAGGGAGGAAGAAAAAGACAATACTGACATTACAGCAGGAGATCGCATAGGATGCATTTTATGAGGTAAAATATTGTTTAAAAACTGTCAGTGAAATATTTTACCTCACAAAATGAATCCTCTGTGATTTCCTGCTGTAAAGTCAGTGTTATCTTTTGCTTCCTCCCCTGCCCAGGAGATGGGGCATGCTCCATACACGGTCAGACACAGACAATTTTTAAAATGAACTTTCGTTCGTGGGAAAATCCCTTTAATGTGACCGGCTTCCTCTGCCTGTAGACACGTCATGCATCTGCCGCCGAGATCAGCCGAATGATTCACTGCACCTGCGTGGAATTCGTGCAGGCGCAGTGCAACTGTATTCCGCTGGTGGCACCATGCAAGAGGCTGTGTGAGTGTGAGTGTGCGAGTGTGAGTCTGAATGTGTGAGTCTGAGTGTGAGCATGAAAGTGAGTGTGAGAGTGTGAATGTGAGTATGAGTGTGAGTGTGTGAATGTGAGTGTATGATTGTGAGTGTATGAGTGTGAGTGTATGAGTGTGAGAGTGTGAGTTTGAGTGTGAGAGTGTGTGAGTGTGTGTGTGTACGTGTGGTGCGTACAGCATATAGTGTGTGTGTGGTGCAACAGTGTTCTGCTGGTGGTATCATGCAATAGTTTGGTACCAGCCGCAGTTTCCATATTGAGACACCCATCACTTGGGTGTCCCAATATGGCAGTCGGTGAAATTCCTCCGCTTGGAATTCTGGGATACGGTGACATCTGGACAGAACAGGAAATGAAAACATTACAAGGCAATTATATAAATAGACATGTCCTATGCAGGGCAAAGCCCCTTCCAACCTATTGTGGGGGAATGTTCTTTTGCCCCCTGAAAGTTTCTGCCTGCTAATGATTGGTCAACCTTTCACAAGGAAAGTAGTATACACCCCCAGTGAAAACAGCCTGCTAATGCCCCATGCCTGCTAATGCCCCATTAGACATAACATAAGTTAAAACTAAATCTTTGTAACCTAATTTTTCAGAAAGCTAGATAAGGAAATAAAAAATACGATTTACTTAGCTCTGTAATCACTATTCCATGATATTTTTAGGTTAACATGCTAAAAATGGTGAAATGTATTCTTTAAGAAATATCTTTCCTGGAAATTACTAATCAAAGGGGTAATCTAGCCCTGTTTGCTTCTGTGTAGTGTGGTGAACTGGGCACAAGATGTCATGTCTGCAATACAGTCTATGTATTGAACTGAAGTCTAATCCTTTTGAATATGGAAAATTTTATGACCACAAGATATCTGCTTCAGTACTCAAAATAATTTATCTTGGATCAGAACAGAGCGTGAACATAAGAAGTAATTGCTATTGCTCTTCAACCACCTCAAGACATCCATCAAGCAATCCCTACTATGAGTTTGCTATTCAAAGGACTGTACATCCATCCACCAATCCTTAACATGAGCAACCTATTTACATGTGTATGATACCTTTCGCTCACAGATATCTGTAGACATAATGTAATCAGCCCCGCTCATCATACGATGCAGAAGCGGGAAGGGTTGGAGTACCATTTAACAGATAATAGGAAAAAATATAAAAAATGGAGAAGATGTCACGGTATATCAGTTCATTTAACCATAGTGGAATATTTATATTACTTTAGATAAGAAAATGAAAAGAGGAGCCATTATCATTTCCATGCAATTCTACTATATCTGCACTGGGCTGGAAGTTACTTCTGTGACAATAGTAACTAAAATGCATAGACAACCATTGGAAATCGTACAAAAGCCCATTTTATATTTTCAATAATATCTGTCTATCCTGTTTGTCTGTGACAATTTTTATAATAATAAATGCTAAGAGATGTCCAGCCTTTGATATGGCAATTTTCCAAAATCAATATAATTGCCATTACTTTGTCTACAGAGGAAGCTTAAAATGATTTAATGGGTAACATAACGACAAACAAAAGGATAGCAAGATAACTTTTGCTGACAAGAAAATGAGTCAAATTAAAATTGTGGTGCGTTTTCAGCTGTTAAAGGTGGCTAAGAATAGTGCATTTGGGTTCCTGTATCTAGTGCTGACAACCATGTCAAACTGTCATGACTAAAATTCTTGAGCTAAATTCTCAACTTTTTTTTATGGAGGAATATGGCCACAAGATTTTTCATTAGGTTCTGACCATAGTTTGTAATGGGATCAGAATATAGTATGAAAGGGGTATTTGCATATGGTCCTTTACCAACTCAAGACATCCATCCAGTTTCAACCATGTGTTGCCTATTCACAAAGAGGACCCTTGAGGTCAGCGAAGACCACAATATAGCTAACATCGGGTGTGCGTCACTCAACAAACATCTCTAAAACACAACAGAGATCAGTACTGACAGTGACAGTGCTTAAATATGATATAGGAAAAAGGATTAATGACACTCATCAGGAAGTAGACATAGGTTACAGAGGACACCTGTGCAAAAAACAGTGCATGGGCCATTTGTTTTTGGGTAGTCAACACTATTTTGACTTTCAAACTATTTACCACAAATTATTTTCTATGTAATGGATTAGCTCTAATTCTTACATGCAATATAGTAGGAATCAGGAAGTTTATTTTAAGTGGATAATGAGTCATCTTACCTACCAAGCCTTTGTATAATTGCAAAAAGCACATAGGATATGTTCATTCTTGATGTCCCTTTTGGCAATCTGATTAGCATATTCAACAGAAAAATAAGCATACCAATGAGAGCCTATGAGAATCTGATGGCCAGTATGCAAGTCACTGCTTTGGCCAGTGATTAGTCAGGACAGGAACTAAGGAGATGGACAGAGGACCTGGTGAAAGAGATTGGAATGACACTCATACTCACAGATCTGCAGCTGTGACTCTTCTCAACCAGTGATTGTCTGCATTTCCAGCCATTTGGGACTAGGAAACACAGATCAGTAAAGATTGGGTGACCTTCGGAATGGGACCGGAAGGGAATCTGTGAGGGCTAGTATCTTGTATTTTTTTTGGCAGCCTGATGCACTTTAACAATGATTGGTATTCTTTGGATACTTCAGTCAAAAATCTGATATCATAAACTACATTCATGTAAATGTAGGTCACTGAGCTCATTGCATGTCAACCATCTTTATTTTCTACAAGTCCATGTATTTTACCAACAGATGCTCCATACTGAAAGGTTATGAGGAATTGTCACGGGGTCCTTCTCTGGTATCACACAATCAGCAGAGCAAGAGGAGAGTGAAATATGAAAGGTCCATATTCAGTCCACCCCACAAAAGATAGATAGTCCAGAATCTGAATGCAGATCAGTAACAGTATAACATGTCCAGGGAGATGAGAGTCCAAAATCCAGCTGACAGTGTTAACATGTTCCATATATTCTTCTTTCTCTCCGAAGTCCTGTCTTCACACCATGCTCTGCACACAGCAACTGACTTGCCCAGCCCCTGTCCTCCCCAGCCCCCTCATTATGTCCAGGGAGAGTCAAACCAGTTGGGGCAGTTTTCAGGCCTCTCAGACTTGACAAAAGGTGCCTGGTGCATGATTTTATGGCCCTTGTTAATATTTAAGTATTACAGGTTCTCCTCCTTTTTATTGTTAGTGAAGTCTTCCTCGCAGATTTCCTGTCCACTGATGGAGAAGCATGTGATCATACCTGTCTAGCAGCCTCCTCCAATAAAATATCACTTCACATGAAAAAGATTTTTTTATTGGATGAGGCTGATGGAAAAGTGAAGATTTATAGAAGTTATGTAAAATCTGTGAGGAAAGCGTCAATAGCAAGAAAAAGTTGTATAAATGCAACTGCCGCAAAATCATATCCAAACATATTTGTGAAAATAGAGATAAAGTCACCAAGCCCTTTAAATTGTACAAGGACAAAAAAAATTAAAGCATTATATTAACATCAGAAGAACAATGCTGCATTTACAACTCCATCTTAAAATCATTGACAAAACAGAGAAACACAAGACAAGAAAAGTCAGCACATTAAATATAAATTATAACTATATGGATAAAAAGCAAGGAAAGTTCAAGGTTGATAGGAGATACATTCAAAGACTTTAATAAATAGACTCTATGTACAGGCTGTTATTTTGCAAAGGTCACAGGCACAGTTAAGGTTGCATGTCACTGTAAAGAATTTAAGACGAGGATGTACAGTATATGACCTGCAGGTGTCACTTACAATACCAGCAATGCTAGCACTATACTAATATGACAATACATCAGCACATGGTGAGCTTTTCTGTACTTTGAAGTGACATTCAGAATAACAATGAGATCAATTTAGATGCTAAATATTTCTACACAAGTAGCATATACAAATATATTATACATAAATATATATATATCATATGTATATACGGCACTTTATTTTTTTAGATGGTAATGAATTATGAAACAGTGTATTATAAACTACATTTTGTCTTCCGTAATATTTCAGCATACTGAATACAACACATTTTGTTCACATTTAGTCTGCTGTGATCCTAAGAATCAGCATATTATGCAGGACCCAAGGAAGCAATCCAATAGCTGTAAATTCTATCAGAAATGTCATGGGTATTTCAGGCTTCTAGGTGAAGGGGTGAATGATGCTGCAGGCCACTTGACAGCCCCCCTGGGCCAATTTTCTAGTTGTCATTTCATCAATTATTGAAGGATGTTCAGCTTTAGGAAATGTCACTGTTGTACCAAATTTAAGCCAGTTTTTGATGACCATCTTTACAGTGTTCTATGATAATTCTAATGCTTTGGACATTTTTTTTGTACCTTTTTCCTGACTGATAACTTTCAGCAATGAAATCCCTTTGCTGTGCTGTATGCAGTTTACGGACAATAGCTTTTTCTTTAACCCATTAGTGACAGAGCCAATTTTGTACTTAATGACCAAGCCAATTTTTACAATTCTGACCACTGTCAATTTATGAAGTTATAGCTCTGCAACGCTTCAACGTATCCCACTGATTCTGAGAATGTTTTTTTCGTGACATATTGTACTTCATGATAGTGGTAAAAATTTCTTCACTATATCTTGTGTTTATTTAAGAAAAAAATGGAAATTTGGCAAAAATTGCAAAAATTTTGCAATTTTCAAACTTTTAATTTTTGTACCCTTAAATCAGAGAGTGGTGTCACACAAAACAGTTAATAAATAACATTTCCCACATGTCAAATTTATGTCAGCACAATTTTGGAAACAGATTTTTTTCTTGTTAGGGCATTATAATGGTTAAAAGTTGACCAGTGATTTCTCAATTTTCCAACAACATTTACAAAACCATTTTTTTAAGGACCACCTCACATTTGAAGTGAGTTTGGGGGGTCAATATAACAGACAACACCCAAAACTGACACCATTCTAAAACTGCACCCCTCAAGGTCCGCAAAACCACACTAAAGAAGGTTATTAACCCATCAGGTGCTTCACGAGAACTAAAGCAATGTGGAAGGAAAAAAATAACATTACTTTTTTCACAAAAAATTTACTTTGGAACCAATTTTTTTATTTTCACAAGGATATCAGGAAAAAATGAACCACAAAATTTGTTGTACACTTTCTTCTGAGTATGCTATTACCCTGTATGTGAGGGAAAGCCACTGGTTGGGCAATTGGCAGGGCTCAGAAGGGAGGGAGCACAGTTTGTCTATTTGAACGCAGTTTGCTGGAATCAAACAGTGGAAACCCGCCAATTCTAACTCCAACCCTAGCCCCAACTCTAACCCTAACCCTAGCTCTAGCCCTAACCCTAGCCCAACCCTAACCCTACCTCTAGCCCCAACCGTAACCCAAGCGCAACCTTAACCCTATTGGAAAAGTCGAAATTAATACATTTTTTATTTTATTATTTTCCTAACCAAGGTGGTGATAAAGGGGGGTTTGATTTACTATTTTTTTTTATTTTGATCACTGTGATAGGGTCAGTCACAGTGATCAAAATGAACCAATAGAAAACATTTTCTATTGTTGCCGGTTGCCGACCAGAAGATCTCGGGCAGGTGCATTGCGCATGCGTCTACCATTTTCTTTCCGGAAGATGACGCCGGTGGCCGGGGGATGCAGGAGGGTCCAGGGACATCGCAGGTACCAGGGAGGGCTCGGGAAATCCCATTTCTCTCTCCTCTGATGTGCTAGATCACATCAGAGGAGAGAGAAATTAACCCCTTTCTGCCATTAGACATACTATTCCATCCATGTGACTTGGGACTTAATTCCCATGGATGGAATAGTACATCATATGCGATTAGCCACACTCATGGGGGGAGTGCAGCTGATCACGGCCGGGTGTCAGCTGACACCCAGGCTGCTCCTGGCACTTTAACCCCCGAAACACTGCAATCAAACATGATCGCAGCATTCTGGGAGCAGGCAGAGGGCCTGTCAGCTGTGATAACCCCTCTTCCTTTGGATCAGAGACCCCGCGGCATGACATAGGGTCCCGATTGCTGACATGGAGACCCGATGTCGTCACGGCAACATCCGGGTCTCCACTGCTGAGAGACTTCCTGTCATGCACAGTGATGACCAGGAAGTCTCTGTGGTCAGAGTGCAACTCTGTGCAGCGCTGACAGCTTCTATAGCATACAGATCTGCATGCTATAGAAGCGATCAGCCTGCACAAAATGAGGGTCCCATAGTGTGACACAGTGTAAAAGTAAGGATTAAATTAAAAAAAATAAAATAATTGTAAAAATATTTTAAAAATAATAAAAATTAATAATAAAAAAATCAATATTTATTCAATCAATAAATAAATATTTAAATAAAAAAATCTACAAAAGTACACATATTTAGTATTGCCGCGTCCGTAACGACGTGCCCTATGAAACTAATCCACTAGTTAACCCCTTTAGTGAACACCATGAAAAAAACAAGGCAAAAAACCAATGCTTTATCATCATACCACCGAACAAAAAGTGGATTAACACGCAACCAAAAGACAGATATAAATAAACATGGTACCGCTGAAAACATCATCTTGTCCCACAAAAAACAAGCTCTTAAAATAAAGCGATGCAAAAATAATTATTTTTTTATATAAAATAGTTTTTATTGTATAAAAGTGCCAAAACATATAAAAGGATATACTGTAAATGAGGTATAGCTGTAATCATACTGACCCGAAGAATAAAACTGCTTTATCAATTTTACCACACATGGAACGATGTAAACACCCCCCCAAAAGAAATTTGTGAAATGCTGGTTTGTGTTCATTCTGCCTCACAAAAATCAGAATAAAAAGTGATGAAAAAATGTCATGTGCCCGAAAATGGTACCAATAAAAATGTCAACTCATCCCGCAAAAACAAGACCTCACATGACTCTGTGGGCCAAAATATGGAAAAATTATAGCTCCCAAAATGTGGTGATGCAAAAACTAATTTTTTGCAATAAAAAGCGTCTTTTAGTGTGTGACTGCTGCCAAACATAAAAACCACCATAAAATCCTATCAATAGTAAATCAAATCCTCCTTTATCACCCCCTTAGTTAGTGAAAAATAATAAAATAAAAAAATGTATTTATTTCCATTTCCCCATTATGGTTAGGGCTAGTGTTAGAGCTAGGGCTAAACTAAGGGTTAGGGTCCAACAACTTTTAGGGTCCAATTTCTCCTGTTACCCTTGGGTAAATAAAAAATTGGGGTGAAAAAATCTTTTTTCTGAAAAAAATATGATTTTTTATTTTTACGGCTCTACATTATAAACTTCTGTGAAGCACTTGGGGGTTCAAAGTGCTCACCAAACATCTATATTAGTTCCCTAGGTGGCCTATTTTTCAAAATGGTGTCACATGTGGGGGGTTTCCACTGTTTAGGCACATCAGGGGCTCTCCAAACACTCATGGCGTCCGATCTCAATTCCTGCCAATTTTGCATTGAAAAGTCAAACGGCTCTCCTTCCCTTCAGAGCTCTGCCATGTGCTCAAACAGTGGTTTATGTGCATATATGGGCTATCAGCGCACTCAGGACAAATTGTACAACAAATTTTGCGGTTCAACTTTTCCTGTCACCCTTGGTAAAATAAAACAAATTGGATCTAAAGTAAATTTTTTGTGAAAAAACGTTAAATGTTCTTTTTTTAAATCATTCCAAAAATTCCTGTGAAGCACCTGAAGGGTTAATAAACTTCTTGAATGTGGATTTGAGCACCTTCAGGGGTGCAGTTTTTAGAATGTTGTCACTTTTGGGTATTTTCTATCATATAGACCCTTCAAAGTGACTTCAAATGTGATGTGGTCCCTAAAAAGAAAATCATGTTGTAAAAATGAGAAATCACTGGACAACTTTTAACCCTCATAGCTTCCTAACAAAAAAAATAGTAGACATGTGGGAAATGTGTTTTATTAACTATTTTGTGTGACATATTTCTCTGTTTTAAGGGCATGAAAATTCAAAGTTGTGAAATTTTCAAAATTTTCACCAAATTTCCATTTGTTTCACAAATAAACACATGTCATATCAAAGAAATTTTTACCGTTATCATGAAGTACAATATGTCACGAGAACACAATGTCAGAATCAGTGGGATCCATGGAAGCGTCCCAGAGTTATTACCTCATAAAGGGACAGTGGTCAGAATTGTAAAAATTGGCCTGGTCATTAACATGCAAACCACCCTTGGGGGTAAAGGGGTTAATTGGGAAATCGGACTTTTTTTGCGCTTGCCATTATTCCATAAATAACGGTGATCGCAAAACTGGGGTCGGTAAAAACTGACTTGAATCATGTTCTCCAGGGTCTTGGCTACTCCTGGGAAATTTCCAATGTTGGGGGCGCTACACACTTATTAAAAAGTGGCGGTGAGGAATAAGTACCCTTAACTGCCATTGTTAAAAGGTATATCGCAGTCGCTAAGAGATTAAAATTCAACTAAGGTAATATTAGAAATATCCTAATAGAACTGAACTTTATATGGGGTTAATCAATCTCTTTAAATGGTGACTGTTGTGTGCTGGCTACTATTTAACACGAGTTTAAATGTACTTGGCTAATTCTGAACACAGCCACATCCTCAATTATAAGAGGGTGCTCAGACTTATGCAACCACATCTATCTACATATGTCTATCTATATATTAGATATATAGATTTAGATAGATAAATAGAAAGATAGATAGATACAGATAGATAGATCGATAGATAGATAGATAGATAGATAGATAGATAGATGTGAGTGTGAGTGAAATCTATTATTAGTACAATGCTATATAACTATGTGGTCAGTAATGGGGGTGTCTTATAGATGCCTCTCCATTACTAACAATTGGGCTTGATGCCTTATGGATCTTATAAATGCGCCATTTTTGGGGCGGCTGAGACCTGATTTTTTTTTAGTCTGGGAGGGGACCAATATCCATAGCCGCATCCAAGCCTATTAATATTAGTCTGCAGCTGTCTACCTAGCCTTTGCTGATTATTAATTATAGGGTGGGGGGCCCACATAATTTTTTTCTACTTCCACAACTTTAATAACCAGTAAAGGATAAGTATACAGCTGTGAGTTGATATTAACCCCTTAATGGCCAGAGCTTTTTTCGGATTTGCATTTTCGTTTTTCGCTCCCCTTCTTCCCAGAGCCATAACTTTTTTATTTTTCCACTATTATGGCCATGTGAAAGCTTATATTTTGCAGGACAAGTTGTACTTTTGAAAGACATCATTGGTTTTAGCATGTCATGCACTCAAAAACGGGAAAAAAATTCCAAGTGCGGTGAAATTGCAAAAAAATTGCAATCTCACACATGTTGTTTGTTTGACTTTTTTGCTAGGTTCACTAAATGCTAAAACTGACCTGCCATTATGATTCTCCAGGTCATTACGAGTTCATAGACACCAAACATATCTAGGTTCTTTTTTATCTAAGTGGTGAAAAGAAATTCCAAAGTTTGCTAAAAAAAAATTGCGCCATTTTCCGATACCCGCAGCGTCTCCATTTTTCGTGATCTATGGTTGGGTGAGGGCTTTTTTTGTGTGCTGAGCTGACGTTTTTAAGGATACCATTTATCTGCAGATACGATCTTTTGATCACCCGCTATTGCATTTTAATGCAATATCGTGGCGACCAAAAAAACCTAATTCTGCCGTTTTGATTTTTTTCCCGCTAGGTCGTTTAGTGATCGGGTCAATCCTTTTTTTGATAGATCAGGCGATTCTGAACACGGCGATACTAATATGTGTATGTGTGATTTTTTTTTTTGTTTTATTTTGAATGGGGCGAAAAGGGGGTGATTTAAACTTTTATATTTTTTTATTTTTTTCATATTTTTTAAACCTTTTTTTTAAATTTTGGCATGTGGAAGCATCCATAACTTGATCGGCTCTGCTGCATATAGGCGATGAGCAGTTCGCCTATATGTAGCAGAATTACAGCATTGCTATGAGCGCCGACCACTGGGTGGCGCTCATAGCAATCCGGCATCAACAACCATAGGGGTCTCTAGGAGACCTCTAGTTGTTATGCCAACGCATCCCTGACCCCCGATCACGTGACGGGGTCGGTGATGCACGTATTTCCGGCCCGGCGGCCGGAGGCACTTGTTAAATGCTGCTGTCAGCATTTGACAGTGGCAATTGACTAGTTAATAGGCACGGGTGGATCACGATTCCATCTGCGCCTATTGCGGGCACATGTCAGCTGTTGAAAATAGGTTACATGTCCTGGCTTTGATGTGGGCTCACTGCCGGAGCCCTCATCAAAGCCAGAGATCTGACCTTGGATGTGTTATTGCGTCCAAGGTCAGAAAGGGGTTAATAGCTTGAGGAAGCTACATGAGTATTACCAACTTATCACCTTACCCCCTTACCCTTTGATCCCATCAAAAGTTGTAAAAGGACTCGCACGGCCACACTTGGCTCACTGACACAATTGCACAGCTCAGAGACAGTTGTGATTGGAGGGAGATAGTAATCATCCCTGCCTGTGTATGTACAATTTCATTAATCAGAGTCATCTAGTGGCGCTATTGGGGCTGATGCTGAACCATCATAATAAAAGTCTTTCTAAGGGTTAATCTTGTTATTTTTCTGTTTCAATGAAATACATTCTGCATTTAGCCAAGGGACAACTGCGGGATCAAAAATAGTGGCTGAATACAGCCTTTAGGCAGGACTTACGGCTGTGAATTCTGTTGCCAAATATATAGCTGCTCCAGGTGACCACATTTTTTTCTTTTTTATGAAAAAAATTGGCTATATAGTCATTCATACAGTTTAATGTGCTTTGTGTAAAATTATGGTGATTTAAAATTTTTAGAAACCGCTTGACCTGCTACAGTTCACAAATTTTTTTGTTCCAAAAATTAACTTGTCATCTATACTGTTGAACCTGCTTTGTGTAAAATTACAGTGGTTTAATATTTTTAAAAACCGCTTGGCCTGCTACAGTACACATAATTTTTTGTACAAAATTTGACTATTGTCATCCATACAGTTTAATTTGCTTTGTGTAAAACTATGGTGGTTTAAAGTTTGTAAAAAACGTTTAACTGGCTACAGTTGACAATTTTTTTTGTTCCAAAAATTGATTATTGTCATCCATACAGTTTACTGTGCTTTGTGTAAAATTACGGTGGTTTAAATTTTCTAAAAATCTGCTACATTTCACAAAATTTTCTGTTCCAAACATTGACTATAGCTATACATAGAGTTTAACGTGCTTTGTGTAAAATTACAGTGATTTAAAAAAAATTTAAACCGCTTGGTCTGCTACAGTTTACAACATGATTTTATTCCAAATATTGACTATTGTCAACCATACAGTTTAACTTGCTTTGTGTAACATTACAGTGGCTTAAATTTTTTTGGCAGTTCACAACATATTTTTGTTCCAAAATTTAACTATTGTCATCCATACAGTTTAACGTGCATTGTGTAAAATTATGGTGGTTTGAAATTTTTAAAAACCGCTTGGCCTGCTGCATGTGACCAAATTTCTTGTTCCAAAAATTCTTGTTATTCATACAGTTTAACATGCTTTGTGTGAAATTATGGTGGTTTGAAATTTATAAAAACTGCTTGGCCAGCTACAGATGACCACATTTTCTTTATTAGAAAATTGTAGTTTCAATTAATCAAGGAAACTTATTTTCCAGAGACCTAGCAAATCCAAAATGTGTAATTTGTGTGGTAAGAGACTGGGAAGTGGAAGTGCTCATGATGGTGCACACAGATGGCGAGGACATGGAGCAGGTGCAACTGCACCTGTTGCTGGAGCACAATCAGTACACCCATCCACAACATGTCCATCCTGTACCGCTTTACAGGGAGGCCCAAGACACTAATTCTGAAGCCACACCAGTGCAAAAAAGGTGGTCAGTTGGATAGCAGATAATGCTTCCAGCATGCTTGTTAGCACCAACTAGTCTTCCACACTGTCCAATCTCATCTGCCAAGAGTCTGGATCACGTAATCCTCATCCTGATTCTCCCTCATCCCACCATGTAGAGACCAAGAAGACCAGTGATCCCAAGCTAGGACACATCGAGGAGCTCTTTACATCATCATTTCTTGATTGTGGTCTCACACCCTGCTTGTTCCAAGTGAGACAGGCTCTGCTGAAGATAATTTGTCTAGAAGACAAGCCGAACAAAGTGGCAGAGTTATTGAAAGGAATAACAGACCAGATAGATCTGTGGCTCTTGCAGATAAACCCACAACAGACATGGTTATGTGTGATAATGGCTGTAATTGGGTGGTGGCTGTGAAGCTTGGCAAACTCACACATGTTCCTTGGAATGACGCAAGTGCTCAACTTGGTAGATACACAGATTTCCAGAGCTTCTGGTTAAGGTATGAAGCGTCAGCACCCATTTCTGCAAGTCAGCTTCAGCTGCAATGCTGCTTCAACACATGCAAGTGCCAGCTCACTGATTGGTTAGCGATGTCACCATGTTCTGGAATTCCACACTGTATATGCTGGAAAGGCTTTGCGAGCAGCAGATGTCAGTTATTGAATACCAGCTCCAACATGCCTGCAGTATTCTGATCAGTCTCTACACACTACAACTGAAGAGAGGGCATAGATGTCTGACATTTGTGCGGTTCTCTAAGACTTTGATTACTCTATGATGATGGTGTGCATCGTTGACACCATACTTAGCTCAATGATCCTGCTTCTGTGCCTGCTTAAACAGTCGCTGCTGACAATTAAACATGAAGCTTTGCATGAGGACCAGGTGAAAATGGAGGAAGACATGAGACAGGAAGATACTACCCAGCCTACCTCATCTCATCTGTTCAGCGTGGATTGGGCAACAATGAGGAGAAACCGGAGCTGGCAGCTTGCACAACACAGCATACCACAACACAGCACCACACAAGCTTTGTCCCATCTCTCCTACATGGATGGGCTGATAAGGGGAATGAGGAGGAAGAGAGGGAGAAGGATGTAGAAGAAGAGATGGGAGTCTTCATCATGGTGGAGACAGGGAAGCGTTGGCTGTAGGGACTTTGCCACATATAGACAATTTTATGTTCCACTGCCTTTCCCATGAGTCTCACATAATATTCATTCTGGGCAAAAAATAGGACTAGTTGGTCACCCTGCTAGACCCATACTAAAAGGAGAACCATGCATCTCTCCTTCCTCAGGGGGAGAGGTCTATTAAAATGGTGCTATACCAGAAGGCCATTGTAAAGCATATGTTTAAAAATTTCAAATCAGACAAGGCTAGTGGCAGAGGGCAAGATTCCTTGCCCAACCAATGAGGATAGGCAAGGGAGACACACACCAGGTACAGCATTGGCAAGGGCACACTGTCAAAGGTCTGAGACAATTGATGCCACCCTCATAGCATCCATGCCCTGATGACAGGGTTTTTTGACAAAGAGGGAAAAGTATTTAAAGATGGTCAAGAAAAACCTGGCCATCATAACCAGCATACTTCCTACTTTCTTTGCGACCTTCATCTTTTGTGTCTCAAAGCTGGAAACCTGGCATGAGCAATCCCTCTATGCCTTGGAGGTGTTATGCTGCCCTGCCCCTAGCATCTTATCTGAGCGGAATTTTAGTGATGCAGGGGGAGTTTTAACATACAGGCTCTTTCACCTGTCAGCAGAAAATGGTTACAGGTTCACTTTGATAAAAATAAGCAAAGCCTTGATTATCCCCGACTTTTCCACACCACCGGATGACAGCAACACATAAAGTGTTTTTAATCTTGAATATTTGAATGAAGCCCTCCATTTGGTGCCTTCAAGGGTGCATGAATGACCTTCCTTAGAATGTTTTTCTGGCTTTGCATTGTGCATAGGGCCTCTATACATTTAGAAGTACCACAACTACACATTCTTAATTTTTTTATGATATGAAGATCTCCAGTTATTGGCTTTAAAGGTGTATAGCTTTTGTTTCTGTCTTTGTACTGTACAGAGCCTTTATGAGTGTAGAAGCACCGCAACTACACTTTCTTACTTTTTGAATGAGGCACTCCAGTTGATGCCTTTAAGGGTGTATGGATGGCCATGCTTGTAATCTTTGGCAGGCTGTGCACTGTGTGCAGAGGTTTTAGGAGTGCAAGAGTGCCACAACTTCACTTTGTTTACAATATATCATTGAGTCACTCCAGTTGATGCCTTCAAGGGTGTATATATGACCCTGCTTGTAATTGTTGGCAGGCTTTGCAATGTGTGCAAAGCTTTTATGAGTGTAGGAGTACCATAACTACACTTTTGTCACAATATTTAAATGAGGTACTAAAGTTGGTGCCTTGAATGATGTATGGATGAGCCTGCTTGTAACTTTTGGCAGGTTTTGCACTGTGTGCAGCGGTTTTATGAGTGTAGGAATACCCCAATTATACTTTGTTTGCAATATTCAAATGAGACACTCCAGTTGGTGTCTTGATAACCCTGCGTGTAAGTTTTGGCAGAATTTGCACTGTGTTCATGATATTTGAATGAGGTATTACAGGTAGTGCCTTGAAGGGTGTATTGATGACCCTGCTTGTAATTTTTGGCAGGCTTTGCACTGTGTGCAGAGCTTTCATGAGTGTAGTAGTACCACAACTACACTTTGTTCACAATATTTAAATGAGGCATTCCAGTTGGTGCCTTCAAGGGTGTATGGATGACCCTGCTTGAAATTTTAGGCAAGCTTTGCACTGTGCAAAGAGCTTTTATGAGTGTAGGAGTCCCACAACTACACTTTCTTCGCAATACTTGAAAGAGATGCTACAGTTGCTTTTTTGAACAGTGCATGGATGAGCCTGCTTGTAACTTTTGGCAGGTTTTGCACTTTGTGCAGAGGTATTGTGAGTGTAGGAGTACCAAAACTATACTTTTCGCAATATTTGAATTAAGCACTCCAGTTGGTGACTTCAAGGGTGTATGGATGAGCCTGCTGATATTTTTCGCAGGCTTTGCACTTAGTGCAGAGCCTTTATGAGTCTAGGAGTACTACTACATAACAATTTGAAAAGAATGTGTATGAGGTACTCCTTTATGTATAATACAGGGTATATCTGAGTCTCTCTTCCATCAAATTTTTGGCAGTTTTGCTTCCTTCGTAAATTACACTGACATTTCCAATTTTGTTTCTAAAAATTTCAATTTTGGTTTACTTAAGTCATTATTTTTTTTTACATCCTTTTTACATTTTGCCTTTATACAAGTCATTATACAGAATGTTTCTTAACATTTTTTTTCTGCCAACTCCTAGTTCTCTTTGATTTTGAGTGTTTTATTGTCACTCCTTAAAGTGGAGTAAAAGTGTGAATCTATTGTTCTCAGCAGAAATCTTGGAGTCAGAGATGCTTCCCCATGGTCTTTCCCATGCTGTTTTCCTTCCATTGAGCACTTTTTTCTTCCATTTCAACATTTTCTCTGCCCCCCAGAGTCATCCCTAGTAATGAGCCTTTTAAAAGTTAAAATAATATTGATCTTTACTGTATAGTGAAAGAAATAATCCCATCATAATTATAGGTCATCAGTGATAAAGTAGTGGACAACCTCTTTAAGCAAATATGATATGAAACTCATAAGCAATGATTCATGCAAAAGTTGCATCATGCAGTTTGAATTTTGCAACTCACTTCTGGCTCACAAGCAGCTGAGCTTGTAGGATTCTGGCTATTTTGCTCCTCATTAGAGTTGAGCGACTTTTGGTTTTTTAGGGTCGCGTTTCGTTTCGTGAAACCCGACTTTTCCAAAAGTCGGGTCGAGCAAGATCGTCCGATTATAGGGAAAAGTCGGGGTCGTCCCGAAACACGAAACCCAATGTAAGTCAATGGGGAATAAAAGTCGGCAGTGAGAGGACAGGAAACACACCTACAGTGCCCATTTGAATGCCAAAAGCATCATTTCTTCTTACTTAAGCTTGTCAACCTTAATTAACTTCATAATACAAGTTACGCACTGAAAAATGGGGGTTATTTGGCTAAAGTTGTGGGGGGGGAGGGCTGGCTGCAGGTTTTCATGTGCCCTGGGCGAAAGAGCGCCCCTTTAACACATACCACAACTCATCATGCTCCGATACGGCAGATAAATAGCGGTATAGTACAATGAAAAATACCTCACTTTTTACATCTCATGACGAGGCCCATCTATTTCTCCATACAGAATCATTGGTCCCATATAATGTTTGAAACAGTATATGATGAGCTCCACATAATGCTACAGTATATGTTGGTCCCCATGGATGAAGCTCCACTGTCTTATGGGCCCAAATAATGCTCCAAACATAATGGGCCCCATTTCTAATGCTCTAGTGTATAATGGGCCCTGTAAATGCTGCTCCAGTGTCTGATGTCCACCTTTGGAATGTTCCAGTGTATGGTGGGCCCCATCTATCATTCTCCAGAGTATAGTGCTCCCCAAAAATTGCTGTCCCAACATTGAAAACAATCAAATAAGTCTCCTCGCTAGGGAATCCCTGTACTTGTCTGGACAGGTGCTGTAGCTTGCTTAACAGCTCGCCAGCCGTTCTCACGCCCAGTATGGATTGCACATGATTGCACAAAGGTTAGAAAGGGTACCGTATCCCTGGATAACATGTATGGATAGCGTACACATTCAAAATATATGTCTCAGGAGGCAGGCTCAGACGGTGTCAGGCCCAGTATGGATTGCACGTGATTGCACAAAGGTTAGAAAGGGTACCGTATCCCTGGATAACATGTATGGATAGCGTACACATTCAAAATATATGTCTCAGGAGGCAGGCTCAGATGGTGTCAGGCACAGTATGGATTGCACGTAATTGCACAAAGGTTAGAAAGGGTACCGTATCCCCGGATAACATGTATGGATAGCGTACACATTCAAAATATATGTCTCAGGAGGCAGGCTCAGACGGTGTTAGGCCCAGTATGGATTGCACGTGATTGCACAAAGGTTAGAAAGGGTACCGTATCCCCGGATAACATGTATGGATAGCGTACACATTCAAAATATATGTCTCAGGAGGCAGGCTCAGACGGTGTCAGGCCCAGTATGGATTGCACGTGATTGCACAAAGGTTAGAAAGGGTACCGTATCCCCGGATAACATGTATGGATAGCGTACACATTAAAAATATATGTCTCAGGAGGCAGGCTCAGACGGTGTTAGGCCCAGTATGGATTGCACGTGATTGCACAAAGGTTAGAAAGGGTACCGTATCCCTGGATAACATGTATGGATAGCGTACACATTCAAAATATATGTCTCAGGAGGCAGGCTCAGACGGTGTCAGGTCCAGTATGGATTGCACGTGATTGCACAAAGGTTAGAAAGGGTACCGTATCCCTGGATAACATGTATGGATAGCGTACACATTCAAAATATATGTCTCAGGAGGCAGGCTCAGACGGTGTCAGGCACAGTATGGATTGCACGTGATTGCACAAAGGTTAGAAAGGGTACCGTATCCCCGGATAACATGCATGGATAGCGTACACAATCAAAATATATGTCTCAGGAGGCAGGCTCAGACGGTGTCAGGCACAGTATGGATTTGACGGCCCAGATTACACAGCGGAGGAGCAGGGAGAGGTAAAGATTGCAAATGCTGGGGCCCTGCCCAAGCAAGGGGGGCCCACTCATGGGCGTCGGTACTGGCACTGGGCCCCTCATAGTACAGCGGTGTGTCTGACGGCGGGTGTGCACCACCACCGTCAGAGACACTTGATTGCACTATGAGGGACCCTGTGCCAGTGCCCGCGCCCAAGAGTCGGCCTACCCACCTGTCCAGGGCAACGGCACTCGCACGGTGTCGTGCGGTAGGTGGTGACCCCGGCCATGGGGGGGAGGCAGCACAGTTAGGGAGTTTTAGAAAGTGGCATATGTTGATGTTGGACATTCAGCTGATGCAAAAGGCGAAATAGGTGAAGTACCAGGAAGAGGTGGACCAAAGCAAGCCATTTTTCTGTCACCCTATGTGTCATCAGGGGAAGGTGGGACAAAATCCTTGGAAACCCATGTGTGGTTCATTTTAATGAAGGTTAGATCATCCACATTTTGGGTTGACAGACGGGTCCTTTTTTCTGTCAGGATTGATCCAGCTGCACTGAAGACTCTTTCCGATAGCACACTTGCAGCTGGGCAAGCGAGCTCCTGTAAGGCATATTGGGCCAATTCAGGCCAGGTGTCCAGTTTAGCGGCCCAATAGTCAAAGGGGAATGACCTGTGTGGGAGAACATCGATATGGGAGGAAAAGTAGTTTGTAACCATAGTTGACAACTGCTGTCTCCTGTCACTTTCCATCGATGCAGTATTACCAGTTGTGTGAGCGGTATTTGAAAAATCAGTCCACAACATTGTCATGAAACCCCTGTCTCCAACGCCACTTCTGCTGTGTGCACCACGAACACCTCTGCCAAGCTGCCCCCGGCCCGTACGGCTCGTGTGAGAACCATCACCGCTGCTGTGTGCTGGGAATGCCTCAAGCAACCGATTTACCAGAGTTGCTTGTTTATTAGCCAATATTAGGTCAAGGTTCTCCTGTGGCATGATGTTTTGTAATTTGCCTTTATAGCGTGGATCCAGGATGCTGGCCAACCAGTAGTCGTCATCGTTCATCATTTTGGCAATGCGGGGGTCCCTTTTTAGGATCCGCAAGGCATAATCTGACATGTGGGCCAATGTTCCCGGTGTCAATGATGCACTGCGAGTGCTGGGTGGAGGAGCACTTTCTGGCAAATCCACATCCCTCCAGTCACGCACAAACCCTGTACCAGACCTTGCCACGCCAACATTTTCACTTGCCCCACGAGATGCATCCTCCTCCCCTAAGTAATCATCCCCATCATCCTCCTCCTCCTCCTCTTCTTCCTCCACCTCGTCCAGGAGAGGTCCCTGAGCAGACAATGGCTGAATGTCATCAAGGATTCCCTCCTCCTCTTCCTCCTCATCAACATTGGCTGCAGACGCCTGCTCCTTAAGGTGCGTCAAAGTTTGCATGAGCAGACGCATAAGTGGGATGCTCATGCTTAGGATGGCGTCGTCTGCGCTTACCAGCCGTGTGCATTCCTCAAAACACTGAAGGACTTTACAAAGGTCTTTCAGCTTCGACCACTGCACGCCTGTCAACTCCATGTCTGCTCTCAAAGTGCCTGGCCGTGTATCCTCCCACAAATGCATTATGGCCTGCCTCTGCTCGCACAGCCGCTCCACCATGTGCAGGGTGGAGTTCCACCTTGTTGCAATGTCGATAATGAGGCGGTGGTTGGGAAGGTGGAGCAATCGCTGCAGCTTCTGCATACGAACGGAGTGTACAGGCGACCGGCGGATGTGCGCGCACAGTCTTCGCACCTTCTGGAGCAGGGCTGTTAACTCCGGATAATTTTTGAGGAAGCACTGCACCACCAGGTTCAAGGTGTGAGCCAAGCAAGGTATGTGGCTGAGTTTTGAAAGGGCTATGGCTGCCACAAAATTACGGCCGTTATCACTAACTACCTTGCCTGCCTCAAGATGTACACTGCCCAGCCATGACTCAGTTTGTCGCTTCAAGTACTCGGCCAGCACCTCGGCGGTGTGTCTGTCGCCCAAACACATCATCTGCAACACAGCCTGCTGACGCTTTCCACTAGCTGCTCGATAGGGGGACACATCGTGTGCAACAGTGGCAGCTGCAGATGGAGTGCTCGTACGACTGCGCTCTGTGGACGAGCTTTCGCTTCTGGAGGAGGAGGAGGAGGAGGGTCGAACGCCTACAGCCAACTGTTTCCTATACCGTGGGCTAGGCAGCACTGTCCCACCACCGCTGTCCACTGTGGACCCTGCATCCACCACATTAACCCAGTGCGCAGTGATGGACACGTAACGGCCCTGGCCATGCCGACTGGACCATGCATCAGTTGTGAGGTGCACCTTTCCGCTCACTGACTGCTTGAGTGCATGGACAATGCGGTCTTTCACATGATGGTGGAGGGCTGGGATGGCTTTGCGAGAAAAGAAGTGGCGACTGGGTAGGTCATAGCGTGGTACTGCATAGGCCATGAGTTCGCGGAAAGCTGTGCTTTCCACCAACCGAAAGGGCATCATCTCAAACGAGATTAGTTTGGCAATGTGGGCGTTCAAACCCAGTGTACGCGGATGAGAGACTGAGTACTTTCTTGACCTACTCATAGTGTCTGGGAGGGTGAGCTGGACTTGAGAGCTGCATATGGTGGAAGTAGCGGTGGACAGGGCGGACTGAGAGAGGGTTGATGATGGTGATGGAGTTGGTGTTCTTTCTGATGGCCTAGAATCAGTCTTTCGTTGATATAACAGTGGGATTCCCTGACTGCTGTGGTCTTGCAACGACACCTCAACATTTGCTGCTGTGCTAACCGGTGGGCTTACAGTGGGGAAAACAATGTAGCGTTGCTGACTACCTTCGTTGTGATCAGTTGCACATGTGGCACTTGAGGTTTGGTGTTGTGTCCACGCTTGCAAGTGCATGCTGGTTAAATGTCTAAGCATGCAACTGGTATTCAAATTTTTCAGATTTTTCCCTCGGCTAAAGGTCTTTGCGCACTTCTTACAGATAACCTTGGCCTGATCATGAGGTTTTTGTTCAAAAAAGTGCCACACTGCACTCTTCCTACTTTGGCAGACATTTTGCGGCCTAGCGCGCTGTGATCTTTTGACCCTCTGGACAAGCTGTCCAGCAACTCTTTTGATGTTTGGAACCTGTCTTTGGAGTGCTCCGGGCCTGCCAGATAACAGCTGTTGCGATGTCGATGTCTGCTGTGGATGCTCCTCATCTGAGCTATTGGAAGCAGCACCCTCTTCCCCCAATGGATGCCAATCTGGGTCAACAACTGGGTCATACATCACCTCCTCTTCTATGTCATGTGCACCTTTCTCTGTGTCACCGTGTATGGTGGTATAGTGTGCGGGAAGGGGCACCTGAGTCTCATCAGGGTCAAAATCTGGCTCTGTACACTGCGAGGACAATGTAGTGCTCTGAGTGAATGTACCAGCAGAATCATCCATCAGCGGCTGTGCATCAGTGCACTCCATGTCAGATTCATCTTGGCCTGGGTAATTCACCATTTGACTTGATAATCCAGGCATGGTATGTGAAAACAGCTCCATGGAGTAATCAGTAGTATGGCCTGCGTCATCCTTCAATCTTGGTTGGGGTGAAGGACACAAGGAAAGGTGTGGTTCATGAACATGAGCCTCCAATGACGACTCAGTGCTTTTACTTTTTACAACTGAAGAAGAGGAGGCGATAGAGCTGGAGGCTGAGTCAGCAATGTAAGACAAAACTTTTTCCTGATGCTCTGCCTTTAAAAGCGGTTTGCCAACTCCTATAAAACTAAGCGTTCGAGGCCTTATGTAGCCAGACGATGACGCAGGGTCAGCACCTCCTGCATTCGGTCCTATTTTGCTCTTGCCACTACCATCAGATCCACCACCAACACCATCATTACCAGCTGCCAACCCCCGCCCAATTCCACGGCCTCTTCCACCAGCCTTCCTCATTTTTGGTAGAAATGTAGACAAAATCCAACAAACTATATAGTAATGTAAAACAAGGTACATGGTGTCTATAGGACAGGGGAGATTTAGAATTTCTGCACACACTTGTGGACAGTGGACACTTTTGGATTGTGTGAGGCCCACTGATATCTGAGCGCTATGTGACTGTCACGTCCGCCATGTCTGCCATGTCTGTTTGTCTCAAGAACTCCTGGAGCGATGTGCATGCGCATGTTTTGTCTGCTGTCCTGCATGTTCGCTAGAGCTTGTGCAGACTCACCTCATGTCTGAGCTGCAGGATCCCTGCGTTTCTGCTCTGCCTTCTGTGATCTTCTCGTCATGTCTGGAGTCCTTGATCATGTGATGTTTCTTAAGATCCTGCACTGTCTGGTTCTGCAATCATCTCGTCATGTCTAGAATCCCGGATCATGTGTTCTTCCTAGGATCCTGCACTGGTTGGTTCGGTGATCATCTCGTCATGTCTGAAACCCTGATCATGTGACGTTTCCTAAGATCCTGCACTGTCTGTTTCTGCTATCATCTCGTCATGTCTAGAATCCCAGAAGTTCTCCCCTGGTCCTGACCTGGAGGAGGAGGTGCTATGCCCTATATCAGGCCGCCTCTTCCTATGCTCAGGGCCTGATTATTGTGTTGCTTCCCTGCAAGGCTCTGGGTCTGTGGGGTTGCTCCCTCTATTCTGTGCCCTTGCACTTTTCTCTGTAGTGCGTCTCTGCACACGCTCCGTGCTCGTATTCCGCCTCTTGTCTTGTGCCATGTCTTGTGTTGTCTCTCGTGCCATGTTTGTCTTTGCCTTGCTTTGCCTTGTAGTCCTTCTGCTGTTCTTTGTCTTGGTCTGTTTTGCTATGTCTCGCCTTGGCTTTGCTTTGACTTGTAGTCCTTCCTGCGTTCTCTGCCTCGCCTGTTTTGCCATGTCTTGCTTTTGCTATGCTTTGACTTGTAGTCCTCCCTGTGTTTTCTCTGCCTTGCTATTCCTTGCTTTGTGTTCCTCCCTATGGTCTCAGTCTTTGCTTGCTCTGCCTCGCTCTCTCCTATGGTGCTCTGTAGTGCTCCCTGGCACACGCACCATTTCTCCTCTCCTTAGTGCTCATTTCTTTGTCTCTTCCCAAGGTCTTCCCTTGGCCCGGCTCTGGGCTTCTGCCAACGCTCCGCTGCTAGACTCTGTCCTCTCTCTGACCTGGCTCTGTTTCTGCCTGTATTCCTTGCCTTGTTCCCTGCCTTGTCCTTGCATTGAACCCCGGCGTGGGTTCCCCTTGGCCGTCTCCTGTGCCGTGGTAAGTGCCACGTGTTTGTGTACAGCCGTGTGCACTGGCCAGTGTGGCGTGCCCCCTGCGTGGCTCCTAGCACGCACCCTGCCTTGAACCCTGGCGTGGCTCCTAGCACGCACCCTGCCCTGAACCTGGCGTGGCTCCTAGCACGAAGGTTCCTTTGCCCCCTCCTGTGCCTTAGTCGTGCCTCGTGCTGGCGTTACAGCCGTGTGCATTGGCCAGTGAGGTGTGCATCCCTGCGTGGCTCCTAGCACGCACCCTGCCTTGAACCCTGGCGTCGCTTCTAGCACGCACCCTGCCTTGAACCTTGGCGTGTCTCTACACGCACCCTGTCTTGTGCCTTTGCGTGTCTCAACACGCACTCTGTCTTGTACCTTGAACCTTGGCGTGTCTCTACACGCACTCTGTCTTATACCTTGTACCTTGGCGTGTCTCTACACGCACTGTCTTGTACCTTGTGCCTTGGCGTGTCTCTACACGCACTGTCTTATTCTATGCTTTGGCGTGGCTACACACGCACCCTGTCTCGTTTGTGAACCTTGGCGTGTCCCCTACACACGCACCTCGCTTTGAACCCTGGCGTGTCCCCTACACACGCACCTTGCCTTGCACCTAGTCTTGAACCCTGGCGTGTCCCCTACACACGCACCTAGCCTTGGACCCTGGCGTGTCTCCTACACACGCACCTAGCCTTGGACCTTGGCGTGTTCCCTAAACACGCACCCTGCTTGGATATCTGTCGTGCCTCCTTGCCTGAACCCTGGTTTGCCTGCCGGATGCCCGGAACCTGCCGACCGTTGCCAGAGGTCCGGAACCAGATGACTACGGCCTGATGTCCGGAGCTGACGTCCGCAGCCTGATCCCTGGACCCTGTCGGTTTGCCAGCAGTCCGGAGTCCAATGCCATCATGCCATTACCTGTGCCTAGGCGTGCCATCTGGCACGTACCATGTTATGGACCTTGGCGTGCCCACGCGCGCACCTTGCACGTTTTGCTTGTTTTCTCTGTATGTGATCTTGTGTTATTCTAATGAAGATACCTTGCACCTACGTCTAGTCTCGTCTTGCTTCCTGCTCGTCCTTGTCGTCAGACACTCGTCTAGTGTCCCCTGAGCCGGCCGTCTGGTCCCAGCAGTCGTGGTGGCTCACCCCCTTGGTCTTGCCCCTGACACTCCCTGTATAGGGGGTGCATTCTCACAAGGTCAGCTCGCCCTCGGTGGGTGGGTGCCACGACCCAGAGGGTCCACTCAAAAAATGGGCTCAGCAGGAGCTGAGTCCGTCACAGTTAATCAGGCCCTGGACTCCGCTGGTACCTCGGCTACCCGTCTGATGACCCGTCTGTTATAGAATCTGATCTGCTCTGTCTCCTGGACTCTCCTGAATATGGCGGCACCCCGGCCACTCTTCTGATGTAAATCAGACCTGGCCCTTGACCTCTGGACTCATTTGGAAATGATGGCAGCCAGAGTAAGAAGACTTGCTTGTCTAACCGCAGTCCTCCCCACTGGATCTTCATGTCTCGTTAGCGGCTCCTGTGTCTTGACCGGTGCAGGTGTCCGTTTCAGATGTCGGATCAACATTGTTGGAGTAGTTTGTACTAAACTCTGGTTTCTGCCGAAGAAAATTTTTTTTTTCTTCTTTCCAGCCCCGGTGAGAGGGGGCTTAAAGAGGGGGGTACTGTCACGTCCGCCATGTCTGCCATGTCTGTTTGTCTCAAGAACTCCTGGAGCGATGTGCATGCGCATGTTTTGTCTGCTGTCCTGCATGTTCGCTAGAGCTTGTGCAGACTCACCTCATGTCTGAGCTGCAGGATCCCTGCGTTTCTGCTCTGCCTTCTGTGATCTTCTCGTCATGTCTGGAGTCCTTGATCATGTGATGTTTCTTAAGATCCTGCACTGTCTGGTTCTGCAATCATCTCGTCATGTCTAGAATCCCGGATCATGTGTTCTTCCTAGGATCCTGCACTGGTTGGTTCGGTGATCATCTCGTCATGTCTGAAACCCTGATCATGTGACGTTTCCTAAGATCCTGCACTGTCTGGTTCTGCTATCATCTCGTCATGTCTAGAATCCCGGAAGTTCTCCCCTGGTCCTGACCTGGAGGAGGAGGTGCTATGCCCTATATCAGGCCGCCTCTTCCTATGCTCAGGGCCTGATTATTGTGTTGCTTCCCTGCAAGGCTCTGGGTCTGTGGGGTTGCTCCCTCTATTCTGTGCCCTTGCACTTTGCTCTGTAGTGTGTCTCTGCACACGCTCCGTGCTCGTATTCTGCCTCTTGTCTTGTGCCATGTCTTGTGTTGTCTCTCGTGCCATGTTTGTCTTTGCCTTGCTTTGCCTTGTAGTCCTTCTGCTGTTCTTTGTCTTGGTCTGTTTTGCTATGTCTCGCCTTGGCTTTGCTTTCACTTGTAGTCCTTCCTGCGTTCTCTGCCTCGCCTGTTTTGCCATGTCTTGCTTTTGCTATGCTTTGACTTGTAGTCCTCCCTGTGTTTTCTCTGCCTTGCTATTCCTTGCTTTGTGTTCCTCCCTATGGTCTCAGTCTTTGCTTGCTCTGCCTCGCTCTCTCCTATGGTGCTCTGTAGTGCTCCCTGGCACACGCACCATTTCTCCTCTCCTTAGTGCTCGTTTCTTTGTCTAGTCCCAAGGTCTTCCCTTGGCCCGGCTCTGGGCTTCTGCCTACGCTCCGCTGCTAGACTCTGTCCTCTCTCTGACCTGGCTCTGTTTCTGCCTGTATTCCTTGCCTTGTTCCCTGCCTTGTCCTTGCATTGAACCCCGGCGTGGGTTCCCCTTGGCCGTCTCCTGTGCCGTGGTAAGTGCCACGTGTTTGTGTACAGCCGTGTGCACTGGCCAGTGTGGCGTGCCCCCTGCGTGGCTCCTAGCACGCACCCTGCCTTGAACCCTGGCGTGGCTCCTAGCACGCACCCTGCCTTGAACCCTGGCGTGGCTCCTAGCACGCACCCTGCCCTGAACCTGGCGTGGCTCCTAGCATGAAGGTTCCTTTGCCCCCTCCTGTGCCTTAGTCGTGCCTCGTGCTGGCGTTACAGCCGTGTGTATTGGCCAGTGAGGTGTGCGTCCCTGCGTGGCTCCTAGCATGCACCCTGCCTTGAACCCTGGCGTCGCTTCTAGCACGCACCCTGCCTTGAACCTTGGCGTGTCTCTACACGCACCCTGTCTTGTGCCTTTGCGTGTCTCAACACGCACTCTGTCTTGTACCTTGAACCTTGGCGTGTCTCTACACGCACTCTGTCTTATACCTTGTACCTTGGCGTGTCTCTACACGCACTGTCTTGTACCTTGTGCCTTGGCGTGTCTCTACACGCACTGTCTTATTCTATGCTTTGGCGTGGCTACACACGCACCCTGTCTCGTTTGTGAACCTTGGCGTGTCCCCTACACACGCACCTCGCTTTGAACCCTGGCGTGTCCCCTACACACGCACCTTGCCTTGCACCTAGTCTTGAACCCTGGCGTGTCCCCTACACACGCACCTAGCCTTGGACCCTGGTGTGTCTCCTACACACGCACCTAGCCTTGGACCTTGGCGTGTTCCCTAAACACGCACCCTGCTTGGATATCTGTCGTGCCTCCTTGCCTGAACCCTGGATTGCCTGCCGGATGCCCGGAACCTGCCGACCGTTGCCAGAGGTCCGGAACCAGATGACTACGGCCTGATGTCCGGAGCTGATGTCCGCAGCCTGATCCCTGGACCCTGTCGGTTTGCCAGCAGTCCGGAGTCCAATGCCATCATGCCATTACCTGTGCCTAGGCGAGCCATCTGGCACGTACCATGTTATGGACCTTGGCGTGCCCACGCGCGCACCTTGCACGTTTTGCTTGTTTTCTCTGTATGTGATCTTGTGTTATTCTAATGAAGATACCTTGCACCTACGTCTCGTCTCGTCTTGCTTCCTGCTCGTCCTTGTCGTCAGACACTCGTCTAGTGTCCCCTGAGCCGGCCGTCTGGTCCCAGCAGTCGTGGTGGCTCACCCCCTTGGTCTTGCCCCTGACACTCCCTGTATAGGGGGTGGATTCTCACAAGGTCAGCTCGCCCTCGGTGGGTGGGTGCCACGACCCAGAGGGTCCACTCAAAAAATGGGCTCAGCAGGAGCTGAGTCCGTCACAGTGACAGGCTCGACGGCACAGCTGCCTGTGACCAAAGTGATGAGAGGATAATGGAGATTTTGAATCTCTGCGCACACTTTTGGACACTGGACACTTGTGGATTGTGTGAGGCCCACTGATATCTGAGCGCTATGTGACACGCTCGATGGCACAGCTGTGACCAAAGTGACGAGAGGATAATGGAGATTTTGAATCTCTGCGCACACTTTTGGACACTGGACACTTGTGGATTGTGTGAGGCCCACTGATATCTGAGCGCTATGTGACACGCTCGATGGCACAGCTGCCTGTGACCAAAGTGACGAGAGGATAATGGAGATTTTGAATCTCTGCGCACACTTTTGGACACTGGACACTTGTGGATTGTGTGAGGCCCACTGATATCTGAGCGCTATGTGACACGCTCGATGGCACAGCTGCCTGTGACCAAAGTGACAAGAGGATAATGTAGATTTTGAATCTCTGCGCACACTTTTGGACACTGGACACTTGTGGATTGTGTGAGGCCCACTGATATCTGAGCGCTATGTGACACGCTCGATGGCACAGCTGCCTGTGACCAAAGTGACGAGAGGATAATGGAGATTTTGAATCTCTTCGCACACTTTTGGACACTGGACACTTGTGGATTGTGTGAGGCCCACTGATATCTGAGCGCTATGTGACACGCTCGATGGCACAGCTGCCTGTGACCAAAGTGACGAGAGGATAATGGAGATTTTGAATCTCTGCGCACACTTTTGGACACTGGACACTTGTGGATTGTGTGAGGCCCACTGATATCTGAGCGCTATGTGACAGGCTTGATGGCACAGCTGTGACCAAAGTGACAAGAGGATAATGGAGATTTTGAATCTCTGCGCACACTTTTGGACACTGGACACTTGTGGATTGTGTGAGGCCCACTGATATCTGAGCGCTATGTGACAGGCTCGATGGCACAGCTGCCTGTGACAAAAGTGACGAGAGGATAATGGAGATTTTGAATCTCTGCGCACACTTTTGGACACTGGACACTTGTGGATTGTGTGAGGCCCACTGATATCTGAGCGCTATGTGACAGGCTCGATGGCACAGCTGCCTGTGACAAAAGTGACGAGAGGATAATGGAGATTTTGAATCTCTGCGCACACTTTTGGACACTGGACACTTGTGGATTGTGTGAGGCCCACTGATATCTGAGCGCTATGTGACAGGCTCGATGGCACAGCTGCCTGTGACCAAAGTGACGAGAGGATAATGGAGATTTTGAATCTCTGCGCACACTTTTGGACACTGGACACTTGTGGATTGTGTGAGGCCCACTGATATCTGAGCGCTATGTGACACGCTCGATGGCACAGCTGCCTGTGACCAAAGTGACGAGAGGATAATGTAGATTTTGAATCTCTGCGCACACTTTTGGACACTGGACACTTGTGGATTGTGCGAGGCCCACTGATATCTGAGCGCTATGTGACACGCTCGATGGCACAGCTGCCTGTGACCAAAGTGACGAGAGGATAATGGAGATTTTGAATCTCTGCGCACACTTTTGGACACTGGACACTTGTGGATTGTGTGAGGCCCACTGATATCTGAGCGCTATGTGACACGCTCGATGGCACAGCTGCCTGTGACCAAAGTGACGAGAGGATAATGGAGATTTTGAATCTCTGTGCACACTTTTGGACACTGGACACTTGTGGATTGTGTGAGGCCCACTGATATCTGAGCGCTATGTGACAGGCTCGATGGCACAGCTGTGACCAAAGTGACGAGAGGATAATGGAGATTTTGAATCTCTGCGCACACTTTTGGACACTGGACACTTGTGGATTGTGTGAGGCCCACTGATATCTGAGCGCTATGTGACACGCTCGATGGCACAGCTGCCTGTGACCAAAGTGACGAGAGGATAATGGAGATTTTGAATCTCTGCGCACACTTTTGGACACTGGACACTTGTGGATTGTGTGAGGCCCACTGATATCTGAGCGCTATGTGACACGCTCGATGGCACAGCTGCCTGTGACCAAAGTGACGAGAGGATAATGGAGATTTTGAATCTCTGCGCACACTTTTGGACACTGGACACTTGTGGATTGTGTGAGGCCCACTGATATCTGAGCGCTATGTGACACGCTCGATGGCACAGCTGCCTGTGACCAAAGTGACGAGAGGATAATGGAGATTTTGAATCTCTGCGCACACTTTTGGACACTGGACACTTGTGGATTGTGTGAGGCCCACTGATATCTGAGCGCTATGTGACACGCTCGATGGCACAGCTGCCTGTGACCAAAGTGACGAGAGGATAATGGAGATTTTGAATCTCTGCGCACACTTTTGGACACTGGACACTTGTGGATTGTGTGAGGCCCACTGATATCTGAGCGCTATGTGACACGCTCGATGGCACAGCTGCCTGTGACCAAAGTGACGAGAGGATAATGGAGATTTTGAATCTCTGCGCACACTTTTGGACACTGGACACTTGTGGATTGTGTGAGGCCCACTGATATCTGAGCGCTATGTGACACGCTCGATGGCACAGCTGCCTGTGACCAAAGTGACGAGAGGATAATGGAGATTTTGAATCTCTGCGCACACTTTTGGACACTGGACACTTGTGGATTGTGTGAGGCCCACTGATATCTGAGCGCTATGTGACACGCTCGATGGCACAGCTGCCTGTGACCAAAGTGACGAGAGGATAATGGAGATTTTGAATCTCTGCGCACACTTTTGGACACTGGACACTTGTGGATTGTGTGAGGCCCACTGATATCTGAGCGCTATGTGACACGCTCGATGGCACAGCTGCCTGTGACCAAAGTGACGAGAGGATAATGGAGATTTTGAATCTCTGCGCACACTTTTGGACACTGGACACTTGTGGATTGTGTGAGGCCCACTGATATCTGAGCGCTATGTGACAGGCTCGATGGCACAGCTGTGACCAAAGTGACGAGAGGATAATGGAGATTTTGAATCTCTGCGCACACTTTTGGACACTGGACACTTGTGGATTGTGTGAGGCCCACTGATATCTGAGCGCTATGTGACAGGCTCGATGGCACAGCTGCCTGTGGCCAAAGTGACGAGAGGATAATGGAGATTTTGAATCTCTGCGCACACTTTTGGACACTGGACACTTGTGGATTGTGTGAGGCCCACTGATATCTGAGCGCTATGTGACACGCTCGATGGCACAGCTGTGACCAAAGTGACGAGAGGATAATGGAGATTTTGAATCTCTGCGCACACTTTTGGACACTGGACACTTGTGGATTGTGTGAGGCCCACTGATATCTGAGCGCTATGTGACAGGCTCGATGGCACAGCTGCCTGTGACAAAAGTGACGAGAGGATAATGGAGATTTTGAATCTCTGCGCACACTTTTGGACACTGGACACTTGTGTATTGTGTGAGGCCCACTGATATCTGAGCGCTATGTGACAGGCTCGATGGCACAGCTGTGAGCAAAGTGATGAGAGGATAATGGAGATTTTGAATCTCTGCGCACACTTTTGGACACTGGACACTTGTGGATTGTGTGAGGCCCACTGATATCTGAGCGCTATGTGACACGCTCGATGGCACAGCTGCCTGTGACCAAAGTGACGAGAGGATAATGGAGATTTTGAATCTCTGCGCACACTTTTGGACACTGGACACTTGTGGATTGTGTGAGGCCCACTGATATCTGAGCGCTATGTGACACGCTCGATGGCACAGCTGCCTGTGACCAAAGTGACGAGAGGATAATGGAGATTTTGAATCTCTGCGCACACTTTTGGACACTGGACACTTGTGGATTGTGTGAGGCCCACTGATATCTGAGCGCTATGTGACAGGCTCGATGGCACAGCTGTGACCAAAGTGACGAGAGGATAATGGAGATTTTGAATCTCTGCGCACACTTTTGGACACTGGACACTTGTGGATTGTGTGAGGCCCACTGATATCTGTGCACTATGTGACAGGCTCGATGGCACAGCTGCCTGTGGCCAAAGTGACGAGAGGATAATGGAGATTTTGAATCTCTGCGCACACTTTTGGACACTGGACACTTGTGGATTGTGTGAGGCCCACTGATATCTGAGCGCTATGTGACAGGCTCGATGGCACAGCTGTGACCAAAGTGACGAGAGGATAATGGAGATTTTGAATCTCTGCGCACACTTTTGGACACTGGACACTTGTGGATTGTGTGAGGCCCACTGATATCTGAGCGCTATGTGACACGCTCGATGGCACAGCTGCCTGTGACCAAAGTGACGAGAGGATAATGGAGATTTTGAATCTCTGCGTACACTTTTGGACACTGGACACTTGTGGATTGTGTGAGGCCCACTGATATCTGAGCGCTATGTGACACGCTCGATGGCACAGCTGCCTGTGACCAAAGTGACGAGAGGATAATGGAGATTTTGAATCTCTGCGCACACTTTTGGACACTGGACACTTGTGGATTGTGTGAGGCCCACTGATATCTGAGCGCTATGTGACACGCTCGATGGCACAGCTGCCTGTGACCAAAGTGACGAGAGGATAATGGAGATTTTGAATCTCTGTGCACACTTTTGGACACTGGACACTTGTGGATTGTGTGAGGCCCACTGATATCTGAGCGCTATGTGACACGCTCGATGGCACAGCTGCCTGTGACCAAAGTGACGAGAGGATAATGGAGATTTTGAATCTCTGCGCACACTTTTGGACACTGGACACTTGTGGATTGTGTGAGGCCCACTGATATCTGAGCACTATGTGACAGGCTTGATGGCACAGCTGTGACAAAAGTGACTAGAGGATAAGGGAGATTGGATTGCTTTTAAAAAAGCAGTTTGCGGAGCAGTGGGTAAACAGCAATGCCAGCGTGTCAGGAAGCCTTAAAAGGCAGCCCAACAACCAACACCACTGATACACCACAATATAGCCTCCCCTTGCACTGCACACACAGTGACTTGTGTGTTGTGCAGGCCAAATCGCTAGCAGCAGAAGCAGTTTTTTTGTCTTCTTCCCTGCCTAACGCTCTCCCTACAGAATCAGCAGCAACCTCTCCCTATACTAAGATCGGCAGAAGTAAGATGGCGGTCGGCGTGCACGCCCTTTTATACCCCCTGTGACGCCCACCAAAGCAAGCCAATCACTTGCATGCCCTTCTGAAAGATGGTGGTGACCCGTGCCTAGGTCATCACGTTGCCCACAGTGTCCGTGTGTCCTGATTGGCTGAAAAAGAGCGCAAAACAAACTTTTGAAACGCGACTTTGGCGCGTAAGTCGCCGACCTCGTGGCCGACCTCATCCTAGGGTCGGGTTTCGTTTCATGAAACCCGACTTTGCCAAAAGTCGGTGACTTTTGAATTTTTTCGACCCGTTTCGCTCAACTCTACTCCTCATTATTAACTACTTATGCATTATGTACAAGTGTTGCCAGGGCAGTCCTACAATACTCTCTTCTGAATAGAAGCTGCTCTTTGTACCTCCATTCAAAGTGTTTACATCTATTTTAGCTCAGTAAAAAAATGTCTGTACTGAATTTTTCTAATAATTGAGCTCCAACAAATTGACTCATACCACACAGATTATGAAAAACAAAAATTTTAATTCCATTAAAAACCAAAAATTATAAAAACTCTTTATTTGCATTAGATAGTCAGTTAAATGAAGTCTGTCAGCAGTTTTGACCCTACATAAATGCAGACAGTACTAGATAGGAAAAACATTCTTGGCTTACTGCATTAGGGGGTCTATAGCTCCTCTTCTCTGTGGTAGCGTTATGGCTGAAGTGCCAACAAGAAGGTGGCAAGAGTGGTCAATCAAGTGCAGAGAAAAAGGTTGTGATGCCCTTAATACAGAGGCACAATAGCACTTGAAGCACTCTTCAGAGTGGTGTACCTTGGTTTAAAATTTAATTTTTGTTTAATGAAAATAAAATATTACAATATGAAATGCACAAACACCTCTTCCACTTTCCTTTCTAGTTCTATGAGTAGTTCTGCTTGACAATGTCCCTGTAAGCATCAAAAATTGTATATTTTTTGTTGCTGATGGTATAAACTGTTTATATTTGCTGAAGAACTCTTAATTTTCAGTCACTCATTTTTACTATGGCATTATTGTTCCAAATGGATTTGTGGGTTTAATTTTTTTCCACCTTAGCGTCATGTTCATGAAATTGAGTGTGCTGCTGACAGCAGTTTTCAGGGTCAAGATGCCAACAGGCAGTGTATGTGTGATTGCTAAAATCTAATTCAGAAGTGATAGGTTCTAGTAATGAGCCGTTTGATCAATGAAGGATTATGTTTTAGCTGAGTTTCCTGAAATTTGCGGTTCCATGTGAATTCGAATGATTTGAGATTCGATTCGCAATTCACTACAAAAACTTGTCAGGCCTAATTCCCTACACTGTTGAAGCATCAGAAATTAGGCTCATGTTGTCTTGTACAGCTGAATGTGCTTCTCCATAGTGCAGAATGCCTACGACTTTAATTATTTTACCTAGTACGGCGGTGTTCAGTACCTGGGTCACCAGAGACCAGCTGTTCCCAGTTGACCACAGGACTGGCAATTTTTACTCTCTATCATCAAGATATCTTGTTGAATTGTGGTATCTGCTATATCTGCACTTGCCCACAGTTCCAATTTTTGTTTGACAGTCCATAGAACATAATCACCAAAGGGATGGAGTGCATGGATTTTTTTTTGTTAAAAAGGCACATTATTTGAGCATTGGTTTAAATTATCCCAAAATTGTATAATTAAAATCTCTATACACTTGCTAATGCATATTTTTCTTGCCACTGATCCTATGTCCTATCTTTTCTTAGACTATATTATATGCAGTAATTTAACTGGTGCAGAAACTGCTGTAATCATAAGACTTTCTTAAAATTATTGCTTTATCTATTTCTCTATCTATCAATCTATCTGTCTATCTATCTGTCTGTCTGTCTGTCTTTGTCACACATACATTATTTCTCTTTCCAGCTTTTCCTACAAATAACATTAGCAGGGAGAAAGTAAAGGGCCTCAGTGTTAAGTCTTCCCCTTTTCTGACAGATATTAGCATGAAAAGAGTGGAAATATTGCTAGTGAAATAAAATAATTAACAGCATAGAGCATTCATTTTATACATGAATTTGTTCATTAGGATGCGTATTCTAAGAATTCAATTTCTTAATGGATTGCTATAAGTATTGCATTCAAAGGACAGTCCAGGGAAAACCTCCAATAAGATACTTCTGTTAGGATACATATATCCTTAACGTTAGCAGTGAAACAATAGGGGTTTCTCTCAATATTAAGAAGATGCAGAGACAGAGTTTTTGCAAGGAAAAAACTTTACAAAAATGGCCATCGCTCTTTTCAAATCAAAGCAAATTACCTTAAAGTTCTCATGTAAACTTTTCTTTGGAAATCTTTTATGTTTCCATATTTCTTGGTAATTTTAATTAAGATACACCAATATATATTTCCATTAAAATCAGGGCTGTGAACTGTATAACCCTGTACCAGTTTCTCCATCTATCAGTTTCATGACACTTCAGACATAATTGACATGTTTTCAATTATTGGAATAACTCTTTAAATATAGAACAGTGTCATTTCAGTAATGATGAGATTGTTCACTAATTTTAACAAGGAAGCCCATTACTTGTGAGGACATAACAGAAACATAAGAGCCTTGTGTTGTCTTAGTTATAGTCGTTAAAAAGCTCAATGGCCAGACAGATAATGGCTGTAAATTGAGGAGAGTGTACATACTATAATGAGTCCTTAACTACCAATATCAAGGCTTTTCTATTATTACATTGACTTCCATTCAGTTTGTTTTCCTTTATATCTTCATTTTCTTTACTCCATGTGGAATTTGCTTTTACAGTAATCCTTATATATATACCACCATAATTAACTTTTAATTAAATGTAAAAAAGAAAAAAACTATGGTGTGTACAATATAATATTCTTTTAGCCTTCAGATTACACGTTGCTTTTTGCAAACTTTAACAATCCCATAAGCAGCAGTGGTAACTAAAATGTGGAAAGTCTACACAATAAAATCTCTGTTATATATGGTTTACCTTATTTATATTCATGTGCATTATGCATAGGAAATTAAATCTGGTAGGAATCAAGTTATGGTGGTTTGATTTCATCTAATAAGTTACAGAAGAGCCTTGGAGGAATAAACTCAGTAGCTAAAATTTTATTTAGCTTCAGACTTACTGGAGACATTTTCCTAGTCTGTGAATATTAAATAATAGACTTTTCTGCTGATTCTAATGTCAATGTTGATAAGATCAAACTGGTTGTAATATTCTGAATTAAAAGTTAAAAATACATCATATTGCTTTCAATAAAAAAAAAAATCTAAGTTTTTTATTCATTTTAGTTACTTTATTTTATTCTTACTTTCTCTAGAACCTCCACGGAATTTGAGTACTTTTATATTTGATAATGGCTTTATTAACTTCTTTATATTTTGTGATTTTGTAATGCCTTAATCCATATGTCTCGTAATGGAGTTGTGGTTTTTAATAATTTTTCTGCACTGAGTGTATTTAAAACTATGTTACAGTATGTAGATAAAACTAACAGAAAAATTATTAGCTGTAAATGCCGAATACCATAAACAATGCACCATTCTTTAGTGTCTGTAGAGTTATAGGTGCAGCGGCACTAAAGCTGTTAGAGAGTGAAGTCCATCTGTATCACATAAACACTCTTGGGCCATTCAAGGTTGCTTGTGTGCTATAGACTGACTTCACTGTCTTACAGCTTTAGGCATCTACGACGGCTTTGCTTTAAGA
Source organism: Dendrobates tinctorius (assembly GCF_039654945.1). Classification (NCBI taxonomy): domain Eukaryota; kingdom Metazoa; phylum Chordata; class Amphibia; order Anura; family Dendrobatidae; genus Dendrobates; species Dendrobates tinctorius. The sequence goes on from NW_027361672.1 coordinate 8,226,785, forward strand.
TATCAGTAAAGTGCTGTCCTCATGGTAAGTTAGTAACCTTACAACCATCTGGTACATTTGTTTGCCTATGATAACAGGTGATCATCCATTCTATGGCTATGGAGACAAGATGTAGTATAATCCTTATTAACAATCACCCCTTCTATTTAACAATGTAGATGGGGTGACTATGATCAACTGGATAAGAAAGGTGGAAAAAAGAACAGGTCAGTATGGGATAGATTAGTAGATGTGAAGAGATAGTGCGCATCAAGTGTAAAGCCCCCGTTACACACTGCGATATCGCTAGCAATATCGCTGTAAAGTCACCGATTTTGTGACGTTGCAGCGATATTGCTAGCAATATCGCTGCATGTGATACTTACCTCCGACCGGCTCCCCGCTGGTTATCGCTGATCGCGCGAGAAGCTCCTGGACCATTCCTCGTCGGCCACTTCCTGCGGCGCTGACGAGCGACGCGTGGAGCCGGGCGGGAGGACGCAGGATCGCCTCGTCTGACAGGTAAGTAGCGACCCCCGACCCCTGCGATGTCACTGGTGAGATCTGCCTGTGTGGCAGCTCACTAGCGACCACCTAGCGATGCACCAGTGATCCTGACCGCGTCATATCGCTGGTCGGCATCTCTGGTGCATCGCTAGGTGTAACGGTACCCTAATAGCTAACGATTATTAAAGCTAATTGATTTGATGAAAATCAAATTCTTGTCAAATTGTATGATATTCGGAGATCCCAGAGAATTTCAATTTGTGATCCAGTTACCACAAATAGACAAAAATATAAATGCCCAACACCATTATTCACACTGTACAAGGTTGCATCAACTACAGAAGGCTCACAAGGCCTCAGGTATGCAGCCAATCAAGAGGGACATTATAGGCTATATAAAAACAGACAGGAAATGAAGGGGCCACTTTATTTTTAAACACTTAAAGAAGTTCAAAGCACACTGCTCAGCATTAAAGTGCACAGCTCTGCATTACTAATAGGGAAAGAAAAAAGAAAAGTTTAAAAAACTTTGGACAATTACTACAAAGCAGTGAAGATAGAAAATGAGAGTGATAGTAGTCTGTGAATACTTCATAGATTGAACTAATAGAGGGAGAGATAAAGAAGTGTTGTCTGCTCTTGCAGGCTCTGTTTCAATTGATTAAACAGTGGTATATTCAATTTGGACACCTTTTTCCAGTTAGCTTTGATCACCTATCCGTACACTGGGCAAGCATAAAATGGTGTAACTTGGCTTGTCACCATCTTTTATACTGCCTGTGATAGCCCCAGATGGGCTGCGCTATGTAAAGGACTGGGTGGTGGAACCATGAGGAGAGCCTGTAGGGGCATGACTAGGTAGCACACCAAGTCTGACTTCGGGTACACAGCAGCTGATGATACCCCGATCTGAGGAGGGACAAGGAAGGCAGAACCAGGTGGGACTCCAGGACGGACCTTGAGTGGATAGCAGCTGACCCTCAAGGGACAGGAGGCAGGAATAGCCAGGAAAGGTAGACTTGGCAAGTGCTGGCTGCTACAGCTGGGGTAGAAAAATATACAAAATATATACAATAAGAAATCTATCCAAATAAGAGGCAGTATTAAAGTCAAATGTCATAATTTCATAGGATCAAAGCATAAAGACACTCGGCACAAATGAAAAGGAAAAAGACGGCGGAAGATAAAAAATGTAAACATAGTGATAATGTGCTCGTACCCTTTTTGAAGTAGAGTTTCAGGAGTCACCGGTTAATAATTTATCACTGCTAGGCTAAATTTCATGAGAATGTGGATTGTCCTACAGATGGGGGTAAAAGGAGTTATGATTAGATATTAGTGTTGAGCGATACCACCCGATATTGAAAAATATCGGATCGGATTGGATCGGCCGATCTAAAAAAAGTATCGGGTATCGGCAATTCTGATCCCGGAAGTCACATTAAAGTCAATGGGACAGAAATATCGGAATTAAAAAAAACCCTTTCGGGAGGGGGGAAGACTGTGGGCGGTGCGTGGGCGGACACTGTGCATGTCTGTGTGTGCGGGTGGGGCCTGTGAGGGCTGTCTGTGGTCTGTACGGCCCTCTCGGGGGGCCTGTGCCTGCTGCCGGTGGTCTGTACTTGCCTCTCGGGGGCCTGTGCCGGCTGTTGGTGGTCTGTGCCAGCTGCCGGGGGCCTGTGTCGGCTGCCGGTGGCCTGTACGGGCCTGCTGGGGGCTTGTGCCGGCTGCCGTGGGTCTGTACGGGCCTGCCGGGGGCTTGTGCCAGCTGCCGGGAGTCTTTACAGGCCTGCCGGGGGCTTGTGCCAGCTGCCGGGGGCTTGTGCCGGCTGCCGGTGGTCTGTACGGGCCTCTCGGGGGCTTGTGCTGGCTGCCGGGAGTCTTTACAGGCCTGCCGGGGGCTTGTGCCGGCTGCCGGTGGTCTGTACGGGCCTCTCGGGGGCTTGTGCTGGCTGCCGGTGGTCTGTGCCGGCCTGCCAGGGGCCTGTGCCGGCTGTCAGTGGTCTGTGCGGGCCTACTAGGGGTCTTGTGTCTGTGCAGGCATCGTCCGATGGGACTACAAGTCCCATCGGGCGATGCCTGCTACACTGACAGTGATTGACACATTAGCCAATGATGGGACAGTAGTAGTCCCATCATCTGGCTAATGTGTTGAATGTAAAAAAAAATATATATATATACATACATACTACATACATACTACTTTCATACAACATACATATATACTACATACTACATACATGCTACATATATACTACATTCATACAACATACATACATACTACATACAACATACATGCTACATACTACATTCATACAACATACATGCAACATACATGCTACATATATACTACATTCATACAACATACATATATACTACATACATGCTACATATATACTACATTCATACAACATACATGCATACTACATACAACATACATGCTACATACTACATTCATGCAACATACATATATACTACATACTACATACATGCTACATATATACTACATTCATACAACATACATACATACTACATACAACATACATGCTACATACTACATTCATACAACATACATACATACTACATACATGCTACATATATACTACATTCATACAACATACATATATACTACATACTACATACATACTACATATATACTGCATTCATACAACATACATATATACTACATACTACATACATATATACTACATTCATACAACATACATATATACTACATACATACTACATACAACATACATACATTCATACAATACATACATACTACATACATACTGCATACAATACATTCATACATTCATACAATACATACAGTTGTGGCCAAAAGTATTGACACCCCTGCAATTCTGTCAGATAATACTCCGTTTCTTCCTGAAAATGATTGCAAACACAAATTCTTTGTTATTATTATCTTCATTTAATTTGTCTTAAATGAAAAAACACAAAAAGAATTGTCCTAAAGCCAAATTGGATATAATTCCACACCAAACATAAAAAAGAGGGTGGACAAAAGTATTGGCACTGTTCGAAAAATCATGTGATGCTTCTCTAATTCATGTAATTAACAGCACCTGTAACTTACCTGTGGCACCTAACAGGTGTTGGCAATAACTAAATCACACTTGCAGCCAGTTGACATGGATTAAAGTTGACTCAACCTCTGTCCTGTGTCCTTGTGTGTACCGCATTGAGCATGGAGAAAAGAAAGAAGACCAAAGAACTGTCTGAGGACTTGAGAAACCAAATTGTAAGGAAGCATGAGCAATCTCAAGGCTACAAGTCCATCTCCAAAGACCAGAATGTTCCTGTGTCTACCGTGCACAGTGTCATCAAGAAGTTTAAAGCCGATGGCACTGTGACTAACCACCCTAGATGTGGACGGAAAAGAAAAATTAACAAGAGATTTCAATGCAAGATTGTGCGGATGTTGGATAAAGAACCTCGATTAACATCCAAACAAGTTCAAGGTGCCCTGCAGTCCGAGGGTACAACAGTGTCAACCCGTACTATCCGTCGGCGTCTGAATGAAAAGGGACTGTATGGTAGGAGACCCAGGAAGACCCCACTTCTTACCCCGAGACATAAAAAAGCCAGGCTGCAGATGGCCAAAACTTACCTGAAAAAGCCTTAAAACGTTTTGGAAGAATGTTCTCTGGTCAGATGACACAAAAGTAGAGCTTTTTGGGCAAAGGCATCAACATAGAGTTTACAGGAGAAAAAAAGAGGCATTCAAAGAAAAGAACACGGTCCCTACAGTCAAGCATGGTGGAGGTTCCCTGATGTTTTGGGGTTGCTTTACTGCCTCTGGCACTGGACTGCTTGACTGTGTGCATGGCATTATGAAGTCTGAAGACTACTAACAAATTTTGCAGCATAATGTAGGGCCCAGTGTGAGAAAGCTGGGTCTCCCTCAGAGGTCATGGGTCTTCCAGCAGGACAATGACCCAAAACACACTTCAAAAAGCACTAGAAAATAGTTTGAGAGAAAGCACTGGAGACTTCTAAGGTGGCCATCAATGAGTCCAGACCTGAATCCCATAGAACACCTGTGGAGAGATCTAAAAATGGCAGTTTGGAGAAGGCACCCTTCAAATATCAGGGACCTGGAGCAGTTTGCCAAAGAAGAATGGTCTAAAATTCCAGCAGAGCATTGTAAGAAACTCATTGATGGTTACCGAAAGCGGTTGGTCGCAGTTATTTTGGCTAAAGTTTGTGCAACCAAGTATTAGGCTGAGGGTGCGAATACTTTTGTCTGGCCCATTTTTGGAGTTTTGTGTGAAATGATCAATGTTTTGCTTTCTGCTTCATTCTCTTTTGTGTTTTTTCATTTAAGACAAATTAAATGAAGATAATAATACCAAAGAATTTGTGTTTGCAATCATTTTCAGGAAGAAACTGAGTATTATCTGACAGAATTGCAGGGGTGTCAATACTTTTGGCCACAACTGTACATATAGACGTACAGTACATATAACATAGAGTACATACTCACCAATACTTTTCACATTGTTCCCCGAAGCCAGTGTCATCTATGAAAAAATATGAAAATAACAAACAAGCCATATACTCCCTGATCCGCAGAAATCCACGAGGGTCCCATGCCGATTTCCTGCGGAGAACAGAAGCATCAGCTGATGCGACTGCTCTCTAGGGGCTTCAATAATCCAATGTCAGAAGGTAGGTATCCTTGCGCACTGTATTCCTCCGCCACTGTAAAAAAATAGTTGCTTTTTCACCCCCAGGTATGCATCCAGCACTTTGCTGATAATTGTTTACATCCATTTGGTGTTTTCATGTTTTGCGGATATTGTGCTATTTTTCCAGGCTGTTATTTTTCATGTGCTAACCTTAGGATCATTATCATAAATTTTATTTGGAATCCTCAGATACCTTCTGGGTGATACAGTTTGGTTGAATTATGGGCACTGATATAATAGGCAGCATCTCTTGTATGTGCCTATATACACATTTCCACACGGTATATTACAACATTATGTCTACTTAGCTTTATTATTAGGCTCATGATCATTCCTATACCTCATTCAGCACAGGTTTACTTAACCATTGATATGCACATAGCACTTTATCCTCTTTACTTGCTTTGTAGCCTTTTTTAGCACACATGCGCTTATGTGTCCAAAGGGTGAGTGCACACGCTGCGGATTCTGCTGCGGGTTTTTTCCCGCGGAAACGCAGGTAAAACCGCAGGTAAAGTGACCTGCGGTTTTGCTGCGGTTTGGCCTGCGGTTTTGCCCTGCGGTTTCACACCTCTACTATGTTAAAGGTGTGAAACCGCAGCAGAATCTGCAGAAACAATTGCATGCTGCGGAAAAAAAACGCAGCTTTTCCGCAGGTAAAAAACCGCAGCGTGAGCACTGCGGTTTTGAAAACCCATAGGCTAACATGGTGAAGTACCATGTCTGCGGAACTGCTGCAGTTCTGCAGGGCCAAAACCGCAGCAAAACCGCAGCGTGTGCACATACCCTTATTGTTGATGTGCTACATTGTATACATGTACCAACTCTCTATCATGCTACCTTTTATGGATTGATGCATTACTGGTGTGGTGTTCACACCTGTCTGTCTCTTCTCTTGTTTTTATGCCATATGGGCTTTAATAAAATCCATTTGCATTTACTTGTCTTGTGATGCGCCGTATTCTTCCATTTTTTTGGGATATCTATTACATTAGGAAGGGCGATATATATATACCTTCTTAGGACTCATTCGTAGTATGTATGTAGAATGAATGTATGAATGTATTGTATGTAGTATGTATGTTGTATGAATGTAGTATATATGTAGTATGTATGTAGTATGTAGTATGTATGTATGTTGTATGAATGTAGTATATATGTAGCATGTATGTTGTATGTAGTATGTATGTATGTTGTATGAATGTAGTATATATGTAGTATGAATGTAGTATATATGTAGTATGTAGCATGTATGTTGTATGTAGTATATATGTAGTATGTATGTAGTATGTAGTATATATGTATGTTGTATGAATGTAGTATATATGTAGTTTGTATGTAGTATATATGTATGTTGTATGAATGTAGTATATATGTAGTATGTATGTAGTATGTAGCATGTATGTTGTATGTAGTATGTATGTTGTATGAATGTAGTATATATGTAGCATGTATGTTGTATGTAGTATGTATGTATGTTGTATGAATGTAGTATGTATGTAGTATATATGTATGTTGTATGAATGTAGTATATACAGTTATATGTTAAAGTTTGGGCACCCCTAGTAATGTTAACCTTTTTTCTTTATAACAATTTTGGTTTTTGCAACAGCTATTTCAGTTTCATATATCTAATAACTGATGGACTCAGTTGTATTTCTGGATTCAAATGAGGTTTATTGTACTAACAGAAAATGTGCAATCTGCATTTAAACAAAATTTGACCAGTTCAAAAGTATGGGCACCCTTATCATTTTCTTGATTTGAACACTCCTAACTACTTTTTACTGACTTCCTGAAGCACTAAATTGGTTTTGTAACCTCATTGAGCTTTGAACTTAGCCAGGTGTATCAAATCATGAGAAAAGGTGTTTAAGGTGGCCACTTGCAAGTAGTTCTCCTATTTGATTCTCCTATGAAGAGTGGCATCATGGGCTCCTCAAAACAACTCTCAAATGATCTGAAAACAAAGATTATTCAACATAGCTTTTCAGGGGAAGGATACAAAAAGTTGTCTCAGTGATTTAACATGTCAGTTTCCACTGTGAGGAACATAGTAAGGAAATGGAAGAACACAGGTACAGTTCTTGTTAAGCCCAGAAGTGGCAGGCCAAGAAAAATATCAGAAAGGCAGAGAAGAATGGTGAGAACAGTCAAGGACAATCCACAGACCACCTCCAAAGACCTGCAGCATCATCTTGCTGCAGATGGTGTCACTGTGCATCGGTCAACAATACAGCGCACTTTGCACAAGGAGACGCTGTATGGGAGAGGGATGCGAAAGAAGTCGTTTCTGCAAGCACGCCACAACCAGAGTCGCCTGAGGTATGCAAAAGCACATTTGGACAAGCCAGTTACATTTTGGAAGAAGGTCCTGTGGACTGATGAAACAAAGATTGAGTTGTTTGGTCATACAAAAAGGCGTTATGCATGGAGGCTAAAAAACACAGCATTCCAAGAAAAACACTTGCTACCCACAGTAAAATTTGGTGGAGGTTCCATCATGCTTTGGGGCTGTGTGGCCAATGCCGGCACCGGGAATCTTGTTAAAGTTGAGGGTCGCATGGATTCAACTCAGTATCAGCAGATTCTTGACAATAATGTGCAAGAATCAGTGACGAAGTTGAAGTTACGCAGGGGATGGATATTTCAGCAAGACAATGATCCAAAACACCGCTCCAAATCTACTCAGGCATTCATGCAGAGGAACACTTACAATGTTCTGGAATGGCCATCCCAGTCCCCAAACCTGAATATCATTGAACATCTGTGGGATGATTTGAAGCGGGCTGTCCATGCTCGGCGACCATCAAACTTAACTGAACTGGAATTGTTTTGTAAACAGGAATGGTCACAAATACCTTCATCCAGTATCCAGGAATTCATTAATAGCTACAGGAAGCGACTAGAGGCTGTTATTTTTGCAAAAGGAGGATCTACGAAACATTAATGTCACTTTTATGCTGAGGTGCCCATACTTTTGCACCGGTCAAATTTTGTTTAAATGCAGATTGCACATTTTCTGTTAGCACAATAAACCTCATTTGAATCCAGAAATATAACGGAGTCCATCAGTTATTAGATATATGAAACTGAAATAGCTGTTGCAAAAACCAAAATTGTTATAAAGAAAAAAGGTTAACATTAATAGGGGTGCCCGAACTTTAACATATAACTGTATGTAGTATATATGTAGTATATATGTAGTATATATATATGTTGTATGAATGTAGTATATATGTAGTATGTATGTAGTATGCAGTATGTATGTAGCATGTAGTATATATTTATGCTGTATGTATGTAGTATATATGTAGTATGTATGTTGTATGTATGTATGTTGTATGAATGTAGTATATATGTAGTATGTATTTAGTATGTATGTTGTATGAATGTAGTATATATGAAGTATGTATGTAGTATGTAGTATGTATGTAGTATGTATATATATATATATATTTTTTTTTACATTCAACACATTAGCCGGATGATGGGACTACTACTGTCCCTTCATTGTCTAATGTGTCAATCACTGTCAGTGTAGCAGGCATCGCCCGTGCCTGCACACACACACAAGACCACCTGCAGGCCCGCACAGACCACCGGCAGCCGGTACAGGCCCCCGGCAGCCGGCACAGACCACCCACAGCCCGCACAGGCCCCCAAGAGGCCCGTACAGACCACCGGCAGCTGACACAGACCACCGACAGCAGGCACAGGTTCCCGAGAGGCACGTACAGACCACCGGCAGGCCCGCGCTGACCGCGCATCATGACGCGCACAGACCGCGCATCATGATGACATCATTTAAGCAGCCAATCACAGCCATGCCAATAGTTAACATGCCTAACAGGATGTGCCCACACTTCTGAGGATTCCCAATGGCTGAATCAAATCGAGCGGGCTCATTGCATTATGGGAACTTCCGATTCTGGTATCCGATATAGAAAAAATATCGGTACTCGATATCGGAATTCCGATACAGCGAATATCAGCCGATACCCGATATTTGCAGTATTGGAATGCTCAACACTATTAGATATATATATATATATTCCTATGTATATGGAATTATAATGCGGTATATCTATATGGCTGTATTAAAAAGCTATTAGAGAGTTATATATCCAATTGGTATGGTCTCAAACATTAACAGTATAGCTATGCTGCGGCATTTGTGTGTTAAAGAGGTATATGGAGTTATAATGAGCTATATATATGTAGCTGTATTGAAAACCTATTAGAGAGCCATATACCCGTTTGGTATGGTCTCAAACAAATATAGTTATGCTGCAGCATTTGTGTATTAAAAAGGTAGACTTAATTGAATACCAGTGTGGCCAATGGTCCAGGTGCCAGAGGAGCAGAAATCCTAATGATATGGCAGGGCTGCGGTAAGGCAAAAAAGAAATGTCTAAATAAGTATATAATAAAACTTCCTCATTGTTCAGTGGTATTACCATAGGTAAAGGCTACTTAGAATCATTGGTGGCGCAGTGGGGGATGCAGGCACCGCCGTGCCTCAGCAGTGAGTGAGCCATGTATCCCAGAAAATGTTTATATACATGTGTGAGCTGGTCACATGACTGGAAGTGATGCCAGACGCTGGATAATGCGCGGTCAGATGCTGTAATGTCGCCTGGGTGGTGAAACCACCAAAAAGATGGTGTGGGAACCCGCGCTTGCGCAGTAAAGCGCGGTGTCCTTTAGTGGCTGTGACGTGATCCAGACAGGGGATCGCATCAGAGAGGGAGCGCGAGATGTACGCGCATGTGTATTAGAGCACAATGATACATATAAGGTCACAGTGGCCGTCAGGGGGCCGATCCTATTGGGGGAATGTAGGAAATAGATACAGTGGGGATGGGTTTATATGAACACCATGTGGACGCAATTCTATATATAGAAAAGACATATTGAATAAGGATGCAATACATAAAATATGCACAACATAGCTGTATGGGGAAACAATATAGTTACAATGGGAACATGGACGCATAATGCTGAATACAAATGATGCAATACAATACAGCAAGGTGAAGAAATAAAATCACACATTGTAGGAGTCCAAACTGAAAAGAACTGAAGTAAAGAGAAAGGGGGGGGGGGAGAAAAAGGAAAATGAAAAAATAAAATAAAATAAAAAATAATAAATAAAAATAAAATAAAATAAACCTAAAAATAAAAATAAAAAATAAAAAAAATGTATGCTTTGATCCTATGACATTATGACATTTGACTTTAATATTGCCTCTTATTTGGATAGATTTCTTATTGTATATATTTTGCATATTTTGTATATAATTTCTTGGATTCTTATTGTACATATCTCTTTGTTTTCAGCGACTATTAGAGTTGAGCGATACCGTCCGATACTTCAAAGTATCGGATCGGAATGGATCGGCCGATCTTAAAAAAAAGTATCGGTATCGCCGATTCCGATACCGGAAGTCCCATTCAAGTCTATGGGACTTCCGGTATCGGAATAAGAAAAATCCTGTTTTTCCCTTGTACAGCCTCTCTGGGGTCTGTACGGGCCTTTCGGGGGGCTGTGCCGGCCTGCCAGGGGGTCTGTGCAGGCTCCGGTGGTCTGTGCCGGCCTGCCGGGGGGCTGTGCAGGCTCCGGTGGGCTGTGCCGGCCTGCCGGGGGGCTGTGCCGGCCTGCTGGGGGGCTATGCAGGCTCCGGGGGGCTGTGCCGTCCTGCCGTGGGGGCTGTGCCGGCCTGCCGGGGGGCTGTGCAGGCTTCGGGGGTCTGTGCAGGCATCGTCCGATGGGACTACAAGTCCCATCGGGCGATGCCTGCTACCATGACAGTGATTGACACATTAGCCAATGATGGGACAGTAGTAGTCCCATCATCCGGCTAATGTGTTGAATGTAAAAAAAAAAAAAAAATTACATGCTACATACATGCTACATACATACAACATGCATACTACATACATGCTACATTCATACTACATATATACTACATGCAACATACATACTACATATATACTACATGCATGCAACATGCATACTACATATATACTACATGCAACATACATACTACATATATACTACATGCATGCAACATGCATAATACATATATACTACATGCTACATACATACTACATATATACTACATACATACTGCATGCTACATACATACTACATGCTACATACATACCACATACATACTACATACATACTACATGCTACATATATACTACATATATACTACATGCGACATACATACTACATATATGCTACATACATACTACATACATACTACATGCTACATACATACTACATACATACTACATGCATGTTACATACATACTACATGCTACATACATACCACATACATACTACATACATACTACATGCTACATACATACTACATATATACTACATACATACTACATACATACTACATGCTACATACATACTACATACATACTACATACATACTACATGCATGCTACATACATACTACATGCTACATACATACCACATACATACTACATACATACTACATGCTACATACATACTACATATATACTACATGCATGCTACATACATACTGCATGCTACATGCATGCTACATACATACTACATACATACTACATGCTACATACATACCACATATATACTACATACATACTACATACAATACATTCATACAATACATACATAGACATACAGTACATATAACATAGAGTAACATACTTACCAATACTTGTCACATTGTTCCCCGAAGCCATTGTCTTTTACGGAATAAATATTAACATAACAAACCACAAAAATACTCACCCACGATCCGAAGCAGTCCACGAGTGTGTCCCACGACGATCTTGGGTAGAGAACTGCAGCATCAGCTGTTGCTGCCGTTCTCTACGGGCTGCAGGAATCCAATGACGGAAGGTAGGTATCCTTCCGCACTGTATTCCTCCGCCACTTAAAAAAAAAAAGTCCCTAGTCTCACTTTATGCCATTGCTGCGTGGGAAATTCCCACACAGCAATGGCATAAAGTGAGACTATGGACTTTTTTTTTTAAGTGGCGGAGGAATACAGTGCGGAAGGATACCTACCTTCCGTCATTGGATTCCTGCAGCCCGTAGAGAACGGCAGCAACAGCTGATGCTGCAGTTCTCTACCCAAGATCGTCGTGGGACACACTCGTGGACTGCTTCGGATCGTGGGTGAGTATTTTTGTGGTTTGTTATGTTAATATTTATTCCGTAAAAGACAATGGCTTCGGGGAACAATGTGACAAGTATTGGTAAGTATGTTACTCTATGTTATATGTACTGTATGTCTATGTATGTATTGTATGAATGTATTGTATGTAGTATGTATGTAGTATATATGTGGTATGTATGTAGCATGTAGTATGTATGTAGTATGTATGTAGCATGCATGTAGCATGCAGTATGTATGTAGCATGCATGTAGTATATATGTAGTATGTATGTAGCATGTAGTATGTATGTAGTATGTATGTGGTATGTATGTAGCATGTAGTATGTATGTAGCATGCATGTAGTATGTATGTAGTATATATGTAGTATGTATGTAGCATGTAGTATGTATGTAGCATGCATGTAGTATATATGTAGTATGTATGTAGCATGTAGTATGTATGTAGCATGCATGTAGTATATATGTAGTATGTATGTAGCATGTAGTATGTATGTAGCATGCATGTAGTATATATGTAGTATGTATGTAGCATGTAGTATGTATGTAGCATGCATGTAGTATATATGTAGTATGTATGTAGCATGTATGTGGTATGTATGTAGCATGCATGTAGTATGTATGTAGCATGCATGTAGTATGTATGTAGTATGCATGTAGTATATATGTAGTATGTATGTAGCATGTAGTATGTATGTAGCATGCATGTAGTATATATGTAGTATGTATGTATGTAGTATGTATGTAGTATATATGTAGCATGTAGTATGTATGTAGCATGCATGTAGTATATATGTGTTATGTATGTAGTATGTATGTATATATGTGGTATGTATGTAGTATGTATGTAGTATGTAGTATGTATGTGGTATGTATGTAGTATGTATGTAGCATGTAGTATGTATGTAGCATGCATGTAGTATGTATGTAGTATTTTTTTTTTTTAACATTTAACACATTAGCCGGATGATGGGACTACTACTGTCCCATCATTGGCTAATGTGTCAATCACTGTCATGGTAGCAGGCATCGCCAGATGGGACTTGTAGTCCCATCGGACGATGCTTGCACAGACCCCCGGACATCAGCACAGCCCCCCGGCAGGCCGGCACAGCCCCCCGGCAGGCCGGTACAGACCCCCACAGGGTGCACAGACCACCGGCAGGCCGGCACAGCCCCCCGGCAGGCCGGTACAGACCCCCACAGGGTGCACAGACCACCGGCAGGCCGGCACAGCCCCCCAGCAGGCCGGTACAGACCCCGGGCAGTCCACACAGCCCCCCGGCAGGCCGGCAGAGACCCCCGGAAGGCCCGAAATGACGGCACATCATGATGCGCACACACCGCGCATCATGATGACGTCAGGCTGTCAATCAACTTTGAACTTCCGATTCCGATGCCGACTTCCGATATTGAAAAAATATCGGAAGTCGGTATCGGAATTCCGATACAGCAAGTATCGGCCGATACCCGATACTTGCGGTATCGGAATGCTCAACACTAGCGACTATGTGATAAAGGCCGTTGTTAGGCCGAAACGTCAGCTGTCGCTTCATCACCGTCAATAAAATAAAAAAGCTCACTAAAGCATAATTTGCATGTGCAGTGATTCTATATTGAAAAATCCAAAGTGACATTCAGTAGTTTGCAAGTAGCTCTTCAGAAGTAAGAAGTAAACTGGATGCCTCTATCCGAGACAAAAGTGATCCATCTTGGAAAAGCAATCCACCAGAACCCAGATGATGGTACACCTAGCCGATACTTGAAGTTCAGTGATGAAATCCATTGCAATATGCTGCTAGGGAGCAGACTGTACTGGCAAAGAAAGTAACTGACTGGTTGGAAGCTGTTTCAGAGTTTTGTTCTGGGCACAAGAGGGACAGGCAGAAATTAAATCTGCAATATTCTGGCACAGGGACAGCCAGCAATAGTGGAAATCTGTCTTCTTCTGTCAGGTATGGACAGCCAACTAAATGAGTGGCCCCAGAGAAGGACCTGCTTCCTACCAGGCTCAGAAATGTAAGTCTTTCCTGAGAGGAGATGAGACAAATCCAACGGACCAACCGTAATAATTTTGGCAGGCCCAGTGATGTGTTGGGGCTTATTCTCCTGGTCGCAAGACTGGAAGGATCTAGAGAGAGCATCCACCTTGATCTTCATATCTGCCTGCTGAAAATGGAGTATGAAGTTGAAGCGGGCTAAGAAAAGAGTCTAGCTGGCTTGTTGTGGGTTAAGTCAATGTGCAGACTGCAGACATACTAGATTCTTGTGGTCCATGTACATAACTACCAGATACATACAGTGGCTCCTTCTAGCAAGAAATGCCACTGCTCCAGAGCCAGTTTAATTGCTAACAGTTCTTGATCGCCTATAGAATAATTGTATTCTGGAGCAGAGAAGATCTTGGAAAAGAAACCGCAGGTCACCATGTGAATGGAAGAAGACTTCTGAGTAAGAACAGCTCATCCCCTGAAGAAGAAGCATCCACTTCATGAAAGAACTGCTTGTTATTGTCCGGACGATGCAGCACAGGAGCTGAGGAGACGACTTGTTATAAAGACACAAAGGCATACTCTGTCTATGGAGTCCATATCTTAGGATTGGCCCCTTTACCGGTAAGGACAATCTGAAATATAATCCTTCAAGGGTTCTCAAATAAACTCATATATTTATTCCCTAAAATGATACTTTATTATTTAAAAACCACGAGTGTGGTATACACCAGAAAAAATGTGACAGAAAATGAAAATAAACAAACAAAAGTGTTCAAACAAAGCCCACACTGAGGTGACACCTTCGAGTCCCTAATTCGTTGCTGAGCTGTACCCTGCCTGGCCGCGGAGGTTGGCACCCTAGGGGGGAACGTTGTGGCGCCCCCGCTCACGATGGCTATCCCTGGGGGCCCTGACAAACCCTACAGCCACTAGTGGTCCCTTCTACCCGATATATAGGGAACCCCTACTTCTAAACAGAGATCAAACCTGCTCTATAGAGGACCCTGTGTCCCAAAGAAAGAGGTTAAAAATAAATTTAGAACACACATGGCATTAGGTGGTCATATTAATGTCCCACAAAAAAGCAGACAGCCATAAGGCAAAACAATGGGATAAAACAATTCAGATAATGCCTAAAACTTGTACAAAAGATTCATAACCAAGAGAGGCACTTATTACATTGACTCAATGATAAGCCATAGCCCAAAATAAGGCCATCAACAGTATCCCATTGTTAAAAGTATAGGGAACGCAGAGCTGCAACAGCGGTACTTATCTGCGTTTGTCGCCACCTGCCATCCAGTAGTTAATGCCTCAACGCGTTTCGCCTTCTAGGGCTCATCAGGAGGCCTGATGCTGCGATAATTTGTGTCCCATAAAGGTGCAAATAGCTTACCGATATTCAATACTGCTCCACTCTTTAAACCTGCCGCTCAGAGCCTAAGCTCCGCCCACTCACATCCTATGGCATCTCTGAGCGCCACCCATTTACTGTTGCTCCAATCAGCTATCAGATCTCTCATGCAGCGTCATGATGACCAATCATATGTCCCCACACAGAGGGTTCCCCAGCACTCTCCAATCATCCGGGCTTAGACTGGTTACCGCATCTGACGTGAATGCAGCGTCGCTGCTGACTCACCAATCACATGTCCTTAGACAAAGAGTCTCACGGCAATCGCCAATCACTGCACCTCAGACATATTGTCAGCTCTGAGATATATCCCCATATACACAGTAGACGCTCCACAAACCAGGCATATATGTCCACATCACTATATTTGACCTACAATCTCATGCCTGACGGTCTCATTAAATATGTTACCTATATTACATTAATAATTAGCGTTTTGCTCGGTATGTAAAATCGCATAATACCCTTCAGCAATGTGAGCAGGCGTCTATATATAACTACCTCATCATATGTAATCAACATATGACCTATGATCCCATACTTGGCAGTCTGGTTACAATGTGGTAACTGTATTACACTCATACTTCGCGCAGAGCTAGACACACATAAATCGCATCATAACCTTTAACAATGTGAACAGGCATCGATATGCAACTACCACATCAAATTCAATCCAAGATATCCGCTCTCCCAAAGTAGTCACTGTGAAACATATGTATATAGATATCTGACTTATTACTCACTCCAGACAATGCATGCGTTGTAAAGATGATCAAATTCATAGATCACTTCAATATTATAAATATGCAACTGCCCTATCAAAGTCATGTAGTGAGGACCTTATTTATATGCAACCGGGGTTAGGATTAAAATTGCTCATAAATCATTTAGGGAGTGGATATATAACTACGGCAGTAAAGAGGGAGATTTTATATATATTCAATATTCCACGACAATGCATAGAGATTCCACTATAACAGGGAACCAACAAAACAAAACCCAGAAGGCCGGTATCCTCAAAGAAGGGAACATATTATTCAATTGTGGCTCATAAGAAACAGGCATATGACAGTTGCTCATTCAGCCCCCTCGGCTCGAGTGACTCCATCCTGAATATCCATTCACATTCTCTCCTAAGAATCACCTTATCCATATTCCCTCCTCTTGGGTTCACATTGACTACCTCTATAACACAGAATTTTATGTCACCGGGGTCACCTTTATGACACATCCACATGTGCTTAGCAAGCGGGGTTTCTCTTTTGTGTCTGATGTCTCCAAGATGTTCTCCCACTCTTCTTCTGAATTCTCTCCTGGTCTTCCCTATATAATTTTTAGGGCATGAACATGTGGCCATATAAATGACCCCTGTAGTTTTGCAATTTGAGAAGTCACGTTGAAAAAACATCTTACCAGTGCTTGCACTACAAAAAGACTTCCCCGGTCTCATATGTTTGCAAAAACTACAGTCCCCGCATTTAAAAAAACCACATGGTCTCCTGTCTAGCCAGGTACCACCAGCCAATGGTCTCCTATATTGGCTGTGGACCAACATATCCCTAATTGATTTACCCTTTCTAAAGGTAATGTTGGGACGCTCACCAATTATATTTTTCAAATCTGGATCCAACCTGAGAACATCCCAGTGCTTAGACAGGACCTTTCTGACCTCCTGATGGTTAACGTCAAATGTCCCAATCACTCTTATTAATTCTGTCAAGTCTTCAGTCTCACGTTTCTGCAGCAACATTACCTTTAGAAAGGGTAAATCAATTAGGGATATGTTGGTCCACAGCCAATATAGGAGACCATTGGCTGGTGGTACCTGGCTAGACAGGAGACCATGTGGTTTTTTTAAATGCGGGGACTGTAGTTTTTGCAAATATATGAGACCGGGGAAGTCTTTTTGTAGTGCAAGCACTGGTAAGATGTTTTTTCAACGTGACTTCTCAAATTGCAAAACTACAGGGGTCATTTATATGGCCACATGTTCATGCCCTAAAAATTATATAGGGAAGACCAGGAGAGAATTCAGAAGAAGAGTGGGAGAACATCTTGGAGACATCAGACACAAAAGAGAAACCCCGCTTGCTAAGCACATGTGGATGTGTCATAAAGGTGACCCCGGTGACATAAAATTCTGTGTTATAGAGGTAGTCAATGTGAACCCAAGAGGAGGGAATATGGATAAGGTGATTCTTAGGAGAGAATGTGAATGGATATTCAGGATGGAGTCACTCGAGCCGAGGGGGCTGAATGAGCAACTGTCATATGCCTGTTTCTTATGAGCCACAATTGAATAATATGTTCCCTTCTTTGAGGATACCGGCCTTCTGGGTTTTGTTTTGTTGGTTCCCTGTTATAGTGGAATCTCTATGCATTGTCGTGGAATATTGAATATATATAAAATCTCCCTCTTTACTGCCGTAGTTATATATCCACTCCCTAAATGATTTATGAGCAATTTTAATCCTAACCCCGGTTGCATATAAATAAGGTCCTCACTACATGACTTTGATAGGGCAGTTGCATATTTATAATATTGAAGTGATCTATGAATTTGATCATCTTTACAACGCATGCATTGTCTGGAGTGAGTAATAAGTCAGATATCTATATACATATGTTTCACAGTGACTACTTTGGGAGAGCGGATATCTTGGATTGAATTTGATGTGGTAGTTGCATATCGACGCCTGTTCACATTGTTAAAGGTTATGATGCGATTTATGTGTGTCTAGCTCTGCGCGAAGTATGAGTGTAATACAGTTACCACATTGTAACCAGACTGCCAAGTATGGGATCATAGGTCATATGTTGATTACATATGATGAGGTAGTTATATATAGACGCCTGCTCACATTGCTGAAGGGTATTATGCGATTTTACATACCGAGCAAAACGCTAATTATTAATGTAATATAGGTAACATATTTAATGAGACCGTCAGGCATGAGATTGTAGGTCAAATATAGTGATGTGGACATATATGCCTGGTTTGTGGAGCGTCTACTGTGTATATGGGGATATATCTCAGAGCTGACAATATGTCTGAGGTGCAGTGATTGGCGATTGCCGTGAGACTCTTTGTCTAAGGACTTGTGATTGGTGAGTCAGCAGCGACGCTGCATTCACGTCAGATGCGGTAACCAGTCTAAGCCCGGACGATTGGAGAGTGCTGGGGAACCCTCTGTGTGGGGACACATGATTGGTCATCATGACGCTGCATGAGAGATCTGATAGCTGATTGGAGCAACAGTAAATGGGTGGCGCTCAGAGATGCCATAGGATGTGAGTGGGCGGAGCTTAGGCTCTGCGCGGCAGGTTTAAAGAGTGGAGCAGTGTTGAATATCGGTAAGCTATTTGCACCTTTATGGGACACAAATTATCGCAGCATCAGGCCTCCTGATGAGCCCTAGAAGGCGAAACGCGTTGAGGCATTAACTACTGGATGGCAGGTGGCGACAAACGCAGATAAGTACCGCTGTTGCAGCTCTGCGTTCCCTATACTTTTAACAATGGGATACTGTTGATGGCCTTATTTTGGGCTATGGCTTATCATTGAGTCAATGTAATAAGTGCCTCTCTTGGTTATGAATCTTTTGTACAAGTTTTAGGCATTATCTGAATTGTTTTATCCCATTGTTTTGCCTTATGGCTGTCTGCTTTTTTGTGGGACATTAATATGACCACCTAATGCCATGTGTGTTCTAAATTTATTTTTAACCTCTTTCTTTGGGACACAGGGTCCTCTATAGAGCAGGTTTGATCTCTGTTTAGAAGTAGGGGTTCCCTATATATCGGGTAGAAGGGACCACTAGTGGCTGTAGGGTTTGTCAGGGCCCCCAGGGATAGCCATCGTGAGCGGGGGTGCCACAACGTTCCCCCCTAGGGTGCCAACCTCCGCGGCCAGGCAGGGTACAGCTCAGCAACGAATTAGGGACTCGAAGGTGTCACCTCAGTGTGGGCTTTGTTTGAACACTTTTGTTTGTTTATTTTCATTTTCTGTCACATTTTTTCTGGTGTATACCACACTCGTGGTTTTTAAATAATAAAGTATCATTTTAGGGAATAAATATATGAGTCCCTTTACCGGTAAGGACAGAAATAGGAGCAGTCCAAGAGGAGAAATGTGGAATGAACTGGAGGTAATAGTTTACGAATCCAAGAAACTGCTGGATGGCTTTCAGACTGTCTGGATAAGGCCACTCTAAGACGGCGGATCCCTTCTTGGGATCAATTTTCAAGTCTGTCTCGGAGATGATGTATCAAAGAAACGGCAAAGAGGTCTGCTCGAAGATGCACTTTTCACATTTGGCATACAGATGGTTCATCCTCAATCTCTGCAGGACTTGGCAAAGATCCCTTCAGTGTGAAGGTAGATCGGAGGAGGACAACAATATGTCATCTAGGTATACTAGCACACGTGTGTAGTGAAGAGGCCATTCACTATTTCTTGAAAGATGACAGGGGCATTACAGAGGCCAAAGGGCATTACCTGATACTTAAAAATGGCCATCTCATGTATTGAAGGCCGTCTTCCATTCATCTCCTTGATGTATTTGGATCAGGTTGTATGCCCCACAAAGCTTCGTTAAAACTCTAGAACCTTTAAATCGATTGAACAACTTGGAGATGAGAAGCAAAGGGCATTTATTCTTGATAGTAATTTAGTTGAGACCCCTGTAATCGATGCAGAGTCGCAGAGAACTGTCCTTTTTCTTCACAAAAAAGAAACCTACTCCTGCAGGGGAGGAAAACTTCTGGATAAATCCCCTTTCAAGATTCTCTTCAATACACTCGGACATGGCACAGGTCTCGGCCTGCAACAGGGGATAGATATGGCCTCGTGGAAGGGAAGCACCTGGTAGAAGGTCGATAGGCCAGTCATTTGGCCTATGAAAAGGAAGTCTCAGCCTTTTTTGTATCAAAGATGTCAGCGTACATCCAGTTTACAGAAGGCAATTCAGGTAAATTAGATGGAGAAGTCGGATGTTGAGCAGATTGAATGGGAACTGAACAACACTTGTGGCACTCCTGACCTCAATGGAGTACTTGTCTGGCTCTCCAATCCACGACTGGTTCATGTGTTTACAGCCATAACAGACTTAGAAGCAGAGGGTGAAACAAACGCAACAGCACATAGAGATTAACTTTCTCCAAGTGTAGCATTCCTACTCAGAGTTCTACAGGCTCAGTCACGAATATGATGGTTTCTGACAGAGGTTTTCCATCCACAGAAGAAACCACCAATGGATCAGGAAGACGTTCAATTGGAATCTGATATAGTTCCACTACAGCCTGTTGAATGAGGATACCAGCGGAACTTGAGTAGAGGTAGCCCGACTCTACAAAATAGACGCTGCCACAGGACATGTACACTGACAGAGTCAGTGATGGAGAGGAGTGATTTTCGCCCAGGGTGACCTCTTCAACAAACCCTAGGCTCAGGCATTTCCCTATTTCTCTGGGCAGGAGCAAATCATATGCTCAGAACTTCCACAATAGAAGCACCTTCTCTCGCACAGGCAGATCTCCTGACAATGCTTGATCATCTTCACCTGGTCTACATGCATGGACTTAGGCGAGGGTGCCAGAGCAGAGGTTTGCTGCATGACTGGTCTTTTCAATGTAGGAGCCAGGCCTACAGGTCTTCTCTCGCGGTTCATCTCCTTGGAATGCTTCTGAAACCTAAAGCCTATCCATGTTGCTAGAGAAACCAGGTCATCCAGAGAGGTGGGTATATCATGATTTTCCAGCTCATCCTTGAACCACCCAGACAGGCATTCCTAAAAGGTGGCTATTAGAGTTGAGCGAAACGGGTCGAAAAAATTCAAAAGTCCCCGACTTTTGGCAAAGTCGGGTTTCATGAAACGAAACCCGACCCTAGGATGAGGTCGGCCACGAGGTCGGCGACTTACGCGCCAAAGTCGCGTTTCAAAAGTTTGTTTTGCGCTCTTTTTCAGCCAATCAGGATCCACGGACACTGTGGGCAACGTGATGACATAGGCACGGGTCACCACCATCTTTCAGAAGGGCATGCAAGTGATTGGCTTGCTTTGGTGGGCGTCACAGGGGGTATAAAAGGGCGTGCACGCCGACCGCCATCTTACTTCTGCCGATCTCAGTATAGGGAGAGGTTGCTGCTGATTCTGTAGGGAGAGCGTTAGGCAGGGAAGAAGACCAAAAAACTGCTTCTGCTGCTAGCGATTTGGCCTGCACAACACACCAGTCACTGTGTGTGCAGTGCAAGGGGAGGCTATATAGTGGTGTATCAGTGGTGTTGGTTGTTGGGCTGCCTTCTAAGGCTTCCTGACAGGCTGGCATTGCTGTTTACCCACTGCTCCGCAAACTGCTTTTTTAAAAGCAATCCAATCTCCCTTATCCTCTAGTCACTTTGGTCACAGCTGTGCCATCGAGCCTATCACATAGCGCTCAGATATTCATTGGGCCTCAAACTGCTTTTTTAAAAGCAATCCCAATTTTTTTTTTGTCCTGCTGAGAAGAAAAAAAAACTGCTTCTGCTGCTGATAGCAATTTGGCCTGCACAACACACCAGTCACTGTGTGTGCAGTGCAAGGGGAGGCTATATTGTGGTGTATCAGTGGTGTTGGTTGTTGGGCTGCCTTTTAAGGCTTCCTGACAGGCTGGCATTGCTGTTTACCCACTGCTCCGCAAACTGTTTTTTTAAAAGCAATCCAATCTCCCTTATCCTCTAGTCACTTAGGTCACAGCTGTGCCATCGAGCCTGTCACATAGCGCTCAGATATCAGTGGGCCTCACACAATCCAAAAGTGTCCAGTGTCCAAAAGTGTGTGCAGAGATTCAAAATCTCACTTATCCTCTAGTCACTTAGGTCACAGCTGTGCCATCGAGCCTGTCACATAGCGCTCAGATATTCATTGGGCCTCACACAATCCAAAAGTGTCCAGTGTCCAAAAGTGTGTGCAGAGATTCAAAATCTCACTTATCCTCTAGTCACTTAGGTCACAGCTGTGCCATCGAGCCTGTCACATAGCGCTCAGATATCAGTGGGCCTCACACAATCCAAAAGTGTCCAGTGTCCAAAAGTGTGTGCAGAGATTCAAAATCTCACTTATCCTCTAGTCACTTAGGTCACAGCTGTGCCATCGAGCCTGTCACATAGCGCTCAGATATTCATTGGGCCTCACACAATCCAAAAGTGTCCAGTGTCCAAAAGTGTGTGCAGAGATTCAAAATCTCACTTATCCTCTAGTCACTTAGGTCACAGCTGTGCCATCGAGCCTGTCACATAGCGCTCAGATATTCATTGGGCCTCACACAATCCAAAAGTGTCCAGTGTCCAAAAGTGTGTGCAGAGATTCAAAATCTCACTTATCCTCTAGTCACTTAGGTCACAGCTGTGCCATCGAGCCTGTCACATAGCGCTCAGATATTCATTGGGCCTCACACAATCCAAAAGTGTCCAGTGTCCAAAAGTGTGTGCAGAGATTCAAAATCTCACTTATCCTCTAGTCACTTAGGTCACAGCTGTGCCATCGAGCCTGTCACATAGCGCTCAGATATTCATTGGGCCTCACACAATCCAAAAGTGTCCAGTGTCCAAAAGTGTGTGCAGAGATTCAAAATCTCACTTATCCTCTAGTCACTTAGGTCACAGCTGTGCCATCGAGCCTGTCACATAGCGCTCAGATATTCATTGGGCCTCACACAATCCAAAAGTGTCCAGTGTCCAAAAGTGTGTGCAGAGATTCAAAATCTCACTTATCCTCTAGTCACTTAGGTCACAGCTGTGCCATCGAGCCTGTCACATAGCGCTCAGATATTCATTGGGCCTCACACAATCCAAAAGTGTCCAGTGTCCAAAAGTGTGTGCAGAGATTCAAAATCTCACTTATCCTCTAGTCACTTAGGTCACAGCTGTGCCATCGAGCCTGTCACATAGCGCTCAGATATTCATTGGGCCTCACACAATCCAAAAGTGTCCAGTGTCCAAAAGTGTGTGCAGAGATTCAAAATCTCACTTATCCTCTAGTCACTTAGGTCACAGCTGTGCCATCGAGCCTGTCACATAGCGCTCAGATATTCATTGGGCCTCACACAATCCAAAAGTGTCCAATGTCCAAGAGTGTGTGCAGAGATTCAAAATCTCACTTATCCTCTAGTCACTTAGGTCACAGCTGTGCCATCGAGCCTGTCACATAGCGCTCAGATATTCATTGGGCCTCACACAATCCAAAAGTGTCCAGTGTCCAAAAGTGTGTGCAGAGATTCAAAATCTCACTTATCCTCTAGTCACTTAGGTCACAGCTGTGCCATCGAGCCTGTCACATAGCGCTCAGATATTCATTGGGCCTCACACAATCCAAAAGTGTCCAGTGTCCAAAAGTGTGTGCAGAAATTCAAAATCTCCCCTGTCCTATAGACACCTTGTACCTTGTTTTACATACTATATAGTTTGTTGGATTTTGTCTACATTTCTACCAAAAATGAGGAAGGCTGGTGGAAGAGGCCGTGGAATTGGGCGGGGGTTGGCAGCTGGTAATGTTGATGTTGGTGGTGGATCTGATGGTAGTGGCAAGAGCAAAATAGGACCGAATGCAGGAGGTGTTGAGCCTGCGTCATCGTCTGGCTACATAAGGCCTCGAACGCTTAGTTTTCTAGGAGTTGGCAAACCGCTTTTAAAGCCAGAGCATCAGGAAAAAGTTTTGTCTTACATTGCTGACTCAGCCTCCAGCTCTATCGCCTCCTCTTCTTCAGTTGTAAAAAGTAAAAGCACTGAGTCGTCATTGGAGGCTCATGTTCATGAACCACACCTTTCCTTGTGTCCTTCACCCCAACCAAGATTGAAGGATGACGCAGGCCATACTACTGATTACTCCATGGAGCTGTTTTCACATACCATGCCTGGATTATCAAGTCAAATGGTGAATTACCCAGGCCAAGATGAATCTGACATGGAGTGCACTGATGCACAGCCGCTGATGGATGATTCTGCTGGTACATTCACTCAGAGCACTACATTGTCCTCGCAGTGTACAGAGCCAGATTCTGACCCTGATGAGACTCAGGTGCCCCTTCCCGCACACTATACCACCATACACGGTGACACAGAGGAAGGTGCACATGACATAGAAGAGGAGGTGATGGATGGCCCAGTTGTTGACCCAGATTGGCATCCATTGGGGGAAGAGGGTGCTGCTTCCAATAGCTCAGATGAGGAGCATCCACAGCAGACATCGACATCGCAACAGCTGTTATCTGGCAGGCCCGGAGCACTCCAAAGACAGGTTCCAAACATCAAAAGAGTTGCTGGACAGCTTGTCCAGAGGGTCAAAAGATCACAGCGTGCTAGGCCGCAAAATGTCTGCCAAAGTAGGAAGAGTGTGGCACTTTTTTGAACAAAATCTTCATGATCAGGCCAAGGTTATCTGTAAGAAGTGCGCAAAGACCTTTAGCCGAGGGAAAAATCTGAAAAATTTGAATACCAGTTGCATGCTTAGACATATAACCAGCATGCACTTGCAAGCGTGGACACAACACCAAACCTCAAGTGCCACATGTGCAACTGATCACAACGAAGGTAGTCATCAACGCTACATTGTTTCCCCCACTGTAAGCCCACCGGTTAGCACAGCAGCAAATGTTGAGGTGTCGTTGCAAGGCCACAGCAGTCAGGGAATCCCACTGTTATATCAACGAAAGACTGATTCTAGGCCATCAGAAAGAACACCAACTCCATCACCATCATCAACCCTCTCTCAGTCCGCCCTGTCCACCGCTACTTCCACCATATGCAGCTCTCAAGTCCAGCTCACCCTCCCAGACACTATGAGTAGGTCAAGAAAGTACTCAGTCTCTCATCCGCGTACACTGGGTTTGAACGCCCACATTGCCAAACTAATCTCGTTTGAGATGATGCCCTTTCGGTTGGTGGAAAGCACAGCTTTCCGCGAACTCATGGCCTATGCAGTACCACGCTATGACCTACCCAGTCGCCACTTCCTCTCTCGCAAAGCCATCCCAGCCCTCCACCATCATGTGAAAGACCGCATTGTCCATGCACTCAAGCAGTCAGTGAGCGGAAAGGTGCACCTCACAACTGATGCATGGTCCAGTCGGCATGGCCAGGGCCGTTACGTGTCCATCACTGCGCACTGGGTTAATGTGGTGGATGCAGGGTCCACAGGGGACAGCGGTGGTGGGACAGTGCTGCCTAGCCCACGGTATAGGAAACAGTTGGCTGTAGGCGTTCCACCCTCCTCCTCCTCCTCCAGAAGCGAAAGCTCGTCCACAGAGCGCAGTCGTACGAGCACTCCATCTGCAGCTGCCACTGTTGCACACGATGTGTCCCCCTATCGAGCAGCTAGTGGAAAGCGTCAGCAGGCTGTGTTGCAGATGATGTGTTTGGGCGACAGACATACCGCCGAGGTGCTGGCCGAGTACTTGAAGCGACAAACTGAGTCATGGCTGGGCAGTGTACATCTTGAGGCAGGCAAGGTAGTTAGTGATAACGGCCGTAATTTTGTGGCAGCCATAGCCCTTTCAAAACTCAGCCACATACCTTGCTTGGCTCACACCTTGAACCTGGTGGTGCAGTGCTTCCTCAAAAATTATCCGGAGTTAACAGCCCTGCTCCAGAAGGTGCGAAGACTGTGCGCGCACATCCGCCGGTCGCCTGTACACTCCGTTCGTATGCAGAAGCTGCAGCGATTGCTCCACCTTCCCAACCACCGCCTCATTATCGACATTGCAACAAGGTGGAACTCCACCCTGCACATGGTGGAGCCGCTGTGCGAGCAGAGGCAGGCCATAATGCATTTGTGGGAGGATACACGGCCAGGCACTTTGAGAGCAGACATGGAGTTGACAGGCGTGCAGTGGTCGAAGCTGAAAGACCTCTGTAAAGTCCTTCAGTGTTTTGAGGAATGCACACAGCTGGTAAGCGCAGACGACGCCATCCTAAGCATGAGCATCCCACTTATGCGTCTGCTCATGCAAACTTTGACGCACCTTAAGGAGCAGGCGTCTGCAGCCAATGTTGATGAGGAGGAAGAGGAGGAGGGAATCCTTGATGACATTCAGCCATTGTCTGCTCAGGGACCTCTCCTGGACGAGGTGGAGGAAGAAGAGGAGGAGGAGGATGATGATGGGGATGATTACTTAGGGGAGGAAGATGCATCTCGTGGGGCAAGTGAAAATGTTGGCGTGGCAAGGTCTGGTACAGGGTTTGTGCGTGACTGGAGGGATGTGGATTTGCCAGAAAGTGCTCCTCCAACCAGCACTCGCAGTGCATCATTGACACCGGGAACATTGGCCCACATGTCAGATTATGCCTTGTGGATCCTAAAAAGGGACCCCCGCATTGCCAAAATAATGAACGATGACGACTACTGGTTGGCCAGCATCCTGGATCCACGCTATAAAGGCAAATTACAAAACATCATGCCACAGGAGAACCTTGACCTAATATTGGCTAATAAACAAGCAACTCTGGTAAATCGGTTGCTTGAGGCATTCCCAGCACACAGCAGCGGTGATGGTTCTCACACGAGCCGTACGGGCCGGGGGCAGCTTGGCAGAGGTGTTCGTGGTGCACACAGCAAAAGTGGCGTTGGAGACAGGGGTTTCATAACAATGTTGTGGACTGATTTTTCAAATACCGCTCACACAACTGGTAATACTGCATCGATGGAAAGTGACAGGAGACAGCAGTTGTCAACCATGGTTACAAACTACTTTTCTTCCCATATCGATGTTCTCCCACACAGGTCATTCCCCTTTGACTATTGGGCCGCTAAACTGGACACCTGGCCTGAATTGGCCCAATATGCCTTACAGGAGCTCGCTTGCCCAGCTGCAAGTGTGCTATCGGAAAGAGTCTTCAGTGCAGCTGGATCAATCCTGACAGAAAAAAGGACCCGTCTGTCAACCCAAAATGTGGATGATCTAACCTTCATTAAAATGAACCATGCATGGGTTTCCAAGGATTTTGTCCCACCTTCCCCTGATGACACATAGGGTGACAGAAAAATGGCTTGCTTTGGTCCACCTCTTCCTGGGACTTGACCTATTTCGCCTTTTGCATCAGCTGAATGTCCAACATCAACATATGCCACTTTCTAAAACTCTCTAACTGTGCTGCCTCCCCCCCCATGGCCGGGGTCACCACCTAGCGCACGACACCGTGCGAGTGCCGTTGCCCTGGACAGGTGGGTAGGCCGACTCTTGGGCGCGGGCACTGGCACAGGGTCCCTCATAGTGCAATCAAGTGTCTCTGACGGTGGTGGTGCACACCCGCCGTCAGACACACCGCTGTACTATGAGGGGCCCAGTGCCAGTACCGACGCCCACGAGTGGGCCCCCCTTGCTTGGGCAGGCCCCCAGCATTTGCAATCTTTACCTCTCCCTGCTCCTCCGCTGTGTAATCTGGGCCGTCAAATCCATACTGTGCCTGACACCGTCTGAGCCTGCCTCCTGAGACATATATTTTGAATGTGTACGCTATCCATACAAGTTATCCGGGGATACGGTACCCTTTCTAACCTTTGTGCAATCACGTGTAATCCATACTGGGCGTGAGAACGGCTGGCGAGCTGTTAAGCAAGCTACAGCACCTGTGGTTTGCACACGTAAGTTTTTCATTTTTTCAGGAATGACGGTTAGGCCTAATTCCGGAACTGCAGTTGACCTGCACTTACTGGGAAATCATTGTTCGCGGGTAATAATTGTAATCAGTGATCCCCATCACTAACGTTGTTCAGCGGGTTATCTGCACCTGTAAGCGACAAACGCTGGCCATTTCAGTGTAGCGCACATGCAGCCACGGACATGTAAGGGCATGACACACCAGTTATTGGCCAATCTCATGTTCCAGAGCCTCACGTGTCCCTCTAGTAAGCCGGACTCGGACCGCGGGGCATGACGGAGTCTCGTTCGTTAACGGAATTAAGCTTGCAATGTGTGCATCTGTTCTGTAGCTGGCATGGTTGAGGTTTCCCAGGTGGAGTCGAATTTAACCGTAGGCTCCACTCCTGGTGGTGCCCTTCTGGACATTCCTTTAAGGTTCAGCTTTGCAACCATCCTGCCCACGTAAAACAAACACTTTGCCTTCATGAACGCTGTTTGGAGGGTCATGACTCGTGGGAATAACGCCGCCCAATCAGTTAACCTGCTAGAGAGATCCTTCGTTGCTCCCAAGCATGACATCACACTCCCTAGGAGGAAGGTAATGCCACTGTGGCGACCGTACTCCTGGGGGCGACACAAGTGAACTGATGCCCAGCCACTGCTCGATGAATCTGCTGGTACATTGACCCAGACCACTACATTCCCCTCGCACGCTACACGGCCTGAATCTGACCCTGATGAAACTCAGGTTACCCTTCCCATATACAGTTCCATCTTACACGGTGACAAAGAGGAAGCTGCAGATGAAAGTGCAGGTTCGGCCCACCCGCCATCAGACACACCACCGTACTATCAGGGGCCCTGTGCCAGTGCCGTCGCCAACGAGTGGGCCCCCCCTGCTTGCTCAGGATCACAGCACTTGCAAGGTTGAAATACTGTGCAGTGAGATGGAAGATGGGGACGACGAGGAGTCCAGACTAGTACAGGGATTCCCTAGCGAGGAGACTTATTTGATTGTTTTCAATGTTGGGACAGCAATTTTTGGGGAGCACGTTACTCTGGAGAATGATAGATGGGGCCCACCATACACTGGAACATTCCAAAGGTGGACATCAGACACTGGAGCAGCATTTACAGGGCCCATTATACACTAGAGCATTAGAAATGGGGCCCATTATGTTTGGAGCATTATTTGGGCCCATAAGACAGTGGAGCTTCATCCATGGGGACCAACATATACTGTAGCATTATGTGGAGCTCATCATATACTGTTTCAAACATTATATGGGACCAATGATTCTGTATGGAGAAATAGATGGGCCTCGTCATGAGATGTAAAAAGTGAAGTATTTTTCATTGTACTATACCGCTATTTCTCTGCCGTATCGGAGCATGATGAGTTGTGGTATGTGTTAAAGGGGCGCTCTTTCGCCCAGGGCACATGAAAACCTGGAGCCAGCCCTCCCCCCCCACAACTTTAGCCAAATAACCCCCATTTTTCAGTGCGTAACTTGTATTATGAAGTTAATTAAGGTTGACAAGCTTAAGTAAGAAGAACTGATGCTTTTGGCATTCAAATGGGCACTGTAGGTGTGTTTCCTGTCCTCCTCTCACTGCCGACTTTTATTCCCCATTGACTTACATTGGGTTTCGTGTTTCGGGACGACCCCGACTTTTCCCTATAATCGGACGATCTTGCTCGACCCGACTTTTGGAAAAGTCGGGTTTCACGAAACGAAACGCGACCCTAAAAAAACAAAAGTCGCTCAACTCTAGTGGCTATGAGAGCCTCATTATTCTAGGCGAGTTCAGACGACAGGGTGCGGAAGCCTACAGCATACTGGCAAACAGCAAGATTTCCCTGTCACAGTCGGAGAAGGGAAGATGCTGCTCAGGATGCTTGGCTGGATTCATCAAAGGTCTTACAGAAGGCCTCTAGAAAGGTTTGACACTAAAGGATCCCCTCTCTCCCATAAGGGGTTAAGCCGCACCAAAGCCTCACCATTGAGGTGGGACATAATGATGGCCACTTTGACCTGAACTGAGATGAACTGATGAGCCAAGAATTAGAAGTGCAGTGTGCACTGATTAATGAACCCCCAACATAAAGCAGGATCCCCACCATAGCATGGCAGAGCAGACAGAGCAGACAGCCAGGTACTGTTGAGGCACATCCGACATTGCAGCTTGGGTAGATGGGGATGCAGCTGGAGTTGTCAGCGGGTCAATATAGTTGTTTACTGTCTGCAGGTAGGATAAGATCTTGTCCTGTTGATATTTCTGGCAAGAGACCTTCAGCTAAAAGTCAGAGATGGAGGACGCCTGATAGCCAGCGGATTCCATGGACTGTGCACAACGTAACTGACTGGGTGTTGGAACCACTGTGCCATGATCTGAGGAGAGCCTGGAGGGGTGTGACTAGGTGGCTCACCAAGTCTGGCTTCGGGTGCAACGCCAAGACTGACCTCGGGTGGATGGCAGCTGACCATCAGGGGACAGGAATGGCTGACATGGGTGGTATAGTGACTGGCACGACAGACACACTGGCAGGCAAGACTGGTATCTTGGCAGGCAGGTGAAGGTGGGCATGGCTGATAGAAAGGAAGGTGGGCACAGCTGATTGACAGACGGGGAATTTTTATTTCATATAACAGATAAGCTGAGAAAAAAATGTGTTACAGTGAATAACCAAACACCTCAGTAAAGTAAATGCCCTCTAACATTAGAAAATATTACATTATCACAAAACCTACGTCTCCAACAGCCTCAGAAAATACCACAGTGCAACATATTCAAAATCCAGTATCAAAGTCAATGGCAAAGCCACCATTTTGCTTCTTAAGCTCATGTGATCCGCTGTCATATACAAAGGGGTAACCTGAAACTTCTGTGCCCCATCACAAGCATTTAAATAGACCATTATCCCACTCTTGTCAATTACAATGCTAGTGTCCCTTTTTGTGCCAGAGGTACCTATGGGCCTCTCCGGTATTAGATGTGACAGTGACCTTGGACCTCTACAGCTAAACTCTTTGAATTGTACAGAAATAAATATTATTGTTCAAAATGTGTTTTTTATAAACCGAATAGCAATAACCAAACTAACAGCTGAATACTAGGGGGTGGACATGGCTCGTCGGCATCTAGTTATCTCCATCATGGGTAAGCACTGAATTTATATTGAGGCACTTGGTTGTTTTTCCTCTTTTGAAGCAATGTCACTATGGCAGTCTTAGATTCTTTATAACTGGTTTGTTTTACATACATATGTGTGAGCACAATCATGGTATTTGTCTATAATTGCAAGTATATATGGCTGACATGACATATTGATATGTTAAGGAGTTAAAGTGCCCTTACTCTATTTTCATGATGGTGCTCACTATGTTTGTATGTCTTGGACCCATGTGTCTTTACTAGGGTCATATATCCTGTGTTGGTGCTTCTTTGAGGTATATTTTGTATTGTCAGTACATGAAGTAAAGATTTTTTGAATTTTTTTCAAATAGTGTATAGCATTCCATTTTTTCAGGTTTCTATAATATTTGGGAGTATACACCTACTGTCCTTTTACTTACATGGGGGAATATAAATATGTATTTAGATTAATGCGTTTACAATTATATGGCACCCATGTCATTCTTGGGAGTTTTCTTTATATTTATAAACCGAATAGCAATAACTAGTGTTGAGCATTCCGATACCGCAAGTATCGGGTATCGGCCGATACTTGCTGTATCGGAATTCCGATACCGACTTCCGATATTTTTTCAATATCGGAATTCGGCATCGGAATCGGAAGTTCAGTTGATTGACGGCCTGACGTCATCATGATGCGCGGTGTGTGCGCATCATGATGCGCCGTCATTTCGGGCCTTCCGGGGGTCTCTGCCGGCCTGCCGGGGGGCTGTGCCGGCCTGCCGGGGGGCTGTGTGGACTGCCCGGGGTCTCTGCCGGCCTGCCGGGGGGCTGTGCCGGCCTGCCGGTGGTCTGTGCACCCTGTGGGGGTCTGTACCGGCCTGCCGGGGGGCTGTGCCGGCCTGCCGGGGGGCTGTGCTGATGTCCGGGGGTCTGTGCAAGCATCGTCCGATGGGACTACAAGTCCCATCGGGCGATGCCTGCTACCATGACAGTGATTGACACATTAGCCAATGATGGGACAGTAGTAGTCCCATCATCCGGCTAATGTGTTAAATGTTAAAAAAAAAAAAAAAAAAAATACTACATACATACTACATGCATGCTACATACATACTACATGCTACATACATACTACATATATACTACATACATACTACATACATGCTACATACATACTACATGCATGCTACATACATACTACATGCTACATACATACTACATGCATGCTACATACATACTACATATATACTACATACATACTACATACATGCTACATACATACTGCATGCTACATACATACTACATACATACTACATACATACTACATGCATGCTACATACATACTACATGCATGCTACATACATACTACATGCATGCTACATGCATGCTACATACATACTACATGCTACATACATACCACATACATACTACATACATACTACATACTACATATATACTACATGCATGCTACATACATACTACATGCTACATACATACCACATACATACTACATACATACTACATACTACATATATACTACATGCATGCTACATACATACTACATGCTACATACATACCACATACATACTACATACATACTACATGCTACATACATACTACATATATACTACATGCATGCTACATACATACTACATGCTACATACATACCACATACATACTACATACATGCTACATATATACTACATGCATGCTACATACATACTACATATATACTACATGCATGCTACATACATACTACATGCTACATGCATGCTACATACATACTACATACATACTACATGCTACATACATACCACATATATACTACATACATACAATACATTCATACAATACATACATAGACATACAGTACATATAACATAGAGTAACATACTTACCAATACTTGTCACATTGTTCCCCGAAGCCATTGTCTTTCCGGAATAAATATTAACATAACAAACCACAAAAATACTCACCCACGATCCGAAGCAGTCCACGAGTGTGTCCCACGACGATCTTGGGTAGAGAACTGCAGCATCAGATGATGCTGCCGTTCTCTACGGGCTGCAGCAATCCAATGACGGAAGGTAGGTATCCTTCCGCACTGTATTCCTCCGCCACTTAAAAAAAAAAAAGTCCCTAGTCTCACTTTATGCCATTGCTGCGTGGGAATTTCCCACACAGCAATGGCATAAAGTGAGACTAGGGACTTTTTTTTTTTTTAAGTGGCGGAGGAATACAGTGCGGAAGGATACCTACCTTCCGTCATTGGATTCCTGCAGCCCGTAGAGAACGGCAGCATCATCTGATGCTGCCGTTCTCTACCCAAGATCGTCGTGGGACACACTCGTGGACTGCTTCGGATCGTGGGTGAGTATTTTTGTGGTTTGTTATGTTAATATTTATTCCGGAAAGACAATGGCTTCGGGGAACAATGTGACAAGTATTGGTAAGTATGTTACTCTATGTTATATGTACTGTATGTCTATGTATGTATTGTATGAATGTATTGTATGTATGTAGTATATATGTGGTATGTATGTAGCATGTAGTATGTATGTAGTATGTATGTAGCATGCATGTAGCATGCAGTATGTATGTAGCATGCATGTAGTATATATGTAGTATGTATGTAGCATGTAGTATGTATGTAGCATGCATGTAGTATATATGTAGTATGTATGTAGCATGTAGTATGTATGTAGCATGCATGTAGTATATATGTAGTATGTATGTAGCATGTAGTATGTATGTAGCATGCATGTAGTATGTATGTAGCATGCATGTAGTATGTATATGGTATGTATGTAGCATGTAGTATGTATGTAGCATGCATGTAGTATATATGTGTTATGTATGTGGTATGTATGTAGCATGCATGTAGCATGCATGTAGTATGTATGTAGTATGTATGTAGTATATATGTAGTATGTATGTAGCATGTAGTATGTATGTAGTATGTATGTAGCATGCATGTAGCATGCAGTATGTATGTAGCATGCATGTAGTATATATGTAGTATGTATGTAGCATGTAGTATGTAGCATGCATGTAGTATATATGTAGTATGTAGCATGTAGCATGCATGTAGTATGTATGTAGTATATATGTGGTATGTATGTAGCATGCAGTATGTATGTAGCATGCATGTAGTATATATGTAGTATGTATGTTGCATGTAGTATGAATGTAGCATGTATGTAGTATGTAGTATGAATGTAGCATGTATGTAGTATGCATGTTGTATGTATGTAGCATGTAATTTTTTTTTTTTTTTTTTTTTTTTACATTTAACACATTAGCCGGATGATGGGACTACTACTGTCCCATCATTGGCTAATGTGTCAATCACTGTCATGGTAGCAGGCATCGCCCGATGGGACTTGTGGTCCCATCGGACGATGCCTGCACAGACCCCCGGAGCCTGCACAGACCACCGGCAGGCCGGCACAGCCCCCCGGCAGGCCGGCACAGCCCCCCGGAGCCTGCACAGCCCCCCGGCAGGCCGGCACAGCCCCCCGGCAGGCCGGCACAGCCCCCCGGAGCCTGCACAGACCACCGGCAGGCCGGCACAGACCACCGGAGCCTGCACAGACCCCCTGGCAGGCCGGCACAGCCCCCCGAAAGGCCCGTACAGACCCCAGAGAGGCTGTACAAGGGCAGGAAAGGGTTTTTCTTATTCCGATACCGGAAGTCCCATAGACTTGAATGGGACTTCCGGTATCGGAATCGGCGATACCGATACTTTTTTTAAAGATCGGCCGATACCATCCGATACGATACTTTGAAGTATCGGACGGTATCGCTCAACTCTAGCAATAACCAAACTAACAACTGAATACTAAGTAAAATGCAGGCAGCAAATTATTGGGAACTGAAGCTCAATCATCTATTAACTGACAAGACTTGCTGAGGTTAGAGGATAAAGCTTGTAATAGATTTTGTGCTACGTTAATTTGTAGCTATTAAATAAATGTGGTCACACTCACATTGACCTAAGCCTGAAAATGATAAAGAGCTTTGGATACAGCTAAATGGAAAGAACAGAACTAAATATCTGAAGAATATACAAATTGGATAATGAGCAGAATCACAAGTACATATAACAACTTGTGCATGGATTGCATCTCTTTAAGTCTAGATTTTGTAGGCATACAGGTCTTTCCATCATGAGCAAATAATCCAAGTATTTGGTCGCCTATCACACGCATAGTCACACAGTTTAGGTGTTTGTTCACTTTTTAACAGCATTTTATAGTATTTTGTATTGACTTCCCTATATTTGCATGCAACACTTCATCCACACTTGTTAATACACCTGCCAGCTTTACATCATGGCTCCATTGCTCAGGATTCAACCTCTATAGTGGAGAGTAATGTGCACTTGTGGAAGCAATGCATTGATATGTGTGTTACAAACTGATTGTTTTTAAACACTAATGCTCAAGTACATGTTCAAATTTCCAGTCCTCTTGAGTGTGATGCCTCAAAGTACAATCTGCACATTGAAAAGGCCAGAAGAGAGCATGGGCAGTGGAATGGAGGAGACGTTAGGAAAGGTGCAAAATTTCATGAGGCTGACATTGCATAGCCTTTGGCCACAATCTGGATATCTGTACATTTTTGACAGAGAATACAATGATAAGTAGCTTTTCTGAGAGGTGTAGATGATTGAGCTAATTTATTGGTCTCCAAAAATTATATTTCCCTCTTGTCTTTTACCGAATGTCATATTTATAGGCTAGGCTTTTCCCTCTCAAGCCATGCAATGACATCATTAGCAGGGTTGACGCTGTTCTCTGCACACCGAGAATCATTCTTACAATGTGCACTGACAGCTCTCTGTCTTCTTGGCTCGTTACTTCTGATCAGAGGTGGCGAGCGTGCACTGTCACTGTGCATATTGCACTGTCTGTGACAAAAACCTACTGAGCCTTCTTCAGAATTGACAACCAATGCATGCTCAATAGAGCAGGGATGAGCCCAGGCCATGAAACAGGCATCATTCTTGAATCTTTTCACCCTTCAGTGGTGTTCTTTTTAAATGGTACTGACTTATTGAATGCACTTTTGTCCCTCACTAGAGTTCTTTATGCCCATGTTATGGCTTCATACCACCTCCACTCTGTATGACACTGTATGCACCCACACAATTGTCCCATTGTATATCCTTATTGAACCAAGGATTTTTTCCTGTCTGACTGAATAAAATGGATGATAGTCTGTAGTGACACCATACAGTATTAGGTGCAATAGTATTGGTTCCATAGTATGATGCCACAGTTATATTGTGTGCCTGCATATTCAATAGAGTTTATGCTAATTGCTTTGTATGACCCAGTATAGCGGCCACGTCAAAAATCTCTGGCTGCTGGAACAGAGTCCATAAAATTGATTATTACCTTCTGACATCTGTGGCTCTCCTTTTGATCAGCCAGCCTGGCATGACAGCACATGTCTCACCACAACAATGATGTTGCGCTGAGCTGCTGATATCGGCAAGTAGGAGGCAGTTCATAGGGATACCGTCCTACGAACAGAAAATTCTAACCCAGCTGTTGGAATGGGTCCTGTGAGCTGATTTGCATCAACTCTAAAAGTTCCTCTGTAAATTCTGAATTTCATAATTTTAATGATAATCTCGATCATTTTTACATGCTAAATTATCATCATTTGTTGAACATTTTATTTTAGACAAAAGGAATTTTACTGTAGTATAACAATAAAAATGATACCAATATGGTTTTGCACTGAGGTGGTTTCATTCCAGTATTCCAATACTCTTTTCCATCCTACAACTTTTTGGTATAGTAGTGATTTCCTCATTTGCAGGAGTCATTAGTGCTGAACTACGTAATAAGCAAGCGAAATTTAATTTGACCACCTGTGACATCAACTATAAAGTAATTTCACCAGCGGATAAAAGGACAGATGCATTCTAATGAGACATTACAAACTGGTCACTGGAAAAATTAACCAATTATCCAAGCTGAAGTTACTTAAAGAAAAATCTAATTTGGTAAGTTACCGTGTAAAAGTAAATGCTTTTTGCCAGTGTAACGGTTTGTTCTTTCTTTTAGTCTAAATGAAACATCAGTGATGTGATGTTGTGTAAGCTGATTGACTAAACTGTGGCTCTAGTAGGAAATAAAGCACATGCCATCTGTGCCCTTAAAAACTGAACTAAATACCCCCAAAACACTAGTGTAGGAACTGTGTAATCTATCTTATCAGAAACATATGCTTCTTTCTTCACTTATGAACCACTTCATTTCTTTCCCTCTGCCAACATTGACTCTGAAAAATTAATTAAAATCCTCCCTCTTTCTCAGGACAAAATAGAGTGTGGGCTAACTGAGGGATCAGATCACAGTTGCCTACTGAAGTCAATGCAGAGGGTAAATAGTACAAAGAAGATGGAGCAGAGTGATAGAAAAAGACACTTCTAGTAAGTACAGTAATGTAGTGCTCAGTGCTGCTGCATTAAATGCTACACAGAGACAGGATAGAAAGAATCCCTCATGTCTCGGTGTCCAGTATATGGAGATAGCATAACAGTTTACACCCAATAGCTCACAGATGAATGAAAATTTTGATGCAGAGGGGAACACTGTTGAAAAATGATGTAGTACAAGTCATCTATTGACAATAAAGTGTTAATCCTTATGTACACTCACATGACAGCTTTTCTGAAAAGTCACCTGAAATGATATGGTTGGAATGCATTACAACTGAAATAAGTTAAACCATCGTCTATTCCATATTGTGATTAGATTAAAAAATAGTGCTGTCTAAATCTGCATCACTAGTGCTATAATTTGCATGTTCTCCCTTTCAGCTTTTCAGTTTCCAAAAACTAAACTAGACCTAAGTAGACTCATTTTCTTTGTTAAAAACTATGAATTTTAATTGTATTCAAATAAACTGAAATAAACTGATAATCCCACATACTTGTGTCCAGATTTTTATTTGGGTTGGGATTCTGGTGTAATATGGGCTCTTGTTGCTAATTACTAGGAGGAGCACCAACAGGTCACCATGTCTTGATTATTTAGAAACATGGGTAGGACAACAAGGCAAAATTTTCCAAGGTAAAGGAAACTGATTATAGTTATACATTGACAGGTAAATGGTCTGAATTAAATATGAAAATACATCTAGGCGATATTGGTACTGTTTCGCATTAATTTAAATGGGGGGGCAACCTGATAACAATTATACACTTTAATTTAATTGTTGTGTTTTCCATTTCAATAAACATTTCTTTCTATATATGACATCACATACTTAGTGATTATGTTTACATCCCATCCTTGTCTCATTATTATTATTATTTATTTATGTAGCACCATTAATTCCATGGTGCTGTACATGAGATGGGGTTACATCAAAAATACAAAAATCACTTACAGTAAACAAACTAACAATGACAGACTGGTACAGAGGGGAGAGGAGCTTGCCCTGTCTCATTTCAGTATGGGTTGCAGCAAACTGAAGAAACACTGCTCCTGTGTCTCAACTGACAAATGAGCAGTATCATAAATACTCATACCTCAGTGAACCAAAGAGAATGACTGCGACATGAGGAGAAATAAATCTTCTCCATGGCTGAGTAAACACAAAGGATTTTTTCTCCAGCTCCAGTCCTCTGTGAGATGTCTGAGGAGATGAATTATTTTTCCAGCATCTCACTAGTATGTGTGCTTAAATTACAGCTCCTCTGTCAGTTGAGACTCAGCCCTTTGAAGCTGTGTTTCTTCAGATAGCAGCCAATCCTGACAAGTGACTAGGAAGGTCTGCAGTTTAAATTGTGATGGGGCCATTTTACTACATGCTTAGAGAACCTTTTTAATGTAATTTTGTCACCATTAGAGATGAGCGACTTTGCCTTTTTTAGGGTCGAGTCGGGTTTCATGAAACCCGACTTTTGCAAAAGTCGGGTCGAACGAAATCGGCCGACTATAGTGAAAAGTCGGTGGCCGACTGAAACACGAAACCCAATGCAAGTCAATGGGGAAGCAAAGTCGGCAGGGAGTGGAGGACAGTAAACACACCTACAGTGACCATTTCAAAGC
This sequence comes from Dendrobates tinctorius, assembly GCF_039654945.1. Taxonomy (NCBI): domain Eukaryota; kingdom Metazoa; phylum Chordata; class Amphibia; order Anura; family Dendrobatidae; genus Dendrobates; species Dendrobates tinctorius. The sequence goes on from NW_027361672.1 coordinate 8,266,406, forward strand.
CAAAAACATCAATTCTTAAGTGAACTTGTCAACCTTAATTTACTTCATAATAATAGTTACACATTGAAAACGGGGTAATTTGGCTAAAGTTGTGGGGGGGTAGGGCTGGCTCCAGGTTTTTGTGTGCCCTGGGCCAAAGAGTGTCAGTGCGCCCCTTTAACACATACCACAACTCATGATGCTCCGATATGGCACAGAAATATAGGTATAGTGCAGTGACAAATATTTCACTGCTTACATGACATGACTGCTCTATTTTAAATTGTACAATAGCTCAAAAAAAGGACAGTATATTGCTCCATACAGTATTATACCCACCACATTGTGCGCCATACAGAATAACGAGCCCCATATATTTCTCCATACAGAATATTTGGTCACTGACATATAGAATATTTGGTCACTGACATATAATGTCCAATACAGTATATGATGAGCTTCACATAATGCTCCAGTATATGATGGGTCATGGATGATGCTCCAGTGTAATATGGGCCCTAATAATGCTCCATATATAATGGGCCCCATTTCTAATGCTCCAGTGTTTAATGGGCCCCGTAAATGCTGCTCCAGTGTCTGATGTCCCCAATCTGGAATGATACAGTATATGATGGGCTTCATGGATGATGCTCCAGTGTATGATGGGCCCTAATAATGCCCCATATATAATGGGCCCCATTTCTCATGCTCCAGTGTATAATGGGCCCCGTAAATGCTGCTCCAGTGTCTGATGTCCCCAATCTGGAATGCTCCAGTATATGATGGGCCTCATGGATGATGCTCCAGTGCATGATGGGCCCTAATAATGCTCCATATATAATGGGCCCCATTTCTCATGCTCCAGTGTATAATGGGCCCCGTAAATGCTGCTCCAGTGTCTGATGTCCCCCATTTGGAATGCTCCAGTATATGATGGGCCCCATTTTCAATTAACCCAGGCATGGTATGTGAAAAGAGCTCAATGGAGTAATCTGAAGTGTGTGCTGCCGCATCCTTCACTTTTGGGGTGGGTGAAGGACACAAGGAAAGTGGCTGCTCCTGACCAGAAGCCTGCACTTATGACTCAGTGCTTGCATTATTTTAAACTTCAGAAGAGGAGGTGACAGAGCTGGAGGCTGTTTCAGCAATGTAAGGCAAAAACAGTTCCTGATGCTCTGGCTTTAAAAGCAGTCTACCTACTCCCAGAAAATGGAGCCTTACAGGCCTTCCAGAGCTACACCATGACACAGGCTCCACACCTCCTGCCTTAGCTAATATTGTGTTTTTGGCACTACCAGCAGATGCACCACCACCACCATCAGTACCAGGTGGCCCCCCACACCCACGTCCTCTTCCACCATACTTCCTCATGTTTTGGAAAATGGACCCAAAATACCAGCAGGTATATGGTATTGTATCAGAAGCGTACAGCTCTATACAGTCTAGGGATAACAGTAAATCTCCGTATATATTTCATGAGTCATACACAGACGCTCACAGGCTCAGTATGGATTACCCAATAAAATAAAAAGTTGAAAAAGGGTACAGCATCACCAGATACAAGGTATATATAGTATAGTGTAAACATTCTGAATCTCTATATACATTTCAGGAGGCAGACACAAACGCTCTGAGGCCCAGTATGGATTACACAAGAATATGAAAAGCTGTAAATGGGTAATGTAACACAAGCATACAGCTGTATACAGTGTTGGGGTAATCTTAAAGCTCCTAATATATTGCCAGAGTAACAGACAGACGTTCATAGGCTCATTATGGATTACACCAGCGTCTAAATAGCTAAAAAGGTTACTGTATCAGAAGCGTTCTGCTGTATACAGTGTTGGCCAAATTTGAAATCTCAGTATATATTTCCGAAGTCACCCTCAGACGCTTACTCAGTCTGGGTTTGACCATAATAAAAAATGTTGTAAAAAAGGTACTGGATAACAAGATAGCAAGTATATATATTATAGGATACAATTGAAATCTCCGTATACTTAGTCCCGTAGTCACTCTTAGACGCTTACTCAGTATGGATTTGACCGTAATACTAAATGTCGAACAAAGGTACTGTATAACAAGATACAAGCTTTATCGAGTATAGGGTGAAAATTGTTATCTCCAATTCACTGTATATATAGAAGGCGTAAACCACACATGCTCACTCACTATGGATGATACCGTAACTCAAAATTTTTAACAAAGGTACTGTATCAGCACATACCAGGTGTATCCAGTCTAGGGGTAATTGTAAATTTCCGTCTATACTTCCGGAGTCAGACACAGACACTCACAGGCTCATTATGTATTACACCAGAATTTAAAAAGCAGAAAAAGGGAAAGGTAGTTGAAGCATACAACAGTATACAGTGCTGTGGTACTTTTAAATCTTCGTATATATTTCAATCTCAGTAAGCCAGTCCAGACTCTCCGCTACTGGAAACTACATTTATACAAGTACAGATGGAAGGTCGAGTGTTAGCAGGAATTTGGGAATTACTCATCGCGGGGAAACCCCCCGGTAGAAGTTGCAGTGGCGATGCAGACCTTCAATTACTGTGTCTGTGGAGACAGCAAAACCGGTTCTTTGTGAAGAAAGGATTGCTTTATCGCAGTAGCTTGGATCACATCACCGTTACTCGTCTCCGTCAAATTGTGATCACAGGGAGAGATGTACCCATGGTCTTCACTGCCTATCATGATGTGTCTGGTCATTTTGGAGTGCAAAAGACAGAAGCCACAGGCCGTAGGCAATTCTATTGGATTGGCATGAGAGGAGACATTGAAAAATTGTGGCAGGAATGTCACACATCTGTGACTATCACAACTGTGAAAGGTGATCATAAAGCACCACTGCATCCGCTTGTAAGTTGACGTCCATTACAAATGGTAGCCATTGATCATCTGAAGGTAGAGGCCAGCAGGACAGTCCATAGCTACATCTTAACCATCATCGATCAATACACCAAATTTATAGTGGCCGTCCCTGTGAAGGATTTAACTGCCCAGACTACACAGCAGTGGAGCAGGGAGAGGTAAGTATTGCAACTTGCAAATGCTGTGGCCATGACCAAGCAGGGGGGGGCACACTTGTGGTCGACGGTACTGGCACAGGGCCCCTCATAGTACGCTGGTGTGTCTGACGGCGAGTGGGCCCCCTCACCGTCAGAGACACTGTATTGTACTATGAGGGGCCCTGTGTCAGTGCCGTCGGCCATCAGTGGGTCCATCCACCTGTTCAGAGCAACGGCACTTGCCCGGGTGCGCCAGGTGTTGACCCCAGCCATTGGGGGGGTGGGCGGGCAGCCCACTTAGGGGGGTTTAAAAAATGGCATATGTTGATGTGTTGGCTGGACATTCAGCTGCTGTAAAGGGCGGAATTGGGCAAGTCCGAGGAAGAGGAGGACAAAAGCAAGGCAGTTTTCTGGCAACCTATGTGTCATCAGCTGAAGGTGGGACAAAATCCTTTGAAACCCATGCATGGTTCATTTTAATGAAAGTTAGATCATCAACATTTTGGGTTGACAGATGGGTCCTTTTTTCTGTCAGGATTGATCCAGCAGCACTGAAGACTCTTTCAGATAACACACTAGCAGCAGGGCAAGCGAGCTCCTGTAAGGCATATTGTGCCAATTCAGGCCAGGTGTCCAGTTTAGAGGCCCAATAGTCAAAGGGGAATGACCTGTGAGGGAGAACATTGATATGGGAGGAGAAGTAGTTTGCAACCATAGTTGACAACTGCTGTCTCCTGTCACTTTTAATCGATGCAGTATTAGCAGTCGTGTGAGTGGTACTTGAGAAATCATTCCGCAACATGGTCATTAAACCCCTATCTCCAACATCACTTCAGCTGTGTGCACCACGAACACCTCTTCCATTGTGCCCATTACGGCTCATGGGAGAACCAGAGTTGCTTGTTTGTTAGCCAATATTATCTCTATGTTCTCCTGTGGCATGATGTTGTGTAATTTGCCTTTGTAGCGTGGATCCAGGATGCTGGCCAGCCAGTAGTCGTCATCCCTCATCATTTTGGCAATGCGGGGGTCCCTTTTTAGGATCCGCAAGGCATAATCACACATGTGGGCCAATGTTCCAGGTGTCAATGCTGCACTGCCACTGCTGGGTGGAGGAGCACTTTCTGGCAAATCCACATCCCTACAGTCATGCACAAACACTGTACCTGACCTTGGAACGCCAACATATTCTCTTGCCCCCTGAGAAGCATCCTCCTGCCCAAAATAATCATGCCCCTCATCCTCCTCCTCCTCTTCCTCTTCTTCCTCCACCTCGTCCAGGACAGTTCCCTGACCAGACAATGGCTGACTGTCATCAAGGCTTCCCTCCTCCTCCTCCTCGCTGCAGATGCCTGATCCTTAATGTGCGACAAACTTTGCATGAGCAGACGCATAAGTAGGATGCTCATGCATTATGATGGCGTCGTCTGTGCTTACCAGCCATGTGCATTCCTCAAAACACTGAAGGACTTTACAGAGGTCTTTCAGCTTTGACCACAGCACACCCAAAAATTCCATGTCTTCCCTCAAACTGCCTGCCCGTGTATCCTCCCACAAATGCATTACATCCTGCCTCTATTCACACAGCCTCTCAACCATGTGCAGGGTGGAGTTCCACCTTGATTGCAACATCTATGATTATGTGGTGCTTGGGGAGATGCAGCCTCTGCACACAAGTGGAGTGGACGTTTGAGCGACGGATGTGTGAGCACAGTCTTTGCACCTTATGTAGCAGGGATGTTAACTCCGGATAATTATTAAGGAAGCACTGCACAACCAGGTTCAAAGTGTGAGCCAGGCAAGGTATGTGTGTGAGTTTTGCACGGGCTATGGCTGCCACAAAATTACGCCCGTTATCACTGACTACCTTGCCTGCCTGAAGATGTAGACTGCCCAGCCATGACTCAGTTTGTCGCTGCAAGTAGTTGGCCAGTACCTCCGCGGTGTGTCCGTTGTCACCCAAAGACATCATCTTTAACACAGCCTGCTGAGGCTTACCACTAGCTGTTCGATAGTGGGACACCTCATGTGAAACACTGCCAGCTGCGGATGGAGTGCTCGTGCGACTGCGCTCTGTGGACGAGCTTTCGCTGATGGAGGAGGAGGAGGAGGGTCGAAAGCCTACAGCCAACTGTTTCCTATACCGTGGGCTAGGCAGCACTGTTCCACCGCCGCTGTCCCCTGTGGAGCCTGCATCCACCACATTAATCCAGTGCACAGTGATGGACACGTAATGGCCCTGGCCATGCCTACTGGTCCATGCATCTGTTGTGAGGTGCACCTTTCCACTCACTGACTATTTTAGTGTATGGACAATGCGGTCTTTCACGTGCCGGTGGAGAGCAGGGATGGCTTTTCAAGAAAAGATGTGCCGACTGGGTAGGTCATAGCGTGGAACAGCGTAGGCCATGAGCTCGTGGAAAGCTTCGCTTTCAACCAAACTGTAGGGCATCATCTCTAATGAGATTAGTTTGGCAATGTAGGCATTCAAACACAGGGTACGCAGATGAGAGGATTAGTACTTTCTTCTCCTACTCTGAGTGTCTGGTAGGGTGAGCTGGACTGTAGAGCTGCATATGGGGGAAGTAGCGGTGGACCGGACGGAGTGAGAGGGGGTTGGTGATGGTATTGGTGGTGATGGCCGAGATTCAGTGTTGTGTTGCAAAACCATTGTGATTCCCTGAGTGCTTTGGCCTTGCGACGACACCTCCACATTTAGTGCTGGTGGTGTGCTTAACGGTGGCTGTGGTCTTACAGTGGGGGAAGCGATGGAGTGTTGCTGGCTACCTTCAGTCGGAGCAGGTGCACACGTGGTACGTGAGCTTTGGTAGTCCGTCCACGCTTGCAAGTGCATGTTGATTAAATGTCAAAGCATGCAACTGGTGTTCAAATTTCTGAGTTGTTTACCTCGGCTAAAGGTCCTTCCGCACTTTTTACAGGTAACCTTTGCCTCATCAGTAGGATTTTGGACAAAGAAGTGCCACACTGCACTCTTCCTACTATGGTATACATTTTCTGGCCTTGCACGCTGTGCTAAGTTGACCGTCTGGCCAAGCTGTCCTGCAACTCTTTTAGTTTTTGGTCCACGTTTTTGGACAGCTACGGGCCTGCACACAACAAAAATCCTCCCCTTTCATTGCACACTAACTGTACAGTGAAAAGCGCTATCAGCAGAAGCAATTTTGTTTTTCTTTTTCCCTGCCTAACACTCTCCCTATTCAGAATCATCATCATCAGCAGCACCTCTCCCTATTCTAAGATCGGCAGAAGTAAGATGGCAGTCGGCAGTCACGGCCATTTATACCCACTGTGACGCCACACAAAGCCAGCCAATCACTTCAATGCCCTTCTCTAAGATGGTGGTAGCCGCTGCCCATGTCACCGCGTTGCCCACAGTGTGCGTCCTCCGTCATTGGCTGAGAAAAGGCACTGGAAGCATTATTTGAAACGCGACTTTGGTGCTCTGATCGGCGACCTCATGGCCGACCTCACGCTATGGTCGGGTTTCGATCGGCGAAACCCGACTTTAGCTTAAGTCGGCTATTTTTGAATTTGACCGACCCGTTTCGCTCAACTCTAGTCACCATATTTAGATTAGTCTTCATGTGAGCATTTGTATAAAGCCCTAAATGCAGTGTAAGTCAGGGGTGTAGAGCCTGGTCCGATAGATGAGCAGCCATTGATCTCAAATTGGTGAGGTTTACCAACAGTTGCAATGTTGTCATGTGGCATGTAGCAACCGATATTTTTATACACTGCCCACAATAACATTGAAGCATTGATTTCATTTGTAGGTGGTTTTAATATCTATTAGCAGAACTCATATATGAAGAATATCCTTACTTACAGTAGCGGATGTTTCTTTTTCATTAAGAAGAAGGCTCACACATGCTGTTTTTGTTTGGCCATCTAGCTTGTGATCTAGGTAACAAGTCTCCAGTGTTCATCACCATCATGATTAAATGTAGCAAAAAAAAAACCACAACAAAGTATGTACACACAGTAGGGATGGGCGAGTCTACTCGCTAGGACTCGTTACTCGGCGAATAGTAAGGGACTCGCTGGACTCGTTACTCGGCGAGTCTCCCAGTGATTACTCGCACAGTAACGAGTCCAATGCAAGTCAATGGCAATCCTAGTATTGTCAGAGTTTTTTTTCTCACTCGCTAGACTCGCTATATCACATCGCTGTCAACAGCGAGTCTGAGCGAGTCTACGATTCCGAGTCCTGTATACTGGATTCGGGACTCGCTTATACAGAATCTGTTATGTTCCTACAAGTTTCCAAGACAGCCTATGTCAACACACAGCGATTGTGAGAGCGAGTCTGAGCGAGTCTACGAATCCCGAGTCCTGTATACTGGATTCGGGACTCGCAAATATAGAATCTGTTATGTTCCTTTGTAATTTGTAAATCGCACATTACTCGCTAAGACTCGCTTCCCCATTCATTAACATTGGACTCGCTAGACTCGCAACGAGTAGCGAGTCCCGGGCTCGGACTCGCTAGAGTCAAGCGATTCCGAGTAATTTAGGACTCGCCCATCACTAACACACAGCATGACACTCACTGATAATAATTAATGCATGTTCTTAGTAAAAAAAAACAAAAATCACACGAGCATCCATGTCAACTGGCTGCAAGTGTGATTTAGTTATTGCCAACACCTGTTAGGTGCCACAGGTAAGTTACAGGTGCTGTTAATTACACAAATTAGAGAAGCATCACATGATTTTTCGAACAGTGCCAATACTTTTGTCCACCCTCTTTTTTATGTTTGGTGTGGAATTATATCCAATTTGGCTTTAGGACAATTCTTTTTGTGTCTTTTTCATTTAAGACAAATTAAATGAAGATAATAATACCAAAGAATTTGTGTTTGCAATCATTTTCAGGAAGAAACTGAGTATTATCTGACAGAATTGCAGGGGTGTCAATACTTTTGGCCACAACTGTACATCTAGATATGCTATGCAACTACTGACAGGAGTAGATACTTCACAAATTTGTTCTAGTGGGACAAGAATCTATCTGGAAGATTATCAAAACATCCTAGCTATCATGTGGTTTTACAACATGCACATGCTCCCTTCAAAAGATTGAATGTCATATAGAGAGTTTTGTGGAAAGAATCATAATAAGTTGATTTCATTGATAAAAATATATGTTTTGTGTTGAACAGATTAAGACAATGCAGACAATTATTGACCAGGACATCCCATTCCAATAATACACCATTACGTACATTACGATCATTAAGGTTGATTACTAAAGTAATCTACCTTTTCGACAGTGAAAACTTAGACTACAGTCTTAAATTTTGCTGTTTGATAAATTAGCCATATCTTTGTACTGTCTATTCTAAGCTTACACCATGTATTTTCAGGCTTTATTCCAAATCATAATCCAGTTTTGCTATACAAGATCATGATTTAGGCAACACCATTTTTTCTGTCCCTTTCCTCACATTTCGCTCCTCTGCACACTTTCCACTACTTGCTGTGCCCTCCTACTATCTCACCATGATACCTAAACTCTTTACTGTGACGTCTTACACTTTCCTCCTCATATTGTCTCCTCATACTTTTCGTCCAGTACTGTCTACTCACACTTCCCCGAATACTGTTTCTTCACATTTTATCCTCATATTTTCCAATTACACATTTCCACCCCATTCTGGCCCCTCACAAATTTCATCACATATTTCCCACATTATTGACACCTCACATTTTTCCCCCATACTGTGTCCTCACACATTTCCCCCATACTGTCCCCATGCACATTTCACCCGTTATACTGATATCTCATAATTTTGCCCCTTACTGTCCTCGCACATTTCTCCCCCATACTCTCCCCTCACACATTTCTCACCTTATATTGTTCCCTCACACTTCCCTTTCCACTACACTCTCATACTATTCCCCTATATTGCCTCTCCCACTTTCTCCTCACACAGTTTTGTCAAAAACATATCTAAATAGCATAAGAACTGTGGTGCAAGGCATAAAAGACACAACATAAACCATATTTTTAGCACATGTAGGTTAGTACATCAGCCTTGTTGTAGCTGTACAATAATAGGCAATTCTATAATAAACAGTGATCAGCGTAGTACAAGTAACAGTGTAATAAAGATACCCCAGCTCTGCCATGAACAGCCTATTTTAGATCATTTATCCCTGCAGCAGTGTATTATTTGTTTGCTTTATCTCCATAGTATTTTCAAAGTGCAATGCAACAGCATTATCAGAGATCTGTGGACTTTCATACATCTGCGGTGGACTTTTGAAAGCAAATCTACTTCTGGAAATGATGCAAACGGAGCAGCTGTTCTCTATAGTTGATAAGTCCTGGTAGCTCATACGTCTGTTCAGATGTTAACCACATTTCACGTCTTTTGCTTATTGTAAATACACTGATTTTAATGAGTTGTTTTCTACCCTTTTTATTGCAGCTGTGGGAATTGTATTAAAATCTCGATGCGTTTACATCCAAACTAAAATTTATTGTCATAAAGAAAATAACGTACATGCTTCTAGTCCTCGTGATTTCTTCTCCTAGTTCAGTAGTCGAAGAGTTTCCATTATAACGCTATTTTTAAATCTGTCTGTTTGCCCCCTGCGGCAGGTGAAAAAATTACTGCATGATGTCAGATTGGAGATCAGAAACAGAAGAGCAAGCAGAGGCAGGTCTACCCACATCCTTCACCCACGTGTAACTTCAAGCAGTTACACCGAGATCTGTCAAGGAAAACCCACAGAGCTTACATACTGTTAGAGCAGGTGCACAGGGTGAAGGACGTGGCGTGTCACAACAAGAACTCTAATGTCCCAGGTTATATTACTCTTTATATTAGTATCTAAGCAAAACAAATCAACTGCATGCTGCCTTTCCCTTGAGTAACGGCTGGTATTTCCAGCTCAAAAGATATTAAACTAATATGTATTCGCATCAGATCATCCTCATATATTTCATGTTAAATGAACACAACAATAACGTTCCTAATATCTTCCAGAAGTTCTCTTCTGGATCTCCTTGCTGATTTTTTATTCCAACTGTTATCAGCTAAATGTGATTTTTATTATTCTATATCAGAATTTGGTTTATAGGTATTTAACTGATACCATAATGCTATCTTGATTGAATAATGATAATAATCCTAGTGAAGCTGCTGGCCATTCTCTTCGATATTGTGCATCAGAGCAGTCGGGAAACAAGTAAATATGGCTAAAGAACAACAAGAATATGTACAACATTATAATGGAATTGTTTAGCTAATTTTATCTTAAAGAAGCACTCCCATCAAAATTTGTATCCTCTTAATATATTCCAATCATCATTTTATATAGTAATGTGTACTTACAATTGCTAATTTTACCTTTCCATCCAGATAATTCTTCTCTTTCACATTAGGCCTATGGCACCGCGTGATTAAAAACAGATTAGGCTACTTTCACACATCAGGTTTTCGGCGTCAGGCGCGATCCGGCGTCGTACCGGAATGCCGGATCCGGCAAATGTTTTGTAAAACCTGATGTGCCGGATCCGGTTTTCTGCCGGATCCGTCTTGTTCTTGACAGACAAAACTGGATCCGTCTCATCCGGTTCATCCGTTTTTCTATCAGTTTTTCGACGGATTACGCCGGATCCGGTTTTTAAAATTGACCCTTGTGGCCTTCCGAACGGGATTGGCTACTGGAAAACTATATATAGCATGTTCCTACAGCCCTTCTTTGACAGGTTGTAGAGAAGAAAGTGCAGGTTGGAGAGAAGAGCAAGTTACTGGCGAAGATGGATGTTGTCATTGGAAATATTACCACTAGAAGTTCTGTGACGGTTTCAGTAATGAGGGACAATTTTGCACTATACTTTATGTCACCTCAAGGCAGAGTACACTGGCCGGATGACAGAGTGTGAAAGATTTGTGCCCTAACCAAACTTGTGTACCTTCTGGACCAACAGTATATACCTTTGCCAACCAAAGTTGGCTATCTTGTCATGGTCTTACTATTTTTAGCTTTAGGCCACAGGTGTGTACCTGGTTGTGTTTTATGCAAAGTATTTCACCTTTTAACAAAAGTTGTGTACATTGTTAGGAAATCACCAACAATAAACACAACTTTTCAGGTGAAATACTTTGCTTCAAACACAACCAGGAACACAACTGTGGCAAAAAGCTAAAATTTACCCACAGTTATATACCTGGTTTTGAATACCTTTTTACCTTTTAAATACCCTGTATTTAACCTTTTTTTTAAACATATTTCGCCGCAGAAAGAAATGACAGACAACCAGTGTAAACAATAATTTAACTTTTATTTAAAATATTTTTTTTTGTGTAAACTGTTTTTAAAGTTAAAAAAACTTTTTTAATAAAGGTTTGAAACCAACCAAATGGGCATTTTTATTACAAAAAAAACATTATAACTCGGTGTAGTGTGGGGTGGAAATACTGCTGGAGGGGCTGCGGGACACTTCGACAATGGGAGTGTGGAGAGAGGACTGGGATCGTGGTGGGGAAGGAACAGTTAGAGGTGATGGTGTGGAAAAAGCTACAGAATGGGTGGACATGTGGGAGGCAGAAGAGGTGGTGGGCGGTGGAGTGGAGGGTTGGGCAGGGACTGTAGGAGCAGATGATGTTGATGGAAAGTTGTATGGGGAAGGAGTTTGGTACGGGGAAGGAGTTTGGTACGGGGAAGGAGTTTGGTACGGGGCAGGTTGCTGGAAGTGGGGAGATGTCTGGTACTGGGGAGGTTGCTGGTACTGGTGAGGTTGCTGGTATGTAATAGGAGGGGGAGGATGGAAAGTGGCTGGAGGGGGTGCAGATGTAATAGGAGGGGGAGGATGGAAAGTGGCTGGAGGGGGTGCAGATGTAATAGGAGGGGGAGGATGGAAAGTGGCTGGAGGGGATGCAGGTGGAGGAACTACAGTGGTGGGAGGTGGAGGTTGGGAGGTAACTTGCTGTAGAGCACCGTGGCACGAATGCATTACATGCATCTGCTGGGTAGGAGATAGTGTTGCCATGCGCTCCACAACAGACCTGAAAAAGGTGTGGTTTGGCGAAGATCTTGCTTCTGAATGCATGGTTTGCAGAAGTGTCTTCACCTCCAGAATGCTGGAGTTGATCTGCTGAAAGCCTGCGGAGATTTGCTCTGACAAGACTTTTAGATAGTTCTGGAAAGATGCATTCAGATGCAAGAACTCTGGCGCATAACTCTTTTCCTGACCCCTCTGCCGCTGTCGCCCAGTACCCGCAGGTGTACTAGAGGTGGCAGGGGCAGAAGGGTGGGGTAAAGGGAAAGCGATCTCCTCACCAGCAGCTTCATGTAATGTAGGCGGCCACGATGCTCCTGTGCTGGTGGATGGGACAGATGGGTCGAATGTGTGGGAAGGCTGGGAAGGTGCAGATGTACCGGGGCGGTCGAAGTGTCCCTCGGTGCCGGTCTCCTCAGGGATCGCCTCAGAAGGGTCCAATCGTGCAGGCTCCCGAGTGCTGCTCACCGTGCTGTGGAATAAAGAGAAAAAAAAACAATTAAAATACTGACATGGTATGGCCCTGGCTGAAAAAAAAAAGTTACATCTAACATTTTTTTTCACATGTGGTGTGTAATATTTACCTTCTAGTGACCATTGTATCCCGGAGGAACGACAGGGCTTGTGCGTACTTGTACTTGCTCCTGCGTCCTCCAGATCCACTCGGGGCCCGCATCTCTTTATTGAACTCCTTCTTGAAACGATCCCTCACAGACCGCCACCGATTCACAATTCTGTTCCCTGAAACGAGAAAGGAGTGGTTAGTATACAACATCAGTGTTTCACAAACTCCAGTCCTCATGGTCCCCAGGGGTCATGTTTTCAGGATTTCCATAGTAAATAGAAATCCTGAACACATGATCCGTGGGGACCACGAGGACTGGAGTTCGGGAAACACTGGTTTACATCAAGCAACCGGTACTGTATATACTTACGCTCTTTAATCTGGGCCCGAACATCGAGGTCCTCCCAGCGGCCCACAAGGAGCGAACAGATTTCCTCCCAGAGTCGTCGGGTAACGATAAGGTCAGCGTGGCGGTGGTCAGCCATATTCCAGAGCGGCTCCCTTTCTCTGACGAGATCGATGAGGTGGTCCACATCGAGTCCTCCATCCTCACCGTCAGAGTCGGGAGCACGCTGTGAAGGCTGTTAAAGAAAAAGACAAAAATAACATAATTAGCCTCCACAAAAGAAATGAAATAAAAAGTGCAAAAAAACAAAGCACAAATATTTATACTTACACGCTGGTGACCGCCGCGTTGCTGTCGCCGACGACCCTGGGAGGCACTGCGAGGACCTCTTGGCCGAGCACCAGATTGGGAAGACTAGAGAAGAAAACAAAAAATGTTATGTCTTTGGATGTAGGCATTTGTTTGCTGTGTGTGGTCTGCAGAACATTGTTTTCTATGTGTTGTGTGTAGTGTGATGTTGTGTTTCTGCGTTTGATGCAAAAAACTTACCAATTGTGAGCCCACTCCAAGTGTCTGTCCACCCCTTCCTTCTTCTTCTGGGAGCTCCTCTTCATCTTGTGAATCCTGTTTTGAAATAAAAGGCAATGAATAGACATATATTACAGAGATGATGGATTTTGGAAATAAAAACTTACCGTCAAACGCTGACGATGCGAGGGAGGGCTCCCAGAAGATGATGTGCTGTCTTCCTGGTGGCCACACTCCATGCCTGTGGGTGGTGTTCCAGCTGCTGCCATTGCTGCTGCTGCTGCTGCTGCATCTATTGGGCGGCTGTTGAATAAAGAGAAACAAAGGGCCAATGAATATCTTGATATTCAATAGCCCTAGTTTGGAGGAATGGGGGATTTGATAATTACCGTCTCTCATCTGCTGCTGGCCTCCCCTCCTCAGCATGTTCCATTTGCTGCTCCATTTGGGGTGGTGGTGGTGCTGATGGTGCTGCAGTGGTCTCCTGCCTTCTCCTGCTGCGCTTGGTTGCTTTCTTGGGTGGCATGTTGGGTGTGGCTGTGGGTCCCACTGTCTTGCTTTTATATATGTCTTGTGGGCAGAGCTACTGAGCATGCTCAGACCAAAAAAACCGGATCCGGCCACCGGATCCGGCTTTTGCCGGATCAGGCGCATTGCGGCGCTCATAGGCTTTCATTGTGTGAAAAAGCCGGACGCGCCGGATCCGGCGTGTCCGGCTTTTTCGCCGGAGACAAAAAACGTTACAGTAGCCGTTTTTTCCAGACGCCGGATCGCGACACATTGCCAGATCCGGCGAAAACCGGATGAAACGCATGGCCATCCGGCGCGATCCGGCGCAAATGCAAGTCAATGGGGGGGAAACCGGATCCGGCATTGCATTTCGCCGGATCCGGTTTCTGTCAAAAGCGCCGGATCGCGCCTGACGGCGAAAACCTGATGTGTGAAAGAGGCCTTAGTTGAATTCTTCTAAAGTCTATGTAGAAATAGGAAGTCTCTTTTCCCTGCATGAATCATCACTGCAAAAGTCCCTGGCAGGGGGGAGGAGTGGATCAGAGGGGTCAGGAATTGAAGAGAGGGATGTCTCATGCAGGAAAAAGAGACTTCCTGTTTTTACATAGAGCAGAGAAAAGAGAACCCTTAACTGGGTAGAAAGGCAAAATGAGCAATTGTAAGTACACAGTGCTGTGTCCTATGATCATTAAAATATATTTAAAGGATAACAACTTTGGTGGGAGGAGGAGTGCTTCTTTAATATGGTGTAGACATTAATAGGCTCTGAACTTGCACAAAATGATGCGCCATAGACAGTGTAAGAGTTCACATTATCTCAAGAAGTCTACCATGAGCAAGCTGGGTGCAGGTCACTCTGCTTAGCAAGTCCCAGGGTCTTTCTGATATTCACCCTCTTACCTCTATACAGGTGTTCAGGGCATTTCAGTAGGGTCCTTGAGTTTGCATCCATGATATAGTACCTGGCACATTGAGCAATAGCCAGATACCAAGTAGTGTAAACAGGGGAACAACTTGATTGAAGTATAGGAGATTAGTCAGAAAGTTGAAGATGTAGAATAATCATATGATCTAAAGTCAAGTCCAGACTTAGGGGTTAATCAGAAGAATAAACTAGGTTCAGAAGCTGGGTCAGAACACAAGAGAAATGCAATAATTAATGCAAAGCAATAAAGGATTCAATGCAATAACTGAAAGTAGTGTGCTCTCTTTCGGCTGCTGAATCCAGCTTGTCCTTGCTCAACTAACTAGTTCTAACGATTTACTGCTTTTAGAAGCAAAGTATTCATGGTGGTGTAAGGAGAAGGAACCAACTAGGAATGTCTCCTCCATGAAAGGTCTGGAACCGTCGGGGCTGTCACGTAAAGCTTGAGACTCCAGACAGTACTCTGTGTTTGAGAAAAGGGAGCATGACTAAATGGACAGAGCTGCAGCATGCGAGTGACCAGACAGTTTGAGCGGGAACTTCGGGCGCACGGGATGCCTGTGAGGTCAAATCAGCTGAGAGGCGTCTGGGCAGAGCAGAGCCTAGGACAGCAGAGCGCTTTGACAGGAGACCGTCGACTAAGTACCGCTCAGACACCGCTGTCCCAGTCGACATCACTGCCCTTGCTGAGACTGCTGACACAGCCGACAAAATTGCTTCAGCTGCCCCCGCTGACAAAACTGACCGAGAGAGACAAGGTCTGTGAATGGGATATAGGCATGTGTCGATTAGGCACAGAGAAGCGGGCTGCCCATTGTAAACTGTGTTTGGGCAGTGCTGCAAATCTCCGTAGTGTTGGGACACTCACCGCTGAGGATAAGGATGTATCCCGCTTCAACACCTCATCTGCAGGACCCAAGACCCGCATCAGGATCCCGAGGATTCGCCGCCATCATCAGGACCACGGGAGGACACCACCAATGTCAAAAGATACTACATCATTTACCTCAGGATTGTGACAGACCCCCGATGTGACGCAATCTAGGCAGCACCAGCCACAGACAGAAGTTCAACCGTGACTGGGGCCTGAGTAGTAAGTTATATTTTATTCTATTGTCGGCTTTACTTGTCCCTGTTCCTTAAGTTATCCCCATTAGCCTTTTGCTGTATTAGGGAATATTATCCCTCTGTTTTCTCCTTGCGTGTGGAGTTTCTACTGTATAATAAACACCTTTCACCCTTGGTCTGTGTACAGTCCATTACTGCATCCTAGATGCCTGTAGTCTCCTCACAGCGGCACTCAATAATAAGGGAGTACACTCCTACACCATGGAGCCTGATGGCTGAGTGCAACACCCAGGGATGACCTTACCATGGCATCCTCAATAGTTAGTACCGCTAATAGAGACAACAGAGGCAGATGTCTTGAGAGTGGGATAGATAAGTTCATACCATTCAGCTATTAGGAAATGTCTTTGATTCTGACATTTCCCTATACACATGGATTTAGATACCTATAGGAAGGAAGGTGTGGAGTTGTAGAAAAGAATGTCTTGAAGGTCAATGAAGAGATTTTATACAGTATATGCAAAACACTTCATGAATGATAGATCCAGCATATGCACTTTTACCTCTACTCCTCCACATTATCCACAGTGATGTGGGCAGTAAAAATCAGGATGGGTATAATAAATTAAAAAGTGCAACCTGTCCCAATTTTCAACTTTTGGGCATTATTTCATGAACAGAAATAACTGTGTGTTTTGAGCATGAATAAGAACTGATAAAGTTTGAAACTCATAGGTATTTTTCCAGCTCACTGTTGTTTTTACCTGTATGCTAAACTATTTTATTAGAAATTAAATACACAAGATTTTTTTATTTTTTTTAATAAAACATTGGATTACATGATGAAACCTTTCTATTTATTCTGTAATACCCTGACAGGCCTGCAGGTTCCTTATTTTTCAACTCTTTGAGAATGGCTGAAAAAATACTCGATCTAATAGCCGGGTAAGTGGATTAAACGTTTCACATTGTATTCTACTGTGTGTGCATAACATGGTGCTTCTTTTTTTATCTTGGTAAATATGATGATAGGCATCTCTTTTTGCATTAAGGGAACCTGTTAGCTAATACATGTTGCCAAAACCATGGGCAGCACTTGTAAGCCACAGGCTGTTGTATACCAGCCATGTATGTTTGATTCTGAAACTCTGTGGCATTTGGACTGCAAACATGTGCAGCATGAATCAGCTAACAGGTTCTCTTTAATGAGAACCTGTCATCAGGATCTTCCATATTAAACTAAAGGTATGGGCAGAATGGTGCTGTCATACTGATTTATTAATTACCTTTAGTTTAAAAATCTGCAACCTGTTTTTTGTTAAATCATCATGACAAATTTTGGCTTCCTTGGTGCTTCGTGCTTTGGGATGGGACTCAATGACGAGCTGAGATCAAATTCTGCGCATGCGTCACCTCTTGTGCCATTTTCTTGAAAACCACCACCAGTGAGAGCACCAACAGCAACTAAAACAGCGCCAGTCCAAAATATAAAGGAATGCATGATGATGAATGCAACAGACGCAGCGGATAGGCCTTGGCTGAGCCTTCTGAGCTGAAGACCCTACCAACAATCCCACCCACAAGTCCCAACCTGAATCACAGAGGAAGCCAAAATTTATCTTGATGATTTAATGAAAACCAGGCTGCAGATTTTTACACTAAAAGTGTGTATTAAATAAGAATTTCAGCGCCTTTCTGCCCATACCTTTAGTTTAGCATGGATGATTTTGACGACAGGTCCTCTTTAAAGGAATGCAGAGTGTTACTTTCACATTTTCCTAATTGGGCAGATGCTTAGTAGCACATATAGCAGCCAGAAAACCAACTGATTATGGGTACCTGCAATAACACTATAAATCTTTTAGTGGTTCATTTATTTTTAGCAAAAATTGTACAACAAATTTTTACAGAAATTTAAATTAATAAGGAAAATGTTACGTTGACATATAAAACACCCCATACAATTTTATAAGTTAGATGATTTTAAGTTACTAGAGAGACCTAGTAAACAATCTGACATAATTGGCAACAGAAATTCAAACAGTGAGTCACTATGATGTCTATTTTTTCAGCATGTAGAAGGAATGCCAGCAGACGGTAAATAAATCTCTGTCATGAAAGGACGTGATGTTTAAGTAACTACATTGTATACTAATGTGAACCAACTCACAGTGTAAAAAGTGCATG
This sequence comes from Dendrobates tinctorius, assembly GCF_039654945.1. Taxonomy (NCBI): domain Eukaryota; kingdom Metazoa; phylum Chordata; class Amphibia; order Anura; family Dendrobatidae; genus Dendrobates; species Dendrobates tinctorius. Next base: position 8,284,565 of record NW_027361672.1, read on the forward strand.
TGTGTTAGAGTTAATTCACCAAGACTACAAACCTTGGATGAAATGTGCTGGCATGAGAAAGAATTTTGCCAGTTATTTATTATAGAATATCACATAAGGACTTGATAGCACAAGATTTACCCTCTCAGCATTGAGCAATGATGTCCTGCAAAAAAATTAATAATTTGTAAAATCTATGGTATATATAAAAAAAAATAAATTTGACCCAATTCATAACTAGAGTGTAACGAATGTAAGCGGAGGCACAGATGGTGAAGTTCACATTCGTTTTTTATTTTTAGAGTGGAACCTCAGGACCACGGTCCGGGGGGCTCTGAAGGGGGCGTAACTAGTGTGCCCCAGGTATCCGTAGTAAGATCCCTCGAACAGGACCAGAGTGGAATACCTGGGGGACACAGGTGCTACCTCCAATTAGACCCTGGACACGTGGCGGCTGTCCCAGCGGGACAAACGGGTAACAGATATAACATATCTGATGGAGCAAGGTGAAGCTGGCACTGGTGAGGAAGGTCAGGTTCTGGGTAGATGATAGGAAGCTGGCTCCAGTAACCTTGATGTAGTCCTCAGGTTCGGATGGCGAGTGGCGGAATGGTATGGCATTTGAATCTATGGATACTGATGTCATCTGGGTTAGTTGAACACTGGTCACAGATGCTCTGCGGAGACAAACAGTATGAGCAAGAGCGAAACAGATTGCTAACACAGCGCAGACAGAACAGGGACTGAACCGGATGTAGCAAGAGTAGATACTCGTTGCTCCGGCACTCTCCCTATGGAGGAGAGGCCAGAAATAGTAAACAGTGTGCTGCCATTGGTTAATTGCTATTTTCAAAAAATGAGCACTCTCCCTTTAAGAGACCGGAGGTAAACGTGCACACATCCTAAGCACTCTCCCAGGAGGCCTGCTGGTAGTGTGCCAGGAAGCAGGGGAGAGAGGACGCTGAGGAACAGACCATGAGCAAGGATCCCGACAGGGATCTCGCAGAGTTACAGGGGCAGTCTTGGGACCAGGATCAGGTGAGGGGCCAGAGCTGGGGGCGACGCCGGTGCAGGACCAGAACAGGGTGTAACATAGAGTTGAGTGAATATCTTCAGTATCCCGCTTATTCGGCAAGCTATAATGCTTGCCTAATAAGCTACAGTGGGAACCCGGCTTTCTGGATCACGCCGACTGAACAGCTGATCGCCGCCGCAGCTGCATGGGTCACGGCTGTGTGACAGGCACAGAACATGCATAGAGAGCCCAACACAAAGGCTCTCCATGCATGTGCTGCGACAATGACACAGCCGCGACACATGCTGCAGCAGCGACTGGCTGTTCAGTCGGCGTAATCAAGGAAGCCACGTTCCTGCTGCAGCGCATTCAGTAAGCGCTATAGCTTGCCGAATAAGCGGGGAACCGAAGATATTTGCTGAACTCTATTCATACCTACTTTTTTTTGCCTGTTTTGTGTTTAATTTTTGTTTGCACCTTATTCCTTTAATTGTAACCTTTTTTAAAGTCAATTTATATGAGTTTATTTTCTCCATTGTTGGCAGAGTTTAGGGTCTTCAGTTATTTTGCCTTAAACATTTGCAACTTTTCGATAAGTCACAAAATTTGTTTGAAACATACTCCAGTCCCAACTTTTGAAGTAATTTTATATACAGCAGAAAATTATTGCACATTTTTTGTGCCATTTTGCAAGGCTAGAGGCAGCACAGTGGCTCCGTGGTTAGCACTGCTGCCTTGCATAGCTGTGATCTTGGGGTCAAATCCCACCAAGGACTACATCTGCAAGTATATTCTCGTGCTTGCATGGGTTTCCTTTTTGTACACTGGTTTCCTCCCGCACTCCAAAGACATACTGATAGGAAATTTAGATTGGAAGTCCCTATGGAGACAGTGATGACAATGTATGTAAAGCACTGTTTAATATGATGGTGTTATATAGGTAAGTATAATAAAAAGTGTACATTTTTTACCCTGAAGAGTTACAAAAAAAGATTAATGGAAAAATAAATTGAACCACGTGCCATTTTGAAAAGTTGGTGAAATAAAGTCATTAAATACCAGAAGACAAAAAAGGCTTTTAATGACTCCGGCACTATGACTGTGTAAAGAGAAATAGCAAATATGGAGCTCTATTTCACAATCATATATCTCTAATTCTTACAAAGCTATATTATTAATGGATCAAAACAGAATGTTGGACTTTTTAGATAACAAATACAGCATAAAGATGCCAATTTTTGTCAAAAATGACACATATCTCTCACCCCAAAACTTTATATCTATACAGCAATAAGTGAGGTTAAAAAATAACTTTTAATATATAACTTAAAAGCTCCAAAACATTAATGTCACCAATAGTGATTAAAAGGATGCCAATTTAATGGGTAATCCCTAGAAGAAATTAGGAACCACCCAACCGCATCAATTAGGATATAAAACGTTGCTAATATATCATGTCAGGCAACAGTTTGTATAAAGGATACAGCATTTAACAATTAGCACACGATGCCATAGCCAATTGCATATATATATTTTTTGACTAAACCAAAAAGGTTTATAGCCACAAGATACAAGAAGATGAGATATATAAAATAGGAACAATCTCACCGGTTTTTGCAGACGGCCCGGAGTCTCCAGGGATACTCTGTATACACACAGGGAGGTAGCGATGGGAAATCTAGGGATTACCCATTAAATTGGCATCCTTTTAATCACTATTGGTGACATTATTGTTTTGGAGCTTTTAAGTTATATATTAAAAGTTATTTTTTAACCTCACTTATTGCTGTATAGATATAGACTTTTTAGATAAAAAAAAAATACACTGTAAAGATACAGGAAGAAAGATTTAATTTTTGGTTAGTTCCATTATGTAAACTAAATTATATCTGCCATTCCACAGATGTATGCAAGTTTAACTTTAGAAATATTGTACAAACTCATCACAGAAGACAGAAGATTATCTTATCTAAAGGAAATCTGTCATCAGTTTTTGCTCCCTAATCTATGAGCACCATAATGTAAGAACACATGGATCAAGGCATCTTAAATGCAAAGTGGGTTCAACACACCAGTGATTGGGTTGACAGATTACTGGAATGGGCTAGTGAGGACCCAGCGGTCATGGCGTAAATCGACATCAATGACAAAGTTAGGGGTAGGTGATAGGTCCTTTACAATTATTTCAGGCAATTAGACCAAAAGTTTAGAGCAAGAACCGCAACGATAGTATTTTTGGAAATACTGCCTGAATCACATGTCACACCAGAGATGCAGACAAAAATTTGGGAGGTGAATAAGTGAATCAGGAATTGGTGTAGGAAAGATGGGGTTGGGTCCCTGGAGAACTGGGCTGACTTTTTTTTATTGATTACAGGCGCTATGCTGGGGTAGGCTACACCTCATTGGAGAGGATGCAGCTGTGCTGGAGGAAACAATGGCTGCAGGGGAGGATATAGAACAGTCAATGCACTAAGGAGGAATAGAGGCATAAAAGAAATAAAGTAGGTGATTATTATGCCAAAAGCCTCACCGTCAAAATTAATGGATTAGATTTATTATTGTTTGAAAATAATTCTGATATTGTGGGAATAACATACACATGACTAGTCTGTTTGAGAATGACTGTAAAACTAAGTGAGAGAGATGGGGTTGTGTATATGTAAAATCATCCTTTCAAGTCATTCAGAGTGATTATTTTGATGGGGACCTATATTTGGATCAGGCTCTCAACTCCTCTAAACTGTTAATCTTAATGCACCACTCAGCATTTTAGTTTATTGCATCGCTGGAGTGGCGCTTCTAATTTAAGTTCCCTTTCACTAATATTTTACTTACCAGCTGCCGCCTTCATCTTCTATCTGTGCCATTCTAGTCGGTCTCCAGCAGCTTGTGACCTGCTAGATGGACTCCAGTGCTTGCTGGAATGAGCTGAAGGTCACAACTCAATGTAAGTCTATTAGAGGCAGAACAAGGACAAAACGACTCTCATAGATTTGCATTGAGAGCTTGTGACCGTTACCTATGATTTCCGGTCAGTCAGGTGTTGCGGTTACAAGTTGATGCAGCGGGATGAGAGCAGTGCTGGGAAGACTTGAAGATGGTGGCTGGTAAGTATAATGCTAGGATGAGGGAAAGCTTAGTAATTCCACTCCAGCTCTAAAATAAAAAAAAAGTTTCTTTAAGTAGCACACTGGCAGAAAGTTGGAAGGCCAAGGAGTGGTATTGGTGTGCTCATGTACAAATAGATGAGAAAAGCTCTTTAACTGACCTGTGGACTCTCCTTGTGCTGGTTTAACATCTTAGAAACATGGCATACAATGATGATAAAATGTTATTTTATTTTTCAAGCAAACAATGAACATTGTTACTTTCGGTTGTATTTTTGCTTTTCAAAATACGTAAATACAGTAATTAAATAGAAGAGAACGTATTACATGATTTTAATGTATTAAATATATTTGGTGCCTGAATATGAGTTGAATATGAACAGATTCTTACTTGGAAACATTGCAGGTGTTGTCATCTTCTGTACAGTAATCTCTCTGAAGTGTGTTGTGATACATATGATATGAGTTAACCTCCAGCACAAAGTCTCAAAGATTCCAAAGATTAGCATTATGGCAATGAGAGGAATATGAAATGCTCCAAGCTTGTAATAAACAGAGAGAGATGAAAAAATAGTAGTTTGGAAAAGTTAAGAATAATCTCATAATCCTGAACCTGTTTTTTTTACTTTGAAACTAAATCTGGAGAACGGAGGTTTAAATTCCCAGCAGGATTCATTAGGGTGTTTTGATTCTCTTCATTTGGTGGAAGAAGGAATTAGGTTTATGGTATCTGCACATCTGTGAACATCAGGTTCTAAGGGCATTCAGGTTCAGCTTGCAATTCTTGTGATTCTACAGGTTCAAAGGCCAGGAACAGCATGAGAAATGCCTTTCCTGATGCTCACAATGCATGCAATTACTATTGATCTTGTGTATCTAAAAGAGTTGGGCTCTGCATAAGTGCCACTTGCTGGGCCACTAATCCCATTACTGTTCCTGGATATGGGAAAACATACACAAGAATTCAGCTCTGCTGATTTTGCATATGAAAGTGTTAGGTATACGATGGCTCAAGGCATCCTAAATACAAAGTTACAATTTTAGAACTTTTTCAAAATGTGTTTCAAATGACAGGCTGGTAACATTTTGACAGGGAAAAAAAAGTTTAACATTGTTCATCGGGGCATAGATCAAAATAAGGTAGTCTCCAACTGTGAAACTTGAAAGACAACAAGAATTGGAACAACAGCTACAGATGTAATAACTTATTGCAGACCCAGGGACTGAACATATTCATTGGAATACTGCATGAAAATTGATGAGCCCTCCTCATTGATTTACAGTATATTCTACATAATGCAAGCAAATGTTACCTATTGCAGTATTTTTTTAATCTATAGCTTTAAAACTATTTTTAACTAAGCGTTCTATATGATAATATTTGTGCAATCCAAAAAAAACCTATTTTTTTTATTTAGGGACTGTCATCAAGCTGTTGTTGACTATAGTTTTAATCTTTTCATGCTCACTTTAGTATTTTGAGTGTACTGTGTATAAACAAATGATCTTAAATGTTAAATGGTCATTTTGAATTCATTTGAGAAAGGAGGGAGAGGAAGGGTGAGAAGCACTCAGTTCAGTGAGACCCCGGGTTGACAAAGGCAGAAAGTGTCATGCAGAGGGAAGAGGATCGCCCATGTGTGGTACAATAGGAGGGGAGTGCAGCGCCCCGCAGGGCCGGGGGACTCGGTACCAGGCTGGACGGTTCTCCAGAGGGTTGTCACAGTGGCAATGACCTGGTCCGTGGCCCTGGGCATGCAATGAAATAAATATGTGAAAAGTTATAGGGGAAAGTTCATGACGCCGCCCGTGGTGTTCGGCAATAAGAAGATGACCGACGCTGCGATTCAGATCCACTGGGGTGGTTGGTGACACAGCAGAGATGTTACAGCTCTCCACGGGTAGAGCTAGGCCCCAGGGCAGCCATAAGGTTAAAGGTAAAGGAAATGGTTGCAGTGCAGGGCAGATGACGCAGTAAATAAATCTGAGGACACAGCAGGGTGCAGTCTTCACACTTTTACTCACGGTTTTTCAAGTTACAATTCCCAGCCAGGGTGCTGTGTCCTCCGGGTCGGTCGTCCAGCCAGCTCTTGGAGAATTTGGGGTACAATTTACCAGGACCCCCTTCCTATGCTCCTTCTTTGGTCATCTCAATCAGCGCTGGCTCCCGCTTCTCCTGCCCTGTGCCTCACACACAGTGTCCCAAGCCAGCAGCCTCGGATCCTGTCAGGTGACATTTTCCTGGTCCCCTTGATCCTATATGGTTGCCTTTTCAGTGAATGTGTGTGGATTTGGCTGTCACACTTGCAGTCACTACAACCTCCGATTTTCTAGCTGAGTCTTGCAGTATCTCCATTAGTCTGGGGCCGGTCCCCTACTGCGACCTTGTCCCTCCACCCGACTACAGTCGGTGTGGATTCGGGCACTACGTGTGGATTCTTCACTTCCCGTGCCCCTAGGACCCCTTCTCCTTCACTCTGAAGTCCCTCTCTGACTCTTTTGTCACTCCTCTATTCTCTCTTATCCTTGGACGAGCGACTCACTCTCCCAGTCCCTTCCACCATCTGTCCTCTCTCTCCCAACTATCACTAACTCTAACTCCTCTCCTCCTCCACTTCCTCCACCCACACCTTCTACCTAGCTCCTCCCTGGCATGGAGAAGTCTAGTGTTGTGTGCTAGTATGTGGGTCCTGGGTAGGGCCCTCTCCTTACTCGAGAGCAGAGTACCACACCTCTGGCTGAGGTGCAGTACCTCTGTGGCGACTGGACCCTCAGGGGTGCAACAGGATCACCAGGGAAGATATAGTAGGAAACCCTGGTGATAGGGAGAGGTGAGAGGGGTCACCTCCTAACATAAACCTGATTTTGATAACTGCACTCCCTATCATCCCTAGACAGGTTTTACCCTCATGCGAGATCACGTGACTAAGCCTTCGCTGGCCCTGAGCGTAACCTATCTAGTGCATAGGCCAAAGAGACACTAGTCCCACTACTACAAAAATACAACATAAGGGAGGTAAGGCAAACAGTGGGAAAAGACAAAACAAATAGCACTACTCAGCTTCTACAACAAGAAACTTCACTGCTCCAACAGAATGAACATGACAGCTCCTCCAGAGACTGGCTCATTCAAAGAGTTCAGTATAGATGAACTTTAACCGGAAAGCAATAAAGCTAGGAGTGGCTTTATATAGTAGAAGGGAGTGGTCACAAGATGCTGCAGCTGAAAACTCAAGCTCCAAGTTGACAGTGAGAAGAGAAAGGGTCCTTAACCTTTTCAGCACCGAATGAAAGTAAATCAACTCCAATTCAAGGTAAACAAGTAACCTGATGATCTATTGACCTGTGATCTATTAAATGTTGTGACCTTCTGATCCCAGAGACTGCAGGAGTCACATCAGGAACTGACACACCCATGACAGAGAGACAAGCAGATCGTGCTGCAGCTTCTAGCTTATTTCTTGCATTTTAGTGTTGGATTAAAGTCACACAGCACCAGGTATGGACTGGGGCTTGAATTCAGCCCTGGCATTTGAAATCACTCTGGCCTATGTTGTCCCTATCCTCGTGAACCAGATGGGATATATTACGAATATTACCCGGGATGGAGGAAAGGTAGATTTCCTACAAGACCAATATATCTAACTAGATGTGTGCCCGATGCTATCTCATTGGGAGGGCAGTAGCATCACGATAGGGGCAGCTTTGTGGCACTGGGGGTGGCAGCCCACCCACTTCCGTGCAATCACAACCGTCAGGAAAGACCGTGTTTTGCGGTCTGTGCTGGAGATGGTGTGCGGCGCCACCAGAGGGTGGCCGCACCCAATCTCCAGCACAGGCCTCAAGCCGTGGTCTTTCCTGCCGGCTGTGACTGCACAGAGGTGGGTGGGCAGGCAGCGGCAGGATATTGCGCGTGTAGTCAGGCAGTGGGTCCTGGCGGGGTCCGGTGGCAGCATTCCTCTCATTACTCCCCCCTCATTACACCCTCTCATTATACCCCCTTTATCACACCCCTCTCGTTATACCCCCTTGTTACACCCCTTTCACAGTCTCATGATCGTAGCGGCGGCCGGGATCCAAGCGGCGGCTGGGATCCAAGCAGCGGCCGGGATCCAAGCGGCGGTCGGGATCGCAGTGGTGGTCAGGGTCACAATGGCAGCATGGATCCGAGCGGCAGCTGGGATCCCGGGGCGGTTGGGATCACAGCAGTGGCCTGTATCCAAGCAGCAGCTGGGATGCCAGGGCGGTTCGGATCGCAGCAGTGGCCAGATACGAGCGGCAGCTGGGATCCCAGCGGCAGTTGGGATCTCAGCGGTGGCCTGGATTTGAGCAGCATCACTTGGGTGTACCAAAATGGCGGTCGGCGTACTTCCGGTGCAGTGCAGTGGATTGTGGGATTCGGGGACATCCAGACGGAAGTGGATGACAGACAATTTAAGGCAATTATATATAGAGATGATACCCGTAGCCTACTCTTAGCAGAATGGGTGTCTTGAGAACACCAATTCTGTTAACAAGGTAGCACACAAGGCAGCCCATGACCAGACAGGCCCTTCTGGCATTTGCCAGAATTGCCAGATGGCCAGTCCGGCCCTGCACAGCACATAATGTCTTCCATTCTGCTGCATCTCTTTGTGTGCTACAGAGAAAGAGGAAGTTGAAAATGGTGAAGGAAACAAGTCACATAATTGCCAAAAATAGTATTATTTGATATATTGATACAGGACTGCCTATTCTGAAAAGTTTTAACCTAGGATAAAACAAAAATGAGAATGTATTCTGTAATAAATAAGTAAATAATAATGATACATGTAAATAACATAGGGTACTTAGTTGACATTGTTGTGATCAAAAAAGCGTAACAGGCATCCCATCATGACAAGGTGTACCCAATCAGTATAGTCCTATCTCTAATGTAAAGCCTCTCCATGTGCCATCATGCCTCAACAAAAGTGGGCAGAGCAGAGCCCAAGCCTGACTGTTTAAAAAATTGCACATAGTCTGAAAAATTGCCTGAAATGACAAGTATGCTTCAGGATGTGTATGAGCATCACTTTTTGTGTGTTAATGGTTCTAGCTGTTCAATTATAATCAGAAAAAAGCCAAAGCAAGGTTCCTTGAACATAATATTGGAGGAATCCACTCTCCCAAATTTCTGTGCCTGATCATATACTTAGGGTATGTGCACACGGTGCGGATTCTGCTGCGGATCCGCAGCGGATTTGGCCCTGCGGATTCGCAGCAGATCTGCAAGTGATGTACAGTACCATTTAAGGCTATGTAAAACAAATGCTGCGGATTTTTCCACGCAGATTTGCTGCGGATTTAAAACTGCAGCATGTCACTTCTTTTGTGCAGATCTGCAGCAGTTTTACACCTGCTCCATTATAGAAATCTGCAGGTGTAAAACTGCAGGGTAAAAACCACACAAAAACTGCAGAAAATCTGCAGTAAATCCACAGGTAAAACACAGGTCATTTTACCTGTGGATTTAGCTAAATCTTCACGGAAAATTCTACAGCAGAATCCGCACCGTGTGCACATACCCTAAACTATACTGCTACTGTTATCTTCTGCAAGTGAACAATAACCATCAAGGAGTGTGTGAGACTCACACGAAATATAGTAAATGGTCCTTATTCAGAAGTCCCCATATAATATGCTAATTAATGTTTTGCTAAAAATGGGTTGCAATGAGCAGACTGTCTTATTAGAGTTTTTTACTCCCGAGCTTAAGCCAGCAAGAGAACAGTATGTTTGACCTAAGATTAAGATCTATAGGCTCCTGCATAGATTTGTACCAAAAGAATTCAATGAATTATCCAACTACCTATACAATGTGCCATTTACTTGCTAGACTCTCCGCGACCAATATAATACATTTTTAAGTGACCCAGGGGCAAACATATCAGTGATGCAACCTGTCCAGCCGCATGGGAGGCCTAAAACTAATGGGGCCCATTTCCATCTCCAAAGTAGTTAAAATTGTGCATTAAGATGACCTGTAACTGCAAAGGGCGCATATACTGTAGTATTCTTGCACAGTGGTCAATTTCTGCCTGTGTCCACCAGTGAAGTGGCAGGTATTGTAGTAGGTAAAAAGCAACCTACCTTTCAGAAAAGATTAAGGCTAAGTGCCCACGCAGCATTTCCGCAACTCGCTGCCGCGGGTAAAACGCATGAGGAAATCGCATGCATTTTCCCGCAAAACACAAGCATTTTTAGCTTGCAGAATGCTTGCGCTTTCCAAGCGATTTGAAGCATTGCTTGGAAAAGTGATTGACAGGTTGGTCACACTTATCAAGCATAGTGCCTGACAAGTGTGACCAATTTTTTACTATTGATGCTGCCTATGCAGCATCAATAGTAAAAGATAGAATGTTAAAAATAATTAAAAAAATAAAAAATATGGTTATTCTCACCTTCTGACGGCCCCCCGATCTCCTCAGTCGTACTCCCGGTACATTCCGTTCCCAGGGATGCTTTGCGCAAAGGACCTTTGTGACGTCACGCTCGCGAGACCACGACGTCATCTCAGGTGATTCGCGCAATGCATCCCTGGGAATGGAAGATGCTGGCAGCTTGGCTGAGAGGCGGGAGGACTCCGGGGACCATTAGGGGGTAAGTATATCCCGATTTTTTATTTGAATTCTATTTTTAACAGGATTATGGTACCCAGGGCATGGAGAAGAGTCTCCTCTACTCCAGACCCTGGGTACCATCCGCACATGAAGCACTCACTTTACACATGGTGGGTATAGCCACATGCGTAAAGTGAGCATTTCAATGCAATCCTATGGCGGCAGAATCGACGCGATTCCGCAGAACTAATGAACATGCTGCGGATTTTACCGCTATGCGATTCCGCAGTGGGAAAATCTGCAGCATGGGCACAACAACTGCGGAATCCCATAGGATTGCACGGGGGGGTTTATTAGCGTTTTTTAAGCGTTTCCGCTGCGGGAAAAACGCAGCAGAAATGCTTAAAAACGCAACGTGGGCACACAGCCTTGTAGCAATCATTCCAAGGTGACATTATTTTATTAGGTCCACCAAAAGGTATTAGTGGGTATAATATTATATATACCATAATATTATATAATGTTTTCAAAAAAATAGCAGCAAAGTATATACACATTCCATCTCTTTAATTAATGCAAAGCTAGCAAATAATGGATCAAAAAATACTGATGGGATGCCAAATACATCCTTTTATGGTCCCTACATACAGGTAATGCTAGAGATATGCAGTGTTATCCACTGAGCCATTTTGAACAAGTGATCACAATATATCACCACAAATAGGGTTTTCATCCGTACATCATAAGAAACATCATTCTGAGTAGAAACTACAAAATGACAGGTACTGGATTATATATAACGTATACAAATCATTCCATTTTACATTAGTTTGTACAGAAAAAATGATATCAAAAAGCTCTACAAAACTGGATAGGAAGATAATTTTCAGCTTTACAATTCCATTTTTTGCAAAAGCTGTTCTCAGTTTTCTTCGAATGGCAAAGTATTGTATGCCTTTCTGATGGAGAAGATTAGGTGTGTGATAGAAAAAAAATTACAGAGGCTTCAAAAGAAATTCTATGCTAGTTATACTGTGAGGAAAATGCTTATTTTTTCTAAAACCCTAGCAAGCCAAACAATGTACTTAAATTTGGCCAGACTTTGTCTTTAAAACAAGTAAAGATAAATGGCTGGGTTTTGTAACTGGAGACTAATACATATAACACAATGGAGACACAATGCTCCATCTGTAAACAAAAAGTTAATCATCTACAGTGGCTTGCAAAAGTATCCCCCCCTGGCATTTTTCATGTTTTCCAACCTCACAACTTGGAATATCACTGTTTTTGATTTTTTTGAGGGTTTGCATCAGTTCATTTAAAGAGCATGCCTACATCTGTGAATATTTGGCTTTATTTTTATTGTGAAGCAAACAACAAATAGGACAAAATAAATGAAAACTTCAGTGTGCAAAACTATTCACCCCTCCAAATTCAGCATTTTGTAGAGCCTCCTTTAGCAGCACTTACAGCTGCAGGTCACATTGTATAAGTCTCTATGGTCTTTCCACATCTTGCCACTGAGATTTTTGCCCATTCCTCAAAGTAAAACTGCTACAGCTCCTTCAACTTAGATGGTTTCCTCTCATGAACAGCAATCTTCAAGTTTGACCATAGATTCTCAATTGGATTAAGGTCTCGGCTTTGACTAGGCCACTAAAAAAAATTATGAATAGCAAAAAAGGCGACAAAATAAGCTATGCATGAATATCATCATATATGATAAATTGTAAAAGGTAGTAAATAGAATAATTCAACACAGCTCATTATGATACGGTGTGGGACACACTGAAAACATATAAATAATATCTTCCTCCGCTTTATTTATCACTAAAAAAAATTAACATGTTTCCCCTTAAACCACTCCAGTGCTGCTTTAGCAGTATGCTTTGAGTCATTGTCTTGTTGGTAGGTGAACCTGCATCCCTGTCTCAAATTACTGACAAACAGGTTTTGCTCAAGAATATCCTTGTATTTTGTACTGTCCAAATTACCCTCGACTTGGATCATTTTCCATCTCCCCATTGCCGAAAAATATCCCCATAGCATGTTTCACTGTGGGACTGGTATTTTTGAGGTGATGAGCTGTGTTGGTTTGGTACCAAAAACAGCATTTACCTTGGTGGCCAAAAAGTTCAATTTTGGTCTCTTCTGACCACAGCACATTCCTCTATACATTTGGAGAGTCTACAAGTTTTGTGTGGAAGTAAAGGCTCTTTTTTTGCCAACTGTTCCGTAAAGACCACCTCTGTAGAGTGGACTACTTATTAAGGCCCTCCTTGTCCAGGCACTCTCTTGGCAGGTTTGTTGTGGTACCATGTTCTTTCCATTTTATGATAATAGATTTGCTGGTGTTCCAGGGGATCATCAGAGATTGGGATAATTTTTAATAACTCAACCCTGACTTGTACATCTCAATAGCTTTTCCCTGACTTATTTGAAGATCTCTTTGAGCTTTATGGTGTTGTTTGGTTAGTGCTGCCTCTTTCTTAATGGTGTTGCTGCCACTGTGGTCTTTCAGAAAAGGTGTGTGTATACTGACAGGCCATGTGACAGATTGTACACAGGTAGACTTCTTTTCACTAAACATGTGACTTATGAAGGTAAATGCTTGCACCCAAAATTTTTAGGGGCTTCATCGCAAAAGGGGTAAATACATATCAGATGTTAATTTTTAGTTATCTGATACCATAAATCTAATTTATAATTATATTTTTCTCACTTCACTTCACCAATTTAGAATATTTTGTGCTAATTAGTGACGATTGAGCATGCTCGCTACTACTCGGTACTCGTCTGAGCATCTTACTGCTCAAGATGCTTAGAGCTCACCGAGTATTTCCGGGGTTGCTTGGCGGGAGCTCAGGTCCCCACCCTACATGTTTGGTGCTCTTTAGCGTGCCAATCAACATGCATGAACTGTCTGCCACACATTGTAAAGTAATGTATCATGAGCCAGGAATTTTTTTGGATCATTATCCTGATTATTTGTTTAAGCAATCCAGAGAACACAGTTTTTCTGCTCCATTTGCTTGCTGGCACTGCAGAATACAGCCTTTCCAAATTACAGTGCTAAAAATCCATCTATTTAAAACTGTTGTTTGTCCGTTACATGGCTCACATATAAAAAGTGCGCTCAAAATTCTGCCATTTCTGGCCTCTAAATTTTGTTGCAGTGTGTTAGCAGTTATTGACACCAGTTTGCTGTTAAAAATAGTTACCTAAAGGCAAGCTATTTAAAACTGTGGTTTTCCATCACATGGATCACATATAAGTTTGCTCCAAATTCAGCCATTTGTAGTGAAAGAGGAAAATATTGTCCTCCATTTAAAATGGGCAAGGCGCGTGGCAAGGGACAAGGAACTGGACGTGATGGTGATGTTGCTGGTGCATGCAGAGGCCAAGGCCGTGGGCATGCTGAAATTGTGCCACAACAAACACCCACATCTTCTCACTCGACCTTCCTGTCCCAATTACAAGGGGATTGCAGCAACACACCACTATTGAATCCAAAGCAGTGTCAAATGGTTGTTGGTTGGATAGTGAATAATGCTTCCAGTCACTTTGCCACCACCACCACCACCCTGTCTTCCACATGGTCAAGTCTCAGTAGCCGTGAGTCTGGACCGCATATTCCTCACCCTGATCCGGGACAAGAGGATGTAGCAATGCCCAAATATTTGAGCAACCATGGTCACGCGAAGGCGAAGGTGGGAAAGTGTCACAAGAGATGGACAATGATGAGACACAATTGCCAGAAAGTCAGGAGAAGGATCAGGGTGTGGAAGTGTAAGCTCCCCAACAGGCAGGAAGAAGCAGCATGGTGGCCGCAGACAGAAGGCAGGCAACCGTTCCCCATAACACCAACATGACGGAATTTGCCAGTACAACTGTTAGGTCTTCCAGAGTGTGGTTGTTTTTTAAAGACTCTGCCGCTAACCGCAAAGAGGCCATTTGTACCACCTGCCAGGCCAGAATCAGCAGGGGTAGCAAAACTACCACCATCAGCATGATCAGGCACATGGCAGCAAAGCACCTGACTTTGTGGGCCAAACCCCAGGGTCTAGGAACAGTGTATGCAGGTAACACCACTGCTTCTTCCACTGTTGTGCATGCAAGTCAATTACCTGTCCATGGTGCATGCGAAGATGTCTCTTGCCCTGCACCTGTCCCTGCACACACTCAACTAGGACCATCAGCAAGCATGTCCATGGTCTTGTCTCAGTCCTTGGAACGTGAGCGCAAATACGCAGCCAATGCCCCACAAGCCACACTACTAAATTCTCACATTTCACGACTGCTTGAGCTCAAAATATTGCCGTTTAGGCTTGTGGAGACGGAAGCTTTCCACAACCTGATGGCGGCCGCCATCCCTCAGTACTCGGTCCCCAGCCGACACTATTTCTCCTGATGTGCCATACCAGCATTACACAAGCATGTGTCCCACAACATTAGCCATGCCCAAAACAATGCAGCTACTGGGAAAGTCCATCTAACAACGGACACGTGGACAAGTGCTTGTGGGTAGGGATGGTACAACTCACTGACGACACATTGGGTTAACATAGTGGAAGCCGGGACCCAGTCAGACCTTTGCATGGAACACGTCCTCCCAACGCCGAGGATTGCGGGCCCTAGGTCAATCAGGGTTGCCCCCATATTCTACAGCTCCTGCACCTCCTCCTCCTCTTCAGCCTCCACCTCCAAAATGACCACATCAATCGCATGTGGTCATTTTTTCATGAGGCTCTCCTCTATGTCTCTTCAAAGGAGGTATTGGAGTGCCTCCACATTTTTAGCAGCCCTTGCCATTCACTGCTTGGTCAAACAGTATGGGAAACCCACTTCCTAATAATGGGAACATTTTTTCATGAGGCCCTCCTCTATGTCTCTACAAAGGAATGCCAGAAGACCGCAGCATCTGGTTGCTCCTACTCCGCCGCTGAAAAGAACCACTTCTCTGGTTTATTAAATGTGTTTATTTCTTCCAGCAGAACAGCGGTTAATTGGCCATGTTGGAAGTTGGAAATCCGTGTTATCAGCTGTGCTTGGTTAGCCACTCCTTTCCCCTATAAAATCTGGGCTCTTATTACCTAGTCCTTGTCAGAGTTATCACTTGCTTCATGACAATAGGAGGAAGAGAAGCTGGTATGAGATGGAGAGCTGGAGGAGTTTTAAGCGACTGTTGTTTGGTTTGTATTATGGATAATCTTTTGTCCTGCCCAGTTTTGCTTTCTCACAGAAGGTAGTGCTGCAGAGCTTCCAGCTTCCGGCTGATGTGGACGAAGTGCTTCACAATACCAAATTGGACATGTATGCTGAGGAGGAGCATTAGGGGTGCAGGATCTGGTGTAGGAGGTGGAGGAAAACCTGGTAGAAACAGGGCTAGCAATCCTTGGCATTGGTGGCACATGTGCCAGAGTGGCCCCAGGCGTCCTTTGTCTGCAGCTGTCCTGTCAGGGCCACCCCCCAACTGTCTGACCCTAACCCTAGGTCTCTCCTCCTTTTATTCCCTGTCCTTGGAATTCCCCTTCTCAGTCCCCGTAACTGCCCACCATGACTTTGCATTTCCTAGCTTCAGCTGCTTTTAGGTCCTATACTCACTGTCCTGTGTCTCCCTCTAGTTGCCAAAACTCAGTACTACACCTTCTCTAACTAATTCTTGCTGTTTTTCCACACATATATACAAGTGACAATAAAGCATTGTACACTGCTCATTCTATATTTGCCTTTTTCCATCAGAAAGGTCCATGTATCAGTCCATTTGCCTACATACCCCCTTCCTTTGACCATTGTCGTCCCCAACAATCCTGTGACTTTCGTTTTTTAGTACTTCCCCACTTGCTTTTGTCTGTGTGGCCGGTTGCCGAGCAGAGCCCAGAGCACTTTAGCTCTACACGGGGTGCTGAGCAGAGCCGGGAGCGATTAAGCTCCGAGTAACTGATGGCTACCCCCAGGCACTTGCGCCTATATGACAATTTCCCATTCATTGGGGTAGGACCACCCGGACTCCTCGACAGGTACTCTCCTCCACTTTACCACGCTTCCAGAAATGTGTTTAGTTCTATGGGCTAAATGATCGAGGCTGTCATGGAGCCTACCAGGTCACGGTTTTCCCTCCTCCTTTTTTGGGTATTTCTCACCAAGGACCTGACCTGTGGACAGCTGTCTGTTCCATACCACAATTCGTCATATACCTCCATTTACATTTTTATCATGGCAGGCATTTTCCTATATATTCGCATCTTGGACCTTTTTGAGCAATTTTACCCGTATAACATTTTGAGCTTCTGCAATATTTAAATATACTTAGTGTTAGGCATCAGGTTTCTGCTTCTGCTTTGCAGGAATCCAGAGCCTCACATTCTGCGGTCTCCTGCTGTCTATCTACTGCAGAGAAGATTACTTTGCAGCAGATGCTCCAGAGACTAAGTTCCTCTGTGCTCATACTGGGCATGCTCATGAGATGATCTCCCATTAGAGATCGGGAGTCACATGTCCAGGTCCTGCTCCAGATCTCATTGGTTCCTCTGGAAGGTCTCGCACAGCTAAAAAAAGCACGCATGACTGTTCGGCCATGCGCTAGTATAGACTATACTTGCTATTTGTGAATGGTGACGGATGTATGATTCTGGTGACTGACTTTTCAAGAAACCCCTTCCCTCTGATATTACGCATGTGGATAGGGAATTAGTTCAGCAGTCAGCGCCAGTCAGTGGAAGGCTTAGGCCACTGTGCACACCACACCTCTGCGCTAGCATCTAACGTTGCGCCTGCCTTGTAGCTGTGTCGCCCTGCAGAAGATCTCCGTTTTTCAGCGCGCGGCCTGGAGCGTGCTCAATCCAAATGGAAGGTTACCTCGGCTCCCAACTTTTTTGAGCCTCTGGAACCACCCAAGCCAGAGACTCCACTCCCAGAGCCCATGGAGGTGTCTCGTGCCGTTCTCGAGGCACGTCCAGCACAAAACTCCATTTGCGGCTACCATTGTCAACACGCTGTTCCCCAGGATAACAGGGCCCCGCAATGGCCAAACTCTGTGCCGCTGGGCAAGACCTTTGCTCCCCCTCGCCTTCGGTCGATGATTCTCGCGTGGGCATACGCGTCCAGGGCGGGTGGTCACTGTGGCTACATGCAGACCACAAAACTCCTGACAGGGTCTTATTGGTGGCCGCACAGTGCTTGGGACTTTAAAAAATATATTCAGGCATGCGTCTCATGTGCTCGGGTGAGCCTCCTTAAACAGAGAGTTGAGATGTTCGCTGACACTGCGGCGTTCCACTTCAACTTAGGCCTGTTTCACACATCAGTTTTTCACAATCAGTCAAGATCCGCCGTTTTGTGAAAAAAACGGATTCGCCAATTTTCCTTGCGGATCCGTTTATTCCCCATTGACTTTCATTATTGGCGGATTTTGACTGATGACTGTCCATTGTATCCGTATTTCTGCGGATCCGCCAAAATTTTGGTAACCGCAGAGATCACCGAACGGACCATACAACGTTTTTTTGCAGTCCAGATCCACATTTTTGCCTTTTAACCATGAATCAAGTGTCGCTGCTGGTTGAAAATTCACTCTCTCTCCTTACCCACAACCTCCATTCCTCGCGCATGATGTCCTGCCCCACATCTCTTATTGCTCGATCTTCCACATCTCTCATCGCGCGATCTCCAGCCCCATCCCGCGAGATGACCGGTATTAATTTTTTTATTTTTTTTTATTTTTTCCTGCCGTGGTTCCTTTAAATTTTTACCATCGGCGGATCCGTACATCCGCCGATCCGCTGTCCCCCGTTTCTGTCAGTCCACCTGCGGATCTGTTTTCCGTTATTTTGGCAGATTTAGACTGACAGAAAAAACTGAAGTGTGAAACAGGCCTTATGCTCCGGGAGGTTTTGCCACTCCCGTTGTCTCCCATGTGTCCCTTCTTAAACCTGGCGATCTTGCCGCCTCTGATACCTTCCACGTGTCCCGGTTTTCCGTGTCACCTACCGGGACATCAGACTTGCCTTTGGACAAGTCTGAGGCCTATGCCTCTGATGGGCACAAGGTGGTGGATTGGAAGGCTCAGAGGGGAGGGGGCCCTAGGAGGGGGGTAGTTAGGCGTCAGGTTTCTGTGCCTGCTCTGCAGGAATCCATAGCCTCACATTCTGTGGTCTCCTGCTGTCTATCTACTGCAGAGAAGATTACTTTGCAGCAGACCGCTCCAGAGACTAAGTTCCTCTGTGCTCATACTGGACATGCTCATGAGATGATCTCCCATTGGAGATCGGGAGTCACATGCCCAGGTCCTGCTACATATCTCATTGGTCCATCTCGGAGATCTGGAAGATCCCGCACAGCTATAAAAAGCGTGCATGACCGTTCGGCCAGGCACTAGTATAGCTAGTATAGACTATACTTGCTATGTGTGAAAGGTGACGGATGTATGATTCTGGTGACTGACTTATTAAAAAACCCCTTCCCTCTGATATTACGCATGTGGATAGGGAATTAGTTCAGCAGTCAGCGCCAGTCAGTGGCAAGCCTTAAGCCACTGTGCACACCGCACCTCTGCGCTAGCATCCGACATTGCGCCTGCTTTGTAGCTGTGTCATCCAGCGGCAGTGTCCTACGCCGAGCTGCAGTTGCAGCCCTTCTTGGCACTCGCAGTAGCGACGCCGCACACATGGTAGGTTTAGACGGTAGCAGCTCCTCTGTCTTAGGTCCTGCTCCTGTGATCTGATACCGTGTGTGCATTTACCTGAGGCCTGTGGTACTAACAGGCTCTGTGCTTTTGTATGTTTATGTTGCGGCACCTCTGTGTGTGAGCAGAGTCCGCTTTGCGTACTTCGGGTGAAGTCTAACCCGTGCGCATTATACCGCCATATTGCTCGTCTGTCATTACCTAGCAGCGGTGTAACATCTACTGCACGGTGGACCCTGAGCGGCGAAGGCACTTTATTATTTATTTTTATTTGGTGCGTTCTGCCGTTCCTAACACTTAGTTATCAACATTTTACCACCTTTAATAATTATAACACCTAAACTATTTTCTTCAGCATTGTTCAACATTGGTTATCATTTATTTCCCCAAATATTTTCGAACATTAATGCTCCCCCTTCCTTTGCGGGAAGCACCCCCATTACATCCCTGCCGCATCAGGAGACATGGTTTCTTACCCCCGAGGGGACGCGGAACAGTCCCCATGATGTGCAACAGCACGCAGCAGTCCCGGTAGTACGTTTGCTTCAGCGGTGCTCTGGGCCATCTCCTGATGGTCGATTTTCTCCGCCAGCAGAAGGGAACTCCAGAGCCGCAGAGCCCCGGGATGTCTGGCAGTCCCTGGACCATGAGTGTCAGAGACCCAGGAGTCCGCCTCCCCTTTACGGGGTTCCACACTCTTTGGGATATACGATCACGGCCACCGCATAATAGCCACGGGGACAGTACTCTTTATAAAAGGATACCCTGTCCCCCATCCGCTGGGCCCTCCCATGATTAACAGAGGCCGCGTTGAGGTAGACTTTGTGGCCGGTCTCCATTTCCTTAATGAATCCATAGCCCCGTTCAACATTCATGTAAACGAGCTGTCTGTAGCACTGGGGGACAGGAATGGCAGCCTTTCCCTTCTCATGTAGCAGTGCTCAGACCTCCTGCTCCTTGGCCTTCTTTTGGGAGATGATGTCAGCGACCCAGACAGATGGCCCTGCGTAGGCCGCGGATCTGTCGGGAGCTGGGGACGCTCGTCGAGGGGAGGCCGAGTGGGGAGGCTGAGGCTCAGGGGTGCGCATCTTGGGTGGGGCACCCCCTTGAGCTGGTGAGGTAGGACAGGGGGAAGCTGGGTGGGGAGGCTGGGGATCGATATCGGGGACCTTGGGCCTAGCAATCGTATGGGGCGGGGAGGCGGGGGCTGCCTGCGGTGCCGCTGGCTGAGGTGGGGAGATGCTCACCTTCCCCGGAGCCACAGCTTCCTTCCGGCTGCCCCACACCTTCTATGGGAACTGGGGCATCCGAGCGACTGGAGTTTCCGAGATGTTACGGGCCTCTTCCTGCTGAGTAGGCTTCTTGTCACCAACCTTCACCCGCAGGGAGAGTCCTGCTGTTACTCTGCTGCCTCCCGTCCCGTAGGCTGGAGTCCATTGCTGTTCTTCATCCTGCCATCCGGCAGGACCAGCCTCCAGGCCCGATGGTTCCGGAGGGAGCGTCAGCGGCATTTTCTCCAATGGCTACTTCGGCACGGCTTGTGCTGCGGGCAGGCACACCTCCACCTTCAGCTTCGCAGGTCTAGCCGTTGGCAGCTCAAGCTCGGTCCGGGGTTCTTCTTCCCGGGTAAGCGCCCGATACACAGGCAGTGACTCCCAAGTGCAGGTGACTCGACGGGCTTCGATCTCCCGCCGCCATCTCCACTCTACACGTCCAAGGCCACGGCAGTTGCACTGTCGCATCGTGTCCGATGTCCCAGAGCTCAATGGTGCCAGAGGGCCGCACCCAGCCTGGTAAGCAGTGTCACTCCCGTTCCAGGGTGGGGCCTCTGCCGGCCCCTCCACCCATTTTCCAGTGTTCAGAGGGAAGGGGTGCTTGTCACTCGATGTACACCGCTCCCCCCAGGGGTGGGCCCAACTTAGCTGCCCCTGACAGTCCAGTGTGACGCCAAACTCCTCCATCCTGACGGTCGCCATTTCCGTTGGTTTGCAAAATCACTTTCAAGGGGGACTCCGGCAATCCCAATCACAGTCCATACATCATAATCTTCAACCCGCTCAGCTTGGGATCTTTTCTTCTATCTTCCGGCGTGGACTCACCGCCTGTGTTGGGCTGTGATGATCCTGCTGACTACGCCACTTATAGGATCGTGTACCGTCCCGGGGGGGTGGTCCCTTCCAGTTGTGAAAAGACTGGAGTCAGAAGCAGATTGAAGTTCAATCAGATCCTCTTTATTGGTTGTCTTCTCTGACATCCACAGCAATACGACAGCTCCTGCACATTGGCCTGGGGACCTGTCACCTCCTCCTTCTCCTTCCTGATGCGACGACCCTCTAGGTCCTTTCTGTCAGGGCTGGCGGAATACACCAAACTATAAAATAATAGTAGGTGCATTTGCAGCCCAGGGTCCACCGTGCAAAGGTGGTACACTGCTGCTAAGTAATGGCGGAAGAATTAAGCGGTGTGAACCAGTCACACGTGGGTTACGTCACCCAATGTGAACAGGGGCAAACTCTGTTAATGCACAGAGCTGCACAACCGCTGAATGTAGATGCCGGAGCCTGTTAAGCTCACAGAGCCGGGCCAAAAGAGGGCACAGTGTATGGCCACAGAACTCTACCCGAAGGACATGGGGTTAGAGTCCTTCTAGGCCCACTGAACGCGCGGCGTCGCTGCCACGAACGCCGCTATGGACGCTGGCTATGGAGCACATGCACTGAGGTGTGCCGAGTCCCTGGTGAGGACTGATGCCTGACTCAACCTCTGTCCTACCTACACCTAAGCCTGGGAGCTAGCAGGCTAGGCTGCACAACACATGCGTACCAAGGGTAGGGGTTTCTTAATGAGTCATTCACCAGAGACATTCATGCGTGCATACATCACTCACTCCACATAGTCTGTAAATACAGTCTTATCCTAGCGCATGGCCGAGCGGCCATGCGAACCTTTTATAGCCGCGAGCGGCCGGGCCCTTCCTGGCTTCTCGGATGGGCCAATCCGAACCGGAGCTGGACCTGAGCATGTGACCTTCGATCTCCAATGGGAGATCACTCCATGGGCATGCTCAGTGGCCCGACATGAGGACTTAGTCCCTGGAGAATCTCGCTGCTGAGCAGCATGCATAGTCATAGCTGTACCAGAGGTGGCAGCAGCTAGCAAACCCATGGAGTTGGACTGGGCAGAGCGCCGGGACCGACGAATCTGCTGAGCAGGCTCCACTGCGGCCGAAGAAGAATGAGAGACCGCTGGATGCAATGCTCTGGATTCCTTCTGTGCTGTGGCAAGAACCTGATGCCTAACATTACCCCTCTCCTAGGGCCCCCTCCCCTCTGAGCCTCGCTACGCTCAAATGCCACAATGAGGAGCGGAGCGTGGATGTTCTCCACTGGCTCCCAGGTCCGAGCCTCTGGACCATGACCCTTCCAATCCACCAAATAAAACTTTTTGCCCCGCATCACCTTGCATCCCACGATGGCATTGACCTCAAACTCATCCAAAAACAAGTCTGATGTCTCGGCAGATGACTCGGAGAACTGGGACAAGTGAATAGGCTTAAGGAGGGACACGTGGAATGTATCAGAGATAGCCAAGTGTGGTGGAAGGGCCAGACGGTAGACCACAGAGCTGATCTGCTCGAGGACCTTGAAGGGGCCAATGTAGTGCGGTGCGAACTTAGCGTACTCTACCCGCAGCCTGATGTTTCGGGCGGAGAGGCATACCAGGTCGCCAGGGGCAAAAGTCGGAGCAGGGCGCCAGTGTGCATCAGCTGAGGCCCTCATTCTCTCCTAGGAAGCCCGGATAGCATCCTGGGTGCGATCCCAAATGTCGCGTGTCTCCACCGTCCAGTCTGCCACCCTGGAGTCGGTGGATGAAATGGGCATGGGCACAGGGATACGCGGATGCTGGCCGTAATTTAGGAGGAATGGGGTCTGACCGGTGGAGTCGGCCACAGCATTGTTCAAAGCGAACTCTGCCCACAGCAGCAAGGATGCTCAGTCATCCTGCCTGGCCGAGACAAAATGTCGAAGATATGTGATCAGGGTCTGGTTGGCTCTCTCTACCAACCCGTTCGTCTCTGGATGATAGGCTGAGGAGAGATTCAGCTCAATGCTGAGCAGGAAACAAAGCTCTCTCCAAAACAGGGATGCAAACTGAGGACCCCGGTCACTGACAATCTTGTCCGGCATGCCATGCAGGCGGAAAACATGTTTAATGAACAACACTGCCAGGCCCCGCGCAGAAGGTAACCGGGAGAGAGGTACCAGGTGCATCATCTTAGAGAAATGGTCGGTGACAACCCAAATGACCGTGCTGCCACTGGACTTGGGTAGCCCCACCACAAAGTCCATACCGACCATCTCCCAGGGCCTGTCCGCTACCGGCAGAGGAAAAAGAAGCCCAGCGGGCCGCTGCCGAGAGGACCTATTCTGTTCGCAAGAGACGCACGCCTGAATATAGTCCCTGACGTCGCGGGCCATATGCGGTCACCAGTACGTCCTCGCCAGAAGCTCAGAGGTCCGTTTTGTCCCGAAATGTCCACCCACCCTGGATGAATGAGCCCAAGAGAAGACCTCCGGTCGCAGACGGGCAGGGACAAATGTCTTGCCCAGAGGTACTGACTCAAGGGCAACCGGAGCCACAGTCCTCAGGCTCTCGGATGGGATGATCAGCCGAGGCTCCGCCTCCTCTTCCACCGATGACACCATGGAGCGGGAGAGAGCATCGGCCCGGACGTTCTTCTCCCCGGAGAGAAAATGGAGGGTGAAGTGGAACCGGGAAAAGAACAAAGACCATCTGGCCTGGCGAGAATTTAGCTGCTGGGCTGTTTGTAAATACACCAAGTTTTTGTGGTCGGTGAACACCTGGAAAGGGTGGCGAGCCCCCTCCAGGAGGTGTCTCCACTCCGAGAAGGCCAACTTCATCGCTAGCAACTCCCTGTCCCCGATGGCATAATTCCTCTCCGCCGGTGTGAAGGTCTTGGAGAAAAAGAAGTATGGGTGCTTCCGACCTTGTGTGTCCTTCTGAAACAGGACCGCTCCAGCACCGACGGAAGAGGCATCCACTTCCAGAATGAAGGGCTTATCTACATCGGGGCAATGTAGAATGGGAGCGCTAGCGAAATGGGACTTAATGGAGGAGAAGGCCTTGGAGACCGGTTCCAACCACAACTTGGGGTTTGCACCCTTCTTGGTGAGGGCTACCAAGGGTGCTACCAAAGTCGAGAAGTGGGGGATGAATTGGCGATAGTAATTTATGAACCCCATAAAGCGCTGCACCGCTTTGAGAGAATGAGGTTCCTGCCAATCCATCACCGCCTGTAGCTTGGCAGGATCCATGGCCAATCCCCGGGCGGAGATGATATAGCCCAGGAAAGGCAAGGACTCTCGCTCAAACACACACTTCTCCAACTTGGCATAGAGGGAGTTTGCCCGCAGGCGATCGAAAACTTTGCAAACATCTCTCCGGTGGCAGTCAATATCTGTAGAGTAGATGAGAATATCATCCAGATAGACTACAACCAAGGTGGTAAGCATATCCCGGAAGATATCGTTCACAAAGTCTTGGAAGATGGCCGGGGCACTACAGAGGCCGAAGGGCATCACCACGTATTCATAGTGCCCATCCCTGGCGTTAAATGCCGTCTTCCATTCGTCCCCATCACGGATGAGAATCAGGTTGTAAGCCCCCCGCAAATCAAGTTTGGAAATCACTCACTCCACATAGTCTGTAAATACAGTCTTATCCTAGCGCATGGCCGAGCGGCCATGCGAACCTTTTATAGCCGCGAGCAGCCTGGACCTTCCTGGCTTCTCGGATGGGCCAATCCGAACAGGAGCTGGTCCTGAGCACGTGACCTTCGATCTCCAATGGGAGATCACTCCACGGGCATGCTCAGTGGCCCGACATGAGGACTTAGTCCCTGGAGAATCTCGCTGCTGAGCAGCATGCATAGTCATAGCTGTACCAGAGGTGGCAGCAGCTAGCAAACCCATGGAGTTGGCCTGGGCAGAGCGCCGGGACCGACGAATCTGCTGAGCAGGCTCCACTGCGGTCGAAGAAGAATGAGAGACCGCTGGATGCAAGGCTCTGGATTCCTGCTGTGCTGTGGCAGGAACCCGACGCCTAACACTTTCACTGTGCCTGTCTAAGTCACCGGCCACAGCACTTCCCCTGGTCGAGCCCATCCACCCGCTGCGACACTTATTACCTCTTCGATTTCCAGCCGTCAGGACCGACAGTCAATCAGGATATGTGGGGGCGGGGCGACTATAAAACGAGCAGTGAAGACCAGCGGAGGAAACTCGGCGGGGAGAGAGACGTGCGAGACAGGAGACTGGAGGGAGGAGTCTAAGTGGCGTCCCAGAGCTAGAGTGAGTCACAAGGGAGACCGAGGCTCACCTGGCCAAGGGAGAGGACGGTGCTGAGCAGCACGAGGTATAGACCCAGTGATACCTGCGGCCATCACCACCCCACTATATACCGCAGCTGCAGCCTGTACAGCTACACCCGCAGCCTCCACTGCCCCACTCCACACCGTGGCTGCGGCCTGTACAGCGAGACCTGCGGCCGTCACTGGCCCGCTCCATACCGTGGCTGCGGCCTGTACAGCGAGACCTGCTGCCTCCAGTGCCTCGCTCCATTCCACGGCTGCGGCCTGTACAGTGAGACCCACAGCTGCCACTGCCCCTCTCCATACCGTGGATGCGGCTGGTATGCCTAGACCCACGGCTGCCACTGCTCCGCCTCATCCCGGGGCTGTGGCCTGAACAGTGAGACCTGTGGCTGTCACTGCCCCTCTCCATACCGCTGCTGCAGCCTTTACTCCCAGACCCACAGCCACCTCCACCTCGCCGCCCGAGGTAACCCCGGCAGAGGTGAACCAGCCTGGGGCCTGTATCATTCCCCCAGCACCAGGGTGTGGGAACGCCCGAAGCCTGCGACAAGTCATTTTTGGCTGGACCCAGTGGCTGAGGCACCGATCTGCAGGACATCAGAGATTGATAAGTGACATTTCGCTTGCGTTTATAGTTAGTCCTAGAACCCGTAGTCAGCCATACCATGGCCATATAGTTACCATCTCTCGCCATACTGTTTAGCATTGTGTTACTTGAGTATTTGTGTCTTGATTCCCTGTGTGGAAAAGCATTGTTAGCTTTCCTCTTTACCTATATATATAAAAACCAAGTTTAACCCTTGCTCTGTCTCCGGCTCATCACTGCATCCTGCGTACCTGCGAATATCACATATCAACAAGATGAAACTCCACCTTGCATTTGCTGGAGAGACTATGCGAGCAGCAGTTGTCAATATTGGAGTTTCAGCTGCAGCACACATGGCTGAGTCACACTGCAGAACTCACCACCAATGAGTGGGCCTCCATGCAGGACATAAAGTATTTTGTGAATTATAAGGCGCTCCGGATTATAAGACGCACCCCAAATTTTGAGGAGAAAAATAGGAAAAAAACCTTTTTTTTGAATAAAATGATGGTGCTTCTTATAATCCATGCGTCTTATTGCTTACCAGGGGTGGTGTCTGCGGTGAAGTGGGTCCCAGGGTCACGGCTGGAGGAGGCAAGAGTGGAGCGTTGTTGCAGGCCTGCAGGCTGGTGAAGAGGGGGTGTTCGGATGTGCAGTGCTCCGCTGCTGGTGTTCTGTGCTGCGGGTGTCTGGTGCTGCTGCGGGGGCTCTGCCAACATTTTGTGAAAGTCCAGAGCCCCTGCAGTTCCATGGTTTCCTATGGTTTTCTATGCGGTGCCGAGGGGAGTGCAAGTGCAGATGGAGATCTCGGCACCAAGATCTCGGGAGATGATATGGCCAGCGCTGATGACGCCATGATCAAGGTTACTAAACCACTTATATAACATATTTCAAACCATGATGGATAAAGTGGTGGCAGAGTAGCTACATACAAGCCTTATTTAACCAATCACATTACCAATCAACGAATGGAGTGATCAGGGTCGGAGTTTGGACCAGGCAGACCAGGCAGATGCCTGGAGCCCCCACCTACAAAGGGGGCCCCCTGCATCTGCAATTCATTTATGAAGTGCCCAGAAGGTGTACAGCAGTGAATAATGCTGTGCATTGCTCTGTAGTCTGGAGCGTCTGTGTCTCGCAAAGCCCCTTGAGCCCCCCGTCTCTTTCTCCCTGCAGTCAGGTTAAAAGTTGAGAGTGAGGGGGAGGGTCCGATTACAGCACAGTGACAGTGCAGGATGATGCTTGAAGCTCTGTATGTCTCCTCCTGAGTCCCGATCATGGCTGCTCCTAGCACTGTCCTGAGAATGGATATGCCTAAGTGAAGCCTCAGAACCTGGTAAGAGCAGCAATATCAGGTCAGAGTGCAGTGATTTCCTCACTGTGGTCCCAGAGCTCAGTGCTGATTGCTGTAGGATCAAGATTCACAGCCACATACAGCAGCGATCAGCATCAGCTCTGACCACAGCCACTAATCACTGCTTATAATGTGACAGCACGACCTCCTGTCACTACT
This sequence comes from Dendrobates tinctorius, assembly GCF_039654945.1. Taxonomy (NCBI): domain Eukaryota; kingdom Metazoa; phylum Chordata; class Amphibia; order Anura; family Dendrobatidae; genus Dendrobates; species Dendrobates tinctorius. The sequence continues at coordinate 8,312,426 of NW_027361672.1, forward strand.
GTCTGGATGACACAAGACAGGGATATTGTCTGCTGAATCAAGGGATTTATGATATAGAAATAAATGAATTCCCATGTGAAATAATAAGGGTAAACCATACATATATATAGTACTAGTACAGGTGTGCATAGGAATCAGCGTTTTTGGTGCATTTTTTTTTGCAGCCAAAGCCTCTCTCTTGGCAGTAAAAACACTGCTTTCAAAACCATTTTTTAGGGTATGTGCAGACAATCCGGAAATGGCAGCACTTTGGACGCAGCGGACATGTGCTCCATCCAAAGTGCTGCCATCTGTGGAACGCAGGTGATTCCGCGTGTGGTCACTGAACCGTGCGGAATCACCGTATCCTGTACATCGTAGGGGTGAGATTTCTCTTGAGGAGACTCGCATCTATGCAAGATAAATTGACATGCTGCAGTCTGGAGAGTCGTGCTGCATGTCCGTCTCTGCGGGTGATGTGCGGGCGTATGTGCACGCACAGTGGACATGGAATTTCTAGAAATCCCATCCACTATGCTGTAACATCTGGCCGCTGCGGATGTATGCAGCATCCAGAGTTTACTGATTGTGGACACACATACCCTTAGACCTTTTGATGTTTTTTTTGTATAGCAATCATTTTGTCTACAGTACATGTTTAATAAAGTTTGTTTTATTCACCAAAAACACAGCGAAAAACAGCGTTGCGACATTTGCAACTTTTCTAAAACTTTTTCATTGCTTTTTACAGGTGAAAAGAATTGACGCTACAGATTTATAAAACGCTGCAGTTGTGAAATTCAGTCAGGATAAAATAAAAGGGTGCGCAGGAGATCTCTGAAAATCTCAGTCTTTGCTTGTGCTGTAAAATGCTGTAAACTTCTTTTTTGCAGAAGAAAAAGCTGCAGAAATTCTGCCTATGAAAATGGCCAAGAGCGGCTTTTTAAAGTGCCAGCAAAACATATGAGATTTCCGGAATCTCCTGCACGCGCTTGTTTTTTTCTGACTGAATTTCAGGACTGTAGCGCTTTTTATATCTGCAGCGTGTCACTTCTTTCAGTGTGTTTTCACCTGTAGAAAGCAATGAAAGAATATAAAAAAGAAAGCTGCAGATATTGCAACGGTATTTTTCGCTGCAATTTTTTAAGTGGTTTTGGTGAATTAAACTATTAGGTCTCATTTACACGTTCAGTATTTGGTCAGTATTTCACATCAGTATTTGTAATGCAGAAACAACAGTGGAACAATGAGAGGAAAAGTATAATAGAATCATGTCACCACTTCTGGATTTATCACCCTCCTGGTTTTGACTTGCACATACTGATGTGAAATACTGAGCGAATACTCAACGTGTGAATGTGGCCTTAAAAATACTGTAGACAAAGCAAACATCCTCACTTTATAAAAAGCTGAAAAAAGTGTAAAGAACACCAGAAAACAAGTGGAAAAACAGGTGTTTTGAACACAACATTTTTACTGCCAATAGAACAGGTTTTGGCTACTGAAAAAAATGTATGTGAACATAGCCATAGCATTTCAGAGTAAGACTATCTGTGGTGTTACATAGGACTGCAGGTGACATCTACTACATTATCTGTTCTCCGAGAGTTATTACTGTTATCTCTGGTGTTACACAGGATGAGGTCACAGTCATGTGACTAGTCACATGAGCCAGGAGGGCTTCTGTTCTGGAGTGGGCTATTCATAGAGGGAATTGTATGGCGATCGGTACACAGTCCCTTCTGAAATGACAGGTGGGCGTGGTGGCTGATTCGCAGTGTGGGAAAACTACAATCCCGGCTCGGATAGCTGGTGGGAGTGTCAAAATCGGGACTGTCCCGCTGGATCCAGGACAGTTGGGAGCCCTGTTAAAAAAAATAAGAGGGGGTTGGGGGACAACTCTTTGTGTTGGGCCCCCCAATCTTTTCTGACCCTAGCAACACTCCTGTGCAATGCTAATAGTGGCAGACCCGTTGGCTGATATAAGGCCCCTGAATATGGAGGCTATAGTGCCATTACAGGCCCCTCTGCCACCTGTATTCACATCCTGCTCATGTAATGTAACCTAAATGTGTGATTTTACAATGTTAGCATTTGGGGCCCCACTTTAAACTTTTGCCTAGGGCCCCACTTTTTCTAAAACCGGCCCTGGGAGTGATGTACAGCATGCAGTTAGCAGAATGCTATTGGTTGTTTTTCAAGAGTTGGTCTAAGCCCCTTAGTTCTAGTGAATGGAAATCTCCAACATTTTAGACAACTGCATGCTTGAAAACAGCAAAAAAGCATTAATATACCAGGCAACCGCCCCCTCCATGTATTGGTAGGCTGTGAGCGGTTGTTTAATCGGTATTCTTGCACCTGTGTAGCTATCTTACTTATGTGGGTCCACTGTATCCTGATATTGCATTTGTCTGGAGGCCTGGACGGGTAAACCTCTGCTTTTTTGCTGTTTTCTTGTATTATTGGAGGATTTTTATGTCCTCTTTTTGTGCTACAACTGCATGCTTCCAAACCTATAGGAAAAGTTTGGGGATTGACCTTGTTGGTTTTAGCATGAATGTACCCAGTGCACAAAACAAGGTCCATAAAGGCATGACTGGTTGATTCTGGTTTGGAAGAACTTAACTGGCCCACACAGAGCCAGGAAATAAACCTAATTAAAACCTTTGGATTCAACTAGAGCAAACATTGTGAGCTAAGCCCTCTTTTTTAACATGAGTGTCTAACCTCTCAAAAATGCTCTTCTTGAAGAATGGTCAATACCTCCCACAGTCAAGCTCCAATATCTTATAGAAAGCCTTCTCAGAAGAGTGGATGGGGTTAGCAACTCTATATTAAAGCCATCAGATTTAGAATGGGATGTCAGAAAAGCACCTATAGTGAATAGGTGTTTCAAGTGCGCAGTAGGGAAAGGACTGGAGGGGGGTGTATTTCTCACCAAGTTTGTTAGCATCCTGAAAGGTGATTTTTTTTTAAACAAACCAAGATTTCAAAGGTTTTTTGCAAGAGTGATTTTCCAGGCCTTTTTTTTCTACGGAAAAGTGGGCAGGTTAATGCTGGGACCTGCCATTTGCTCCCTTCATTGTGTGTTATATTAATCATTATCAGAAAGACAAGAGGATACTGGTGAAGTTGTTGCAGTGAATGCAGTTCAGGGACTGAAAGGCATGAAAACAACAAAAGCCTTATGGAGGAAATCTGAAACTTGCACTTTAATTGAGTTTATATATAGTTAAGGAAACCTGATAAGGAGTTGTTTGTATAGTTTATATCAGATGCTGAAAGATCTTGCACATTACTGCTGCCATTATTTCTAAATAAAGCCAAGTTTGGACATTTAAACCTAGACTATCTGCAACATTTTATCATTGCACCATTTAACTATGCTCCTATGCAATTTCCTAACCATATATATGTGTACTGTATATACAAAGCAGCCAAAACATTAAAATTTTATATTTATTCCTCCTGACCTCCCCAAAACAGCAGTGACCCTTTAAAGAACGTCTCAGTATTTTTTCTTTCACTAAACCATCCTCATTATGTATATAATGTTGTGCATGTGAATTAGCATACTTACCAAACACTGTTTACCCTGTTTCCCAGTGCTCCTCCGGTCCTCTTCTGGCCTATATGACCACTCTTCAGCTTTGCCGGTTCACATTGTGTTTGGAGATGCTTCTTTTCCCATGTAAGTCTCTGAGAACCAATATGGGGCTTTCTTGACTTACATTAAAGCACCACTCTCTTTTTGGTCCTGCCATGGTGTTAATAAACTAAGGTCCCTGCCCCCTTTCTTATAATCACACTCCACATCTTCACCTTTCTTCAGGAGCTGCTACAGTTCAACGGCGCCATCTTGTGGCCGCAACTTCTAGCAGTCAAAAGCTGCATCACAAGCTCTCAATAAAAGTATATGAGAGCCAGAACAAGGCCAGAATGAGACTTTCATAGACGTGTATTGAGTCGTGAACTCCTAACTTACTTCATGAAACACTGGAGTGATCCAGCAGGTCACAAACTGCCGGAAGACCAACAGGAGCAGCTGCGAAAGAAGGTGAATATGGCAGCAGGTAAGTATCAGACTAGGTTCAGGGACATTGAATTAGAAGCACCACTCCAGTGCTGCCATAAAAAGAAAACACTGAAGTGGTGCTAGAACTACTGATGGAGTCATTTTGACTCCTTTCGTTTTTTATTTCTCTTCTGTGACTACATTTTTCAGAATTCCGGCTTGAAACTCGGTGACTTTTCCTCAAATATGATGTGAAAAAAGATTTTGTGAGAATAAATAATTTTGGTGAAAAATTTGCGCGTTTTTTTCAAAATTTACCAAGAACTACTGAAGGGAGTCATTTTGACTCCCTACTATATTTTGAGGTCCTTTTGTCACTAAATGTTGCTATAAAGTTTTGTGCATAATTTTTTCACTCTGTCTTATTTACCCTGATGTTCATATAGATGTAGTTCAATTTACATGTCAACTTTTCACATTTTCCTTGTGTTTTACCTGCTTGTATTACTGTGTAATACTGAACAAAATAGCTTGTTTACTCTAGGCTCTTATCTTATGCTAATGAAGGGTGGTGTTTTTCTAAGGTCCTAGCAGGAGACAGTATTCTGGATAGTAACTTTACTTTCAGTTCAGCTGAAGAGACAAAGAGAACAGACGCAGACATAGGAGCTCTGAAGACTCATACAGGTATGAATTGTTATGAAATAGTTTAGCTGTCTGTCAACTGATTCAGCCCACCTACTTTTGAAGGTGGCAGAACAGTTATTATTTCTTTTAGTTTTCATTTCATTTCTATTTTTCAGCAGGGAACTATATAGAATTATGGAATTTGTGAGGAATATGGAGAGAAGACGTTTGATAAAGCCTCAGGATATTCTGGCTACTTTGCAATCCATACCGGAGGATGAATCCGAATCCGAATTGCAGGAACATGTATTTGATTCTGACAGTGATGAAGATTTCATTCCTCAGAACATATCAAGTGAATCTGAAGACTCAGAAGGAACAAATCCAGAAGGTAAGTAGTTATGTGTATTTATTTGTTCTTCCACACACTGAGTTAGGGCCTGTGCACACTAGCAGAATTCTGGCTGAATAGCCATCTGGATATTCTTGCCGCAATACAGGCCGTACCTGCCCGCTCATGCCTGAAGCTCCGCTCCGAACCCCGGGCTGGAGCCGCTGTCAGGGACAGAGCAGCGCTTGCTTACGCGCGAGCACGGCTCCATCCCAGACAGTGGCTCCAGCCCGGGGTTCGGAGCGGAGCTTCAGGTATGAAACTCCGCTCTGTACCTGAGCGGGCAGGTACGGGCCGGATTGTGGTGAGAATATCCGGTCGGATATTCCGCCGCTAATCCAGCCAGTGTGCACGGACCCTTACAAAACAAAAATTCTAAATATTCATCAACTTTTTTCCAGATATTCCAAGCACATCAACTGGGGATCGGGCTCATGCAGTTATGTTGCCTCGTGACCATCCTCCTGGTCGTGGACAGAAAAAATCAGCAAAACGTCCTAGAAATGAAAGAACAACAGATAACGATGGCGGTGAAGGTAATGCAACAACAAACACCAGAGAAGGCGAATCTGAAGGAATACTAGTTTCAGCGGATGGTATTCAATGGAAACCTGTTGAAATTGGAGAACACTTGCCTGGTAGGCGTGCCAGCCAAAATATTCTTCGAGAAGCACCTGGCCCTACAGGATACGCCAGAAGAAATATCATTATCGATAGTCCTTTGAGCGCATGGCGTTTATTTTTTGATTCATATATATTGACACATATAAAGAACTGTACGCTTGCAGAAGCATGCAGGAACAATAATTTACAGTTTACTCTATCCGATGAGGAGCTAGATGCATTCATTGCGATATTCTATGCTCGTGGAATATCTGGCACGAACCGTCACTCGATTAGCAGTATTTGGTGTAATGACTGGGGAATACCGTTTTGCAAAGCGACAATGTCTAGGGACCGCTTTGTTGAAATTATGAGGTTTCTCAGATTTGATGAGAAATCTACTCGATCGGAGAGACTGCAAACGGACAAGTTTGTTCTATTTTCTACTGTGTGGGACAGGTTTATTGAAAATTGTATTGCGTGTTACAAACCTGGCCCATACATAACGGTGGATGAGCAACTTTTCCCAAGCAAAACTAGGTGTCCATTCACGCAGTACATGCCTTCCAAACCAGATAAATATGGCCACAAATATTGGCTAGCTGTTGATAAGGAGAGCAAATATCTGGCAAATGGCTTCCCTTATCTAGGCAAAGATGACACACGCCGTGCTGAAGACCGTTTAGCTGACCATGTGGTAATGAAGTTATTGGACCCGTTTTTGAAAAAAGGTCGCAATGTTACAACCGATAATTATTTTACTTCAGTAAAATTAGCTAAACAGCTAAAAAGCAAAGGAACAACCATCGTGGGAACACTGAACAAGATAAGGCGAGAAGTGCCTAAAGAAATAAAATCCATGAAAGAGGAATTGTACAACACTAAAGTGTTTAGAAATGAAGACAATTTTACACTTACAGTATATCAAGGAAAGCCCAACAAAAATGTTGTCATTTTGAGTTCTGTCCATCCAGATGTTGTTGTTGCGTCTGATTCCGCTAAAAAAACTCCAGAAACGGTAAAGTTTTACAATGAAACAAAATATGGAGTAGATGTAGTGGATCAGATGGCACGAAAATATACCACACGAACATGCACAAGGAGATGGCCTGTTCATGCATTTGAAAATGCCTTAGACTTTGTGGGTATAAATGCATGGATAATATTCAAGGAGATTACCCCCAAAAAAATGTCACGCAAGGCATTTTTGCAAACGCTTGTGAGAGAGTTGAGTGGTCCTTATGTCACAGATAGGGAAAAGGGTTCCACCTCCCAAGTTTCTACATGTTCAGAAGTGATGGTTCAAACAAAATTTTGCCAGATCAAAGAAAAGTGCAAGAAAAATAGATCTGTCGGCAATTGTAAGACTTGTGGTAAGTCTTTGTGTGGGCAATGTACTGCCATAAATCAAAGGCAATGCCTAAAATGCGAAACACCAAATGTTTAGAAGGTGAATTCTGCGCCATATTTTCATTTTTATGCTCCTCCACCTACATTTTCTCTGCTTTTTGTTCTTCAGTTGTTGTTTATATGTGTGCACTTGAATAAAAAAAAAATGTTTGAAAAACGTCTATTATAATTATTGTTATTTTCTGTAGAAAAAAAAGAAAAGCAGAAAAAAAACAATCAAAAGCATTACTGTTGGATCTCACAATAATAATACATTACAAAAAATATAATTATTAATAAATAACCACAAATGAAACTCTAAAAATAAACGAAAACAAGCAAGGAGTCAAAATGACTCCTTTCAGTAGTTCTAGGCGGGGTCACGAGTCCAGTAGTCCTAGTGTTAAGAAAGTGACTTCCTTCCACACATAAGCCCCCGTGTAAGCCAGCTAGTCTTTTTTCAGGTCACGCGGGCCATAAGAGAATATGTTCTTTAAGGCATGCGCTCCTCAATACCTGTGAAGGTGTTTAAAGTCTTTAGCAGAACATTTTTTAAGTCTTGAATGTTGCACAGTGAAGCCTCCATGTATTGGGAAGTTTGAGGCATAGTACATACCTTGAACTCTAAGTCATGTTCTTGGTGCATTGTCTTTCTGAAAGATGCCACTGCCATTAGGCAAATGGTATGTGTCAAATAAACATCCACATCAGTGCCTGGACCCTGGACTTCCCAACAGAAAACGTGAACCTGACCATGACATGATATAATAGAAACTGTGATTGATCAGATGACTTTCTTCCATTTTCCTATATTCATGCGCACATACACACGATGGTGGTGGGTACAACGTGGCATGGAGTGATTGATTTGATGCTTTTTAACTCAAAACAACATTAAGTAAGTAGCCAATGTTATTTACATGTACCATTACTATTTACTCACTCACTCGTTCTAAGGTCTATGTTGATGTTTTTTTTAGTGTTATCCAAGTATTATTGAAGCTCATGAAGATTCTTCTCTTAACAAATAGAAGCATCAATATTTTCTGACCATTTAAAAAAATATTTCAAAAATCTCGAATTAAAACCTATAGAAAATTGCTTTTACATATATAGAGTTTTTAAGAAATGTTATTTATATATGATGAAATAAATATGTGATTTGTATGAAAGCAGGACTGACAAAAGGTCAGGATTGAGACATCTGAAGCACACTTGTTCCTACAGTTTTAATGCCTGACAACCTTATTAGAAAGTCTGCGGTTGTAATATTCGGCGGTCCGTACCCTGCAACTGTTTCATTTCAGTCTATTTAAGACACCCAATAAAATGTAAACCTAAAGCAAAATTGTGCCTTTAGTTAACCTAGTATGACCAAAAGTTCTGCTTGCCACTTAAAATATTCCATGGCTTTATTCTCGTTTCTCTATACAGTACCAATGCCAAGCGCTGATTTAACAAGTAGAGTCTCTTCTAGTCTATTTAACAGGTTTGGCTGTCACTTTTACAGTGGATAGTATCAGCTGCCAGAACCCAGTCCATAACCAGGAGCCAGCCCTCTTCATCAACTAGACTGCCACATCATTAAAGTTCCTGAAAAGCTTTCATTTGAGGTATGAGAGAAGTTGGCAGAATAACAGTACTTGTATGTTGGTGTTTAATACGGCATCAAATGCATAAACAGTAAGACCTACAGTAAGCTACATAGTCAATTTTGGGGTGAAAGAAGACTTGTTGATTGCCTGTTTTGGACACTATTTTTGACTATTAAATTACAAATTGCACAATCATTCTTATAAATTCATACTTTTGTAATAGATACTGCCTATTGTTTAATATTGAGAAAAGCAGTGCATCACTTACTGTAGCAAAATCACAAAACAGCTATTCAACGATCTTTGTTGAAAGTGCTAAATGAATTATTTTACAAATATAACGATGTGCCTGTTGAAGTATACATGATTGGCTAAATGATTTGTGCAGTGTTTTTTAGTTTTAAGTCCAGTATTCTTTTACATTCCTAGTTTTACTCTGCAAGGTATTCATTTATCTTCCTTTGTAACTAGGGATTAGGATGCAGTCCTCATTAATAACCACAAGAGGGAGCATGCATCCATTATGTCTAGGCTGTTTACTCACAATCTAGTCTTGGTTGTGCAGGACAGAAACTGTGTAATTTGATTTTGGAACCACAATGCTGGATATTTTATGAGTTTAGACATCAGTAAGCATTATATTTTGCAATAATTAATATTCTTAAAATAATTGCAAATTAACAAATAATAGTTGTTACTAAATCTATGCAATAAAACTTTCTAATTTGTCTCAATATAGACTTAGACACATGGACATTGTTCCTGTTTCCCAGAGACCATAAAGGAACGTCTTTTAGTTTGTATTTCTAAACACTGAAAAATTACAGCATCAAGTCAAATTGTAACTATAAGGTACTACCCAATACACTACCCACTCTTCCGCTTCTTCCAAGTAAATGCCTTAGATTGACAGTAAATACCTTTTCACTGCTCATCTTGTGGATCTTTACAGTATTCCGATTTATCAGTTTAACCCCTTTACCCCCAAGGGTGGTTTGCACGTTCATGACCGGGCCAATTTTTACAATTCTGACCACTGTCCCTTTATGAGGTAATAATTCTGGAACGCTTCCATGGATCCCGGTGATTCTGACAATGTTTTCTCGTGACATATTGTACTTCATGATAGTGGTAAAATTTCTTTGATATAACTTGCGTTTATATGTGAAAAAAATGGAAATTTGGCAAAGATTTTGAAAATGTCGCAATTTTCCAACTTTGAATTTTCATACCCTTAAAACAGAGAAATATTTCACACAAAATAGTTAATAAGTAACATTTCCCACATGTTTACTTTGCATCAGCACAATTTTGGAACCAAAATTTTTATTGGTAGGAAGTTATAAGGGTTAAAAGTTGACCAGCGATTTCACATTTTTACAACACCATTTTATTTTTAGGACCACATCACATTTGAAGCCACTTTGAGGGGTCTATATGATAGAAAATACCCAAAAGTGACACCACTCGAAAAACTGCACCCCTGATGGTGCTCAGAACCACATTCAAGAATTTTATTAACCCTTCAGGTGCTTCACATGAATTTGTGGAATTTTTTTAAAAAAAATGAACATTTAACTTTTTTTCACAAAAAATTTACTTCAGATCCAATTTGTTTTATTTTACTAAGGATAACAGAAGGAATTGGACCATAAAAGTTGTTGTACAATTTGTCCTATGTATGCTGATAACCGATATATGCAGGTAAACCATTGTTTAGGTGCATGGCAGAGCTCGGAAGGGAAGGAGCGCCGTTTGACTTTTCAATGAAAAATTAGCTGGAATTGAGATCAGATGCCATGTCGCATATGGAGAGCCCATGATGTGCCTAAACAGTGGAAACCCCCCACAAGTGACACCATTTTGGAAAGTAGACCCCCTAAGGAACTTATCTAGATTTGTGGTGAGCACTTTGAACCCCCAAATGCTTCACAGAAGTTTATAATGTAGAGCTGTAAAAATAAAAAATCTTATTTTTTTCACAAAAATGATTTTTTCGCCCCCAATATTTTATTTTCCCAAGGGTAACAGGAGAAAGTGGACCTCAAAAATTGTTGTGCAATTTGTCCTGAGCATGCTGATACCCCATATGTGAGGGTAAACTACTGTTTGTGCGCATGGAAGAGCTCGGAAGAAGGAGCACCGCTTGACTTTTTCAATGCAGAATTGGCTGGAATTGGGATCAGACGCATGTCGCATTTGGAGAGCCCCTGATGTGCCAAAACAGTGGAAACCCCCCCAATTCTAACTTCAACCCTAACCCCAACACACCCCTATCCCTAATCCAAACCCTAACCATAACTCTAACCACAAGCCTAACCATAACACACCCCTAACCCTAGTCCCAACCCTAACCCTAATCCCAACCCTAACCATAGCTTTAACTCCAACCCTAACCCTAATGGGAAAATGTAAATAAATAATTTTTTTTTATTTTATTATTTTTCCCTAACTAAGGGGGTGATAAAGGGGGGTTTGATTTACTATTTATTGCGGGTTTTATGTTTGGCAGCTGTCACACATTAAATACGCTTTTCATTCCAAAAAATGGTTTTTGCATCACCACATTTTGAGAGCTATAATTTTTCCATATTTTGGCCCACAGAGTCAAGTGAGGTCTTGTTTTTTGCAGGACGAGTTGATGTTTTTATTAGTACCATTTACGGGCACATGACATTTTGTGATCACTTTTTATTCCTATTTTTGGGAGGCAGATTGAGCAAAAACCAGCATTTCGTGAATTTCTTTTTGGGGGGGCATTTATACTGTTCCGCGAGTGGTAAAATTGATAAAGCAGCTTTATTCTTCGGGTCAGTACGGTGACAGTGATACAGTCATATGTTAAAGTTTGGGCACCCCTATTAATGCTAACCTTTTTTCTTTATAACAATTTTGGTTTTTGCAACAGCTATTTCAGTTTCATATATCTAATAACTGATGGACTCAGTTATATTTCTGGATTCAAATGAGGTTTATTGTACTAGCAGAAAATGTGCAATCTGCATTTAAACAAAATTTGACCGGTGCAAAAGTATGGGCACCTCAACATAAAAGTGACATTAATATTTCGTAGATCCTCCTTGTGCAAAAATAACAGCCTGTAGTCGCTTCCTGTAGCTATTAATGAGTTCCTGGATCCTGGATGAAGGTATTTGTGACCATTCCTGTTTACAAAACAATTCCAGTTCAGTTAAGTTTGATGGTCGCCGAGCATGGACAGCCCGCTTCAAATCATCCCACAGATGTTCAATGATATTCAGGTCTGGGGACTGGGATGGCCATTCCAGAACATTGTAATTGTTCCTCTGCATGAATGCCTGAGTAGATTTGGAGCGGTGTTTTGGATCATTGTCTTGCTGAAATATCCATCCCCTGCGTAACTTCAACTTCGTCACTGATTCTTGCTCATTATTGTCAAGAATCTGCTGATACTGAGTTGAATCCATGCGACCCTCAACTTTAACAAGATTCCCGGTGCCGGCATTGGCCACACAGCCCCAAAGCATGATGGAACCTCCACCAAATTTTACTGTGGGTAGCAAGTGTTTTTCTTGGAATGCTGTGTTTTTTAGCCTCCATGCATAACGCCTTTTTGTATGACCAAACAACTCAATCTTTGTTTCATCAGTCCACAGGACCTTCTTACAAAATGTAACTGGCTTGTCCAAATGTGCATTTGCATACCTCAGGCGTCTCTGTTTGTGGATCGCTTGCAGAAATGGCTTCTTTCGCATCACTCTTCCATACAGCTTCTCCTTGTGCAAAGTGCGCTGTATTGTTGACCGATGCACAGTGACACCATCTGCAGCAAGATGATGCTGCAGGTCTTTGGAGGTGGTCTGTGGATTGTCCTTGACTGTTCTCACCATTCTTCTTCTCTGCCTTTCTGATATTTTTCTTGGCCTGCCACTTCTGGGCTTAACAAGAACTGTACCTGTATTCTTCCATTTCCTTACTATGCTCCTCACAGTGGAAACTGACAGGTTAAATCTCTGAGACAACTTTTTGTATCCTTCCCCTGAAAAGCTATGTTGAATAATCTTTGTTTTCAGATCATTTGAGAGTTGTTTTGAGGAACCCATGATGCCACTCTTCATAGGAGAATCAAATAGGAGAACAACTTGCAAGTGGCCACCTTAAATACCTTTTCTTATGATTTGATACACCTGGCTATGAAGTTCAAAGCTCAATGAGGTTACAAAACCAATTTAGTGCTTCAGGAAGTCAGTAAAAAGTAGTTAGGAGTGTTCAAATCAAGAAAATGATAAGGGTGCCCATACTTTTGCACCGGTCAAATTTTGTTTAAATGCAGATTGCACATTTTCTGTTAGTACAATAAACCTCATTTGAATCCAGAAATATAGCTGAGTCCATCAGTTATTAGATATATGAAACAGAAATAGCTGTTGCAAAAAACAAAATTGTTATAAAGAAAAAAGGTTAACATTAATAGGGGTGCCCAAACTTTAACATATGACTGCATCACATTTATATCTTTTTTTATGTTTTGGCACTTTTATACAATAAAAACTATTTTATAGAAGCAATAATTATTTTTGCATCACTTTATTCTGAGAGCTACAACTTTTTTTAATTTTCTGGTGATGGAGCTATATGGCAGCTTGTTTTTTGAGGGACAAGATGACGTTTTCAGCGGTACCACATTTATCTATATCCGTCTTTTTTATCGCTTATTATTCCACTTTTTTTTCGGCGGTATGATGATAAAGCATTTTATTTGCCTTTTTTTAATGCTGTTCACTAAAGGGGTTAACTAGTGGGACAGTTATAAAGGTCGGGTCGTTACGGAAGTGGCAAAAATATATATGTGTACTTTTATTTTTTAGATTTTTTTATTCAAATATTGATTTAATGTTAGGATAAATATTGATTTTTTATTATTATTTTTTAAAATATTTTTACAATTATTTAATTTTTTTTACTTCATTCTTACTTTTACACTGTGTCGCACTATGGGACACTCATTTTGTGCAGGCTTATCGCTTATATAGCATGTTGTGAGAATCAGCTGACACCCGGCCGCCATCAGCCGCGCTCCCAGGACACATGGACGGACTAATACGTCCAATGTCAGAAAGTGGTTAAGTACATTGTCACCTGGATTTATCCACTTTACTTCATTTGAATGGTGTCATTTACAAGGAAACCTGCTGTTTCATTATCAATTTTCTACTGGAGTGATTGCTTGGAACTCAAGGACTCTGTTCACATCATCTTTTATCTGTATTTGGTGGTGCACCTGCTTCCATATCCACCCAATGTTGTAGCATAGTGAGATTTAAGAACTTATCCCTAAAACAGCATCAGCTCCTTTGGGATTTAGTTAGGATTGATGCAACATCAACATTTCTTTGTCTTTATTTGTCCATTAAAAACTTATGTCTTGGCTACAGATGCACCGAACTACAAAAAAAATGTTTGTTGCACCATAAATGTTCAATTTACATGCCAATCATTTGTATGCCATTGCGTATCACAGTCACAAATGCAAAGCATGTTGGTGTAACATCTGCAGTGGGAGCTAGGTGTACAGAGACTAATACTGCTTGGATTAACCAGACATTCACTGCAGCAAAAACAAATGCTTCTATTACTGCGCTGCCATGGACTACAACTCCCAGCAGACTTTACTCCTTTTTAAAACCTGGAAGAGTATGAGTAAAAGGCCGGAGTCACACTAGCGAGAAAATCGGACAAGTTCATTGCGGTAAAAAATCGAATTGCACTCGTCCCAATGTTATTCTATGGGGCAGCTCACAGAATCCAATTTTTTCTCGGACGTTTTCCTCAGGCTGAGAAAATCGCAGCATGCTGCGATTGTCACCGATTGTCGGCCGAGACTCGCCAATGCAAGTCTATGGGTGCAAGAAGAAATCGGATTACACACAGACCACAAGTGTGACTTGCGAGAAATCACACCCGGTGTCCATTACCAAAAGCCGGCAATTCATTTTGCAATACAGTAGAATCACACTGACAGGTTTAATAAAGAAACCAAAGAATAGATATATACACATAGAATACATATATATTAATATTTCATATAGTTCTACATAGGAGAATAGCCGCAAAATCAATTGCCGGCTTTTGTAAAATCATTCCCCAACCCAACATGAAATGACACATTGTTTACATACAGTAAACCATTTCATTTCATGTTTTTTTATGTCTTTCACTAGTAAATAGATGAGGGTTTGAGTGTAAAATTTGGGAGGTGTAGGTGTTAATTTAAGGGGTTAATTCGTTGTAAAAAAATGTGTGGGCTCCCGCGGTAATTTGTCAACCAGAGAGGTAAAGCAGGTGAGTGAGGGCAGATTTTAAAAGCCTTGAGAGGGACCATTGTTTTTGCCCCCCTCAGCTACAAAAATCTACCCCAGACAACCCTTTTCTGGCACTTATCCTCTCTGTTCCCATTGCCCTGTAGTGGTGGCGAATGGGTTAATAACAAAGGGTTAATGTCACCCTTCGATTGTAAGGTGACGTTAAGCCGATTAATAATGGAGAGGTGTCAATAAGACACCGATCCATTATTAACCCTAAACTATGAAAGGGTTAAAAAAAACACAGGCATTAATTAAAAAGTCTTTTAATTAAATAAAGACACCAAGATTTTGACCAATTTTTATTACTCTCCTATTCCAAAATTGAACAATGATCTGCAAAAAAAACATAAAAAATCAACAATATCCTTACCTCTCCGCCGTTCAGTCATGTCCCACACTGCAATCTTTCAAAAGGGGTTCAATAGTTTACAATGAGGACCAGTGCTAATGTGACCAGCCCCACTCTAGACTGCTACAGAATGAATTAATTCAGCTCTGTGCAGCCTCCCTGGCTGCCTGGAGGTGAACTAATTACCGTGGGAAAGTTTCTGCATTTTTTCCCACGCTCATTAGTTCACCTCAGGTCAGCCAGGGGACTCCCCGAAGCCTCAGTGACGTCAGCTGGAGTCCCCGGCTGACCTGAGGTGAACTAATGAGCATTGGAAAAAATGCAGAAACTTTCCCACGGTAATTAGTTCATCTCAGGGCAGCCAGTGAGGCTGAGTAGAGCTGAACTAATTCATTCTGAAGTAGTTTACCATGGGGCTGGTTGCATTAGCACCGGTCCTCATTGTAAACTATTTAACCCCTTGTGAAGGATTACAGCATGGGACATGACAGAACGGCAGAGAGGTAAGGATATTGTTGATTTTTTTATGTTTTTTTTTGCAGATCATGGTTTAATTTTGGAATAGCAGAGTAATAAAAATTGGTCAAAATCTTGGTGTGTTTATTTCATTAAAAGACTTTTTAATTAATGTCTGTGTGTGGTTTTTTTAACCCTTTCATAGTCTAGGGTTAATAATGGATCGGTGTCTTATTGACACCTCTCCATTATTAATCGGCTTAGGCTGAGTTCACACGTGGCGTTTTTTTCGCGCTTCCGTGGTGGTTTTAACCGCACAATTTTTCCTCGAAAACATGAAAAATAAGCATCCCATGCATTCCTATGGGATTTCGCAATGCTGTGCTAATGCTGCGGTTTTTACCGCGACGGAATCGCTTCGCGGTAAAAAACACAGCATGCTCATTAATTTCGCGGAATCACGGCGATTCCGCACCCATAGGAATGCATTGTTCTGCTTACTTTCCACATGTGGCTGTGTACACCATGCGAAAAGTAAGCAGAACATTTGCGGATGGTACCCACAGTCCGGAGGAGAGGAGACTGTCCTCCGGGCTTTGGGTACCATATCCCTGTAAAAAATAGAATTTAAAATAAAAAATATTGTTATTCTCACCTTCCGACGTCCCACGCAGCCTTCCCGCCTCTCTCCACGCTCCCGGTCCCAGTAAGCCTTTGCGAGCGACGACGTCCGTTCTCGCGGGATCACGAAGTCTCGCAGTCATTCGCGCGACGTCATCGCGAATGACCGCGAGACGTCACGATCCCGCGAGAACACGTCATCGCGGTAATTGTTGCAAAGGATTACTGGGACCGGGAGCATGGAGAGAGGCGGGAAGGCTGCGCGGGACGTTGGAAGGTGAGAATAACAATATTTTTTTATTATTATTTTTTACATTCTATCTTTTACTATTGATGCCGCATAGGCGGCCTCAGTAGTAAAAAGTTGGTCACACTCGTCAAACACTATGTTTGACGAGTGTGACCAACCTGTCAATCAGTTCTCCAAGCGATGCTCCAGATCGCTTGGAAAACGCTAACAATTCTGCAAGCTAATTACGCTTGCAAAATGCTAGTTTTTCCATGGGAAAATTGCGGGAATTTAAAATGCGATTTTCCCGCGGAATGGAATTCCGGAATTCTCGCGGTAATTTCTGCGAGAGTTCCGCTACGTGTGAACCCAGCCTCAATGTCACCTTACAATCGAATGGTGACATTAACCCTTTGTTATTAACCCATTCGCCACCGCTACAGGGCAATGGGAATAGAAAGGATAAGTGCCAGAAAAGGCACTTCTTATAGATGCACCTTTTCTGGCGTGTCTGGGGGCAGATTTTTTAGCCGGGGGTGCAAAAACAATGGTCCCTCTCAAGGCTATTAAAATCTGCCCTCACTCACCTGCTTTACCTCTCTGGTTGACAAATTACCGCGGGAGCCCAGGCACTTTTTTGCAACGAAGTAACACCTTAAATTAACACATACACCTCCCAAATTTTACACACACACCCTCATCTAATTACTAGTGAAAGACATATAAAAAAGCATGAAATGAAATGTTTTACTGTATGTAAACCATGTGTCATTTCATGTCGGGTTGGGGAATGATTTTACAAAAGCCGGCAATTGATTTTGTGGCTATTCTGCTATGTAGAACTATATGAAATATTAATATATAGATATATGTGTTTAAATGACATGTGTGTGTGTGTGTATATATATATGTGCATATGTATGTATGCATATATGTGTGCATATGTATGTATGCATTCTATGTGTCTATATCTATTATTTCGTTTGTGTTTGAAAACCTGTCATTGGGCTCCATTATATTTTGCAAGCCTGCAAGAAAATCTCGGCAGACGGATGTCACACGGATCCCAATGAAAAGAAGAAGAGCAGCATCCAATCCAGGTGAGAAATGTATAAATTTATTCAGCCATGAAGAAATGCAACGTTTCAACCACCAAGTGGTCTTTTTCAAGCTTGAAAAAGACCACTTGGTGGTTGAAACGTTGCATTTCTTCATGGCTGAATAAATTTATACATTTCTCACCTGGATTGGATGCTGCTCTTCTTCTTTTCATTGGGATTCCTGTTGTCCGACTGGGTCTTTGGACTGTGAGCGTGCATCTCCCTGATCCTGTAAGTGCTGTTTGCCATTTTTCTATTTATGGATGTCATACGGATGTCAAACGGATGCTTAGATGCGACAAAATCGCATCCTTGCCTTTAAATCGGATGACATACGGATCACTGTTCATGAAACATTTGTGTGATTTTGGTCCGTCAAAAACAGACCGACTTTTTGTCGTTGTGTGTGACTCCGGCCTAAGAGGAGAGACTGATTGGAACTACCTGTGCACAAGGACATGTGTGTGATCCTCCACTGCAGACTGGTGAAAGCCTGACACTGGAGAGTAGAGAACAGAGTCACTGAGTGAGTGCTGACAACTCAGCAGCTCAGTGTGTGAAGGAAGAAGATAATCCTGGAGCAGAACTACACCTGCAGAGGTTACCAGATGTCCACTGCCACCTGGCTTACTCAACATAAGGATCCAGCCAACTTTGTTGCCAGGTATCTGAATGTTGCAGCCCCAAGCTAGATACCATTGTGAACCCAGATTTGCTGCATCAAGGAGTAGCAACTGCTGACACTGGTGTTTTACACAGTTAAGTTTATAAAATAACTACTTGCTAAGGTGGTATTGTTGTGACTAATGGTTCCATGTGCAAGGAGTTTATAATAGGACCATTTGGGAAGGAAAATTTGCTCTTATCTGGACTTTATCTTCACCCTTTGCCTTACTTATCTCCCTAACTCACCCCTCATCCTGTCTGACCACAACCTACTGACATTCTCTTCCCTCTCCTTTCCTAGTGCGCAACCCCCACTTCACAAACTCACTCACCCTCGCAGAAATCTCAAACACTTCAATTTACACTCACTCTCTGAGTCCCTTCTCCCTCTTAGGGCTCATACTCACTTGCGAGAGTCCGAGTGCAGCCAGTACTTGGACCTGAGCACGCGGCTACACGTATTTCTATGCAGCCGCATTCTCCGGTCCAAGTGCCGGCCGCAGTGCCAGGTTTTCATGTGAGAGACTCGTACTAGAATCTCTCGCTATTCAGTATGAGACTTTACAGACATAGCTTCCTTACATGACACAGATGTTGCTGTGACTTTCTATAACACCACAATAACAGCAACAGTTGATTCGGCTGCCCATTTCACACATAGCAAAACTTATACAATCAACAGGCAGCCCTGGCTGACCAGCCTGACCAAAAAACTGAGACGGGCTTCCAGGGTCGCTGAGCGGAGATGGAAGAGATCCCACTCTGCTGAGCACTTCATCATATTCAAGCAGTCCCTCACCAGCTTCAAGTCCATGCTCACTGCCTCAAAACAAACTTCTCATCTCACATATCTTCCCTGTCTCACAACCCTAAACAGCTTTTCAACACTTTCAAATCTCTACTCCATTCCCCAGCACCTCCTCCCTCCTCTCATTTCTGCTGAAGACTTTGTCTCTTTCTTTAAGCAGAAGATCGATAACAGAGAAAGCTTTGGCCTGCAGAACCAAATGCCCCTCCTCTTAACTGCTCAACCCTGTTCTTCCAAAACCTGCTTCTCCACCATGACAGAAGATCAGCTCTCCACCCTTCTGTCAAGATCATATCTCACCACTTGCACGCTTGACCCGCTCTCATCCCACCTCATCCTTAACCTTGCCACAGTCTTCATCCCAACATTAACCCATCTCTTCAACCTTTCTCTTACAAATGATGACTTCACCGCATCCTTCAAACATGCCTCGATCACACAAATCCTCAAAAATCCCTCCTTCAACCCATCCTTTGTGTCCTGCTATTGCCCGATATCACTTCTCCCCTATGCCTCAAAACTACTGGAACAGCATGTCTATCTTGAACTGTCCTACCACCTCTCCTCCTGCTCCCTCTTTGACTGGTTACAATCTGGCTCCCGACCACATCACTCACCTGAAACTGCATAACTAAAGTCACCAATGACCTACTAACCGACAAGAGCAAGCGACACAACTCTGTCCTCCTTCTCCTAGACCTGTCTTCAGCCTTTAACACTGTGTTACAGATTCTCTCATCTCTTGGCATCACAGATTTGGCCCTATCCTGGATCTTGTCGTATCTAACTGACCAAACTTTTTGTGTCTCCCTCTCCCACACTATCTCCTTACCTCGTCCCCCTGTCTGTCAATGTTCCCCAAGGCTCAGTTCCAGGACCCCTACTCTTCTCCATCTACACCTTTGGCCTGGGACCGCTAATAGATTCCCATGGTTTGCAGTATCATCTCTACGTTGATCAGATTTAGGGAAAAGAATTTTTGGATTAAACGTGCGCTGCTAGACAAATGACTCCTTCCAGATTGCGTACTTTAAACTTTTAATTCCCAACGCGTTTCGAAGTTAACACTCCTTCCTCAGGGGATGATATGTCATATCATCCCCTGAGGAAGGAGTGTTAACTTCGAAACGCGTTGGGAATTAAAAGTTTAAAGTACGCAATCTGGAAGGAGTCATTTGTCTAGCAGCGCACGTTTAATCCAAAAATTCTTTTCCCTAAATCTGATGATTTATGGTCACGGAGTGGCCATTTGGATGTGCAGCAGGCTGACCTTTGTTCCTTTGTGTCTGAAACTCTCCTACACAAGGTGAGTATAACATCTTGATTTATATCTATTTATACTTGGGTAAGACCCTATTGCGCTCTTTCTCTTTTAGTTTTAACCACATCTCTACATTGATGACACACAGATCTACCTATCTGGACCTGACATCACCTCCTTGCTGAACAAAATCCCACAATGTCTGTCCACTATTTCATCTTTCTTTTCTGCTCGCTTTCTAAAACTAAACATGGACAAAACAGAATTCATCATATTTCCCCTATCTCACACCACCCCTCCATCGGACCTAACCATCAATTTCAATGGCTGCTCACTTTCCCCAGTCCCACATGCTCGGTGCCTCGGGGAAATCCTCGACTGTGCCCTCTCTTTCAAGCCACATATCCAAGCCCTTGCCTCCTCCTGCCGACTCCAACTCAAAAATATTTCCTGGATCTGTACATTCCTTGACCAAGAAACTGCAAAAACACTTGTGCACACCCTCATCATCTCCCGCCTCGACTATTGCAATTTCCTACTCTCTGGTCTCCCCTCTAGCACTCTTGCACCCCTCGAATCTATCCTAAACTCTGCTGCCCGACTAATCCACCTGTCTCCCCGTTTTTCCCCAGCCTCTCCTCCTAGTGTATCCTCACCCATCCCCGGTAGACTGTGAGCCTTCACAGGCAGGGTCCTCTTTCCCTCTGAACTTGTGTGTGCGCCTTGCATTGCTCATGTTTATTGTACTTGTCTATGTATGTCTCTTTTTCACATGTAAGGCGCCATGGAATAAATGGCGCTATAAAAATGAATAATAGTAATTATTGAGTCACTAAATGCACCAATTATTCCTGAAAGTTGTTTGTATTATTTGCACTGATGAAGCCATTTGTGAGTTAAGTATTATTAGTTAGGTGTGTTAGGAGTCTTCAGTCAGTGTGTTTGCTGTGACTTACATTAAAAGTTTCATCCTCAACTGTGGGCCAGCAGCATAGGTAGAATTGTAGATCTTATGGTGTGAATGCTGTACCCCCTGTAGATTGACCTGTGATATCACTATATCTAGGTTTGCTGCAAAGCACATCCTTTACCTTTAAAAGTGTCACATATTTGTTGTGTTTGTCTGATATCAATTTTTTTTTGCTGTTCCTTGTTATGCCCCCTGCCTTTTACACCATTTAACCCCTCTACAATACACCTGTTAGGTTGTTTTAAACTGATCTCTTGAGAGTATGTACAGATCATGTCAATGGGTTCCGAAGTTAACCCCTGGCAGAAGAGGAAGACCCTCTTGCATTCCCCTCGAGCTCCCAGCAAAATTCAGCTGGAAGCACTGCGCCATATTGAGGGGAGAACTACCAGAAACGCTGTCCATGGAGGCAGCTCAAAGGTTATATTTACATAGGTAAACATTGATTACATGTCTGTAACTATGTAACTAAGTGGGGCAGCACTGCCTTTTAAGAGGAATCAGTCACAGGTTTTTGCAATTTATTCTGAGAACAGCAAAATGTAGGGACAGAAACACTGATTACAGCAATGTATTAATTACTAGGCTGTTAGCTGTAATTTTGATGAAATCATTCTTTCATCAGCAAGAGTAGAAGATCATCACTGGAGGACTAGTAAATATGCTGCCTTGTAGTCCTCTATATCCATATTTTCTTTATACCCTGACCCCTACACTGATTGGCAGCTCTCTGCCTATGCACAGTGTACACAAAAAAGCTGCCAATCAGAGATATGAGCGGGGTTATACACAGCTCAGCATTCAGAGAACTCGTAGATCTGCAGAAGATTAAACGGATTTTATAAAAACTGCTGAAAGGATGCCAATAAAATACATCCCTGGATTCAGAGTCTTTGCTCCTATATCATGTTGCTCTCAGATGGGATAGCAAAAGAACTGGTGACAGATTTTCTTTAAAGTGCGCTAACTAATGGATTCAGAGAGAGAGACACAGAAGAGCACGTAAAAATCTCCATCCTGAGATGCCTCACAGTATAGTTTGTCCCAGGTGGAGACTAGCTCACCTCTATGAAATTACTTTCATTGCTTAGAGGTGGTGAGAATTGCCACCAAAGAAGGGAGCATAGAGTGTTCTGCCTTCTTCCACGTATGACGCTGTGTGGATTCCAGCATATGGCTAAACCCTTCATCCACTCCCAGTAAAAAGAATGTATGGGTGCTTAAGTCTATGTTTATTGAGATGATGATAAGCTTAGTAATAGAGAACAACAATGGTGGATGATATTGAATGATATAGTGGATGATAACAGATGATATAGTGAATGAGATTGGGTAAAAACTACAAAGAAACAGACAGTATATCAGTACTGGCAGACAACAAAACAACAGCAGTAATACAGGGTGCTATTACATCAGTAACAGGAGTATTACAGAGGTTGCACAATACAACGCATAATGCAGTTAAGAGGGGTATCTAAGCAGATTTAGGCTGCAGCATTGCACTACCCTAAACAGAGATGCATCTATCTAACATGCAGTGCAAAGAGCATTACAACTAGCTGGAAAATACATTGCACAATATACCATTCTAATAAGTCACTGCATAGTGGCTGCATGATGGCTAGCCAGCACAGATACATTGCATAAACACATAACTGTATTAAACCCTCACGAGAACCTGCTTGCAGAAGCAGTGATTTGCAGGGAGCAGGACACGTGTGTGTAACTCAGAGATCCGGGGAGAAAATCTCTACAACTTCTCTAGCTCCTGGAAACTGAAGAAGCGGTTATAAACAGAGCAAGATCTTAAAGGGAGAGGTTCCTAAATCCAGGAACAGGTAAAAAGGGGAACTAATGACATCTAATGGTCATAGCTGGTACAGCGCTTATGAAATTACTTGCTGCACATAAATGGGCAGAACATAGAGGTTTAGTGATGTGGTTGAAGAATGCGTTCCCTGACAGGGTGAGAGTTATCTGCAATATGGATGAGGATTGTTTTTTTTTGTTTTTTGTACATTCAGGGGTATGGCTCCCCCTTTTTTGAGCTGAGCATTTTATTTATATATTGCTTTTGAAGGGCAGGTACAGTCAGACCTGAGTCCTTCCCTGCCCGTATCTTCTGAGGCTGTCTGGAGATTATTTAACGTTAGAGATACGCCCATCCTGACTGGGAACACCTTGCTGCGGTGGGGTGGCTTATACGTGTTTTTGATCAAAACAGTGACAACGATGTACTATTACTATTTACTTACTGCAGGATATTTGCTCATTTTGCTTTTATTCTAGTATTTTAATATTTTAAAAATGTATGATGATGAGAATAACCCTGTAAACAATCCTACTGGTGTCAAAGCTATAAAACCAAACGCTATAAACCATTATCTCATCGCTGTATTATTTTAAAACAAAAATATACAAAATGAGCATGCTAAATAAAAATAGGCTGTTTGTGCTTTAATCTGTCTATTCTAGCTCCCCCTGCTGGAAGGCATAATATAATTGTGACAAGGGAATTGAAATTAAAAGACTTCACACAACAGGAGCTAAGCATACTTTAGTGTTAGTACTCTGATGTCCTTTACTAGAATGTCTTTTCATGTTATATTAAAAAAAAGAATACTAAAACATGTCAAGAATTATTTGGAAGGAGACAGGACTGTTGTGAAGCCAGGATGGTTATAATTAGACTTAAATGTGAAAATGTTTGATGGTTAAAAAACAGTAGGATTCAGTACAGTCATCAAAATATTTTCTTTAGAATGTGGCAGACTACCTCATCATAGAAGTTGTATAAATACTGTGGAATTTAGGTCAATTTTGGAGCTGTTGTCAAAAATTAATACATTTTTAATGGAAGTAGAAGCAACCTTATAGTCATTTCCATAAATGCTGTAAACTTTTTTGTTCTGATATAATTGTATCAACATCCCAACTGCTTCAGTTCAAAGCCTTGTTCTGTCCATGGATGAGTGGTA
Source organism: Dendrobates tinctorius (assembly GCF_039654945.1). Classification (NCBI taxonomy): domain Eukaryota; kingdom Metazoa; phylum Chordata; class Amphibia; order Anura; family Dendrobatidae; genus Dendrobates; species Dendrobates tinctorius. The sequence goes on from NW_027361672.1 coordinate 8,336,807, forward strand.
TAAACACTGGACAAATCAATATCTCTGTCCATAGGACTCAAATGGCAATAGTAAGATTGAAGGGTTGTCCACTACTAGGACAGCCCCTTCTTGGTCAAAATGTTTGACCCCCATAAAATAAAAAAGCCTATACTCACTTCCTGTTCTGGCACCGTTCTTGTGGTGTCAGCACTCGCAGTCATGGGAATCGCATGTCCGGGCTGTAGCTGATCTTAGACTACTTCTTCCTGCTCAATTCAACAGGAGGCGGGGACAGTGATGCCAGTGCAGATTGGGCGCCTGCGTCACAAGTCCAATCAACAGCACAGGAACCCCAGGAGATGGTGCCTTAGGGCTGGTGGAATGCAGCAAGTAGACGCTTCTGGGACGAAGTCCTGTCTTTTGGGTACTGAGCATGCCCGTGGGATGACCCCTCATTAGAGGTCGGAGGTAACATGCGCAGGTCCCGTTCCTGCTCGGATTGGTCCACTACTGGGAAGGTCCCGGAAGGACGCCGCTGTAAAAGAGCCGCATGGCCGCTCAGCCATGCGCTAGTATAGACTCTTATGGGTAATTGTGTGTGTGAAGATGGATGCATGAGACTGGTGACAGACTCATTAAGATCCCCTCTGTTGTGTATGGTATAGGGGTTACAGAGTCAGAGTCCATGCCAGTAGTGGCATAGTCTATGTGCCACAGAGCATCCCACTCTCCACACGAGCGTTAGCTCCATACAGTGCCATCCAGCACAAGGCACCTCTGCACCGCGCGAACAGCAGCGTTCCTTACAGCGGCGCCGTGCGCTAGTTAAGTGCTTTCTTCCCTGCTCTGGGTGGTTAGTGGCGTCCGCCAGAGCGGTGCAGTGCCCACTTGGTGCAATTTATATTTTCTGTTCTCTTGCTGGCACTGCAGCTGCGGCGCCGAGCGCTAGTGGTCTAGAGGGAGTCTAGCCCCGAGTCTCTGAGGCAGAGTTCTATAACCATTAGCTAGTGCTCAGCCAGCTGAGCCCTGTGAGTATTAACAGGCTCTGGCATTTGTTTCAGTGGCTCTATGCGGTAACAGAGTTTGCACCTGTGCACACCGGGTCAGCGGATATCTCCCCGGTGTTCACTTAGTTTTCTGCCATTACCGAGCAGCAGTTTAACATCTCTGCATGGTGGACTCCGGGCTGCGAACGCACCTTATTCCATCTTTTTTATTTGGTGCGTTACGCAAGCCCATAACACCATGCCCTGTTAACAGTCCCAGGGCACAGCTGAATCAGCGCCAGTGTTCGGTCTCAAGACTCAGCCCCAAAGACACAGAGTAAAAGCCTCTCTAGACCCACTAAGCGCACGGCATTGCACTGGCGATGCCACTACTCGGCTCTTTCTCTTACTCCTATCTCCCCAATCAAGAGGGTAGGGGATAATTAGGAGCTTGCACCAGAGACCTTCACACACGCATATACTTCACATGTTTGGACTATACTAGCACAAGGCCGTGCGATCCTTTTGTAACCGTAGCCTTCCGGGACCTTGCTGATTGCCTGAGCAGCTTGAGGACCTGAGCATGTGACCTCCGAGCACCGATGAGTAGTCATCTCATGGGCATGCTCAAATGGAGAAAAGCAAGACTTAGTCCCTGGAGCATCTGCTTGCCGCTGACTAATGTTGGTTGCTATAGCTGAACCTGAGGCGGCAGCAGCAACCAAATGCATAGCATTAGCCCAAGCAAGACGCTGGGACCGACGGCTGAAGAAGAATGCTAGACCGCAAATGAGATGGCTCAAGATTCCCCCTGTGCAGTGACGGGATCGCAGCGCCTGCACGGGAGGTGACTATAAGCTTTATTAGCGATAGGTATTAGAAGAAGTTGTCCAAGTGTAGGGAAGGTGACCTGACGGACGGACTAGTCAGAGTGAAGAAGGAAAGGTTTGCGCAGTGTAGGTAGGTGTCAGTTATTACAGTGGGGAAACAGCTAGGAAAGTGTAGTGGACGTGCAATACCTTGGGTTGACCATTAGATGGCAGGGAGGAGTGTGAGCAAAGGACTTGACATCAGCTTAGGGCTTTAGAAACCGTTGGTCATGGGGGGCGGGGTTACAGTGACAGGGGACCGGGAGAGCTATAAATACTGAGGGAGGGTTCCAGAAGGTTCCAGTCCCCAGGGGGAGCTCCAGTGACAGGACTGCGACAGTCTGTGCGCTGTGAGGAGAATCTAAACCAGGGGGACTGAGGAGAGAGAACGTCAGGGGGGTGGTCCTGACAGGAAGGACCGCAGAAGGGACGAGGCATTGGGTGTGAGACACCATATTTGACACGACGACTGATCAGTGGAAGCGCTGTTGGTATACGGGCCTAAGGCGGCCACAGTGACGGACCTGTCAGGAGCGTCGACGAGTGAAGAGGGGACGGTGTACGCACACGCATCCCCAGTACAGAGTAAGCGGCCCTGGAAACAGAGGGCCGTGAGGTAAAGAAAGTGCGGTGTGCTCTGAGGCCGTCAGACGGACGGCAAGTGAAATAAACTTGGACCTGTTGCACCCAGAATCTGCCTCCATCTTGTCTCTGTTTTGTCTCTGCGCGGTAAGAAGAGGGACCACCCCTCAACTCGGCCCACCGACTCTACTGTACACAAGTAGTGGACAATTTTAACTCACTTGCCCACCTTGCTGGATGTCCCCCACATGCCTAAACTGTGCAGACTCAGGTACAAGAGACTTTAAGGCCTGTATCAGAACATGCTATGGAAAGGAACACCATAACACTGTATAGTCTGCATACTTTATCTATGAGCACCAAGAGACATTAAAAATCACCATGAGATTAAGTAATGGGAGAATATCAGAACACAACAGTTTAAGGCTTTTTAGCAATTCAACTAAAAAGTGGGCAACTACTTTAAGCGTATGTTTCCATGGGCCGTATTACATCCGGATTTGCTGCAGATTGAACGCTGAGTACAGCTGCAGCATTTAATCCGCAGCATCCAGATGTTACAGCATAGTGGAGGGGATTTTATGAAATCCCGTCTCCACTATGCACCCTAATACACGGATGACACACAACACGAAACCAGACATGCGGCACGTCTTTTGGAACGCAGCATATCTGTTTACCTTGCGGAGACTGTCTATGTTTGCGATGCAGGGATACCGCATGTGTTCAATGAACACATCCAAAATCACCGCGCGTACAGAAGGGGACGGGGCTTTGGGCGGAGCGGGCTTTCTGCTCCGTCCAAAGCACAGGCAATGCGCTTTGTGGAAGCATACCCTAAAACTATTTCTTCTTGCTTCATTTTACATTTTAGATGCAATAGAAAACTTACCAGACTAGTTTGCAAGGCAGTGGAAGAATGATCACTCCCTGAAGACCATATAGTAATTGTATTAAGCTATGATTACTAGAGTTGAGCGATACCGTCCGATACTTCAAAGTATCGGATCGGAATGGATCGGCCGATCTTAAAAAAAAGTATCGGTATCGCCGATTCCGATACCGGAAGTCCCATTCAAGTCTATGGGACTTCCGGTATCGGAATAAGAAAAATCCTGTTTTTCCCTTGTACAGCCTCTCTGGGGTCTGTACGGGCCTTTCGGGGGGCTGTGTCGGCCTGCCAGGGGGTCTGTGCAGGCTCCGGTGGTCTGTGCCGGCCTGCCGGGGGGCTGTGCAGGTTCCGGTGGGCTGTGCCGGCCTGCCGGGGGGCTGTGCCGGCCTGCCGTGGGGCTGTGCAGGTTCCGGGGGGCTGTGCCGGCCTGCCGGGGGGCTGTGCAGGCTTCGGGGGTCTGTGCAGGCATCGTCCGATGGGACTACAAGTCCCATCGGGCGATGCCTGCTACCATGACAGTGATTGACACATTAGCCAATGATGGGACAGTAGTAGTCCCATCATCCGGCTAATGTGTTGAATGAAAAAAAAAAAAAAAAATTACATGCTACATACATGCTACATACATACAACATGCATACTACATACATGCTACACTCATACTACATACTACATACATGCTACATTCATACTACATACATACTACATATATACTACATGCATGCAACATGCATACTACATATATACTACATGCAACATACATACTACATATATACTACATGCAACATACATACTACATATATACTACATGCATGCAACATGCATACTACATATATACTACATGCTACATACATACTACATATATACTACATACATACTGCATGCTACATACATACTACATGCTACATACATACCACATACATACTACATACATACTACATGCTACATATATACTACATATATACTACATGCTACATACATACTACATATATGCTACATACATACTACATACATACTACATGCTACATACATACTACATATATACTACATACATACTACATACATACTACATGCATGCTACATACATACTACATGCTACATACATACTACATATATACTACATACATACTACATACATACTACATGCATGCTACATACATACTACATGCTACATACATACCACATACATACTACATACATACTACATGCTACATACATACTACATATATACTACATGCATGCTACATACATACTGCATGCTACATGCATGCTACATACATACTACATGCTACATACATACCACATACATACTACATACATACTACATGCTACATACATACTACATATATACTACATGCATGCTACATACATACTGCATGCTACATGCATGCTACATACATACTACATACATACTACATGCTACATACATACCACATATATACTACATACAATACATTCATACAATACATACATAGACATACAGTACATATAACATAGAGTAACATACTTACCAATACTTGTCACATTGTTCCCCGAAGCCATTGTCTTTTACGGAATAAATATTAACATAACAAACCACAAAAATACTCACCCACGATCCGAAGCAGTCCACGAGTGTGTCCCACGACGATCTTGGGTAGAGAACTGCAGCATCAGCTGTTGCTGCCGTTCTCTACGGGCTGCAGGAATCCAATGACGGAAGGTAGGTATCCTTCCGCACTGTATTCCTCCGCCACATAAAAAAAAAAAGTCCCTAGTCTCACTTTATGCCATTGCTGCGTGGGAATTTCCCACACAGCAATGGCATAAAGTGAGACTAGGGACTTTTTTTTTTTTAAGTGGCGGAGGAATACAGTATGTATGTAGTATGTATGTGGTATGTATGTAGCATGCATGTAGTATGTATGTAGTATGTATGTAGTATGTATGTGGTATGTATGTAGCATGTAGTATGTATGTAGCATGCATGTAGTATGTATGTAGTATGCATGTAGTATATATGTAGTATGTATGTAGCATGTAGTATGTATGTAGCATGCATGTAGTATATATGTAGTATGTATGTATGTAGTATGTATGTAGTATATATGTAGCATGTAGTATGTATGTAGCATGCATGTAGTATATATGTGTTATGTATGTAGTATGTATGTAGTATGTATGTGGTATGTATGTGGTATGTATGTAGTATGTATGTAGTATGTATGTAGTATGTATGTGGTATGTATGTAGTATGTATGTAGCATGTAGTATGTATGTAGCATGCATGTAGTATGTATGTAGTATTTTTTTTTTTTTTTTTAACATTTAACACATTAGCCGGATGATGGGACTACTACTGTCCCATCATTGGCTAATGTGTCAATCACTGTCATGGTAGCAGGCATCGCCAGATGGGACTTGTAGTCCCATCGGACGATGCTTGCACAGACCCCCGGACATCAGCACAGCCCCCCGGCAGGCCGGCACAGCCCCCCGGCAGGCCGGTACAGACCCCCACAGGGTGCACAGACCACCGGCAGGCCGGCACAGCCCCCCGGCAGGCCGGTACAGACCCCCACAGGGTGCACAGACCACCGGCAGGCCGGCACAGCCCCCCGGCAGGCCGGTACAGACCCCGGGCAGTCCACACAGCCCCCCGGCAGGCCGGCAGAGACCCCCGGAAGGCCCGAAATGACGGCGCATCATGATGCGCACACACCGCGCATCATGATGACGTCAGGCTGTCAATCAACTTTGAACTTCCGATTCCGATGCCGACTTCCGATATTGAAAAAATATCGGAAGTCGGTATCGGAATTCCAATACAGCAAGTATCGGCCGATACCCGATACTTGCGGTATCGGAATGCTCAACACTAATGATTACGCATTTCTCAACTGTTGCAGTGATTTATCTGGGCACTGTGAAAACTAGTACTTGCTGCAGGATATTTGGTAAGGAAAGGGTTAGAAAATAGGGATGAGCAAATGTGCTCGGTGATATTTTGATATGACTCTAGTATCTGGGTGCTCGACACTCAGCGAGCATTAGCCAGTGCTCAAATTTGAAACTTGAATTCCGGTCTCGCATGTTTGGCACCTGTTACTCAGCCAATAAGCATACCTGGGAGTCACTGTAATGCCGTAACCATCTTGGTAGTGACATTACTGTTATTGGCTGGCTGTATGACATTATCAAGGGTTATAAAAGGACAGGCATCGCTGCGCTTGTCACACAGACACCACTGCACCGCACATCGACACTTCTTATTGGTGGGAGAGAGCTTGTCCAAGGCTGTGTGTGTACAGTTGATTGAATCAGAGTCCTGTAGTGTTGATTTTGGTGCTGATTCTGAGCCATCAGTCTGTTGCTAAATATATATGCTACACGTGATCGTTGTTTGCCGGCAATCACCACCAGTTGTCAGCTGATACTGATAGCGGACACCCATCTCTCAGTGCCAGGAGTGATTCTGCACCACTCCCAACACTTTAACCCTCTAAATGCTGCGATCAAACTTGATTGCAGCATTTAGCAAGCGGGCAGAGGGGCACAGAGGGAAGAAAGCCATTCTGCCCTTGGACCGGAGAACCCATGACATCCGGGTCACTAGGCACTAGGAAGTTAGTTAGAGATCATGCACATTTAATTAACTTGTGTCTGCAGCACTAACAGGCTATAAAGTATAGCATAGTATGCTATACCTTGTAACTGCAATCAGACTGCAGAAAGTGAAACTTACATAGTTCGACTAAGTAAAAAATTTTTTTAAAGTTTTTTATTTAAAAATCACAAAATAATAATAAAATAAAAATATATTGTACCCATAAATAATTATAAAAAAACAAAAAAACAATAAAAGTACATATATTTTGCCTTGCGACTTCCGAAACGACCTGACCTACAAAAACTGTCTAACTTGTTAACTCTTTTAGTGAACACCGTAAAAAAAAAAGCAAAAATGATGCTTTATAATCATAATGCCAAACAAAAGGTGGATTAAAACACGATAAAGACAAATATAAACAAAAATGGTATTGCTGAAACCGTCCCCTTGTCCCACAAAAAATAAAGCTGTGTTACAGCTCCATCAGCTGAAAAATAAAAAAGTTATAGCTCTCAGAATAAAGTGATAAAAAATATTTTTTTCTAGAAAATAGTTTTTATTGTGTAAAAGCGCCAAAACATAAAAAAAACTTTATAAATGTGGTAATCGTACAGACCCGAAGATTCACGGTGCATTATCAATTTTACCCTATGCTTAACGGCATTTAAAAAAAGCCCAAAAAGCAATTCCTGCATTGTTGGTTATTGTTTACTCTACCTTCAAAAAATCGAAACAGAAAATGATACCAATTAAAACATCAACTCGTCCCGTAAAAAACAAGCCCTCCCTCACGTGACTTTGTCAGCAGAAATATGGAAAAATTATAGCTGTCTAAACATAGGGATGAAGAAACTAGTTTCTGATATAAAAATCGTAGTGCGTGACAGCAGCCAAATATAAAAATCCAATATAAACCTGGTATCGCTGTAATTGCACCAACATGAAGAATGAATCCATTTAATCATGAGGAATCGTGCAAAAACTAAATAAAACCAATTCTTCACCTGCTGTTGATTTTTTCATTCTGCCTCCCACAGATCACTTTAAGGCTCGGCGCACATTTATCCTGCAGTCTGCACTGAGCGCTTACACCGGGGTTTCCATATAAATTTCTGAAATGAATGCATTGTTTCAGACAGATCCTCAGTGGAAGATTCTCTATAATGAGGCATTTGGAGGCACTGTGGATGCGGTCTGACCTGGGATCCAGATATGTCCATCTTTTTATTAGGAGTGCATAAAAAAGTGCCGTTGGCCACAGTTTTTTGCACGTCTGAAAAAAAAGAACACTGCTGAACAGAGGCCAAACAGAGTAACTCTGCTGCCACATTATAGTGAGTGCCTACCTTAGGCCTGTTTCACACATCAGTTTTTTCAAATCAGTCTAAATCCGCCAAAATTTGAAAATGGCGGATCCGCTTTTCTTGTGGTGGATCCACCATTTTTTCCCATAGAGATACATTAGTGGCGGATTTTGGCAGATGGTCGTCCGTTACGTCCGCTATTCGGCGGATCCACCAGATTCCTGGCGGATTCTGTCTGAGGTGAACGGACTTTGCAACGTTTCTTGGCGCCGTCAAAATGGCGGGAGATGGCGGATCTGCCGTCGTCCGCCATGGGGTAGAATGGGCGCCTATGGGAATCCGCCAAATCGCACTGAGCATACTCAGAAAAAAAGATACTTTTCCAGACAGTCCAAAACCTATATAAGGTGGGCTAATTAATCATTGGGCCCAGGCATCCGGCACCAGCCAGACTGAAGAGACAGAGCCAGAGCCAAAGCCAGCCAGACAGACAGCACCTGCCCAGCAGCAAGACCCCCAGCTGAGGAGAGAAAGAGCCTGATAGCGAGCTATAAAACCTGCCCAGCAGCAAGACCCCCAGCTGCAAGACTCCTGGAGCAAGAGGCCTGACAGCACCTGCCCAGCACCAACCATCAAGCCAGGACGGAGAGGCCTGCTACCAAAGCCTGCAATTGTGTGAGTATTAAACTATTTGTGTGGGGCATGTCTGTGTGTCTGTGGCTTGTCTGCCTGTGTGTGTGTGGCCTGCGTGTTTGTGTGTGTGTGTGGTCTGCTTTACTGCATGTATGTTCGTGGCCTCCCAGTGATGCATGTCTGTGTGAGTGTGTGTGTATTTTTATTGTGCCTTTTTTTCATACTTTAATTGTTTTTCTGTTGCATGTGTACTGAATTTTATTTTCATAGTACTGTAATTTTATTTCCATATTTGCAATTGTGCTGTGATTGTGTTGTGTGGTCTACCTTCCTGCATGTATGTTCGTGGCCTGCCAGTGTTGCATGTCTGTGTGTGTGTGTATTTTTATTATGCCTTTTTTATACTTTAATTGTTTTTCTGTTGCATGTGTACTGAACTTTATTTTCATAGTACTGTAATTTTATTTCCATATTTTCAATTGTGTTGTGCATTGTATGTGGTGTTGCATGTGGTGTTTCTGTTGTATATTACTGTTTTTTATTTTTCATTAATTGTGGTATTTAAAATAAAGAGCAGAGTAGCTCCTACTTGTGAAAAAAAATAAACATTTTTTTTAATAAAAACTGTTTTTAAAAACTGTCCGTTGTATTATTTTAATACCAGGTAAAACTAAGTATGGGTATACGTATAAAAAAGGTTACATTAAGTGTTGGTTTTTGGTATACAAGTGTGGTTATACTCTCAAGTGAGAGATTGTAAGGGAATTTACAGATGCAAACACTTGGGTATACTCTCAGTGAGAGTTTCAGGGAATTACACACATGCAAACACTTGGGTATACTCTCAGTGAGAGTTTCAGGGAATTACACACATGCAAACACTTGGGTATACTCTCAGTGAGAGTTTCAGGGAATTACACACATGCAAACACTTGGGTATACTCTCAGTGAGAGTTTCAGGGAATTACACATATGCAAACACTTGGGTATACTCTCAGTGAGAGTTTCAGGGAATTACACACATGCAAACACTTGGGTATGCTCTCAGTGAGAGTTTCAGGGAATTACACACATGCAAACACTTGGGTATACTCTCAGTGAGAGTTTCAGGGAATTACACACATTAATACCAATGAAGAATTTTTTTTATGTTCCTAAAATTCTCTTTATACTTGCAGATCCAGCTAGCAAGGTTGCAGCAGAACTGCCAGCAAGATTGCAGCAGAGCATCCTAGGAAAACACTTCAGTTTTCCAAGTAAGTGTAAAGGCCTGAAAGCTTAGTTAATCCTTTGTATAGTAGCTAACCAAGTGTCTTTATACTTACAGATCCAGCCAGAAAGGCTGCAGCAATTCCGCAGCAGACCCACCAGCAAAACCACAGCAGTTTAATATGTCTTCTTCTGGAAGCTCCCCCTCACAGCATCAGCGAACTGAGGTAATATAATTTTTTTTTTTTAATGTTATTTTCAAAAAATTTTTTTTTAACAATATATGCATGTATTATGTTTTCACAGGAAGCTGAATCTGAGGAGCTTCCAGGAGGAGACATGCAGGGTGGAGAAATGCAAGGAGGGGGCATGCAGAGTGTAAGTTTAGCACATACAAAAACTCACATACATGCATACATGCATACATACATACATACATACATACATAATGCTACACCCAACACAAACATCATCACAGCACACACAATAACTACGCATCCATCCAACCAAAAATTTTTTTTTTTTTTTTTTTTACAGTCTTCAGAATCCGGTGCCCGCTCTAGAGTGACTCCTATGACATCCCAGCGTCGTCGAGGTGCTGTATCTGGTGGTCAGCGAGCGGTAAGTAACACCTTATTTGGGTGATTGATTAATGAACCTCATGTGTTTGAATGTAATCACTTTTTTTGTTTATTTTTTTTTTCTTCACAGGTTTCACAGCGTGCTCTCCAATGACATGTGGAAGAGGCTCTTGTAATTGATGTCGACCTCCTCATTGAGGTTGTCCAACCATGGGAGCCGCTGTGGAACATGGCAAACCGCTTACATGCCGACCAACCAACCACCCAACGGCTATGGGATGAGGTGTGTTCGGAGGTTGTAGAGAACTGGGAGGAGCTCGATGCTAAGGCCAGGGATTTTGTGCGTAAGTATTCCAATTTTAGTAACTTATATTCCAGCATGTGAAGTGTTGAATACTAACCACTTTTTTTTTCCTTCACAGCTGACAGGGTTATCATACGGTGGCGGACGCTCAGGGATCGCTTCAAGAGGGACTTCAACAAGGAGATGCAGGCCCCGAGTGGATCGGTAGGATGCAGGAGCATCCCGTATAAACATTACAGAGCCCTGTCGTTCCTTCGGTCAACGATGGTGAGCAGAAGGTAAATATTCCACACACCATTTCTGTAGTACAACTGTTTACATGTTTAACCTATTTTTTTCAGGAATGTTAAATGAAATATAAATATATTAATCCATATTTCTCTTTTTTTTTTTTTTTTGGCACCATCTGCAGCACTCGTGAGCCTGCTCCTGAGTTGCCTCCCTCTGGAGTGATCCCTTCGGAGACCGCCACCGGTGACCACTTCGAGGTATCCGACCCCTCTCTACCTTCCCTCTTGTCTCGTCCCTCTATCCCCTCCACCAGCACTGCAGCAGCAGGGCAGACTTCATCACATGAAGCTGCTGGTGACAGCTTACAGTACCCTTTACCCCACCCCTCTGACACTGTCGCAACATCTCTACCAACTTTTGGTTCTGGTCGGCAGCGTCTGAGAGGTCAGGAAAGGATGACCTTGTGTGACTGTTTGAGTCTGAACTCATCCATCCAGAAAGGTTTCCACACTTATGGACAACAGTTAGCTTCTGGGTTGAACATGATAAATTAAAGTATCATGGCACTCAGAAGCTACATGGAACAGATGAATGCAGAGTCAAACCAGACGCCGAGACACATTTTTTTTCAGTCAGTTGTACGGCAAATGGAAGGTTTAAGTACTCACAAGCAGATGCATGTGATGCAAACCTGTCACAATGCTCTAGTGGCTGTACTCTCCGAAGCATCCCATTCTACCCATGCACCTATTCCATCACATCCTCCCTCTGTCCATCCTTCCCCGTCCATCCTTCCACCATCCATCCTTCCACCATCATCCTACCACCATCCATCCTCCTACCACTCCCTCTCCTTTCTCTAGTTCCCCATTCCATTCTTCCCAGTACCTTCCTTCCCCATTGCATTATACCCCAATGCCCTCACCATACCCACCCCCACACACCTTCAATGTTCCCACAAACCTCCCCTGTCCATCAACTCCCATCCCAACCTCATGTTTTCAACCCCCCTTCCACTTCTGATCCTCACCAACTCACTTCCCAGTCCTCCACCCCCCCCTCGATGTGGTCAACCCTGTTAACCCCTCTGATGATATCTCCACCCAACAATATCGGCATCTGTAATCTTAAATAATGTTATATGTAATTTTATTAAAAAAAATCATTTTATAAAAAAATTAAAACAGTTTTCTGAAAAAAATTAACAGTTTTCTCAAAAATAATAAAAGTCTATAATTTTGAAAAAAATTTGCAAAATAAACATGTTTCTGTTTCAAAAGAATTTTATTGTGTATTTTCCTTGTTTTCATAAGTTCTTGGAAAAAGGTTGAAAGTACACCGGTGGTGTACAGATACAAATACACAACACATGGTAACATTTCAAAGTACACCGGTGGTGTAAAGGTACAAAAAACACAACACTTGGTAAATTACACTGGTGGTGTACAGGTAATAAAACACAACACTGTTATTACCCAAAATTTGTGTAAAGGTATCAAAACTAAAATAGGAAAAATTACTAAAGTTTTTCTTATCCAAAAAAGGAACCTTGGTAAAAAAAAAAATAAAAAAACTTTACCTTGTCATCTTGCCACTTCAATCTTCCTTCTGGTGACAGAAAATAATCCGCAAATGTGTCCCTCATTCTTGACACTGACCCAGCACTCCGAACAGTTGGCTGCTGATAATCCCACAAGGTGGTTTCACAAACATCTTCTTCCATGGAAACAGGTTCCTTTGAAAGTACAAAGTTGTGCACGATGACACATGCCTTCACCACCTCATCCACAGTGTCAGTTTTCATTTTTATGGTCGTCAACAGCACTCTTCATTTTGCAGTTAAAATCCCAAAAGCGCACTCCATCACTCTTTGCGCTCTGGTCAATCGATAGTTAAATATTTTTTTTCCAGTGTGTCACTCCATGACTACCATATGGCTTTAAGATGTTTGGACAGCTGAAATGCGTCATCACCAACACACACAAATGGCATTGGTGGGCCTGTTGTTCCAGGGAGTTGTCTTGGAGGTGGGAAATCAAAATTGACTCCATACAAACGACGGCCCATTGCGGACGTCTTGAAGACCTGAGAATCATTTGAACGACCATACGCACCAATGTCCACGGCAATAAATTTGCATTTGGCGTCTGCAATGGCCATAAGTACAATTGAAAAGAATTTCTTGTAGTTGAAAAATTCTGATCCAGATCCAATGGGTTTCACAATCCTAATATGCTTCCCATCCACGGCACCAACGCAATTTGGAAACTGGCAGATTTGTTCAAAGTTGTCCGCAATCTCCAGCCACCTTTCCTGTGTTGGCTGTGGGATGTACTCCTCATGTAGACAATCCCACAATGCCCGGCAGGTCTGTTGGACAATTCCAGATATTGTTGAAATCCCAAGCCGGAACTGGTAATGGAGGGAGGTGAAGGATTCTCCAGTTGCCAGGAATCTGGTAAAAAAAGGGAAAAAAGTAAAATTTATGCAAACTACAAGCCATAACATTAAAATAAAAGTCTGCAGAATCTGAAACATTTTAAAAAATAGATTACTTACAGAAGGGTCACCATCAAATGCTCCGCCGGTGAAATAGAAAAGCGCATGTAGGTATCCCGTCTCTGGATTTGCACTCCAACACGCTCCACCAATATCTCGAACAGGTCCTGTCTCATGCGCGCATAGTTGAAGAACTTGTCTGGATTATCCCTCAATTCAAGATACAGTGTAGAAAACACACCAAGGGTAAACCTCTGTGCATTTATCGGAAGAATCCACTGCCGTCGTCTCTTCCTTCTCCAACGCAGGATTTGCAGTCTTCTTTTCTCCCTCTGGAGAGCAATACTTGCCAACCGATTGCAGTGAAGATCAAATTCCACACAGAAGCTGTTAATACTCGCCATAACTCCTTCCATCGCTGTCACTAGCTCTACAACCTTTCAAAGATATTGTTTTACAACACCATAGATATAGTTTTCCCTAGTTTCCAGGATCCAATCACATTTGGGAGCATTTTCCAAGAGCCAAATATATTTGGGAGCATCCCATTTTGGAGGTGTGGAAAAACGGATCCGACAGAAAACGGAACCAACGGATGGGAAAAACGGATGCCAGCGGATGGAAAGGATCCGGTTTTTGATGGACCCGTACAAAAATCCGTATAGCGGATCCGTCAAAAAACGGATCCGTAACATCCGCTTGCATCCGTTTTTACACATTTTTAGCGGATCCACCATTTTCACTTTTTGACTGATTTGAAAAAACTGAAGTGTGAAACAGGCCTTAGGGGTTTCACCTGAATTATGTCACTTGAAGATTTAAAGGGAAAGCCCGATATAAGTGCTTAGCATAGAGCACCACATAAATGTGATCCAATTTGTTATGTAAAATGATCCCAATAAAAGCTTCAACTCAATCCAAAAAAAAACAAGTCCCCACTCAGGTCTGTCATCTGGTAACAAAAATATAAGTGATTTCCAAGTTACAGGTAGCAGAAAAGCTCTGGAAAAGTGAAATGGCCTTCGCCCCTCAAAAGAAATTCAGGAAATTCTGTGCTCCCAAATCCAAATGCCCCCTACCTTCTGAGCCCACATTTAGCGTCCACTTGTTTGGCATTTCAGTAGTGATAACAGCAAGCCTAATTTACAGATGCATGAGCTTGGCACGATGTACGGGCACTACAACATACTAGTCACTGCAACAGCAGTGTGCAAATTTCATTTAGCAAAATCCACTGCTGCTTGTTTCTGTAAAACTCCCATGGAGTGTAAATTGTTACGACACCTGTAGATAAATTCCCAAAGGGGTATAATTTACAAAATGGGGTCACTTGAGGGGGGATTCTGCTGTTCTAGCACTTAACAGCTCTGTATATGGACTCTGCAAACTAGTCTAGAAAATTCTGCTTCCTGTCTAACAGTACTGCTTAGCCACACGGCGAGACTCAGGAGTGACTGAACACTATTTGACAATATTGTGTTGTCCCTCCCGAGTCTCACCATATGGCTAAGCAGTACTGTACAGCCACACTTTGGCTATTTCTACATTCAGCAAAAATTGTGGGACAACGTTTCGTGCCATTTTTACCCATTTCCCAGTGTTAAAATGTAAAATCTTGGGCTAAAACAACATGTTGGTGGTAAAAATATAATTTTTTTTGTTCATTGCCCAATGATATAAAATTCTGTGACCCACCTGTGGTGTCAATATGATCATTGCACCTCTGGATGAATTCATTGAGAGGTGTAGTTTGTAAAATGGGGTCTCTTATGGAGGGTTCTGCTACTCTTGCACCTCATGGGTTCTGTCAATGTGACATGGCACCTTCAAACTCGTCCAATAAAATGTGAACTCCAATATGTTGCGTATTCCCTTCTGAGCTTTGCAGTGTGCCTCTAAAGCAAATTTCGACCACATCTGCTTCCTGGAGTCAAATTTCCAGGTGCCTGGGCTGTAATTGAACAAGCTTTAGGTAGTGACGGAGCCACGACATGTAGAAATGGGCAACAGCTCTATATGTCACCTGGACTCCTTCATAGGAGGTTGGGAGCCCCAAGGACAATATGCTCTCTCAGGGGTGGTAGTATCCCTGTCTCAAACTGCCTCAAGGAAGGGTTCATCCTGCTATCTTCCTTTTGGGATCACACCTACTGCATACCAGCAAGGCAAGTGTTCAGGCTCTACAGCCATATGGTTGAACAAGATGTGATGATGCATCCCAAACTCTTCACTGGAACCCCTTCTCTGCTAGCCATCGCAAGTAACGACCACCCCCCTAGATGTCAACTCTCAGCACCTCGTGGTTAACAAGCCCAATAACATTTCTCCAGACTTCTCCAAACACCACAGTCCGCTTACCAGTTCCTAGATCCTGGCTCTCCCATTTGCAGTTCGCAATAACCCCAGTGGTAAAGAATGAGGCCTGGGTTCAGGCCTTGGTGGTTGAGGGAAATGGAATCCGGACTACAGACTTCTGCTACCTCTACTGTTGTGTCAGCTTCTTCTGACTCCAATATTTCCCCGGTAATTCCCTCGAGAGTCTCGCATGGTCCTGCCATCTTTGTCACCCACTAGGCATGTTACACTGTGTGGATGACTAATTGAATACAGTAAAAAAAGAAACAATTTTTTAGAATGTTAGATATCACAGAAATGTATCCCAGACCAAGGAATAGTGTGTGGGTAAGAAATGTAACTCGGCCAGTATTTTTAATGCTTTTTTAGTAGTGCTAGATATCACAAAATTGTATCACTGGCTATGGCATAGTGTATGGGTAAGAATGGAATCCAGACAATTTTTTAAACTCTGCTTTTGAGTTAGATATCACAGAAATATGCCCCATCACAAGGAATACTGTATGGCTGAGAAATTTAACCCTGAAAGACTTTGACGCTTTTTTCAGTTTTATAGATCACAAAAATATACTTCACACCACGGAATAGTCTATGGGTGATGAAATTTTAACCCTGACAAATTTTTAAGCACTTTTTTGAGTGTTATATATAAAAATAATTATCCCAGAACACAGAATAGTGTATGGGCAATAAATTTAACCCAGGAAAATGTTTCAACAATTTTTTGTAGTGTTATAAAACACAAAAAAGAATACAATGCGCGTAATACTTGATGGATCAAAATATATTCATTTTTTTTACCCCCTGAAAAAAAGCTTCAGCTATATATTTGGCAACCGACTGTATTCAGCCACTCTCCCTGCTCTTGCGACTTTCTCTCCCTCCCTACACTAAATACAAAATGTATGGGATGCAAACAGTAAAGCAAATGATGAGCCCTTAGAAGGCCTCCTAGTATCATGCTTCAGCTTCAGCACTAGTATCAACACTACAGGACTGATTCGTTATTCTGTGCACGCACAGTCGTAGACAAATACTCTCTCCATCAGTCCTCCGAGTTGGGCAGCACCTTTTCTTTTATACCTCCTGATGATGTCACATTGCCAGCTAATCACAGCGATGCTACAACCAAGATGGCTACAGCATTACAGTGACATGCAGGCAATCCCCACATGCTTTTTGGCTGTGTATCAGATGCCAAACATGCGGGGTGGGGATTCAAGTTTTACATCAAGCACCGCCCAATACTTGTCCAGTAACAAGTACACCTGAGCACCCAGATACTCGAGTAATATCCGAGTATCACAGAGCTTGTTTGCTCATCCCCAATAGTCAACAATACCTGGCCCACAACACCAGCATACTCCCTATTCCCTCTGCAAACTTCAGCTATTGGGTCTCAAAGCTGGACACCTGGCATTGGCTGTCCATCTATGTCTTGGAGGTGTTGCCAAGGTGGGTTAAAAAGACAAGCGCTTTCACCTGTCAACAGAAAGTGCTGACATGATCACTCTGATAAAAATAAACAAAGCTTGGATTAGCCCCAACTTTTCCACACCACCAGATGCGAGCATAGCATAAAATGTTTCTAATTTTCAATATTTGAGTGAGGCCCATGAGTTGTTGCCTTCAAGGGTCTAAGGATGACTGGATGACCATCTTTGTAATTTTTTCCTGGCTTTGCATTTTGTGTAAAGCCTTTACGAGTGTAGGAGTAGATCAACTACACTTTCAAAATATTTTAATGAGGTCCTCTAGTTGTTGTCTTCAAGGGTCTTTGGATGGCTGTATTACTCTCTTTATCTTTTTTCATGGCTTAGTACATTTTTCAAAGCCTTTATGAGTGTAGAAGCACATCAACTACATTTTCTTATTATTTTAATGAGGCCCTCCAGTTGTTGCCCTCAAGAGTCTACGGATGTGCCTGCTTGTAATTTTTCCTGGCTTTGCACTGTGTCTAGAGTCTTTATTTTTTTAATATGATTTGCTTATATAGCGCTATCATATTCCGCAGTACTAAATTCCCTATCAATATGTCTTTGGAATGCTTGGGGAAATCCGAGTACCCCAAGGAAACCCACACATACAAACTCTTGCAGATGCTGTCCCTGGTGGGATTTAAACCCAGAATCCCAGCGCTTCAAGGCTGCATTGGTAACCACTGAGCCACCGTGTTGCCCACCGTGCTACTATGAGTGTAGGAGTACCACAGCTACACTTTATTCACCATATTTGAATGAGGTACTACAGTTGGGGCTTTCAAAGGGGTATGGCTGACCCTGCATTTTGTCAAATAATCTCATTATAGGGTCTGCCAGAAAAATGCTTGCATTTCCCATTGACTCCCATTATGCTCATTTCTCAAATGAGCATCCGAGCATTAGGAATTGCTTGGTTCAAGTAATGAGCATCCAAGCATTTTAGTGTGCACTGATCTCTATTAGCAACTAGTGAGAAACTCAGGGAGGAGCTTCAACTATATAATGGGCTGTTAAGGCCTAATTCATCAGAGTGCCTGTAGTTACAACACAAGTGAACAACAACCAGACAGAAAACGCATTCTATCAACTAGGAATCCTTCAGAAAAGTGGCAGGAGCCTTATTCTAAAAGTGAGTACTGCTTATTGGGAAGCTGGGAGAAGCTCGAAAAGTAATATAGTTGGGAACCATGTTGATGCAGAGCAATTAGAAGACGTAAAACTGCTGTGGGTTAGACAAGGTCTCCTTTATACATACAGTGGTGAGCTGCAAGTGCCAACCTAGTGTGGAAGATTTATGAAAGCATTTATATTTCTTGCCCCATGGGAGCATCTAGAAAAGTAGCTGCTGCAGCCAGTGTGCAAAGATGGTAGTAAAGATGGATTTTGCTAAAATGGATTCATATGACTGTGTTTTTAGGTTCTTCTACCTTAGTAAAATATGCTCTGATGTTGGCCTCTCTTGCTTCCTTTACCATCCCCTCTGCTACACTACATTACTGGTCAATGCCACCGGCCCTCAAGGGAGCAGTACCATTAGTGTGAGTGAAGATATTGTCACTACATCATGTGTTTCACTGGTGTTCAGGGTTTCCAAATTACACTTGGAAAAAGGAAACCTTACAAGTTGTAAACTCTTAGCAATTAAATCTAATTGACTAACACCTAAAACTAGTCTAGTCAGAGGAGTACACTGTATATCTCAACTATCACCTTATTTAAGATCGATTGTACCTCAGTAACTGGACACACAAGTTTTTAGTACTAGCAAGGTTAGACACTGACAATATAATATAATAAGCAAACCTGCAATTATTCAAATTTATTAGATTTGTTTCCTTCCAGGTTTTATTTGAACATAACGCATTAACACAAGTATAACGAATAGTTTGCAGTTATGTTTAAGCTGTTCCTTTGCTGCTAATATCTGCCATTGAATTGCAGCATACTTTATATCTCTGAGCTTACAGCAACATCTTTTATTGATAGATATAAAATTCAAAGTTTCTACTCTGAACCCAAATGAATACATTTATACAAAACAGAGAGAAAAAAACTCCTAAGTCATCAGCTCTGAAACAAGTTAATATGTAATGCACTTGTACCGTACATCTAAGAGGATCTGTCCAAAGCTAGAAACCATAAATACCAAGCAAGTCTTGAATTTTATTTTCAGACTTCATTTTTTTCACAAGGCACAGTTGCTTAGCCTTTAGCAAGTCAATGACATTGATTTAGAAGAGAATCCAGTATCCTAAGAGGATTAAATTAGATACAGATCAAGAAATAAGAAATGATTCATAGTACAGGTAATACTTGAAATTAATGTTAGCTGTAAATAAGATCTTTGTTGTTCCACTTTTAAAATAATGCTACAGTGTATTAAAAATAGCCTGTAAATACCATTTAATACCCCATAGGTTCATCAGTAAACAACATTTTACCATAGGTATGCAAACTGTAAAATGGTATTCAATAGAGATGTATGGATCAATCTGTGGAGGATCACATTTGACTTAAATTTACTAAAATGTGCGGCTTTAAGCTAATTCGAATTTGAGATTCGACTCATAGTTCATAAAAAAAACTGGCATCATTTCCCACTATCTCGAAGAATCAGAACTCAGACTAATCTCTTTTCTTTGTGTGGTCACTTGGGCTTCCTCAAAATGTTTTGCAGTTATGACATCTTTCAGATTATCATACCTTGTACAGTGGTACCTAACAGGTTGTATGCTAGAGTTGTTGTCCATATCCAGATTCACTGGTAAGTTTCTTTCTCCTATCAAATATGAGCTCCTATGGTCAGCAGGGTCTAGTAATGAATGAGTATACTCGTTGCTCGGGCTTTCCCGAGCATGCTTGGGTGTCCTCCGAGTATTTTGGCATGCTTGGAGATTTGTTTTTGTCGACGCAGCTGCTTGATTTGCGGCTGCTAGACAGCCTGAATACATATGGGGATTCCCTAAAAAACAGGCAATCCCCACATGGATTCAGGCTGTCCAGCAGCCACAAATCATGCAGCTGCATCAGCAAAAACTAAATGTCTGAGCACGCCAAAATACTCAGAGGACACCCGAGCATGCTTGGGAAAACCCGAGCAACGAGTATACTCGCTCATCACTTGCAGGGTCCTCTCTCTTTCTCATATAGAGTGTAAGCTCTTATGATCAGTGAGGTTCTGTCTCCTTCTCTCGCCTGTAAAGTATCTGCTCTTATGGTCAGTAGGGTCCTCTTTCTTTCTCCTGTAGTATGTAAGCTCTTATGGTTAACAGGGTTCTCTCTCCTCTCACTCACATGTATTTTCTGCCAACTTACTGAGAAGCCTTCTATTATCGACATTTGGTGAAATTTCTTTTCTGCAAATCAAATCTTATTTGAAAATTTAGCCATAATGGCAAATTTGAATTTCAAAAGGTCTGTTCATCTGTAGTTTTCACATGTTGGATAGAGATAAACAAATCTATTTAAATTTGAATTTAGTCAAGTCACTAGATGGATTTAATTAGCATCAAATGTATTCAATGCATTTGAAATATGCACCATTTGCAGTTATAAAAAAAACCCTGCAATTTATGCTCTGACGTCTCCCAACTAGAAATAAGTAGTTCACTTAGGGCGACCCCAATTCGCGGTCCAGGTCAGTGCACTCTTCCAATGGACAGATGTTATGCAAATTGCCTTTTGGCAGTATATAACTTTTTCATCAGGACAAACCAAGTGGTTTGTCCTGATGAAGTTATATGCTTCAAAATGCATTGACAAATAAAACCACCTGAAATTGTATTGGCACCCTTTATTTTTTACCATAGGTAGCGCAGAATAACCCATTTATTTCTTCACTTCTGTGAACCCTAACTGTGGCATGCATGTGCATGCTTACTGGGAAAGAGCCAGCAGAAGACCCCCTTTCATTATTGTTTCCTTCCATTAGCCATAAATATGGCTAAACTTCTTCCCTCCTTGGTGATTTTCCAGTTTTGCAACTTCTTTTTTTCTTCCCCCTCTTCCAAGAGCTATACCTTTCTCAATTTTCTGTCAACGTTAAAGCATACATTGTATGGTAAAAATAATTTCACTTCATAATTCTTTAAGTCAGTACGATTATGGTGATATCGAACGTGGAAAGTTTTTTTACTTATTTAGGCAGTGAAAAGTAATTCAGAAGCTTGTAAAAAATGTTTTGGTTTGTGCCATCATTTTCTGAGAAGTATAACTTTAATATTTTTTATTAATGTTTGTTTCTTTTGAGTGATGAGCTGACACTTTTGTATTGCTACTAATTTACAGCATGAATAGTTTCTTTTTCTTTTTTTTTTTTTATTGCATTTGGGACATTGGGGTGTCCGGCAACACAGTTGATGAGAATTCCATCATTTTTTATTTTTTTTATTTACTGCATTTACTGTCTGTTTTAAGCTAATTTTTCTGCTATATCAGATTTTTATTAACAAACTTTTATTATCTCTTTATGGAAAAGAATATGAATAAAACAGTAATTCTGCCATTGTTTTCTTGTATCTTAAGTGTTATATGCTATTAGTGTGAACTTTTTTTCTGCAGGTAAAGATGATCATGGCAATACTAGTTTTCCGTGGGCTTAGTTAATTTTTCCTACTTTTGTGCCATTAATACACTATTTGAGGAAAAAAAATATGTTTTCAGTTACAATTTTCTGAGAGCCATAAGTTTCAAAATTTTCAGAGGAGCTGTAAGGTCTAATTTTTATGTGACAAGCTGTAGTTTTCATTGGTTCCATTTTGCGGTGCTTGTAACATTGGATCTCTTTTTATTATTTTCTTTGGGAGACAAAATAAAATTATTTTTTAGATTTTAATTTTTTTATTCACAACATTAGGTAAAATTGACGTGTTATATTTATTTTGACATTTTAAAAAAGTTTTTTTTGTCACCATATTTTGATACATTACCTTTTTATTTTTCTGTAGATGGAGCTATATGAAGGCTTGCTTTTTTGACTGTTGCTATTAGTTTTTTTTCACAAGTAAATTATTTTTTATCATTAACAGTACGTTCACTCTAGCGTATAAAAAAATCGATCCCATTTTCATGCAGCAGAGAGGGAGCATTTTTTCTCTTTTGTCATCCGTGTGCTGTCCATATGCAATTTGTTTTTTTCTCAGCAGCTATTATTCTTTTACAGAACCATTTACAGTTTTCTATGCTACAGAATTGTAATGTATCCATAAAAATCAGATACCATACTGATGGTTTGTGAAAACAAAAAATATTAAAAACACTATATTCTTCCCCTGTTCAACGAGAAGATAATCCACTGAAGCCCCTGTCACCTGTAAAAGGCAAAAAATAATAAAACACCATATTCCTTACCTGTCTGATGATAATCAATTATTGAGCATGTCCCATGTTAATCTGGATGATTTAGATAGCTGTCGCATAAGTGATACGACCGCTATCCACGCCAGCCAGAGCACACTGAGACAGGAGTGTGAGAATGCTCCTTCAGTGTGTAGTGGTGACGTGAGAAAGTTCACAGGGGTTCATAGCCAATAAGCCCTGGTCTCCTCACTTATGCCACCATAGGCTGCGTGAGAACTTTCATTTGCCCAGCGCCATTCAATTAGCATTGTTATGCTCTTCCCTAGCACTGTTTTTGGTCTCAAAGCTTATATACTGCTCTAAGGTTCTCCTGTTTTCAAAGCCACTCTGTCTGCACTGAGCAGCCCTATGTTCATAAAAATACCAATAGAGGCAAAAACGTTAACACTGCAAAGAGTGATTACTTTATGCAATAACAGTTTGCTACCTTTGCATCTACTTTGAAGTGACAAATTCTATTTTTATTAATCTTGGAGTGGAATCCTATTTGTGCACCCTACATAGGAGTGCCATGCAGCCTTTCTTTTTTTATTTATTGCACATGCGCCAGCTGATGAATACTCACCTGCTCCCACTGCTATCAGCAACAGCAGGTGTAGGATTCTCATTAGCTGATGCCTGTGACCGTCAAAAACTTTTTTACCGCTGGTCACATCTGCTGGCTCGCATACTGTTATCTGACAGCATGGAAATGACAGCTCTCTTTGACCAGAGATAACAAATTTATTGCCAATTGGAGCCGCCGGTGTTTCTCACGCTGTCACAGAGTTGACAGCATGGGAAACAGCTGATGATTGGGGTGCCGAACCTGAACACTAACACTGACTTTCTGGAGAAGTCCGTGTTCGGGGTCCGTGGATGGACACTAGGTGTCCAGTAAGGAGCCCGAACTTTCCTGTTTTGAGGTCACCCATCACTAGACAGAAAGAGATTGTTTGTGGTGATGCCCAAATATTTGAGAAATCCATGATCAGAAGAAGCTGATGGTGGTGAATGGCAATTACTGTCTCAAGAGATCGATGATAATGAGACACAGTTGCCAACACATCATGTTAAGACAAGTCAGGAGGAGTACCATAAGGAGGAATTGCAATGCAAGGTGGTAGATGATGAAGTCACTGACCTAACCTGGGAAGGTGGTATGCAGAGCTAGCATAGCAGCGCAGGGGGGAAGGATCCACAGCAACGCAACAGGCTGTAAGAAGCAGTGGGGCTGACAGAGGGAAAAGGCAGTCAACTGTTCCTCAGAGCACCGACACATGACCAGATCCCAGGCCGAAGCGTTAGGTGTTCCCCAGTGTGATGCTTTTTTATAGAAAGTGCAGAAGACAAGAGAATGGTTATTTGCAACCTGTGCCATACCAAGCTCAGCAGGGGCCAGATCACTATGAGCCTGACCACCGCCAGCATGCTCAGGCACATATCATCCAACCACTCGACTAGGTGAACCGAACACCTGGGTCCATAATTAGAGTCTGCGGGTGACACCACTGGCTCTTCACCTTTATTATGAGGTTGCCAATCCCCTGTTCAGGATGCAGGCATCAATGCCTCCCATCCTGCACCTGTCGATGCACATATGCTGCAACCACCATAAGTAACCACGTGCACTTCTTTGTCCAAGCGCAGGGTTAAGCTATCTCTACCACAGGCCTTGGAACAAAAGCAGAAGTAAGCAGCCACCCACTGACTCAAATACACAGACTGCTTGCCCTGGAAATGTTGCCATTTAGGGTTGTGAACACTGAGGCTTTCCACAACTTCTTGGCTGTGTCCATCCCTCAGTACTCAGTTCCCAGTTGCTTATATTTCTCCTGTAATGCCATCCCAGCCTTACACTAGCACGTGTCCTATAGCATAACCTGTACCCTGACAAATGCAGTTACTGGGAAGGTCCACTTAACCATCGACATGTGGAGAGGTGCTTTTTGTCAGAGACACTACATTTCCCTCATAGCACAATGGGTGAACCTGTTGGAAGCAAGGACCAAGTCGGACCCTGAGAAGGCACACGCGCCTATGATGCCTAGAATTTTGAGAACAAGTTCCATCAGGGGTTTCCCCCCCTCCTACAACAGTTCCTGCACCCCCTCCTCTTCATCTTCCATCTCAGAATTATCGTCCATATCAGTCACAAGCTGGAAGCACTGCAGCACTGCTTTGGCGAAGCGGCATCAGGTTCTGATTAAATTCATATTTTTAGTAGAGATGAGCGAATATGTTTGGAAAACGATTGCCAAACATAAATTCGGCACAAATATGGCACATTCAGATTTGTGATCGGAAACATAAGCATTTTTCTTAAAATCTGAAAAAGTCAGTAAAATTCGGTAAAAGTGTGGGAAAATAATTGCGTTGCCACTAAAGTATTTTAAAGTAGAAAATAGATCAATAGATAAATAGAAAGATAAAAGCTGGCAATTCAGCAACCATGTAGAGTAAAATCACAGCGAGACCCAACAGAATAAAATAGACAGATTACATACATAGAACAGATAGATATACAGATGTCAGTCACATTTCCCTTATGAAGCCATGCTAGACATGGCGATACACATTGGGTTGGCTCCCACACCTGACAGGCAGATTCTCCATCACGGCTACCACCCTCCAACTCATCCATGGTTCTGGAGGCATGCTTACTCTTGGTAATCCCTTCATGCAGGTATCCCTCTCCTGCTGTGGCCCGTCACATAACCTGTGTACTATTTTGTGCTTAGGGACTGGGCTCATTATTATTTCTCCTTATCAGCCCTCTTACAGTCTTACAGTTACCTCTTGCCTATATTTTGCATCTCTTAGGCAATTGATTTTTTATGAGGTACCTTCCTTACATATTACCTTCTCTCTCTTACCATGGCAATGTTCTATTGATAGGTCATTCTTCCAAACCACTCAGGTTAACTATTTTAGTACTTACTATGAGTTTTTTCCCCTCTCTGACGTGTTTTTTTTTCCTGGGTTGAATTGATTGAGGTATTGTGTATATATAATTGTTGCAGTATATTATCACTTTGCTTTATATTGTCTCATTGCTCTGTATCTTACAATGCACCACTTGGAGTTTTTATGTTCATTTGCTTGTTGTGTTCTTGTGAATAAAGTTGCTATAGATTTTTTCTATACATTGGAGTGTGCATGTAATTGCAGGTAGTCTTTCTCCTCCCTCATTTTGCTACAGATGTCAGTGACATATATAATTAGTACAGTGTGTATACAGCTTACAGTACATGTATTTAATTATTAAAAGCTTATTTTTCTGAAAAAAATGGCATGGGTTCCTGCACAATTTTCTTAACCAGTAGAGGGAAAGCCGACGGCTGGGGGCAGATGTTTATAGCCTGGGAAGGGGGTAATACCCATGGAGCGTCCCAGGGTATTAATATCAGCTGACAGCTGTTTACTCAACCTTTACTGGCTAATAAAATGGGGACATCCAAAAAATGACGTAGGTTCTCCATATAATTAATAACCAGCAAAGGCTATGCAGACAGCTGCGGGCTGATATTAATAGCCTAGGAAGGGGTCATAGATACTGACCCCCAGGCTAAAAATATCAGCTCTCAGCCACACCAGAAAAGGCACATCTACAGGTATAAGATGTGCCAATTCTGGCACTTAGCCTTGCTCTTCTCACTTGCTCTGTAGCAGTGGCAAGTGGGGTGATAATTGGGGGGCTTGATGTCACCTTTGTATTGTCAGGTGACATCAAGCCCCGATGTTAGTAATGGAGAGGCATCTATAAAATGCCACCATTACTATCTCCATAGTCATATTGTATAAAAGCGCACATACCCAGAAAAAGTCCTTTAATTGAAAGAATGACACAGACTCCTTTAATAAAACTTAATTAAACCATACTTACAGCATCGCCCATTCCAATGATGCCATTGTTTCCTGCAAGAGAATGATGCGACCATACAGCCTGTCATCCAGCAGAGACATTGAGCAGCATCTGCTACCACTGCCCAGTGTCTTGCAGTGAACTTGAAGGATCTGTCTGAAGTCACCGCGAGAGTGAGAAAGTTCTCATGCTCCTGGTGGCATCAGAAGTGCTGGGACTTCACAGCCAAAGAACTCACTTCACCTTTCTGATGTCAGCGTAAGCGCCACTGGAAATTTTCCCACAGTGCTCATGCTAACGTCAAAACGGTACCAGAAATGTCAGTGTCCGTGTGTGTAATACGTGTGGCTCATGTGTGTCAACCGTGTGCCACCTGTGTGCCTCATCAGTACCACATGGTGGGTGTCAGAGAAGCAGTGGTAGAGTAAGCGATATTCCCTTGCACCAGGTGCTGAAGACAACTCTTATCATTCTCCCCTTTTCTGCCGGCAATCAGGATGAGCAGGGGAGAGTGATGAGAGTTGTATTCAAGTGGTAACAATGACAGCAGGTGGTGACTTTTGGGACTATTACTCTCATAAGCCTACATCTGCTGCTGCTAATAACAGTAACAGCAGGAGCAGCTGATGGGAGTATTCCTTACCCGCCTCCTATGCTATAAAAAAATGAAAGAGAAAGGTGCGGGTTCACCTATATTTTTTATCCAGCCAGACAAAACTCAGAGCTGGGGGCTGCAACCCTCAGCTGTCAGTGTTAACAAGGCTGGTTATCAAGAATAGAGAGGTCCCCATGCTTTTTTTTAACCCCTTCATGACCCAGCCTATTTTGACCTTAATGATTTGGCCATTTTTGGCAATATTGACCAGTGTCCCTTTATGAGGTAATAACTCAGGAACACTTCAACGGATCCTAGCGATTCTGAGATTGTTTTTTCATGACATATTGGGCTTCATGTTAGTGGCAAACTTAGGTCGATAATGTTTGCATTTATTTGTGAAAAAAATGGAAATTTGGCAAAAATTTTGAAAATTTCGCAATTTTCACATTTTGAATTTTTATTCCGTTAAACCAGAGAGTTAAGTGACACAAAATAGTTAATAAATAACATTTCCCACATGTCTATATTACATCAGCACAATTTTGGAAACAAATTTTTTTTTGTTGGGAAGTTATAAGGGTTAAAAGTTGACCAGCGATTTCTCATTTTTACAACAAAATTTACAAAACCATTTTTTTTTAGGGACCACCTCACATTTGAAGTCACTTTGAGGGGTCTATATGGCAGAAAATACCCAAAAGTGACACCATTCTAAAAACTGCACCCCTCAAGCTACTCAAAACTACATTCAAGAAGATTATTAACCCTTCAGGTGCTTCACAGCAACTAAAGCAATGTGGAAGGAAAAAATGAACATTTTAATTTTTCCAACAAAAATTTTCTTTAAGCATCAATTTTTTCATTTTCACATGGGCAACAGGATAAAATGGATCCTAATGTTTGTTGGGCAATTTCTCCTGAGTACACCGATACCTCATGTGGTCATAAACCACTGTTTGGGCGCACGGCAGGGCTCAGAAGGGAAGGAGCGCCATTTCACTTTTTGAATGGAAAATATGCTGGAATATTTAGCGGTTGCCATGTCGCGTTTGAAGAGTCCCTGTGTGCCTAAACATTGGAGCTCCCCCACAAGTGACCCCATTTTGGAAACTAGACCCTCCAAGGAACTTATCTAGATGCATAGTGAGCACTTTGAACCACCAGGTGCTTCACAAATTGATCCGTAATAAAAAAAAAGGACTTTTTTTTTCACAAAAATTTTCTTTTAGCCTCAGTTTTTTCATTTTCACATGGGCAATGGGATAAAATGGATCCTAAAATTTGTTGGGCAATTTCTCCTGAGTGCACCAATACCTCATATGTGGTCATAAACCACTGTTTGGGCACACGGCAGGGTCCCGAAGGGAAGGAGCACCATTTGACTTTTTGAATGGAAAATTAGCTCCAATCGTTAGTGGACACCATGTCGTGTTTGGAGAGCCCCTGTGTACCTAAACATTGGAGCTCCCCCACAAGTGACCCCATTTTGGAAACTAGACCACCCAAGGAACTTATCTAGATGTGTGGTGAGCACATTGAACCCCCAAGTGCTTCACAGAAGTTTATGACGCAGAGCAGTGAAAATAAAAAAATAATTTTTTTTCCTCAAAAATGATTTTTTAGCCCGCTATATTTTATTTTCACAAGGCTAACAGGAGAAATTGGACCACAAAAGTTGTCTAATTTGTCCTGAGTACACCAATACCCCATATGTCAGGGGAAACCACTGTTTGGGCGCATGGGAGAGCTCAGAAGGGAAGGAGCGCGATTTTGGAATGCAGACTGATGGGATGTTCTGCGGGCATCATGTTGCGTTTGCAGAGCCCCTGATGTGCCTAAACAGTAGAAACCCCCCACAAGTGACCCCATTTTGGAAACTAGACCCCCCAAGGAGCTTATCTAGATGTGTAGTGAGCACTTTCAACCCCCAAGTGCTTCACAGAAGTTTATAAACGCAGAGCCATGAAAATAAAAAATCATTTTTTTTCCTCAAAAATGATTTTTTAGCCCACTATTTTTTATTTTCACAAGGGTAACAGGATAAATTGGACCCCTAAAGTTGCTGTTCAGTTTGTCCTGAGTACGCTGGCACCCCATATGTGGGGGGGAACCACTGTTTGGGCTCAGAAGGGAAGGAGCGCCATTTGACTTTTTGAATGGAAAATTAGCTCCAATCGTTAGCGGACACCATGTCGTGTTTGGAGAGGCCCTGTCTGCGTACACTTTGGAGCTCCCCCACAAATCACCCCATTTTGGAAACTAGACCCCCTAAGGAAGTTATCTAGATGCATAGTGAGCACTTTGAACCCCCAGGTGCTTTACAGAAGTGTATAACGCAGAGCTATGAAAATAAAAATATTTTTTTTCCTCAAAAAATGATTTTTTAGCCAGCTATTTTTTATTTTCACAATAGTAACAGGAAAAATTGGACACCAAAAGTTGTTGTCTAGTTTGTCCTGAGTACGCTGGTACCCAATATGTGGGGAGGGACCACTGTTTGGGCACACGTCGGGGCTCGGAAGGGAAGTAGTGACGTTTTGAAATACCGACTTGATGGAATGGTCTGTGGGCGTCATGTTACGTTTGCAGAGCCTTTGATGTCCCTAAACAGTGGAAACCCCCCACAAGTGACCCCATTTTGGAAACTAGACCCCACAAGCAACTTATCTAGATGTGTAATGAGCACTTTGAACCCCCAAGTGCTTCACCGAAGTTTATAACTCAGAGCTGTGAAAATAAAAAAATCATTTTTTTTCACAAAAATCATTCTTTTAGCCCCCATTTTTTTATTTTCCCAAGGGTAACAGGAGAAATTAGACCCCCATAGTTGTTGTGCAATTTTTCCTGAGTACGCTGATACCCCATATGTGGGGGTAAACAACTGTTTGGGTACACATCGGGGCTCAAAATGGAGAGAGCGCTGTTTGACATTTTGAACGCAAAATTGACTGGAATAAATCGTGGCGCCATGTCACGTTCGGAGACCCCGTGATGTGCCTAAACAGTGGAAACCCCTCAATTCTAACTCCAACTCTAACCCCAACACACCCCTAACCCAACCCTAATAATAACCCTAACCACAACCCTAACTCCAACACACCCCTAACCCTAATCCCAACTCTAACCCTAACTACAAGCCTACCCCTAATCCCAACCCACCCCTAACCCTAATTCCAGCCCTAACCCTAATTCCAACCCTAACCCTAATTCCAACCCTAACCCTAATTCTAGCCCTAACCCTATTTCTAACCCTAGCCCTATCTATAACCCTAATTCCAACCCTAACCCCAATTCCAACCCTAACCCTAGTTCGAACCCTAAATGGAAAAAAAATATATTTTTTTTATTTTATTATTTGCGCCTGGCTATGGGGGTGATAAAAGGAGGGTGTATTTACTTTTTTTTTCATTTTGATCACTGTGAGAGTGTATCACAGTGATCAAAATGAAAAATGAACGGGCAGCCGGCAAATTCATGGGCGCCGCCATCTTGGACAATGGCCATTTTCCAAGATGGCGGCGCCCATGATCCGGACGGCGGGACGCCGGGAGCCACGGCGGGACACCGGGAGCACCATCGGAGGTCCCAGGGGGGATCGGAAGGTGGGAGGGAGCGATAGGAAGGGGAGGGGGAGCAGATGATGATGGCGGCGACCGATCGCCGCCGTCCATCGGTGGCAGGAGCTGAACGGCCCCGCCAGTCGGTGTGGGGGGTCAGGTGTCGGTGTCCAGCCATGTCCGATGCTATTGCAGCATCGGCCATGGCTGGATTGTAATATTTCACCAAATTTCATTGGTGAAATATTACAAATCGCTCTGATTGGCTGTTTCGCTTTTAACAGCCAATCAGAGCGATCGTAGGCACATGGGGACTAAGCCACGCCCCCTGGGAATAACCGTAGAGTGTCCTCTGTGTGCGGGTCGGTTGACCTTTCAGTGACCCCGGTCACCCGACCCGCAGGGGGGCTATTTATAGCATGACGCCTACGTAGGCATCATAGGTCGTTTGGGCACGACTTTTCATGACGCCTACGTAGGCGTCATGGGTCGTGAAGAGGTTAAATTATTTAAATAGGCAATTAAATCAAAACGGCGTGGAGTCCCCCAATTTTTGACAACCAGCCTTACTAAAGCTGACAGCGGTCACCGCAGTTTATCCTGGCTATGAACGCAGCCCCGGTTACCTGCGGTAACCTCAATGATGTCACTGCTAGTCACTTAGGCTGCTCTCGCCGCAGCTCATTCCTCAATGGTTCTCAGTCTGGTTGGTTGCAGCTGGATCCTGCTGGCCTGCAGTAAGCTTTTTACCACGAGTCACCACTGCAGATCACAGTATCTATGAGGGGTCACGCTAACATCAGACAGCGTGACCCCACAGCACTCTGACCAATGGTAAGGTTTTTTTTAAGTTTGTGCATAGGCGCTGGCTGATGAGAGACTACTTCTCCCATCAATGGCACCTGCTGTTACTGTTATCTTTGACAGCAGATGTAGGCTGATGGGAGAAGTAGTATGCAAAAGAACACGGCACTCCAGAGAAAAAGGAACGTTGTTCGGTGCTCAAGTAAGGTTTCCAACCCATAAATATGTACAAAAATACTTGGCACTCAAAAATGAAGAAGCATTTTCTTCTTTATTTAGCATCCAGACAAGAATAGACTCATATCGCATGAACGATCCTACACGGCGGCACCCTGGATTCCTCCTGCGGGCACTAAGCGCTGTACCTGTTTGCAGAGCCTGCACTCCTAGCGCTGTTAACCCATTCCTGTAGCCCTGCTTTATCCAGTCACATTAATCCAACTCCAACCAGATAGACTCGTGCTCCAGCTTCTATATAATACCAGCAGCATAGACTTTGCTACTACCTAAGGATATCCATTACCCTATCTGTATCTTTTGCATTTTTCTCCAAAATAAACTTAAAAAACCTTTCTGATGAAGGTCCGTTGTTGGACCGAAAACGTTCATACGATATGAGTCTATTCTTGTCTGGATGCTAAATAAAGAATATACTGCTTCTTCATTTTTGAGTGCCAAGTATTTTTGTACATATTTATGGGAAGAAGCAGTATCTCATCAGCTAGCACCTGCTGATCTGCGGTAAGCTTTTTACCACGGATCACAATATCTCTGCGGGTCATGCCAACATCTGACAGCATGACACTGCAGTGCTCTGATGAAAGTAACGATCTACTGGTGGTAACATTACCACTGATCAGAACCGCCGTGCTGGCGCTTGTGTTGTGTATACGTTTGTTTTTGCCTCCCATTGACTCTAATGGCGTTTGGCTGTAATCAGTGAATATTCAGCGATTAAATTGGCGAATATTGCAAATTCGGCGATCGTGAGCAAAACTGGATATTGAAATATTCACTCATCTCTAATTTTTTGGTGACATACAGCACACCATGGCTGAGTTGTTGAAAGGTCTAACACACCAGACAGATCTATTCCTCTCACCGCTGAACCTACAACCAGGCATGATCGTGTGTGATAATGGCCGTAATCTCGTGGTGACTATGAAGCTTAGCAATCTGACACCTGTACCAAGCCTGGCCGAGGTGCTCAATTTAGTGGTTAAACAGTTTCTGAAGACCTACCCCTATTTGCCTGAGCTACTTGTCAAGGTAGGCCACATGTGTGACCATTTCTGCGTCACCTAAGGCTGCTGCCAGTCCTGCAGCTGTGCTGGCAACTGCCACCTCACCAACTGTTTTGTGACCTACCCACACACTGGAACTCCATATTGCATATGTTGGCAAGACTTTGTGAGCAGCAGAGGGCAGTAGTTGAATATCAGCTACAGCATGCCCATTGGTTGTTGCTCAGCCTCTGCACATACATATGTTTTATTGTCAGTCTGTAGAAGTGGCATTTTCTGCATTTTCTTTGAGCTGGACATTACATTCTGTTAGGCGTCGGATTTCTGGTGCTGCACAGTGGGAATCCCGAGCCTTGCCTCCGACGGTCTCCCATTCCTCCCCAGCCGCAGAGGAGCTTGCTCAGCAAACTCGTTGGTCCCGGCGCTCTGTCCAGACCAGCTCCGTGGGTGTGCTTGCTGCTGCCACCCCTGGTTCAGCTTTGGCAATGCATGATGCTCAGCAGCAAGATCCTCCAGGGACTAAGTCCTCATGTCGGGCCACTGAGCATGCCTGTGGAGTGATCTCCCATTGGAGATCAAAGGTCATGTGCTCAGGTCCTGCTCGTGTTCGGATTGGCCCATCCGAGAAGCAAGGAGGATCACGGACGCCTGCGGCTATAAAAGGTTCGCATGGCCGCTCGGCCATGCGCTAAGATAGACTCAAATAGTTTGGTGTGTATGATGATGGATGCATGTATCTGGTGTCTGACTCATTATGAAACCCCTACCCTTTGATACGTCTGTTGTTAGGGTTTAGGGACTGAGTCAGCGCCTGCTAGTGGCTAGCCTGTAGGCCACAGTGCATACCGGCCGTCTGCACACTTGCACACGCCATTTATTTGATCACTGTTGGTATCGCAGTCGCGGTGCCGGGCGCTAGCGGTCTAGAGGGACTTCAGTCCTGCTGTCTAAGGGCTGAGTTCTGTGACGTTACGCTAGCGCTTACTCTGCCGAGCTCTGTGAGCGAAAACAGGCTACGGCATCTATTATTTGCGGTAGTGCGGCTCTAAGTCATAAGAGTTCGCCTCGGTACACCTTGGGTGAGGTTAACCACGTGTGTGCCGTTATTTCACCGCCATATCGCGTCCGCCATTCCCGAGCAGCAGTTAACACCTCTGCACGGTGGACCCCGGGCTGCGAACGCACCTAAACACCATCTTATTATTTGGTGTGTTCCGCCAGCCCTTAACATTATCTTAGCGCCAGGGTCTGGCCGATAATGGCGGATGAACAACGACTGCATAGGTACATCCAGCAGCTGGAGGGTAGGTTGGCAGCGCTAGAGCGTTCCACCTCAGCTGCGGATGTTACCTCGGTCGCCGTTCAGGCAGCTACAGAGGCTGTCGCTCGTGTCTCCACGGCCAGTCCTGCCCCGACCTTGTCCCGCCTCCCGCTGCCCGAGAAGTTCTCAGGGGATAGTGCTTCGTGTAGGGGTTTCGTGAGTCAGTGCTCCATTCACCTAGAGCTGCTGGCTACACGATTTCCCTCTGAGCGGGCCAAGGTGGGATTTATCATCTCCCTCCTGTCGGGCAGGGCCTTGGAATGGGCCACTCCACTGTGGGAGCGTGGGGATCCCCTGGTACAGAGTGCCACCCACTTCTTGGTCGCTCTGAAACAGGTGTTCCTGGGACCTCAGGTCACACATGATACGGCACTCCAGTTGCTGGCGCTAACCCAGGGTTCGTCTCTGGTCAGCCAGTATGCCATCCTCTTCAGAACTCTGGCCTCTGAGCTGGAGTGGCCAGATAAGGTGCTCATACCCATATTCTGGAGAGGCCTGGCTGATCATGTCAAGGACGCCCTGGCCACCAGGGAGGTGCCCATCACCCTAGAGGAGCTCATTACAGTCTCCACCCGGTTTGACGTTCGCTTCACTGAGCAAGGGTTGGAGCGCTCCAGGTCCCGCCAACGCTATAAGTTGGCTCAAAATTTTGCCAGACCGCTGGAACCCCTCGGCCCACCGCCTGAGCCTCCAGAGGCCATGGAGGTATCCCGCACAGGGTCCAGGGCCCGGTCCGTGCGGGTACCCCCAGTCTGCTTCCGTTGTCGGCAGACTGGGCACTACGCTAACCAGTGCCCACAGCGGCCGGGAAACGCCCACGTCTAGTGGTTATCGGAGGGGGCCTACTAGACACAGCTAATTTCTCCTCCAAGCTCCTGTTTAAAGGGGCGTTAGAGTTTGAGTCTTCCACTCTGATGGTGGAGGTTTGCGTGGACTCTGGGGCGGAGGGCAACTTTATGTCATCTGCCTTCGCTCAACAACACGCAGTCCCTCTGGTCTTGCTACCTCAGCCAGTCACCATTAGGGTGGTGAATGGGGCGACACTCCCGTCCCAAATCACCCACCAGATGGCTCCACTGAGACTCTCACTGTCTCCGTCTCATCAGGAGATGCTGTCTCTCCTTGTGATGCCAAAAGGTATTGACCAGGTCCTCCTAGGGGTTCCCTGGTTACGGGCCCACTCTCCCCACATAGACTGGTCCTTGGGGAAAATCCTCGCTTGGAGTAAGTCCTGCGAGGGTAGGTGTCTGAGGGACTGCATTCAGGTCGCTACTTCTGAGGTTCCTGCAGATCTCTCCTCGCTTTCCAAGCCATATCGGCAGTATGCAGACGTTTTCTCCAAGAAGGCGGCGGAGATCCTTCCGCCGAGCCTCCTTGGGGTCGAGTATACCCCCATCTTTCCCAGAGACAGAGGCCATGTCGCAGTATATCAGGGAGAATCTGGCAAGGGGATTCATTAGGAAGTCGGTGTCCCCGGCGGGAGCGGGATTCTTCTTTGTCCAAAAGAAGAATGGGGAATTACGTCCGTGCATCGATTACAGGGGACTTAACGCCATAACCGTTAAGAACAAGTATCCTCTGCCCCTGATATCGGAACTATTTGATAGGCTACGGGGAGCGAGAGTGTTTACTAAGCTTGATCTGCGGGGAGCCTATAACCTGATTCGCATCCGTGATGGGGACGAATGGAAGACGGCATTTAACACCAGAGATGGGCACTATGAATATCTGGTGATGCCCTTCGGGCTATGTAACGCCCCAGCCGTCTTCCAAGATTTTGTGAACGATATCTTCCGGGATATGCTTGCCACCTCGGTAGTAGTCTATCTGGATGATATTCTTATTTTTTCTCCAGATATTGACTCCCACCGGAGAGATGTTTGCAAAGTTTTCGATCTCCTGCGGGCCAACTCCCTCTATGCCAAATTGGAGAAATGTGTGTTTGAGCAGGAGTCCTTGCCTTTCCTGGGTTACATCATCTCAGCCCAGGGTTTGGCCATGGATCCTGCCAAGCTACAGGCGGTGATGGATTGGCAGGAACCCCATTCTCTCAAAGCGGTGCAGCGCTTTATGGGGTTCATAAATTACTATCGCCAATTCATTCCCCATTTCTCAACTTTGGTTGCACCCGTGGTAGCCCTCACCAAGAAGGGTGCGAACCCCAAACTGTGGTCGGAGACTGTCTCCAAGGCTTTCGCCTCCATTAAGTCCCATTTTGCTAGCGCTCCCATTCTACATCGCCCTGATGTAGATAAGCCATTCATTCTAGAAATGGATGCCTCCTCCGTCGGTGCTGGGGCGGTCCTTTTCCAGAAGGACTCGCAAGGTCGGAAGCACCCATGCTTCTTCTTCTCCAAGACCTTCACACCGGCGGAGAGGAATTATTCCATCGGGGACAGGGAGTTGCTAGCAATGAAGCTGGCCTTCTCAGAATGGAGACATCTCCTGGAGGGGGCTCGCCATCCTTTCCAGGTGTTCACCGATCACAAAAATTTGGTCTATTTGCAGACGGCTCAGCGGCTGAATTCTCGTCAGGCCAGATGGTCCTTGTTCTTCTCCCGGTTCCATTTCACACTACATTTTCTCTCCGGAGAGAAGAACGTCCGAGCCGATGCTCTTTCTCGCTCTGTGGTGTCATCAGAGGAGGAGGAGGAGCCTCGACTGATAGTCCCATCGGAGAGCCTGAGGACCGTGGCTCCGGTTGCTCTAGAGTCTGTACCTCCGGGCAAGACTTTTGTCGCTGTCCATCTGTGACCGGAGGTCCTCTCGTGGGCTCATTCGTCCAGAGTGGGAGGTCATTTCGGGATCAAACGGACCACTGAACTACTGGCGAGGACGTACTGGTGGCCGCATATGGCCCGTGATGTCAAGGACTATATTCAGGCGTGTGTCTCTTGTGCCCAGAATCGGCCCTCTCGGCAGCGGCCCGCTGGGTTACTCTATCCTCTGCCGGTTGCGGACAGGCCCTGGGAGATGGTTGGTATGGACTTTGTGGTGGGTCTGCCCAAGTCCAGTGGCAGCACCGTCATCTGGGTGATCACCGATCATTTCTCCAAGATGGTGCACCTAGTACCACTCTCTCGGCTACCGTCGGCACGAGGCCTAGCAGCATTGTTCATTAAACATGTTTTCCGCCTACACGGCATGCCGGATAAGATTGTCAGCGACCGGGGTCCCCAGTTTGCTTCTCGGTTCTGGAGAGAGCTCTGTTCTCTGCTCAGCATTGAGCTAAATCTCTCTTCGGCCTATCATCCCGAGATGAATGGGTTGGTGGAGAGAGCCAACCAGACCCTGGTGACATATCTGCGACATTTTGTCTCGGCTAGGCAGGATGATTGGGCATCATTACTGCCGTGGGCGGAGTTCGCCTTGAACAACGCGGTAGGCGATTCCACCAGTCAGACCCCATTTCTCTTAAATTACGGTCAGCATCCGCGCGTCCCCGTGCCCATGCCCGTGTCATCCACCGACTCTAGAGTGGCAGACTGGGCAGTGGAAGCACGTGACATTTGGGACCGCACGCAGGATGCTATCCGGGTCTCCAAGGAGAGAATGAGGTCCTCCTCTGATACCCGCCGGCGCCCTGCTCTGACCTTTGCCCCTGGCGACTTAGTGTGGCTCTCTGCCCGTAACATCAGGCTGCGGGTGGAATCCGCTAAGTTCGCACCACACTACATCGGTCCTTTCAAGGTCCTTGAGCAGATTAATCCTGTGGTCTACCGTCTAGCCCTTCCACCACACTTGGCTGTCTCGGACACGTTTCATGTGTCTCTCCTCAAGCCAGTTCACATGTCCCGGTTTTCTGAGCCAGCTGCCAGAACATCAGATCTGTCGTCTGACGAGTTTGAGGTCAATGCCATCGTGGGATGCAAGGTGATGCGGGGCAAAAAGTTTTACTTGGTGGACTGGAAGGGTCATGGTCCAGAGGCCCGGACCTGGGAGCCGGTGGAGAATATCCACGCTCCTCTTCTCATTGCAGAGTTTGAGTGGAGCGAGGCTCAGAGAGGAGGGGGCCCTAGGAGGGGGGGTAATGTTAGGCGTCGGATTTCCGGTGCTGCACAGCGGGAATCCCGAGCCTTGCCTCCGACGGTCTCCCATTCCTCCCCAGCCGCAGAGGAGCTTGCTCAGCAAACTCGTTGGTCCCGGCGCTCTGTCCAGACCAGCTCCGTGGGTGTGCTTGCTGCTGCCACC
Organism: Dendrobates tinctorius; assembly: GCF_039654945.1. Taxonomy (NCBI): domain Eukaryota; kingdom Metazoa; phylum Chordata; class Amphibia; order Anura; family Dendrobatidae; genus Dendrobates; species Dendrobates tinctorius. Next base: position 8,375,200 of record NW_027361672.1, read on the forward strand.
CCTGGTTCAGCTTTGGCAATGCATGCTGCTCAGCAGCAAGATCCTCCAGGGACTAAGTCCTCATGTCGGGCCACTGAGCATGCCTGTGGAGTGATCTCCCATTGGAGATCAAAGGTCATGTGCTCAGGTCCTGCTCGTGTTTGGATTGGCCCATCCGAGAAGCAAGGAGGATCACGGACGCCTGCGGCTATGAAAGGTTCGCATGGCCGCTCGGCCATGCGCTAAGATAGACTCAAATAGTTTGGTGTGTATGATGATGGATGCATGTATCTGGTGTCTGACTCATTATGAAACCCCTACCCTTTGATACGTCTGTTGTTAGGGTTTAGGGACTGAGTCAGCGCCTGCTAGTGGCTAGCCTGTAGGCCACAGTGCATACCGGCCGTCTGCACACTTGCACACGCCATTTATTTGATCACTGTTGGTATCGCAGTCGCGGTGCCGGGCGCTAGCGGTCTAGAGGGACTTCAGTCCTGCTGTCTAAGGGCTGAGTTCTGTGACGTTACGCTAGCGCTTACTCTGCCGAGCTCTGTGAGCGAAAACAGGCTACGGCATCTATTATTTGCGGTAGTGCGGCTCTAAGTCATAAGAGTTCGCCTCGGTACACCTTGGGTGAGGTTAACCCCGTGTGTGCCGTTATTTCACCGCCATATCGCGTCCGCCATTACCGAGCAGCAGTTAACACCTCTGCACGGTGGACCCCGGGCTGCGAACGCACCTAAACACCATCTTATTATTTGTTGTGTTCCGCCAGCCCTCAACACATTCATGTAGTTCCCAATTGTCCACTAGCCCAGTTTGTCTTCCTCCCCCCTTATCCATGAGGCTTTACAGAACATTACACTAAATGAGTAGTAGTAGAATTAAGATGGTGCTTGTTTCAATGAATTTGAGGATCGTGGTAAGTGTGTGGCACTGAGCACTTCGCATTTGGATCACAAAGCGGATTTAAGTAATTTAAGATCTGTGCTGCTGAGGTGCAGTCGCACATTGTCCATCGGGTGAAAGAAGTAATTCTTTTACCAATATGTGAAGATAATTTCATTATTAAATTCTTCAATCACAAAGACGGTTCAAATGAAAAAGACTCCAGTCCAGAGCAAAAAATCAGTTTGTATGATTGACGACGTTAATAAAGACATTATCTCCTACTAATAAGAGATTTACTTATTTTGTCTAACTGATAGCTCACTACTGCACCCAAGTAGCATAGATCTGTTATTATACTGTACGGGAGCTGTAGGAGAGCTATGTGGGATATTATACTGTATAAGAGGGTTGTGGGTGATATTGTACTGTGTGAGGGCTCTGCTGGCCATACCGTATGGGAGCCTTTGGGGGACAATAAACTGTACATTAGAGCTGGGTGAAACATTGTACAATTTGGGGAGCTTTAATGGACATTAAATGGTATGTGGGGCTGTGGGGGTCATCATACTGTAGGGAGGTTGTGATGATCAACTGTATAGGGGAGCTGTGGTGGACAACATGCTGTGTGGGGGGCTGCAGAAACCATACTGTATGGGGACTATGGTAAACATCATACTATATATTGTGGGGCTATTTTAACCATTTTGTATGGAGGGCTGTAGTAAGCATCATATTATATATGTGGGCTGTGGGAGACATTATACTGCATGGGGGACTGTGGTGACTATACTGTATGTAGTGCAGTGGTGTTGGTGCAGTGTGACAGACAGGCAGTGACCCAGGAAAGTTCTAAACAAACGTGTTTTAATATCCAGAATTCACAAAGTAGACAGCACACGGTATCCTACGGATTGCAGCAGGGAATCAAGACAGTCCGTGTCCGAGACCAGTTGCTGTGGGTGACTGCACCACTGTGCTATGCTGAGGGATGCCAGCCCTTTTGGGTTTCGTGTTACTTCACGCAGGCTGAGCTTTGCAGAGCCACCTGCTCTGAATGTTTGCAAACCAAGACTGATACCCAATCTTTTGCTGAAGGGTTTTTAAATGGAATTTGTGGCCATGGGCCACTTTCTAAGAACCAGCCTGGAGGGAGCGAACTGCCCCACTACCATTCTGTAGTTTGCTCCAAAAATAAAAGCCAAGACAAAACTTACTTTTATTTTGCACTGCAATCACAGCTATATCTGTGACTGCAATGCACTACAGCTGTCTTAATATGCTTCTATGTGCATCCAGGGGGACACATAGCGACCCTCGTAAATAACACGTCACTGCCTCACATGTATGAGGAGCTGTGAGGTCATTATATGGCCTAATCAGCTGTGGGGGACATTGTACTGTATGAGAGTTCTGGTGACCATACTGTATGCAAGCCTGCGTGGACATCAAACTGTATGGGGCTGTATGGGACATCAGAGTGTATGGGGAGCTGCAGGTAACATTATACTGTATAATATAAAATTTGGGGTCATATTGCATGAGAAGCTGTGGTGGCCATCATAGAGCATGGGTGTTTGTAGTAACCATACTGTTTGGGGGCAGTGGTGGACATCATACTGTATATTGGGGGGCTGTGTTGACTTTATATAAGGAGCTATGATGGACCTTTTGCTGTATATGTGGGCTGTGGTGGTGACCATACTGTGTGAGGGGGCTCTGGCGAACATCATACTTTGAGGTCTGTAGTGGACATCATACTGTATATGAGGTGGGCTGTAGTGGATATCATACTGCATATTGGGGGTTGGGGTGGATTTTAGTTCTCTTCATATAAATTATTTCTTTAGCTTAAGCAATGGCACAGAACAGCATTCATTTTCATAATTCAGAGATCAATCTTACATGCAGGATCAACACCACAGTAAATCATTCCAAGCAAAGTGCAGTATTGACAAGTTGAAATGTCAATTCAAATAAGAACAGGCAGAGATGCTAGTCCAATCACCCACACTTCAATGATGTTTGGAGGATCCACTTTCTTTTCCAAGCTCCAAAATGGAGCTAATGATGGTTTTGTTGACATATCCCTGTACTGATGATGGTTCTGGTGATAAATACAGCACCAGAACCACCATCAGTACATGAGTATGTGTCAAGAACCATCATCGGTACAGAAATACATCACTATAACCACTATCAGGTCATGAGTACATCACCACAATCGCCATTACTACATAAAAATATCACCAGAACCCCCAAGAGTACACAAATACTGCACTAGAACCACCATCAAATTTGTTGAAAATTGTATTTGTCTCATGATGAATGCAAGTACCGTCAGACAAATCCCCTTAACTATAATGGTGTCATATGTCCATTAGGGTATCTGTCAAATTCAGAACACCTTAATTGAAACCAAACATTCCCAATTAAAGTTACACTATAGTAGTTTCCATTACCAATCTTGGATTTGACACTTAAAATATAGAATGTCTAGGATAAATGATGCTACTTGTCACTGGTGTAATGTAAACAGTCCTAAAAAAAATTATTATGCTTTGCTTATATAGTGCCATCAAAAAGAGGTTAATCTTATATCTAACTGTGAAATTGCATACCCTGTTAAGCCACACACCTTAAGTTCAACACTTTTTTAACTTTTGCTGATATTTTTTTGTATAAAAAAGGTAACAATTTTGGTATAAAAGGTTGTCAGATCTTGAAACCAGACCAATCTGGGGGGGGGGAATGGATGCATTAGGGGCCCTGTTACCTTACTCTCTGACCTATTTCATTGCTTGGAAGAGGTATAGTAATGCCATTGGCCTCATCTGCCTAGTTCAGAAAAATACCTTGTCCCGGCAAACAGCGTAAATAAACTAGAAGCAAAAAATAATGTATGCTACTACCTCTGCACTAACACAACAATCCTGTATATGCTAGCATATGTTATTTATTTCACTTGTGATACTGGCTATATTTTTAGGATTACTCTCTTTAGGAATCAAGCATACAATTTTGACAGCTTGCAGGGCCATTAAGGATTCTTCACTATGTGTCAGCACGAAACTAGGAACAAACTTTTTTCATTTTCAGGTTAAAATGATTTTGTTGAAAAAATAAGCGCGATAAACACTTTCTAGAAATATATTTTACTTTTTTTGTCATTGAAATGCATACTTACTCCAACAGTCTCTGCAAAGTTTAATTATGGTATAATTGGAGAAACTAACAGCATCACAGCTGACAAGCAGAACTTCAGTCTCTGCTGGGTAACACTTTCTCAGCATCAAGAGGTTATGGTGTGAAAATTCTGTAATAAAGATTTATTTCTTCCGCAGACTCTTATTAGAACTCAAGCTCGCCAATATGTGCATCAGGCTTCTGCTAATAGGGAACATATTATGATATGCACATAAAATCACCGATAGCATCTGCTTGCTTCCTTACATATAATAAATAGTTAAAAGGAAAATTTGACAACATTGTTATACCAGCTTTTTGTCCTATCTCTTAACTCAGAGTGGCGTAGTCTAAGCACAATTGTCAATCATATCTTGGCAGACAATATCTTAGACTGTTTTCAACATTAATTGTTATTCAGGTAAATGTCTGGGAAATCTGCTAGTGCTGGAATGATAGTGCCAATTTAGAGAGCCGGACAAAAAAAAAGACAATTGTAAGAGAAGCATTGGGATTCAATAACTAATAACATTTTTGAGGCCAATCTTACTTTTTAAAATATTATTTATATGTTACTATTAAACCTTCCCCTTGAGAAAGCGTCCTGTGTGAGCGCGAAACGCGCATTGGGGGTCGCCGTCTGGATCTGTTCATCTGTTCACCCTTCGGTAAGCTGCCTGCCTTTACCCCATGTACTCTCATCACGGTGTTAGGGATTACTTTTATGGGAATTGTTACCGCTACTAAATTACAGCGCCTCACAGCACTGAGGCAGGTTTTTCCTTTATGCATGGGTCATGTGCAATACTGCTTTAATATTCACCTGTGTTCGGAGATATCCTGCATTGTATTTTGTATGCTCATGGCATGATGTGTGCGTTTATGACTTTGGGACACAGCTTGTTATTTCCTTTCCCTGTCCTGGTCAGTCCTGTCTGCGTCTCATGATTTCTTTTGCAACTTTGCTTTTTTGATTTATAATGTGTCTGTGCAGGTGTTTATTAATAAATTTTGTATTTTTATATTTACTTTTGGTATCCATTACTCCCTTTTTTCTCCTCATTTGCATTTTGTATGGAGTGGAACTTGTGATTTAATGGCGGTTTATTCATCATGGTTACCGCCTTGCTGCTCTCCTAGAGTATTGGGCCTTTTCTTTTGCTACTATTAAACCAAGCATTTTTGTAACAATCACAGACTGCCTAATTTACAGGTGTGTATCTCCAGAAGCATGAGCTGGGCACCACAACATACTGGTCATTGTAATGTTCTTGCCACTACAACGTACTAGTCACTACAATGGCAGTTTGCAATTTACTCAGTAATATCCACTGCTGCTTGATTCTGGGAAACACACATGGAGTCAAAATAGTCGTCAATACACCTGTAGATAAATTCTGAAAGGGGTATAATTTCCAAAATGGCATCACTTGAGGGTCCATTCTGCTCTTCTAGAACTTAGTAGCTCTGTATATGGAGTCTGCAAACTATTCTATGAAAATCTGCGCTCTAGGAGAAAAATAGCGCTCCGTCCATCCCGAGTCTCTCCGTGTGGCTAAGCAGTACTGTACAGCCACGTGTGCGGTATTTCTATATTCAGCAGAAATTGTGGATCATATTTTGGTGCAATTTTTACCCATTTCATCTTGTGTAAATGTAAAATCTGGGGCTAAAACAATTTTTTTGTGGTAAAAATGTAATTATTTTTTCTTCACAGCCCAATGGTATAAAAACATGTGACGCACCTGTAATGTCAATATGATCAGTGCATCCCTAGATTAATAAAAAAAAAAACTGCATTTTATTAAATGGGGTCACTTATGAGGAGTTCTGCTGTTCTTGCACCTCAGTAGCTCTCCCAGTGGGTCATGGCACCCGCAAATCATAACAATAAAATCTGCATAAAATGGCGCTCCTTCCCTTCTGAGCTTTGCACCGCTCCTGAAAAGTATTTTCCGCTTGCATGTAGAGTATTGGCACACTCTGAAGAAATTTTTACAACAAACTAAGGTCCATTTTTTACTATTAGCCCCTGGAAAAATTAAAGACTTGTGGCTAAAACAACATATTAGAGGTAAAAATGTAGCTCTCCTTTATTCACTGCCAAACAGTATAAAAATCTGTGAAGCACATGTGATGTCAATATGATCACTGCACCACTAGATGAATTCATTGGGGAGTTTAGTTTGTATAATGAGGGCATATATGGGGAGTTTCTTCTGTTCTGGCACAGCAGGAGTTCTGCCAATATATGACATGGCACCCTCAAACCATTCCAGTAAAATCTGAACTCCAATATAGTGCTTCTTCCCTTCTAAACTTTTCACTGTGACTGAAAAGTTTTTTCAAACACATATGGGGTATCAATGTACTCAGGAGAAATTGCACAACAAATGTTGGGGTCCATTTTCTCCTGCTATCCTTGTGAAAAATGAAAACAATTGGGGCTAAAACAACAGTTTTGTGGAAATTTTTTTTTTCATTTTCACAGATCAATGTTATAAAATTCTGTGAAACACCTGGGGGTTCAAGGTGCTCACCACACATCTAGATACATTTTCATGAGGGCTCTACTTTCCAAAATGGTGTGAACTGTGGAATTTTTCCACTGTTTAGGGACACCAGGAGCTCTCCAAACACGACATGACACCTGCACACATTTCCATCAAAGTCTGCATTCCAAAACGTCACTCCTTCCTTTCTGAGCCATGCCGTGTGCCCAAAATAGTAGTTTACCCTCACATATGGGGTATCAACATACTCAGGAGAAATTGCACAGCAAATTTTATGGTCCAATTTCTCTTGATACCTAAAGAAAATGCAAAAAAAACACTTTTGTGGGCAAAATTTGGATTTTTTTTTATTTTCACCCTTCAATGTTTTAAACTTCTGAGAAGCACCTTGGGGATCAAAGAGCTCACCACACATCTAGATAGTTAAAAATTTAAATGGTGCTCCTCACAGTAGTTTTGCTAAACAAATTGGGTAAATTGGGTAAATTGGGCATCAGCATGCTCAGGACAAATTGCACAACAAATTGTATAGTGCAATTTCTCCTGTTATCCTTACAACAATACAAAATTTAGGGCTAAAAAGCATTTTTGTGAGAAAAATATATTTTTTTTATTTCCATGGCTCAATGTTATAAACTTCTGTAAGGCACCTGGGGGGGTTCAAGGTGCTCTCCGCACATCTAGATATGTTCCCTACGGGGTCTAGTTTCCAAAATGGTGTCACTTGTGGGGGGTTTCCACTGCTTAAGTACATCAGGGGTTTCTCCAAACGTGACATGGAGTCTGCTTTTACTTAAGCAAATTTTGCATTCTAAAAGTCAAATGGCACTCCTTCCCTTCCGATTTCTGCCATGTGCCAAAACAGTGGTTTACTTCCACATATAGGGTATCGGCATGCTAATGAGAAATCACACAACAATGGTATCAATTTTTTCCTGATACTTTTGTGAAACTTACAAAATTTGGGTCTAAAAACTTAAAATTTTTGTGAAAAAAGGTGAATGTTCGTTTTTCCCTTTCACGTTCCTAAAATTTCTGTGAAGCACCTGAAGAGTTAATAAACTTCTTGAATGTGGTTTTGAGTAACTTGACGTACATTTTTAGAATAGTATAACTCTTGGGTATTTTCTGTCATATAGACCCCTCAAAGTTACTTCAAATGTAATGTGGTCCCTAAAAATATTGTTTTGCAAATTTTGTTAAAAAAATTAGAACTCGCTGGTAAACTTTTAACCATTACAAATTCCTAACAAAAAAATGTTTCAAAAATTGTGCTGATGTGAAGTAGACATATTTATCAAGTGTTTTGTGTGACAAAACTCTCTGATTTAAGGGCATACAAATTAAAATTTGAAAATTGCAAAATCTTTAAAAAACTGCATTAAAATATGATAAGACTTCACATTTTTTAACAATGTGGAAAAAGCATTAAAATGTAATTATAATAAGCTGTTACTAAAAATGTGAATAAGATTGAGTAGAATTCACATAAATAGAATATCTAGATAGGCAACAAAAATGCAGCAAAACACAAAAAAATATTTTTATATTGCTGTACTTTCATAACGAAACATATCTCATTCTATTTCATCGTTTATCAAAAAATCACATAACAGAGCATAAATCATATGTAAGAGATGTGCAAAGGGAGATTAAAAAAAGTAAAGAAGAATCAATATTCTGCACTCATGAAAGAAAAACCTGTAAGCTTTATATTCCAATAGAAGCAGAGTTACCATGTTCGTGATTTGTGTTTTATACGGCATTTATATGTAAGGTCACAGACAAGCTGCACATAAATGTAGCCATTGTGTATTTTAGATGAGTTTATGGCAAGCGATGGATTGGTAAGATAGATACTGCAACCTAGGTCAATAGGGAATAAAGTGTAAAAGATGGAATCCTCCGTCCACAATCCCAGCTATGAGATAAAGGGAGGCCATGAAGTCTGACACTGAGATAAAGGGGGCCATTTGGATGCTACAGATTTAAGAAGAACAAACAAAAGCCAATGTTAGTGATACATTATTGCAGTTACATTGGTGCTGAGCATCACAATTTCTGCACTTTCTCTTTCTTATATTTTAGAAACTGAAAGAGTGAGAAGTCTGTTTGTCCGAGTATTTGCTCATTTGATGATTTTTCTTTGGTTCAGAACTGAAGAAAGATACAATACATGGAAACATATAATACAGAATTCATTTCAAGGGATCCTGTCATGTGAAAAAGCGCTGTAAACCTGCAGATATGCGGTTAATCTGCAGGTTAATAGCATTCTGAACATGCCCGGCGCCAGCACTTACAGCCCCACTATTGGGAGGATTTTAACCTTATTCCCCCTGGCAGCGTTCAGCATTCAGTCATAGCGGAGGAATCGAGCAGGTTCAGTTACCGTTCAGTGTATTGAGTAGCTGTCAGTCAGTGCCAGGGGCTCGATTGACTGAACCTGAGCCAGTGCCACCCCTATGAATGAACACTGAATGCTGCCGGGGGAAACAAAGTTTTTCATCTTTCAAATGGCGGATTCCCTTTAAACATATATTTACTTGACTGATTATTGTAAATTTAAAGGTTTTTTAAAAAAGATTGAGCAATCTCTAGTATGCTCCGTATTGAGGATTGAGAAATCGGGAGCTCTAGAAGAGTCACATTTATCAATAATAGCAGACAAAGATATACCTGGCTTGAAATTGGAAGAATAATATGTTAAGTTTTGAACCAATGAAGTATTATTTTATGCAAAGGGAAATGTCTGACACTAGAATTGATAAGAAAGAACACAATTTTGAGATTTGGGACCACTAGTTTAATAACAGGGATAATACTATGGCTAGAGGAGCTGTAATACTGGACTAAATAGAGAGATAGCAAAAGCTATTTATTTTGTATTTGTGTTTGGTGAAAAAAATATTGATTTATGTCATTGGCTTCAATTTACTTGTACTCTTATTCTATAACTGAGACAGTTTAATGCTGAAACTTAATGAAAGAAGAACATTTTTTGGCATGTGTTACTGAATTTCATAGGTAGTCCATAAGAATTCACCTCCCATGTATCGGTAACACACATTTTCAACATTTAAGAAAATGAAGGTTGATACGCTGAATCTGCAAATGATCTACGGTAATCATTTTATTAGTCTTTATTATCTCTATATGGAGAAAATATGTCTTGGTAATAGTGGAGGAAGTGTATTATCATGGAATTCACTCATCTTTGTTAATTATGTAATTCAATATCATAAGGTTAAATGGCTCCAATACTGAGTTTCACCTTAGCATATAGTATCACTTCTACAGCAATACTGGAATATAATGCTGCAGTATGTCTCAGATCACACTCATTTCTAATTTAAGAAATTAATATTAGTTACAGGAAAGATGTATATCTTTGTACCGTGTTAGCCAGTGGATAGAAAAATATTCAGGATTGAGAGTCCTCAGTAGTTGATACCTTTTAATGGCTAACTGAAAAGATGGTAATACATTGCAAGCTTTCGAGACTACTCAGGTCTCTTCATCAGGCTAGACTAATACAAAATCTGAAGTCACATATTTATGCACAGTACAGCCTAGAAAAAATGCAATAGATAAGACAAGTGACGTGAAGCAGAACTATCAATATGGGAGAGGGAGAAAAAATGTAAAACCTGTCCATTTATAATGACCACGGACAAGATAAAGATCCCCAACTCACATCAGGACTACAAGATCCCAGGTACTTTCACCTGCATTACATCTAATGTGGTGTACTTAATTATTTGTACTAAATGTCCAACTGGGGGTCTGTATGTGGGGGAGACAGGGCAAAAGCTTAGAACAAGGATGAATGCTCATCGTCACACAATAAGAGAAAAAAGAATGGATCTACCTGTGGCAAAACATTTCTGTATCCCTGATCACAGCAGCGTGGATATGAAATTACTGGTATTGAAAGGTAACTTCACATCTCAGAGAGAGAGACGAGTTTGGGAGTACAAATTTATGACGAACTTTGACACTCTCAGTGCTGGAATGAATGTGTCGCATGGATTTATGTCTTTTTACATCAGTTAAGGAATTTCCTTTTAAAACCTTGCGGGGCAACACAGAACTAGACCCCAATCAGAGGACCATAAAACATCCAGACTCCTTATCTATGAACTGGTCCAATGTTTATATTTATGTTTCTCCCTCTCCCATATTGATAGTTCTGCTTCACGTCACTTGTCTTATCTATTGCATTTTTTCTAGGCTGTATTGTGCATAAATATGTGACTTCAGATTTTGTATTAGTCTAGCCTGATGAAGAGACCTGAGTAGTCTCGAAAGCTTGCAATGTATTACCATCTTTTCAGTTAGCCATTAAAAGGTATCAACTACTGAGGACTCTCAATCCTGAATATTTTAATATTAGTTAAGTATTAAATAGATCAGCATCACTTCACCATGTGGTGATGGGTATTGCAACAGCTTTGCTGCTCTTTCCATAGAAACCAGATGTTGCTGGCAACAAAAGGTGAGTTGTTTGGATTTTAATGTGCCCATTACGTTCCTAAACTTTTACTTATACTACATTTGCAAAGAGAACAAGCAGACACAATGAACATATTAGTAAATTTATCAATAATACAATTTTCTAATGAAAGATTTAACGAGACTTCAAGACCATTCGCATTTTTAGCTTCATCACAACGTTATATCACAAGGAGTGCACAAAATATTCATACTGACCAAAAATCACTGAACCTTAGAATGAATTTTGCTTCACAATATCTATTCTTGCTCAAAACCTAATTTAATTGACTACACTGGCCATCACACCATTTTAGAGGTAGCCAACATCACCGCCATTTCCTCTCCATCTCAACTAGAGATAAATGGATCTGACAAAATTTAAAGTCACCTGTTTGTGCAAATTTTCCTAGGAAATTCGATTTGCAGAGAATTATTTTTTGTGAATTAAATTTTTGTATGATGTTTTGGGTTCTTTATAGACCTCATAGCTTAATTAACATAAAATGTTAAAAAATAAACCTTATACCTCATCGCTCACCTGTCCAGCTACTCCATGCTACAACCTGCCAACTGTCCGGTCCTGTTCACCTCTGTTGTGTTGAATCTCCAAATCAATGCTCACTTTAGGTTGGGGCTTCTGGCTAAAAGCAGACCATGGAGTAAACCCTTTTGCAACTTATAACATATAAATACGAAACAGGTCGTATCCCGGCTTTGAGCTTGCATCTTTTTTGGCACATAACAGAAAATGTGATCAGATATCATGTGCCCCTAACTTGCAATTCCAAGGATGTTAACATGTTAACTGCCGCTGTTCATCTCTGGTGGCGGCACTTAACATGATCATGCCGTAAGCGCGTCACCAACCCTGCAACATTGCAATAAAATGAAATAACAGGTGATCTAAACATTGCATCTGCCCCAAAATGGTATCAATAAAAACTTCAGCTCGGTGCACAAAAAATGAACCTTACCCATTCCCAAATCCCAAAAAATAGAAACACTAGATTCTTGGAAAATGGCACCATTTTTTTTACAAACTTTGTTTTTATTTCAGCACTTAACTAAAAAAGAAACTATACATGTTTGGCATCTGCAAATTCTTAATAACCTCCAGAATCATAATGCCAGGTCAGTTTTAGCATTTAGTGGACATGGTAACAAAATTTTTTTTTATAATTGCACTGTTTTTGCTATTTCACTGAACTTGGAATTATTTTCCTGTTTTCTAGTACACTACAAGGTAAAATCAATGGGTATGTTCAAAAGTACAACTCGTGCCACGAAAAACAAACCCTCACATGGCCATATTGACAGAAAAATAAAAAGTTATGGCTCTACGAAAAAGGGGACCAAAAACAAAAACACAAAAATGGCAAATCCGAAGGTCGTGAAGTGGCTAACTACGTATGTGCAGTGATCTCTTGGGCCTGTGACTGGTAGTAGAAGCCCAGTGTTTACTGTAGGTGGGAGCCTTTGGCTGCAAGCAGGCCCTGGAGTTCACTGTGCATGCTCCAGGGTCTATTCGTGTCCAGAAGTCTATTGTTAACACTGAGCAGATGATGTAGTGCAGCGGAGGACCAGACAACATGCAGGTTGCAATAGGGGCATGTGCAGTTACCTCCAGTGCCAGAAGCCAGAAGTGCAGACTGGTGTTCACTTTAGTCCAGGATTTTCAGCTGCAAGAATGTGCAGTGAATTCCAGGGGTTGCTCAGAGATGGAGGCCCAAGCCTAGAGTGAACTCCTGGCCTGAGATGCAACATGACAGATGCACAGAGAACAGAACAACCATTAGGGAGCAGCAGGCACAGTCACAAGGCTGATCAATGAGAAGAGTATTTTCTTTTATTTCAAACTTTTGCTGGCCGTCCATTGTTCAGCAAGATGACTGTTGAAGCCATCCACTGTGTTCCTGAATTCACGTACAGCCAATTACAAAAATCTCTATTCTACAGAATGCAGATTTTTGCAAAATACAAATAAAATTCAATTAGACTTTAAAAATTCACCCATCTCTAATCTCAACCCAATCCTTTTCCAAGTGTTATGTAGTTCATTCCCTATGAATTATTTTTACTTTCTACTATTATGTTCATTAAATTACTCCTAAATATCTCCTCTATATCAGCATTATTTTCTCCTATTCCAGTACCAGTCAACGGTGAATGACACTGATAATGACATGCAAGTTAATTATACCACTGACTGAGCACTAAAATGCCTGCAAGTGCTGAAGATAACTAGAAAGTCTAAAAACTTGCCTATTGGGACACTCATATGTTTCATCTTCTTTGCAAACATTAATCTAATCAACATTTCAGTTGACAGCTACATAATATTTACCGTACTTACAATATACTGCTCGGTAGCACTAAATTGTACATAGATTCACCATTACTGAACACATTCATGCAAAATCAAAAAGTAAAGATATTTTGGTAAGAACTTCAAAAGACATCATTGAAAATTCTTTTGGTGATTTGTTTGGGTGAAGAAAACAGATTTATCATTGGAAGAACACATTTATTATTTGCCGGCCGTTCCCTTCCCTAATGCTGCAGATTTAGAACTGGCTTTGTTCCTCTGCAGAGTTTTGCTTGTTCTTTTTGTTATCTTTCAAAAAGATAATTCCAAATAATCTTCCATTGGGAAATCCCTCCTGTCTATCTGCCTATCAATCTTTATATCTCAATGCACATGTATTTGATTAGTGTACTTAAAGTAATAAAAATGTCAACAGCAATGTCACTTTGATTGATACTAATTACTAGCCTGCAAAGGTGCCTTTAGTACAACTATTCTATTTCAAGCTTTCTATTTTCTAGTTAAAGTAATGCCCCATTGTCCCAACAGTAGATCCGATATGTTTTTGCTTATGGCCTGACAAAACATGTTCTGCACAATAATCCAAGCAACATGATTGAACTGAAAAGACAAGGAATTATGTAAAATAGCGTCACTATTGGATTCAGTATAAGAAGACACAGTACATCTAATAGTAATGCTTCATGTAAAGTGGAAAGTCTTGTGCATGGCGTGAGATGAAGGACATCAATATTCTTTGTCATTAGGATCCTGCGCATTTAAGTATTTATAACCCTTTATTCAAGTATGAAAAATCAGAGTTTCCTGAGAAGAGCCTATAGAATAGCATCATTGGGCAGGCTGCAAGTTAAGTATGAATATGAGTTAAATGAACCAAATAAAGAACTTTCTAGTTTTATTCTAAATAATAGGTAGAGGTAATTCAAGTAATGTTAAGTCAACCAAAAGAATCCATAATAAAAATACACAATATAATCTCAAAAGCATAAATGTGCAGATATGTGCACAAGACTTTATATTCATAAAGAGGGTTTACAATTTTAATAAAATAAATGCCATTTACAAATGCATCCTTTCTTACCTTTTTGCTTGTCTCAACATATCCAAAGAAGTGTGGCAGGAGATGGCCAGCTTGAATAAAAAAATGATTTTGTGATACTCTGTCAATTGATACTATATACATCAATTGACGGCCACACAGTGGTTGTGATGTGCCTGCAGCTTGTTGAAGGTTATGCCAGGATGTTTTGTTATTGTACAGAATTTGTTTTGTTCATTAATATCACTGGACAGTCCTGAATAGTAGTCAGTAGGACTAAAAGGTCCAAACAACCTCTAAACACTATCACCAAAGGACAGAACTGCCAAGTTTCCATTTCTATACTACTGATTGCTAAAAGCCAACGTACAAATGAGATAAAAGGTTGCCAACCCTGAAAATTTCAGTGAAATTACTTAACCATCTTTATTACAAGTTTGCCACAGAAGACATTTGCTTGCTCTTTTTTCAGTACCTTGCATACTGGAAGTAGTTTGCTTGTCTGATAAGCATCATTGCAAACACTACAAAATGTTGATGATTTGATATGTATATGGCCTTTTGACACTCCCCCCTACTTATGATGTCGTAGGAAATAAGGATCGGGCAATTTGCATGTACAAGCATGTTTGCAGGAGAGGCAAGCCATCACCAGAGGTGTCTGACTGTAGCATCCAGCCATCTCTCCTGAGATCACATGAAAGTTGGATAAGCCAAGCTTTTATGTGTTTTAGGGGTCTGAAGACAGTTGTCTGCTGAATAAATATCAACAATATTTTCATGTCTATGGGCTCCTTCAGATTTAGAAAAATTTTACAAATCATTTACTACTTCCTTCCAGTATTAATGAATATAATAAATTACAAAATATGATAATTTCTGTGTTTTGTAGAGCACACTATGTTTTATTATTTTTTGACAGGTTGGAATCGACAGTCAAATTAGTAATTAGTTATATATATTTGTACTATGTTTGTAACATTTTAATTGGTACTTTTTGAAATATAAACAGTATACACTTCTAAGTTTTTATTAATAGTAATATTATTATTATTATTATTATTATTATTATTATTATTAATAATTACCAGACCTTTACAAGTGTCATTCCATATGTTTGAATAAATTCAAGGGGAACTTAATTGTAATTACATTTTGCAAAAATAGACATTTGCCAAAATGCAGATTTTCTTTAATTCTATTCCGCAGAGATTCAACAAAATGGTAGCCAGCTGGCCACCATTTTGTTGAACCATAAAGGGCTATATTATCCATACAGCTCACTACTCCAGCTAATCCAGTCCTCATTATTCCCCATCCAATTCTTCTTGTATTTTCTTATTGTTGCCACAAACGTTGAAATCCCTCTGTTGAGGTCTGAGATAGTTCTGCTCATTTTTACGACATGGTTACATCACATCATGTGCTGTCAGAGTAGGAACAACTGGCTTAGCATGGAGAGGCCCAAGATTTCAGCTGAAAGCATAATAACAGATATTCAATTTGCAGAGATAAAGTTTGCAAATCAAATTACCCAGAAAATCAGTGCCATCTTGCAAATTCAAATTTTTCCATATTCAATCATCTATACTCCATATTCACTAGAGAAATTGCAAGCCCATCATTTTATTTAACACTGTCAAAACCAAATTTCAAGTTTCACTTGCCCCAGTGAAAATGCAAAAAAAAATGTACTTGAAACTTGAAATTAAATTATTTTCTTTAACTCTTTGCTATTCTAATAAAACGTATGAGAAACTTGTCCATCAACAAAGATGTAAACATATAGCACAGTATGTATAATTACCATATTATATCAAATAAGAAAAAATACCAACAGATGATGCGATTATAACAATACATATTCTTTTTTAATTGCATTACTTTTTTTTACTGATCCTGATAAATCAATTCAAGACTATGACTTTTACATAAAATAAGAGACAAACCCTAAGGTGTAAGTTTAAAAATGCAAGTAATCCTTTGAGACATTGAAATGCAATATAGCAACATGGTGCTAATTAAGATAAAGTTATCATTCTTAAGTTATACCAGAAGCAAAATTAAGCCTTGTACAGAGCTCTGTGGCAATCACTTTTATGCAAATTATTCAGCTCAACGCAGAAAAGATAAAAAGTGAGCATCAAGTGTAATATGTACTTGGTTTTATAGAAGCACACATCAATCAACACCGACCATAAAGATAGTCTACATATATCAAAAAGATTTGATTTTGTCATGCTTTCATTTACTTAGCGAATACAAAAAAGAGGAAAATACTTGTGGAAATGTTCTGAAGAAATTCACATCTCAATACAAAGTAATGGAGTCCTTGCTAGAATTGTTTGATACTTTAAAAGGGGGAATGCATGTCTTCTGCATCAAATGAATATGAAAGTGATGTACAGTTGTCTGATTCTTTTCCAATTTACTTTCTAATGTTCAAAGAGATCAGTTCGCGAAAAAGTTGTCTTGCATGAAATCAGCCAGTTCAAAAAAACATTCTGATATTTTATAGAAACTTATTTGAAATATGCAAGATACAAAATGTCATATAATTATATTTATTATAATATATACAATAATAATTGCAAAATGACATAAAGCATTTCTAACGTCTGCCACACATCGTCAATATCTCCGTTCATTGGCTGTCCATAGTACAGTATAAGAAAACTACATTCTAAAATCTCACTTTAACGTAAAAAGACCCAATTATACCTCACCCTCTGTCTTTTCTTGTTCTCATGTACAAACTTACACATAATATAACCTCTAGTCTGTCAATGACAAGCCCGACCTCTACAACTGAAATCAACTCTTTACACTATCACATAAAAGACTTTCCTTATTGTTACCCTCTCTACTTGAACTTGCTCCCTTATTCATTTTGATGCTTGCAAATCCTTCAAACTGTCATTGAAAATATACTTCTTCCAAGAAGCAAATGAATTGGCACAAAATAGAACTTGAAATTCCACACAAGCAATCTAGCGATTCTCACCGCCAGTACACCCAAGGTAAAACAATCCACTCTTGTGTGTAATACGTTGCAGGCATATACACCTGGATCCTCTGGTGCCCACTCAGAAAACAACAACATTAAATGTCCAGGCAAAATAGAAAAAATGGGTGGCACTCACCGATCAGTAAAATCCAACGTTTATTCAAATGATTAAAACATCTTTAGTGGGAGAATGGGAAGTGGACAAAAAAAAGACCACATTTCAGCATATAAATCCTTTGTGGAATTGTGTTGTCCAGCCACCAGTCTACATTTCAGCATATCAATCCCTTGTGCTAATTGTGTGGTCAGCCACCAGTCCACATTTCCTCATATAAATTTTTTGTGCTAATTCTGTGGTCTAGCTACACTCTCTCAGCAAATAAATACTGATTGTTAATTTAGTGACAGGTGACTGACAAGTCTGGACCTAGGTTTGTGAAACAGCTGGTTAAAAGAGAGGAAGGGTACATACAACATGAGTAGGAAAAAGCAAAGTCGTGGTGGAAAGGGAAATAGGCGTAGTGTTCGAGGTGTATGTTTGGTTAGGTAGTAATGTTACTGAAAGCTCTCGTGAATAAACAACGTCTCATCCTATCCAAAAACAACTGATAGCTTCTGTTACTGGAAAAGTTACTCTACTCCTTTCTTTGGCAGTCGCACTGAGGTGTGTCTTGTAGATAATTTTTTGAAATGTGGATCTCCATCTTGTTGCTTGCCTGTAGTAGAAGGGGTGTCAGAACTCTATTATACTGTTTCTACTCTGGGGAAATTGATGCCACTTTAGTGGTATGTGACAAAAAATTTTTGAAATGTGGAGACTCCAAGTTGCATCTCCATCTGGTGGGTTATCTGTATTGGAAGGAGTCTTAGAGCACCAGGCCTATATCTGTAACTCATCCATGTTTTACTGAAAATTTGTAAGCTAGAAAAGATGGGCCAGGCCCTGTCACATCCATCCATGCTGCGCTATTATAAAGTTTCTACTGTGAGTCAATTGATGCTACTTTTCCAGGTGTCTGCCCCTAATTTTTGGAAATGTTTTGATTCCAAGTTAGGTCTCCTTCATGTGTGTTGCCTGAATTTGGCAGGGCTCCCAGCACAGCATGCCTACACTGATCCCTAAACCAACTCTTAATTTCAACTTACCTTATATACTAGAATATAAGCTGAGATTTTCAGCCCATTTTTTTGGGCTGAAAGTCCCCCTCTCGGCTTATATTCGAGTCATATACACCGGGGGGTCAGAGGAGGAGGAGGGGCGGGGGTGTCAGTTCATACTTACCCGTCCTGACGCTGTCTCTTGAGCCCCCTGCTTCTCCGCGCTCTCTCTTCCTGCCTTCAGCGGTCACGTGGTACCGCTCATTAAAACTCATGAATATGCGCATATTCATAAGTTTTAATGAGCGGTATCACGTGACCGCTGAACGCAGGAAGAGAGAGCGCAGAGAAGCTGGGGGCTCAAGAGACAGCGTCAGGACGGGTAAGTATAGCGATACTCACCTGCCCTGCGTCCATGGCTGCTTGCTGCTGTCTGTCATCGGTCAGTGACTTCAGACAGCAGAGGGCGTGGTGGCGTGATTAGTGCACGCCGCGCCCCCTGCAGTCTGAACGTCACTGACCGATGATGTGGCAGATAGCGGTGAGCAGCCATGGACGCAGGACAGGTGAGTATCTGACACCCAGCGACGGAGAGGTGAGTATGTAATTTTTTTTATTTTTACATGCAGCAGCAGCGTTAGCACATGGGGGAATAATCTAAGGAGCTTCTTATGGGGTCAGCATATGGGGGAACAATCTATGGAGCTTCTTATGGGGGCAGCATATGGGGGAACAATCTATGGAGCTTCTTATGGGGGCAGCATATGGGGGAATAATCTATGGAGCTTCTTATGGGGGCAGCATATGGGGGAATAATCTATGGAGCTTCTTCTGGGGACACCAAATTGGGGAATAATCTATGGAGCATTTCCCACCCTAGGCTTATACTTGAGTCAATAAGTTTTCCCAGTTTTTTGTGGCAAAATTAGGGGGGTCAGCTTATACTCGGGTCTGCTTATACTCGAGTATATGCGGTAATTTCTAGCTGTAAATACTGGCCCAAACTCTGTCTCATGCACAGTCCATGCCTGACTGCTGCACCATTATAACATTTCTACTATTGGTCAATTGATGTCACCCTTCATGGTGTCTGACCCTAACTTTTGGAAATGTTTTGACTAAAAGCTGGGTCTTTTTATGTATGTTGCCTGAGTTTGGCAGGGCTAGCAACACAGCAGGGCTACACCGGTCCCTTACCCACCTCTTAATTTCAACTTAATTTCAAAGCTTTAAATGCTGGCCCAGACCCTGTCTCCTGCATGGCCCATGCCTGACTGCTAACAATAGTAGTTTACAAAGCTAATATTTGTGCTAACTGAGTGTGGCTGAGCAATAAAGCAGTTTGAGCTGTTGCATGAGGTATCAGGGCTCCTAGCACAGCAGGCCTACATCAGTCCCTCACCAACCTCTTAATCTCAACTTTATTTCAAAGCTATAAATGCTAGTTCAGACCCTGTCCCATTCATGGTTCATGCATAAACTGCTGCACCATTGTAACATTTCTACTGTGGGTTAATTGATGACACTTTTCCTGGTGTCTGCCCTTCATTTTTGGAAATGATGGACTTCAAGTTGTATCTCCTTCATGTGTGTTGCCTGAATTTGTCAGGGCTCCCAGAACAGCTGGCCTACACCTGTCCCTCATCCACCACCTAATTACAACTTAATTTAAAAGCTGTAATTGCTGGCCCAGACTCTGCTTCATGCATGGTCCATCCCTGACTGCTGCGCCATTATTAAAATTCTTACTGTGGGTCAATTAATGCCACTTATCCTACTGTTCGTCCCTAATTTTTGGAAATGTTTGGACTCGATGTTGAATCTTCTTCATATGTGTTCACACCACAAGATATGGCCTTCCCAAAACCCTGTCTGATGACAAATGCACATATAGCAGGCTTCCACTAATAAAGGCAAGGGGCAGCACAGGTGCATACTACTTGTTAGGAACGCGGAACGCACTAAATAAATAAATAATAAAGTGCGTTAGCAACTCGGGGTCCGCCGTGCAGAAGGAGACCACAGAATGTGAGGCTCTGGATTCCAGCAGAACAGATGCAGAAACCTGACGCCTAACACTACTGATGAAACAACAACCCCACACCTACCAGACCATGGAGGGGTTAGCTGCCCAGTAGAAAAAATGCACATTGATAAGGCTTGCATAGGACGCCAGTCACACATGTAAGTGTGGTGCAAAGTGTCTGGCTTTCAACCTATTAATGACACTCATAGTATTCTCAGGTGGGCTGCTGCAGCACCATAATATGCAACACAAAGTGACAGATGCCCCAATAGACCAAGCCAACAAAAAGAGGCCCGGCTGCATCCTGCAAAAAATTATATGATAACTGCAAAAAAATTAATGCATACAATGAGTACATTAAATGAGGCATTGGTTAATATTTTGGCCAAAATAGATAGAGCCTGCAAGCCGCGTCAAGGCTCCTCCTAATTTGCAGGTCCCTAACACTAATATCAAAACAGCTAAAATAGAAAAAATTCAAAAAACTCACATCACAAGATATGGCCTTCCCAAAGCCCTGTCTGATGACAAATGCACATATAACAGGATGCAGCAGGCCTCCACTAATAAAGCCATGGGGCAGCAAAGGTGCATACTACTGATGAAACAACCACCCCACTCCTGCTATATGTGCATTTGTCATCAGACAGGGTTTTGGGAAGGCCATATCTTGTGGTGTGAGTGTTTTTGAATTTTTTCTATGTTAGCCATTCTTCATGTGTGTTGCCTGAATTTGGCAGGGCTCCCAGTACAGCAGGCCTACACTGATTCTTCATCCACCTCTTAATTTTAACTTAATTTCAAAGCTGTAAATGCTGGCCCAGACCCTTTCTCATGCATGACCCAGGCCTGACTGCTGCACAATTATAAAATTTCTACTGTGGGTCAATTGATACCACTTTTCCTGGTGTCTGCCAATAATTTTTGGAACTGTTTGAACTCTATGTTGGGTATCCTTCATGTGTTTTGCCTGAAATTAGAAGGGCTCTCAGAGCACCAGGCCTACACCTGTTACTCATCCACCTGTTACTGATCAACGTTTAAGTTAAAAATGCTGGTCCAAGCCCTATTCCAAGCCCTGTCCCATGTATCTATGCTGCACTATTGTACTATTTGTACTCTGGGTCTATTGATGCCACTTTTCCAGTGTCTGCCTCAAACTTGAGCTGTTTTGGCAGCTTTTGGGCCCACCTGAAGGTGTTGTCTATGCATTTGATTTTACCTCCCATTGAATTCAGTGAGGTTCGGATAAGTTCGGCGAACATTGGGAAGTTTGTCAAACCAAGCCAAACCGAATCTTAAAAGCTTCGCTCATCTCTTGTCGTGATATACCCACCTCACTGGATGACCTAGTGTCTCTGGCATTTTGGATCAACATCAGATTTCAGGAGTGTTCCAAGGAGGTGACACATGAGATAAGTCCTGCGCGCTTTTCTTAAACTTTTCAAAGGCCGATCATACAACAAGCACCAGCTTTGGCATCCTCTCTAGACTCCATGCAAACTGTCTGGGTGAAAATGGTCAAGCATCTTCAGAAGGCCTGTCGCGTCGACGGAAGGTGCTTCTTTTGTGGCAGACCTGAGCACGCAATCAGCTTTTGTCCAGAGAGACCAGGAAACTCCAGTGCCTAGCTCACCCTTGGCGATAATCACTCCTCTCCATCGCTGACTCTGACAGTATCTGTTTCCTGAGGCAACCTGGACTTCAGTTCCACAGGTAATCTCATCCAACAGGCCATTGTGGAGCAGTGTAAAATCTCAGTCCAATGCCTACAAGATCCATTGGTGGTTTCATCAATTGATGGGAAACTTCTTCCCGAGACCAACCTTTTCATTACCTAGTCTGTGTAACTTTGTGTAGGAATGCTACATTCAGAGAAGATACCTCTCTACATGCTGTCAGGTTTGTGTCACCCTCTTCTTCAATGTCTGCCATGACTGCGGAGACAAAAGTCTGTCTCGAAATGGATATCTGGAGAAGTGCTCCGTTGGGTACAGGAGTGCCACGAGAATTGCCTAGTACGCATTAGTCCTGCTTGACTCCCAGCTTCTCCATCTAATTTACCTGGCTTTTCTACTGCATATTGGAAATACGCTGACATCTTTGACAAGAGGAAGGATGAGATGCTACTACCTTTAGTGTGTACATAAAATTGGATATCTTGAGTCCATATTGAAATATACAGAATCCATTTAAACCATGACAGAGTAGCATTGCTGGTCATACATTTACAGACACACAATGCCCATAGTGACACAATCTTTTGACTGCCACTTCATTGAAGATTTTTACCTCACAAATAGTTCTATGTTTGCTGTTTGTTATTGTAAAACATGTAGGTTTATTTAACCTCTGTCTGCTATGGACTTACGTAATACTTGGGAGCTTTTATACTGTGAGGGTTTATTGCCCATTGTCTGAAGTTTGCCTTGTATTTCTGATTCATCTTATCCCAAAGGCTAGCCACTAAAGGATGAGGTTGAACTAGACTTACACATAGTGCAAATCACTATATAAGGCCAGAGGAACCTGACTAAGACAGAAGCAGAAAGTTGGGTACCTGTACTTATACATGTACAGTATTGTGATACTTGCATAAGTGGGTACGACTCATGCAGTGTTGTAAATTTTCAAGGAGTTTCTTTGTCTTGATGGTTGCTTCTCTGATATTCCAGATGGACGGATGATGTTTAAAAGCTCCTTGGTGGCGATGTGAGTATATGTGCTTAATCTTTATAAGTTCTTCATCTTTATGTGTTAAAATATACAAAAGTGTATGCAATCTTACTATTCCTTTGAGTACTTAGAAATAAAACTGTGTTATATCACAAGTATAGCCTTCTTTAAAGCTGTATCTGAACCTTAGTGTTAAAATTTTGGCAATACACATGTATGTGCTCTAAGGACACAGCTGGAGGCCCGGCTGGAAGCATGCAGAGCATGGAGAAGGGAAGAACCAATCACAGTGCAGGTGAGTGAAGTGACACGCTGGAGACCCTGCCAGTCAAAGCAGGGATCCGGCATGGTGCTAACACTCACTTTGACCCTGCATCAATTATAGGAGGCTCAACAACAACAAATATCCTCTGTCTCTCATTTCTGAAATGATTGTTCATCTCAAGGGTTCCAGACACTTCCCAAAACTCGACCTTTGGGGGTGTATAAATTAATTCATGTATGGACAAATGTAAGCTGGCCTTTAACACCCACGATGGTCAGTATGAGTACCGTGTTATGCCATTTGGACTCTGTAATACCCCAGCAGTCTTTCAAGAACTGGTAACCAACATCTTCCAGGACTTCTTCTACACGTCTGTGGTTGTTTACCTAGATGACATCTTAATGTTTTCTCCTGATCTGCCCATACACCAGAGGGATGTTTGCCAGGTTCTGCAGAGATTAGGGAAGAACCATCTGTATGTCAAGTATGAAAAGTGCATCTTCAAGCAGACTTCTCTCCCTTTTCTTCGGTACTTAAATTCTGAGACCAGCTTGAAAATGGAAACCAGAGAAGGTGTTCGACATCTTAAAATTGTCACATCCTGGTGGTCTAAAAGCTATCCAGCTGTTTCTTCGATTTGTGAACTACTACCGCCATTTCATTACACATTTTTCTCTCGGATTGCTCCTGTTTCTGCCTTGACACACAAGGGAGCCAACCCTAAGATATGGACTACTGAAGCAGGGAACGTCTTTGTGTCGTTGAAAGAGGCCTTCTCCTCAGCTCTGGTCCTGCATTGACAGGATAGTGAAAAGCAGTTTTTCTTGGAAGTGGATGCTACTTCCCCAGGAGTCAGGGCCGCTCTTACACAGAAGTCTCCTTCCAGCCTTATGATCGAGAACTGTTGGCTATTAAACTGGCTTTGGAGTAGTATTAAGGGTTGTTGAGAAACATTCTTTCCAGAATGATGACTATATAAGGCAAAATAAAAAAGAGAAAAAAATGCTCATCCACACCTTGGGCTATGTTGACATGTAGTGTATTTGATGCATTTTTGCACACTCACTTTGCTTTCAGTGGTGAAAAAAGCATTTACTAGAAAATGTAATTTGAAAATGTTAATACCTTATCTGGCCATGTGGTGTGTGAGACCTGATCAGACACATCCTGTCTAATTTATGAAGGAGGGACTCTGAAATTCACAAATTTTTTTTTTAGAGCCATCAGGCAGCCCTCACTATTTGTTGAGGGCCATCAGGTGGCCCTTACTATTGTTAGAGGGCCAAGAGTCAGCTCTCACTATTGTTAGAGGGCCAGCAGGACTCTAATTTAACAATGCCAGCAGCTGGCCCTCACTCAACAGTTTTAGACAGTCAGCAGCGAGCCCTCACTAAGCATTTTTGGAGGGTCAGCAGCCAGCTATCTTTCCATAGCCATCTATTGCTACTGCAATATAATTTATCCATCTGATGTGGGCACATTTACTGTTTCATATTAATACTCTAATTATAGAAACTTGGAGAGCAATCAGCCACCACTATTTTTAGAGAGCCACCAGGCATCTTTTGGACAGATGAGACCAAGATAGAGCTTTTTGTTAAGGCACATTCTACTGTTTACTGTAAATGGAATGAGGCCTACAAATGAAAGAGCACAGTAGTTACAGTGAAATATGGTGGAGGTTCAAAGATATTTTGGAGTTATTTTGTTGCCTCTGGTACTGGGTACCTTGACTGTGTGCAATGCATCATAAAATGTGAAGATTCCCAAAGGATTTTGGGTTGCAATGTAGTGCCCACTGTCAAAAAGGTGGATTTGAATCCTTAGTCATGGGTCTTCCAGCAGACAATGACCCCAAGCATACAGTGTGTCTGTAAAGTCATGGTGCACTTTTGACCAGTCACAGGAAAGTATACAGTACACAATATCAAAGTCCATAAAAGTCAGGGAGGGCAAAAGGGATCTTAAAGAATTGTTCAGCTGCTCAGCAATGAAAGTATTGTGATGGAAATAGACATGAGAAAAGAGGAAGAACGAACAGTTGTTCCAACTGATGTCTCCATCTTGCTGAATGTCAGGAAAATGGTTACAGTTAGAGTTGAGCGAAACGGGTAGGTCAATTTCAAAAGTCGCCGACTTTCACAAAAGTCGGGTTTCGTGAAACAAAACCCGACCATAGCGTGAGGTCGGCCACGAGGTCGGCGACCATGGCGTCAAAGTCGCATTTCAAATGATGCTTCAACGCCCTTTTTCAGCCAATAATGGAGGACGCACACTGTGGGCAACACGATGACATAGGCAGCGGTCACCACCATCTTTGAGAACGGCATGCAAGTGATTGGCTTGCTTTGTGTGGCGTCATAGGGGCTATAAAAGGGCGTGCACGCCGACCGCCATCTTACTTCTGCTGATCTCAGAATAGGTAGAGCTGCTGCTGCTGCTGATTCTGTAGGGAGAGCGTTAGGCAGGGAAGAAGATACAAAAAACTGCTTCTGCTGCTAGCGATTTTGCCTGTACAACACACCAGTTAGTGTGCAGTGCAAGGGGAGGCTATATTTTGGTGCATCAGCTCTGTTGGTTATTAGGCTGACTAATATGGCTTCCTGATAGCTGCATTGCTATTTTCACACCGCTGTGCAAACTGCTTTTTTAAAAGCAAAAATACTTTTCTTCCTCTTTTTTGCCGAGCTACCAAGCGTTCATTTTCCACATTTTTGTGTGCAGCAGTTCTGCTTATTAGGCTGCCTGCTACCATACTTGGGACTGAGAGCATCATTGTCAGCTTGCTAAAATCTCTAGGGAGGGTCAAATTCTCCCTAGTCCTATATAGACATTTTATACACCATCCAATTTCAGCCTGTTATATTGAGGTGTAATCTACACTGGGCCTGAGATAATAGTTCAGTGTCCTCAAGTCTGTAGGGAGATTCAAATTCTCCCCAGTCCTATATAGATATTTTATACACCATCCAATTTCAGCCTGTTATATTGAGGTGTAATCTACACTGGGTCTGAGATATTAGTTCAGTGTCCTCAAGTCTGTAGGGAGATTCAAATTCTCCTCAATACTATATACACCTTGTACCTTGTTTTACAGTACCATATTGCTGGTGGTATTTTGGGTACATTTTACCAAAAATGATGAAGTGTGTTGGAAGAGGGCGTGGAAGTGGACGGGGTTTGCCAGCTGGTAATGATGGTGTTGTTGGTGGTGGTGGATCTGCTGGTAGTGGCAAAAGCACAATAGCACCTAAGGCGGGAGGTGATGAGCCTGTGTCATTGTCTGGCTCCACAAGGCCTTGAAGGCTCCCTTTTCTGGGAGTAGGTAAACCGCTTTTAAAGCCGGAGCTTCAGGAACAAGTTTTGGCTTACATTGCTGACACAGCCTCCAGCTCTATCGCCTCCTCTTCTGAACTTTCAAAAAATAAAAGCACTGAGTCATCATTGGAGGCTCATACTCAGGAACCACACCTTTCCTTGTGTCCTTCACCCCTACCAAAAGTAAAGGATGTGGCAGGCCACACTACAGATTACTCCATGGAGCTCTTTTCACATACCATGCCTGGGTTATCAAGTCAAATCGTGAATTACCCAGTCCAAGAAGAATCTGACATGGAGTGCACTGATAACCAACAGATAAATCTACTAGATTTATCTGTTGGTACATTCACTCAGAGCACTACATTGTCCTCGGAGTGTACTGAGCCAGAATGTGACCCTGATGAAACTCAGGTGCCCCTTCCTGCATACTATATCACCTTACATGGTGACACAGAGGAAGGTGCACATGACATTGAAGAGGAGGTGATGGATGACCCAGTTGTTGACCCAGATTGGCATCCATTGGGGGAAGAGGGTGCCGCTGCCAAAAGCTCAGAAGATGAGGAGGAGCATCCGCAGCAGGCATCGACATCGCAACAGCTGTTATCTGGCAGGCCCGGAACAGTCCAAAAACGGGTTACAAAAACCAAAAGAGTTGCAGGACAGCTAGGCCAGACGGTCAAATTAGCACAGCGTGCAAGGCCTCAAAATGTCTTCCATAGTAGAAAGAGTGCAGTGTGGCACTTTTTTGAACAGAATCCTAATGATCAGGCAAAGGTTATCTGTAAGAAGTGCGTAAAGAGCTTTAGCCGAGGAAAAAATCTGAGAAATTTGAATACCAGTTGCATGCTTAGACATTTAACCACCATGCACTTGCAAGCGTGGACGGACTACCAAACCTCACGTACCACATGTGCAACTGCTCCAAAGGAAGGTAGTCAGCAATGCTACATCATTTTCCCCTCTGTAAGCCCACCGCTTAGCACACCACCAACAGCAAATGTTGAGGTGTCATTGCAAGTCCAAAGCAGTCAGGGAGTCACAATGTTATTGCTATGAAAGACTGAATCTAGGCCATCAGAAAGAACACCAACTCCATCACCATCATCAACCCGCTCTCAGTCCACCATGTCCACCGCTAGTTCCACCATATGCAGCTCTTAATTCCAGCTCACCCTACCAGAGACTATGAGTAGGACAAGAAAGTACTCATCCTCTCATCCGCGTACACTGGGTTTGAACGCCCACATTGCCAAACTAATCTCGTTAGAGATGATGCCCTACCGGTTGGTTGAAAGCGAAGCTTTCTGCGAACTTATGGCTTACGCAGTACCACGCTATGACCTACCCAGTCGGCACTTCTTTTCTCGCGAAGCCATCCCAGCCCTCCACCTTCATGTGAAAGACCGCATTGTCCATGCACTCAAGCAATTAGTGAATGGAAAGGTGCACCTCACAAGAGATGCATGGTCCAGTAGGCATGGCCAAGGCCGTTACGTGTCCATCACTGTGCACTGGGCTAATGTGGTGGATGCAGGGTCCACAGGTCACAGTGCTGCCTAGCCCACGGTATAAGAAACAGTTGGCTGTAGGCGTTCGACCCACCTCCTCCTCCTCCTCCAGAAGTGAAAGCTCGTCCACAGAGCGCAGTCGCATGAGCACTCCATCCGCAGCTGCCAGTGTTGCACACGAGGTGTCCCACTATCGAACAGCTAGTGGTAAGCGTCAGCAGGCTGTGTTGAAGATGATGTGTTTAGGCGACAACAGACACACCGCGGAGGTACTGGCCAACTACTTGCAGTGCCAAACTGAGTCATGGCTGGGCAGTCTACATCTTGAGGCAGGCAAGGTAGTTAGTGATAACGGCCGGAATTTTGTGGCAGCCATAGCCCTTTCAAAACTCTGACACATACCTTGCCTGGCTCACACCTTGAACCTGGTGGTGCAGTGCTTCCGCAATAATTATCCGGAGTTAACAGGCCTGCTCCAGAAGGTCCGAAGACTGTGCTCGCACATCCGCCGGTCGCCCGTATACTCCAGTCGTATGCAGAAGCTGCAGCGATTGCTCCAACTTCCCAAGCACCGCCTAATTATCGATATTGCAACAAGGTGGAACGCCACTCTGCACATGGTTGAGAGGCTGTGTGAACAAAGGCAGGCTGTAATGCATTTGTGGGAGGATACATGGCCAGTCACTTTGAGTGCAGACATGGAGTTGTTGGGTGTGCAGTGGTCGAAGCTGAAAGACCTCTGTAAAGTCCTTCAGTGTTTTGAGGAATGCACACGACTGGTAAGCGCAGACGACGCCATCATAAGCATGAGTATCCCACTTATGCGTCTGCTCAAGCAAACTTTGATGCACATTAAGGAGCAGGCGTCTGCAGCCAAGGAGGATGAGGAAGAGGAGGAGTGAAGCCTTGTTGACAGTCAGCCATTCTCTGCTCCGGGACCTCTCCTGGACGAGGTGGAGGAAGAAGAGGAAGAGGAGGAGGAGGATGATGATGGGGATGATTATTTAGGGGAGGAGGATACTTCTCGTGGGGTAAGAGAAAATAATGGCATGGCAATGTCTTGTACAGGGTTTGTGCGTGACTGGAGGAATGTGGATTTGCCATAAAGTTCACCTCCACCCAGCAGTCGCAGTGCATCATTGACACCTGGAACATTGGCCACATGTCAGATTATGCCTTGCAGATCCTAAAAAGGGACCCCCGCATTGCCAAAATGATGAACGATGACGACTACTGGTTGGCCAGCATCCTGGATCCACGCTATAAAGGCAAATTCCAAAACATCATGCCACTGGAGAACCTTGACCTAATACTGGCTAACAAACAAGCAACTCTGGTAAACCATTTGTTTGAGGCATTCCCAGCACACAGCAGCGGGGATGGTTCTCCAGCGAGCCGTAGGGGGCAACATGGAAGAGGTGTTCGTGGTGCACACATCAGAAGTGGCGTTGGAGACAGGGGTTTCATGACCATGTTGTGGACTGATTTTTCAAGTCCCGCTCACACGACTGGTGATACTGCATCGATTGAAAGTGACAGTAGACAGCAGTTATCAACTATGGTTACAAACTACTTCTCATCCCATATCGATATTCTCCCTCACAGGTCATTCCCCTTTGACTATTGGGCCTCTAAACTGGATGCCTGGCCTGAATTGGCACAATATGCCTTACAGGAGCTCGCTTGCCCTGCTGCTAGTGTGCTATCGGAAAGAGTCTTCAGTGCTGCTGGCTCAATCCTGACAGAAAAAAGGACCCATCTGTCAACCCAAAATGTTGATGATCTAACCTTCATTAAAATGAACCATGCATGGGTTTCCAAGGATTTTGTCCCACCTTCCCCTGATGACACATAGGGTGACAGAAAAATGGCTTGCTTTGGTCCACCTCTTCCTGGGACTTGACCTATTTCGCCTTTTGCATCAGCTGAATGTCCAACATCAACATATGCCACTTTCTAAAACTCCCTAACTGTGCTGCCTCCCCCCCCATGGCCGGGGTCACCACCTAGCGCACGACACCGTGCGAGTGCCGTTGCCCTGGACAGGTGGGTAGGCCGACTCTTGGGCGCGGGCACTGGCACAGGGTCCCTCATAGTGCAATCAAGTGTCTCTGACGGTGGGGGTGCACACCCGCAGTCAGACACACCGCCGTACTATGAAGGGCCCAGTGCCAGTACCGATGCCCACGAGTGTGCCCCCTTGCTTTGGCAGGGCCCCAGCATTTACAATGTTTACCTCTCCCTGCTCCTCCGCTGTGTAGTCTGGGCTGTCAAATCCTTCACTGGGACTGCCACTACAAATTGGTTGAACTGATAGATGATGGTTAAGACATAGCTATGCCCTGTCCCGCTGGCCGGGCTCTAGCTTCAGATGATCAATGGCTTCCATTTCTTATGGACGTCGACTCACAATGACATGCAGTGGTGGTTTATCATCAGCTTTCACAGTTTTCCTACTCACAGACGTGTGACATTCCGGCGCACATTTTTAA
Source organism: Dendrobates tinctorius (assembly GCF_039654945.1). Lineage (NCBI taxonomy): Eukaryota > Metazoa > Chordata > Amphibia > Anura > Dendrobatidae > Dendrobates > Dendrobates tinctorius. The sequence goes on from NW_027361672.1 coordinate 8,406,024, forward strand.
ATGTGCCCTCTCATGCCAATCAAATAGAATCGCCTGCGGCCTGTGGCTTCTGTCTTTTGCACTCCAAAGTTACGTGACACATCATGATAGGCAGTGAGCACCATGTTTACATCGCTCCCTGTGATAAAAATTTGATGGAGATGAGTAACGGTGATGGGATCAACGGTACTGCGATACAGCAACACTTTATTCACAAATAAATGTTTTCGCTGTCTCAACACACAAATTAATTGAGGGTCAGCATCGCCTATGAGAATTGTGACGGAAGTTTTTCCCGTGATTAGTAATTCCTAGATTTCTGCAATCACTAGACTTTATGTCAGTAATTGTATGCATCTCATTTCCTATTGCGGAGAGGCTGGACTGTCTTCCTGAGACAGAAATATATATGAAGATTTAAAAATAACACCAAAAGTGTATACTGGTGTACGCTTCAAATACATTTCCTTTTTTCTATTTTTTAGATTGTAGTCTAATCCATACTGAGAACACGGAGATTTTAAATGTTTAAACTATGCTATATATACCTGCTATCCAGTGATAATGTACCCTTTCTCAACTTTGTACCAACTGGTCAAATCCATACTGGGCCTGAGAACGTCTGAGTCTGCCTTCTGGTCTATAAACACATATTTTTAATGTGTAAACTATGCTATACATACCTGTTATCCAGTGATACGTTACCCTTTGTCCAATCACGTCTAATCCATACTGGGCCTGAGACCGTCTAAGCTTGCCTCCTGATATGTAGACATAGGTTTTTAATGTGTAAACTATGCTACATATACAGTATACATGTTATCCGGTGAAACTTTACCCTTTATCAACTTTCTACAATGTTGTCGAATCCATACAGGGCCTGAGAACGGCTGCCAAGCTGTTAAGCAAGCTACAGCACCTGTGGTTTGGACACGTACGTTTTTCATTTTTTCAGGAATGACGGTTAGGCCTAATTCCGGAATTGCAGTTGACCTGCACTTACTGGGAAATCATCGTTCGCGGGGAATAATTGGAATTCCAGATCCCCATCACTAACGGTGTTCAGCGGGTTATCTGTACCTGTATGCGACAAAAGCTGGTCCTTTCAGTGTAGCACGCATGCAGCCCCGGACATGTAAAGGCATGATAGACCTGTTATTGCTCAATCTCACGTGCCAGAGCCTCGCGTATCCCTCTAGTAAGCTTGACGTGTACCGCGGGGGCATGCCGGAATCTCGGTCGTTAACGGAATAGAGCTGAGAAATCGCTAGCACAACTACAAACGGACATACCACACCTCACACATAATCGACAAAGCTTTCAATGTGTGCATCTTTTCTTTAGGTGGCATGGTTGTGGTTTCCCGGTGGAGTCCAATTAAGCCACAGGCTCCACTCCTGGTGGTGCCCTTTTGGACATTCCTTTAAGGTTCAGCTTTGCAATCATACTGCCCCTGGAAACCAAACACTTTGCCTTCATGGACGCTGTTTGGAGGTTCGTGGGAATAACGCCGCCCGATCAGCAGTTGGCATAATTTATTGGTGGGAAGTACGATGGTATATGATCATGTTCGATTTCAGAATTTTTTTTTTGTGTTTCTATTTTACATTTTTATTCCAGCCTTTCTTGACTTCATAAGGGCATGACAAGCCTATATCTGTGTCTCCTCCACCTCCTCCTTTTACTCCTACACTTCTTTTCAAAATGTAGTTGCCCTTTTCCATATGTTTTTTTTGTCTTCTGAGCATTTTGTGTGCTTTGGGACACCTTTTAAGGTGTTTTGTTATTGTTTTCTATGTGTTTGTATGTGTTTGTGTTTGCCTTCCATTGTTTTCAATGGGGTTCGACGGTGTTCGTCGAACGTTCGACAAACATTCTACGAACTTGCCTCCTGTGTGACGAACCAAAACACTAGCGGGGTGGCTCAACACTACTCCTGATACATACACATACATTGTTAATGTTTAAACTATGCTATATATACCTGGTATCTTGTGATACTGTACCCTTTCTGCCAGGAAGTCCTCCTCCAACCAACACTCTAAGTGTATCATTGACACCTGCAACATTGTCCCACAAGTACGCAAAAGTGTCTCTGCCGGTGGGAGGGCCCCACCCGGGAGGGCCCACCCGCCATCAGCCACACCGCCACACACCGCCGTACTATGAGGGGCCCTGTGCCAGTGCCATTGCCAACGAGTGGGCCCCCCCACTTGCTCAGGATCACAGCACTTGCAATGTTGAAATATTTACCTCTCCCTGCTCCACCGCCATGACGTCTTCCGTGTGTCCTGACAGTGATATTCTGATCAGAGAGCGCAATGACATCACGTCAGTGCGCCCTCTGCCTAAACAGTCCAAGTGCAGTGAGATGGAAGATGGGGACAACGAGGAGTCCAGACTAGTACAGGGATTCCCTAGCAAGGAGACTTATTTAATTGTTTTCAATGTTGGGACAGCAATTTTTGGGGAGCACTATACTCTGGAGAATGATATATGGGGCCCACCATACACTGGAGCATTCCAAAGGTGGACATCAGACATTGGAGCAGCATTTATAGGGCCCATTATACACTAGAGTATTAGAAATGGGGCCCATTATATATGGAGCATTAATTGGGTCCATAAGACAGTGGAGCTTCATCCATGAGGACCAACATATACTGTAGCATTATGTGGAGCTCATCATATACTGTTTCAAACATTATATGGGACCAATGATTCTGTATGGAGAAATATATGGGCCTCATTACTCTGTATAGCGCACTATGCGCTGGCCATAATACTGTATGGAGTAATATACTGTCCGTTTTTGTAGCTATTGGAGAATTTAAAATGGATATCAGTCATGAGATGTAAAAAGTGAAGTATTTTTCATTGTACTATACCGCTATGTCTCTGCCGTATCGGAGCATCATGAGTTGTGGTATGTGTTAAAGGGGCGCTCTTTGGCCCAGGGCCCACAAAAACCTGGAGCCAGCCCTACCCCCCCACAACTTTAGCCAAATAACCCCCAGTTTTCAGTGCGTAACTAGCATTATAAAGTAAATTAAGGTTGACAAGCTTCAGTAATAAGAATTTATGCTTTTGCATTCAAATGGGCACTGTAGGTGTGTTTCCTGTCCTCCTCTCACTGCCGACTTTTATTCCCCATTGACTTACATTGGGTTTCGTGTTTCAGTCGGACCCCCGACTTTTCCCTATAGTCGGTCAATTTCGTTCGACCCGACTTTTGCGAAAGTCGGGTTTCGCGAAACCCGACTCAACCTGAAAAAGGCAAAGTCGCTCATCTCTACTCCTGTCTACAACCTCAAACAGTCACACTCCACACTCCACTATGGTGTAAATCAAAGAGCTGTCGAAGGACACCAGAAACAAAATTGTAGTTCTGCAACAGGCTGGGAAGACTGAATCTGAAATAGGGAAGTAACTTACTTAGTGTGATGTAATCAACTGTGGGAGCAAAAATAAGAAAATGGAAGACAAACAAGACCACTGATAATCTCCCTCGATCTAGGGCTCCACGCAAGATCTCACACCATTGGGTCAAAAAGATCACAAGAACGGTAAGCAAAAATCCCAGAACCACACGCCGGTACGTAGCGAATGACTTGAATAGAGATAGTACCACCATAACAAAAGCTACCATCTGTAACTATTAGGTGTCGGATTTCTGTCGCTGCACAGCAAGAATCCAGAGCCTTACTTCCAGCGGTCTCCCATTCCTCTCCAGCCGCAGAGAAGGTTGCTCAGCAAACTCATCAGTCCAGGGACCCTGCCCAGACCAGCTCCATGGGTTTGCTTGCTGCTGCTTCCTCTGGCACAGCTATGTCAATACATGCTGCTCAGCAGCGAGATTCTCCAGGGACTAAGTCCCTATGTCGGGCCACTGAGCATGCCCGTGTAGTGATCTCCCATGGGAGATCGAAGGTCACGTGCTCAGGTCCTGCTCCTGTTCAGAATGGCCCATCCGAGAAGCCAGGAAGGTCCCGGACGCTCGCGGCTATAAAAGGTTCGCATGGCCGAGCGGCCATGCATTAGGATAAGACTGTATTTACAAACTATGTGGAGTGAGTGATGTATGCACGCATGAATGTCTCTGGTGAATGACTCATTAAGAAACCCCTACCCATGGTGTGCATGTGTTGTGCAGCCTAGCCTGCTAGTGCCCAGGCTTAGGCGTAGGTAGGACAGAGGCTGAGTCAGGCTTCAGTCCTCACCAGGGACTTGGCATGCCTTAGTGCATGTGCTCCACAGCCAGCGTCTATAGCGGCATTTGTGGCAGCGATGCCGCCCGTTCAGTGGGCCTAGAAGGACTCTAACCCCGTGTCCTTAGGGTAGAGTTCTGTGGCCGTACACTGTGCGCTCTTTTGGCCGGGCTCTGTGAGCTTAACAGGCTCCGGCATCTACGGTTGTGCGGCTCTGTGCATTAACAGAGTTCGCCCCTGTTCACATTGGGTGATGTAACCCACGTGTGACTGGTTTCACACCGCTTAATTCTTCTGCCATTACTTAGCAGCAGTGCACTACCTCTGCATGGTGGACCCCGAGCTGCGAACGCACCTACTATTATTTTATAATTTGGTGCGTTCCGCCAGCCCTAACATTATCCTAGCGCCAGGGTCTGGCTAATAATGGTGGACGAACAACGACTGCATAGATACATCCAGCAGCTGGAGGGTAGGTTGGCAGCACTAGAGCGTTCCACCTCAGCTGCGGATGTTACTTCGGTCGCTGTTCAAGCAGCTGCAGAGGCTGTCGCCTGTGTCTCCACGGCTAGTCCTGCCCTGACCTTGTCTCGCCTCCCGCTGCCCAAAAAGTTTGCGTTGATAGTGCTTCATGCAGGGGTTTCGTGAGTCAGTGCTCCATTCACCTGGAGTTGCTGGCCACACGTTTTCCCTCTGAGCAGGCCAAGGTGGGATTTATCTTCTCCCTTCTGTCAGGCAGGGCCTTGGAGTGGGCCACCCCGCTGTGGGAGCATGGGGATCCCCTGGTACAGAGTGCCACCCATTTTCTGGTCACTTTGAAGCAGGTGTTCCTGGGGCCTCGGGTCACGCACGACACCGCACTGCAGTTGCTGGCCCTAACCCAGGGTTCGTCTCTGGTCAGTCAGTATGCCATCCTCTTCAGAACTCTGACCTCAGAGCTTGAGAGACCAGATAACGTTCTAATACCCATTTTCTGGAGAGGCCTGGCTGATCATGTCAAAGACGCCCTGGCCACCAGGGAGGTGCCCACCACCTTGGAGGAGCTCATTATGGCCTCCACCCGGATTAATATTCGCTTCACTGAGCGAGGGCTGGAGCGCTCCAAGTCCCGCCAACAATATAGATTGGCTCCAAACTTTGTTAGGCCGCTGGAACCCCTCAGTCAGCCGCCTGAGCCTCCAGAGGCCATGGAGGTGTCTCGCACGGGGTCCAGGGCCCGGTCCGCGCGGGTACCTTCACTTTGCTTCTGTTGTCGGCAGACTGGGCACCTAGCTCACCAGTGCCCACAGCGGACAGGAAACGCTCCCGTCTAGTGGTGATCGGAGGGGGCCTACTAGACACAGCGACTTTCTCCTCCAAGCTCCTGTTTAAAGGGGCATTAGAATTTAATTCTTCCACTCTGGTGGTGGAGGTTGTGTGGACTCTGGAGCGGAGGGCAATTTCATGTCATCTGCCTTCGCCCTACAACACGCAATCCCCCTGGTCCTGCTACCGCAGCCAGTCACTATCAGAGTGGTGAATGGTGTGACACTCCCGTCCCAAATCACCCACCAGACGGCTCCATTGAGGCTCTCACTGTCTCCTTCCCATCAGGAGATGTTGTCTCTTCTGGTCATGCCTGAAGGTATCGACCAGGTCCTCCTAGGAGTTCCCTGGTTACGAGCTCACTCTCATCGCATAGAGTGGTCCTCGGGAAAAATCCTCGGCTGGAGCAAGTCCTGCGAGGGTAGGTGTTTGAGGGACTGCATAGAGGTCGCTACCTCTGAGGTTCCCGCATATCTCTCCTCACTTCCCAAGCCTTACCAGCAGTATGCAGACTTTTTCTCCAAGAAGGCGGTGGAGACCCTTCTGCCGCACAGCCCTTACGACTGTCCTATTGACCTTTTGCCCGGTGCTAAGCCTCCCCGGTGTCAAGTCTACCCCCTATCTCTCCCAGTGACAGAAGCCATGTCTCTGTATATCAGGGAGAATCTGGCAAGAGGATTCATTAGGAAGTCGGTGTCTCCGGCGGGAGCGGGATTCTTCTTTGTCCAAAAGAAGAATGGAGAATTACGTCTGAGCATCGATTACAGGGGTCTTAGCGCCATAACCATTAAGAACAAGTATCCTCTACCCCTGATATCGGAACTGTTCGATAGGCTACGGGGAGCGACAGTGTTTACTAAGCTTGATCTGCGAGGAGCCTATAACCTGATTTGCATCCGTGAGGGGGACGAATGGAAGACGGCATTTAACACCAGACATAGGCGATATGAATACCTGGTGATGCCCTTCAGGCTATGTAATGCGCCAGCCGTCTTCCAAGACTTTGTGAACGATGTCTTCTGGGATATGCTTACCACCTCGGTAGTAGTCTATCTGGATGATATTCTCATTTACTCTCCAGATATTGACTCCCACCTGAGAAATGTTCGCAAAGTTTTTGATCTCCTGCGGGCAAACTCCCTTTACGCCAAGTTGGAGAAATGTGTGTTTGAGCAGGACTCCTTGCCTTTCCTGGGCTATATCATCTCAGCCCAGGGGTTGGCCATGGATCCTGCCAAACTACAGGCGGTGATGGATTGGCAGGAGCCCCATTCTCTCAAAGCGGTGCAGTGCTTTATGAGGTTCATAAATTACTATCGCCAATTCATCCCCCATTTCTCAACTTTGGTAGCGCCCTTGGTAGCCCTCACCAAGAAGGGGGCAAACCCCAAACTGTGGTCGGAAACTGTCTCCAAGGCCTTCGCCGCTATTAAATCCCACTTCGCTAGTGCTCCCATTCTACATCGCCCCAATGTAGATAAGCCCTTCATTCTGGAGGTGGATGCCTCTTCCGTCGGTGCGGGAGCGGTCCTGTTCCAGAAGGACTCGCAAGGTCGGAAGCACCCATGCTTCTTCTTCTCTAAGACCTTCACACCGGCGGAGAGGAATTATTCCATCGGGGACAGGGAGTTGCTAGCAATGAAGCCAGCCTTCTCTGAGTGGAGACACTTCCTGGAGGGGGCTCGCCATCCTTTCCAGGTGTTCACTGACCACAAAAATTTGGTCTATCTACAGACTGCCCAGCGGCTGAATTCTTGCCAGGCCAGATGGTCCTTGTTCTTCTCCCAATTCCATTTCACCCTGCATTTTCTCTCCAGGGAGAAGAACGTCTGGGCTGATGCTCTTTCTCGCTCCGTGGTGTCATCAGAGGAGGAGGAGCCTCAGCTGATAGTTCCATCAGAGAGTCTGAGGACCGTGACTCCGGTTGCTCTCGAGTCGGTGCCTCCGGGCAAGACTTTTGTCCCTGCCCATCTGCAACTGGAAGTCCTCCCTTGGGCTCATTCGTCCTGGGTGGGGGGACATTTTGGGACCAAACGAACCTCTGATCTCCTGGCGAGGACGTACTGGTGGCCACATATGGCTCGTGACGTCAGGGACTATATTCAGGCGTGCGTCTCTTGCGCCCAAAATTGGTCCTCTCGGCAGCGGCCCGCTGGGTTACTTTATCCCCTGTCGGTTGCGGACAGGCCCTGGGAGATGGTCGGTATGGACTTTGTGGTGGGTCTGCTCAAGTCCAGTGGCAGCACCGTCATTTGGGTGGTCACCTATCATTTCTCCAAGACGGTGCATCGGGTACCACTCTCTCGGCTACCTTCGGCACGGGGCCTGGCAACGTTGTTTATTAAACATGTTTTCTGCCTACATGGCATGCCGGCTAAGATTGTCAGCGACCGGGGTCCTCAGTTTGTGTCTCGGTTCTGGAGAGAGCTCTGTTCTCTGCTCAGCATTGAGCTAAATCTCTCCTCGGCCTATCATCCCGAGACGAATGGGTTGGTTGAGAGAGCCAACCAGACCCTGGTGACATATCTGCGACATTTTGTCTCAGCCTGGCAGGATGATTGGGCATCTTTGCTGCCATGGGTGGAGTTCGCCTTGAACAACGCTGTGGCCGACTCCACCGGTCAGACCCCATTCCTCCTAAATTACGGTCAGCATCCGCGCGTCCCCCTGCCCATGCCCGTGTCGTCCACCGACTCTAGGGTGGCAGACTGGGTGGTGGAGGCACGTGACATTTGGGATCGCACGCAGGATGCTATCCGGGCCTCCAAGAAGAGAATGAGGTCCTCCGCTGATACTCGCCGGCGCCCTGCTCCGACCTTCGCCCCTGGCGACTTAATGTAGCTCTCCGCTCAAAACATCAGGCTGCGGGAGGAATCCGCACCGCGCTATATTGGCCCTTTCAAGGTCCTCGAGCAGATTAACCCTGTGGTCTACCGTCTGGCCCTTCCACCACACTTGGCTATCTCGGACACATTTCATGTGTCTCTCCTTAAGCCGGTTCACATGTCCCGGTTTCCTGAGCCATCTGCCAGGACATCAGACCTGTCGTCTGACAAGTTTGAGGTCAATGCCATCGTGGGATGCAAGGTGATGCGGGGCAAAAAGTTTTACTTGGTGGATTGGAAGGGTCATGGTCCTGAGGCTCGGACCCAGTGGAGAACATCCACGCTCCTCTTCTCATTGCCGAGTTTGAGCACAGCAAGGATGGGGCCCTAGGAGGGGGGGTAGTGTTAGGCGTTGGATTTCTGTCACTGCACAGCGAGAATCCAGAGCCTTACTTCCAGTGGTCTCCAATTCCTCTCCAGCCGCAGAGGAGGTTGCTCAGCAAACTCGTCGGTCCAGGCACTCTGCCCAGACCAGCTCCGTTTGTTTGCTTGCTGCTGCCACCTCTGGCACAGCTATGTCAATACATGCTGCTCAGCAGCAAGATTCTCCAGGGACTAAGTCCCCATGTCGGGCCACTGAGCATGCCCTTGGAGTGATCTCCCATTGGAGATCGAAGGTCACGTGCTCAGGTCCTGCTCCTGTTCGGATTGGCCCATCTGAGAAGCCAGGAAGGTCCCGGACGCTCACGGCTGTAAAAGGTTCGCATGGCCCCTCGGCCATGCGCTAGGATAAGACTGTATTTACAAACTATATGGAGTGAGTGATGTATGCACGCATGAATGTCTCTGGTGAATGACTCATTAAGAAACCCCTACCCTTGGTACGCATGTGTTGTGCAGCCTAGCCTGCTAGCGCCCAGGCTTAGGCGTAGGTAGGACAGAGGTTAAGTCAGGCATCAGTCCTCACCAGGGACTCGGCACGCCTCAGTGCATGAGCTCCATAGCCAGCGTCTATAGCAGAGTTTGCAGCAGCGACGCCGCGCGTTCAGTGGGCCAAGAATGACTCTAACCCCATGTCCTTAGGGTAGAGTTCTGTGTCCGTACACTGTGCGCTCATTTGGCCGGGCTCTGTGAGCTTAACAGGCTCCGACATCTACGTTCAGCGGTTGTGCGGCTCTGTGCATTAGCAGAGTTCGCCCCTGTTCACATTGGGTGACGTAACCCACGTGTGACTGGTTTCTCACCGCTTAATTCTTCCGCCATTACTTAGCAGCAGTGTACCACCTCTGCACGGTGGACCCCGGGCTGCGAACGCACCTACTATTATTTCATAATTTGGTGCATTCCGCCAGCCCTAACAGTAACACACTACGCCACCAGGGACTCAGATCCTGCAGTGCCAGATGTGTCCCTCTGCTTAAGCCAGTACATGTCCGCGCCTGTCTGAATTTTGCTAGAGAGCATTTGGATTATCCAGAAGAGTACTGGGAGAATGTCATATGGTCTGATGAAAGCAAAGTAGAACTGTTTGGTAGAAACAAAATTCGTTGTGTTTAGAGGAGATAGAATGCTGAGTTGCATCCAAAGAAACCATACCTACTGTGAAGCATAGGGGTGGCAACATCATGATTTGGGGCTGATTCTCTGCAAAGGGACCAGGATGACTGATCGATGTACATGAAAGAATGAATAGGGCCATGTATCGTGAGATTTTGTGTGCAAACCTCCTTCTATCAGAAAGGGCATTAAAGATGAAATGTGGATGGGTCTTTCAGCATGATGATGATCTGAAGCACACTACCAGGGCAACAAAGGAGTGGCTTCGCAAGAAGCATATGAAGATCCTGGAGTGGCCTAGCCAGCCTCCAGATCTCAACCCCATAGAAAATCTTTGGATGGATTTAAAAATATATGTTGCCCAGCGACAGACCCAAAACATCACTGCTGTAGAGAAGATCTGCATGGAGGAATGGGCCAATTTACCACAAACAGTGTGTACCAACCTTGTGAAGACTTACAGAAAAGTTTGACCCCTGACTTTTGTTAATGACCAAATATTTATTCTCCACCATAATTTGCAAAATATATCTTTTCAAATCAGACAATGTGATTTTCTGGGTTTGTTTTCTCATTTTGACTCTCATAGTTGTGGCCTGCCTATGATGTCAATTACAGGCCTCTCTCATCTTTTTAAGTGGGAGAACTTGCACAATTGGTGGCTGACTAAATACTTTTTTCCCCACTGTATGATAAGCTTAATAAATCAGGAATAAATCATTTGTGTTTCTCTATCTGTGCAGCAACTGCAGCAGGCTATTTCAGTAATTCACAGACACAGGTAAACAGGATTACTGTCACATGCTCTCCCTGTGTGAGCCTCTGGGAGTTTTCTTTGTACTAACTTTATGAACTGCATACAAATTTAACAACTAAACACTCATAGACAGGAATGTAGTTGTAGCACCAAACATATTCCAACACCCCAACTTAACAACTACTTATTCTGTTAGTCCCATTGTGGTACTGAAGTCCACAAACTTGGCTCTTGATAATGGCTTTGTCATACAATCAGCTATCATCTTGTCAGACTCGCAATAAACAACTAAGTAACGTAAGTGGTGATGTTTTACATGAATGTGCTTAGTCCTTGCACTAATCTTCTCACTGCTGGCAATTTTAATGAATCCTTGTTTGTCCTCATAGATAAATGTTGGTTGAGCTAATGGCTTGCTGAAATCTTCCAAAAGTTGTTTCAACCAAATTACTTCTTGACTTCCATAAGCAGCAGACATGTATTCTGCTTCTGTGTAGAAGATAATGCAATTGACACTTGTTTTCTGCTGGACCAAGAAACTGAATTTTCTCCTAACTTGAACAAGTAACCACTTGTTGATTTCCGATCACTTGAATCTCCAGTCCAATCTTCATCCACATAACCTCTGAGAGTGAGATTTCCTGATGCAGATATCTTAAGATTTAGCCTTTGAGTTTCTTTAATATATTGAAGAATTCTCTTAATTGCATTCCAGTCTCTTTGGTAAGGCTTGCTTACTTGTCGGCAGAGAATTCCGACTGTGGCTATGATATCCGGACGAGTTGTGGTTGCTATGTACAGAAGCGCCCCCACTGCTTGTCTGTAACTCTCATTGCTGGGTAGCAGATCTTCTTCCGGCATTAAATGCAGCTTCAACACATGCAGAATCTTTGTTTACAGCTGTTTTAACCCTTTGATGACTGTTCTGCTTTATAAGCTGACTCATTCTTGCTTTCCAAATTCTGCAGTCTGCTTTAAGGTGGCGAGGCTTTTTAAAGACAAAAAATTCATGAGTTTCTCTTAGATTGCTCTTATATTTAGGGAAATCCTGTATCTTTAATGCTGTTTCTGCTCTGGATTCATTACCGCAGCTTACATGCTGCGTTTTTCTCTTGAATTCAGCCACAAGTTTGCCTTTAACATACTCTAGTGTCAGCTCATCTTATGGTCGTGCATCTAGTGCAGGCACGAGTGTGTCATATCTCTCTGGAAGACCACTTAATAGAAGTGCAGCAACATGAAAATCTTTAATTTCTTCTCCAATACCCCTGAGATGCTCCACAATCTCTAGGGTGATTCTTATATAGTCCTGCATATTCTGTTCATCACTTAGCTTAGACTAATACAGCTTTCTCATGAGATAAAGCTAATTGCTGAGATTTGATCTTTCATGCACTCTTTAACTCATCCCCATATCCTTTGCAGTTGCACATTTGCATATATGCACAATCTGATTGTCATCTACACTGAGGGAGATCATGCTTTGTGCTTTCTGATACTTCTCTAGCCAATCATCTGGTAATGGATGAGGCACTTGTTGCTGAGTATATTTCCACATACCTTCTATTATGAGCAGCATCTTCACCTTGAATTTCCAGGATTGGTAGTTCTGGTTAGTGAAGCTTGACATTGAGAACTTAACAGGATTGCTGCTAGTGGACATCTTCTCTGTTGCCCTGTGCTGCTTTTGCTCTCGGCTTCTGTTGCTGTGTTACTCTGGGATTCTTTGTCACTCTGGGCCCATAATCTGTTGGCAACGGATTATTCTGGATACTCTCCAAGCATGTGACAGCAGAGTTTCTTTATTTAAGAACAAACAGGAACAATATATGATAAGCTTAATAAATCAGGAATAAATCAATTGTGTGTCTCTATCTGTGCAGCATCTGCAGCAGGCTGTTTCACTCATACACAGCCAGGAGAACAGGAAATACAGTCACATTCTCTCCCTGTGTGAGCCTCTGGGAGGTTTTTTTTAATTCTAACTTTATGAACTGCATATAAATTTAGCAACTAAACACTCATAAACAGGAATGGAGTTGTTGCACCAAACATATTCCAACATTATGACAGAATAGAATCTATTTAAATTAGCCATGAAAAAAGCGATTAGTTTAATGTAGCAGCATGAAGGACTATTATTTAATCAACCCTGCGGAGGAATATAGTGGAGAGCTTTGCATTTACTCAGCCTGATATGGAGGATACCAGGAGCTTCTGTACTTACTGTGCAAACTCTCCTGTCCCAATTGTGAAAGTCTGTATGCAGTGTGGGAACTCCCTATGTGGCTACCACCTGACAGCCCACAACAAGGGACTGGATCATATAATAATAGAAGCCATCAGCTCTTTTGGTTTAAAAAAAATTCTCTCAACAAGAAGGTGGATCCACAGAAAAGCATTTTTTCCCATGACAAAGGAGTGGGTTTCCTACACTGGTAAAGCGCATGCACTAAGTGCAAGGGATGCCAAAAATGAGAAGGAGGCATACCAATAACCCTTTGAAGAGATAGTAGTGGAGGGTCTCAGAATGTTTTCCCCATTACTAAGGAGTGGGTATCCTAGACTAAGTACATGGGCTGAAAAACATTTACCCCTGGGTGGTATACACAGGTGTTTCTCACAAAATTAGTATACCATCGAAAAGTTAATTTATTTCAGGTCTTCAATACAAAAAGTGAATCTCAAATAGTATATACAGTCATTACAGAGTGATCTATTTCAAGTGTTGATTTCTGTTAATAATGATGGTTATGGCTTACAGACAAAGAAAACCCAAAAGTCATTAACTCAGTAAATTAGAATAATTAACAAAAAACACCTGTAAAGGCTTCCTAAGCATTTAAAAAGGTCCCTAAAAGCCCCGTCTCACATAGCGAGATTGCTATCAAGGTCGCTGAAGCGTCAATGATTTTGTGATGCAGCAGTGATCTCACCAGCAATCTTGCTACATGTGACACATAGCAGTGACCGCACCCCCGCTGGATATCGCTGATCGTGCTCGAATGTCCTGGGCCATTTTTTCATCGTCGGCATCCCGCTGGCCAGCATGCATCACTGTGTTTGACGCTGACGAGCGACCTCGTTGACGATGCAGAACTCAGGGATGCAGGCTGGAATCGTTCAGAATAGCTGCTGTGTGACAAGGTACCAATGACCGCCGGGGTCGTTATGGGGATCGCTGTATCGTTGTTGCGTCGTTGAAGAGATATGCATGTTTGGCAGCTTACTAGTGACAATGTAGTGATGCACCAGCGATCCCTACCAGGTCGTATCGTTGTCAGGATCGCTGGTGCATCACTATGTGAAACGGGACCCTTAGTCTGTTTCAATAGGCTCCACAATCATGGGGAAGACTGCTGACTTGACAGATGTCCAGAAGGCAGTTGTTGGCATACTCCGCAAAGAGAGTAAGCCATAAACGGTCATTGCTAAAGAAGTTGGCAGTTTGCAGAGTGCTGTATCCCAGCATATTAATGGAAGGTTGAGTGGAAGGAAAACATGTGGTAGAAAAAGGTACACAAGCAACCAGGATAACCGCAGCGTTGAAAGGATTGTTAAGAAAAGGCCATTCAAATATTTGGGGGAGATTCACAAGGAATAGACTGCTGCTGGAGTTATTGCTTCAAGAGCCACCACACACGGATGTATCCAGGACATGGACTACCTGTGTCACATTACTTGTGTCAAGCCACTCATGACCAGTAGACAATGGCCGAAGCGTCTTACCTGGGCCAAGGAGAAAAAGAACTGGACTGTTGCTCAGTGGTCCAAGGTGTCTTTTTTAGATTAAAGTAAATTTTGCATTTCATTTGGAAATCAAGGTCCCAGATTGTAGAGGAAGAGTGGAGAGGCACACAATTCAAGCTGTTTGAGGTCTAATGTGAAGTTTTCACAATCAGTGATGGTTTGGGGAGCCATGTCATCTGCTGGTGTAGGTCCACTGTGTTTTATCAAGACCAAAGTCAATGCAGCCGCCAACCAGGAAATTTTAGAGCGCTTCATGCTTCCTCCTGCCGGCAAGCTTTTTGGAGATGGAAATTTAATCCTCCAGCAGGACTTGGCACCTGTCCACACTGCCAAAAGTACCAATACCTGGTTTAAAAACAACAGTATCACAGTGCTTGATTGACCAGCAAACTCGCCTGACCTTAACCCCATAGAGAATCTATGGGGTATTATCAAGAGGAAGATGAGAGACACCATACCCAACAGTGCAGATGAGCTGAAGGCTGCCATCAAAGCAACTTGGGCTTCCATAACACCTCAGCAGTGCTACAAGCTGATTGCCTTTATGCCACACCACATTAAGGCAGTAATTGGTGAAAAAGAACCCCTTACCAAGTACTGAGTGCATTAACTGAACACAAATTTGACTAGGCCAAAATTTCAGATTTTAAAATCATTTTTCAAACAGGTGTTATAAAGTATTCTAATTTACTGAGATAATGACTTTTGGGTTTTTATTGGCTGTAAGCATCACAGAAATAAACATTTGAAATATATCAGTCATAATGACTCTACAATATATGAGTTTCACTTTTTGTATTGAAGAACTGAAATAAATTTTTTTGATGATATTCTAGTTTTGTGAGAAGCACCTGTATATATAAATGAATGTTCAAGGAAGGCCTCTAAAAATTGTTAATGCAGGCACCATAAATACCCTTGAAAAATTTATAGCGAGGGTAGCGTGATCACCTGTTGATATGGACATGGAGGAAAGGGAGGAAGATGAGACAAAAAAGACAAAATCCTGAAGCGAATACCCATGTTTGGGTGGGAAGGGCTGCATGCGAATAGCCCAGAAAGAAAACTAACTGCATTTGAGTGTATGTTCTGCTGCTTTCATCCGGTGGTGTACAGAAGTCTGGCCCAATCCATCCCTTGTTCATTTTGATTAGAGTCAGCCTGTCAGCATTTTCAGTTGGCAGGCGGAAACACCTACCCCTGGCAAAACGCTAGCGGCAGGGTAGGAGGAACCTCCAAGGCAATGCCACATGTCTAACTTGGATACCCAATAGTTGTAAGGCACAGTGGAAACACGGAGGACACTGGTATGGCTGGAAAGGTACTCCTTCATCTTCCAAAACTTTCCCCTCCTTGTCAGTGTACCCCTTGCATCAAGGCCTGGGCGCTGTGAGGATCTGAGAAAACTGTCTCAGACCTTTCCCCCTGCTTCTGCTGTGCCTTCCTAATTTCTACCTCTTGGTTGTCTAAGGAACTTTGACCTCTGCTGCCAGCATTCTCAGATGGTATTTTTTTTTAATAATTCTTCAACTAGGGTCTTCTGATACATCAACATTTTATTAGACTCCTCCGCCACGGGAAGTAGATATGTAAAGTTCTCCTTGGAGCATAGATCTAGAAAGGTTACTAACCAGTAACTAGTGTTGGCCAAAATGTGTACACTGCGAGGGTCAAGAGAAAGGCAGCAGAACATGAATTCAGCTATGTATGCCAGGCTGAAAACAGCCAAGATTTCCCTGTCCCCAGAGGACGACTGTCAATCTTCTCCTCATTAGAGATGAGTGAATTTGCTTGGATTTTGTCCCCGAATCTGATTTTGACATATTCGAGCCATATTCGAACAATATTCGTGCCGAATGTATGTCTTATGATTGGTTCCGAACATATTCGGTAATTTCTACTCCCATTAACTCTAATGATGTTCGGCTGTGTTCGACGAATGTTGCAAAACAATATTCAATTCTGATTGCATTTGGAACCAAATGCGAACATATTCACTCATCTCTACACCTCGTCCTCCTCCATGTACACGCTCTACTCTTTGTCTTTAAGCCATCAATGGGATGAAGGTGGTGCGGGTATTTCCAGTTGTAGTGCAGGCAACCAGGTCCTGTTCCTCTTCCTCATTATCACTAGAGATGAGCGAATATGTTTGGATTCGGTTCCGAATACGATCTAACTAAAATATTGTTTTCCAATATTCATCGAACATAGCCGAGCATCATTAGAGTCAATGGGAGTAAAAATTGGTGTCGGTAGCACATGATCCATCTAAGTGTTCGACTGGGTTTCAGCTTCCACAATATTAACCAAGGGTGCTGTCAGAGAAATGTACCATCCTTGCCCACCTCCCAAGGACTTTTAACTGTGCCGGAGCAAAATAGCGATGCTATTGGGATCCAACCAATTCTGGCTGTATGCTTTTGATGCACATCTGGCACACTGTAAAAGCTGTATAAAATTTGACTGCTGAAAAAACTTTGCACACCTCCGATGGATTGGTTACACCGCAGGAGCAATATTACAATGCAATTGAGATCCAACCATGTCTGGCTCTATGCTTTTGACGCAAAATTGTCATAGTTAAAATGATGTATAATATTTTCCTGGTTAGAACAATTTGCTCTATGGAGCTCATGTGGCCCCCACCATCACTTCAGGGTCATAGCTTGTTTATAATGTACCCAGAACACATTGTGGCTGACTATTGAGAACATACAGTATATGATAAGAAGCGTATTTCCCTTGAAGAGGAGACTGCAGTATCATAAGAATAAATGAAAGGCAAAAGGCAAATGAAGAATTTAAAGGCAGTTAGGCATTTAAAGGCAAATCATTAACCCTTCTATATCAATTTCTCCCTTTTGTAAATGGTATAACCTTTGCCCCAGGGTCAGCTGATATCCACAAAGGAGCTACTGTCTCATGGGTCTAGTACCCATAAGGGGGCTTCCTACCTGCTTCGGTCATTCACCCTGAGTGTGGACACTCACTTTCCCCATCAGCAATGGCTATCTGGGGTCTATTATACACTACAGAAGGTTCAGCCTTAGATACTTTTTTTCATGCATACATTATTCAGTAGCTTAAGTAATACATATATTAGCGCTTTTACAGCTACATAAAACAATAAGCAAAACAACAAAATTTGCATACAAGTCTGTACAATGCCAAAAATCCATCCTGCTACACCATTAAACCAATTTGCTAGATTTAAACAAAGAATGTGTTACCTCACCAGGAGTCTCTGTTTGCACTGTGTTGTTTTAACCCCTTTCTGACATCAGACGTACTATCCCGTCCATGGGACCCAGGCCCCTATGCCCATGGACGGGATAGTACGTCTAGCACGATCAGCTGCGCTCATGGGGGGGGAGCGCAGCTGATCGCGGCTGGGTGTCAGCTGATTATCACAGCTGACACCAGGCACTATGTGTCAGGGGTGGTCACGGACCGCCCCCGACACGTTAACCCCTTGCAGATCGCGATCAAACATGATCGCGGTTTACCGGGGGGTTAAAGGGAAGCATCGGCAGGGAGGGGGCTTCCGCCGTGCTTCCCTGAGTCCCCCACAGCAGTGCAATGTGCAGCGCTGCTGCGGGGGTTTCCTTCCCTGCAGGTCCCCAGATACAAGATAGTGACGGGGACCTTCAGGGGCCTGCAGGGAGCTGGCTTCCTCAGTGCCTGCAAAGCGCAGGCATGAGGAAGTCTGTTTCTATGCCTGTGACAGATCGCTGATCTGTCACAGTGATCTGTGATGTGACAGATCAGTGATCTGTCACATGACAGCTATGTCCCCCCTGGGACAATGTAATAAAGTTAAAAAAAGTGCAAAAATAATTTTAAAAAAATTGCTAAATAAATTTAAAAAAAAAAATATTCCCTAATAAATTCATTTTTTGGAAATAAAAAAAAAACAATAAAAGTGCACATATTTGGTATCGCTGCATCCGTAACGACCCGCCCTATAAAACTGTCCCATTAGTTAACCCTTTTAGCGAACCCCTTAAAAAATAAAAATAAAAAACGAAGCAAAAAATAGTGATTTATTATCATACTGGCGAACAAAAAGTGCAATAACACGCGATCAAAAAAATGCATATAAATATACATGGTACAGCTGAAAACGTCATCTTGTCCCCCAAAAAACGAGCCACAATACAGCATCATCAGCGAAAAAATAAAAAAGTTATAGCTCGCAGAATAAAGTGATGCAAAAATAATTATTTTTTATATAAAATTGTTTTCATTGCATAAAATCACCAAAACATAAAAAAAACACATAAATGAGGCATCACTGTAACCGTACTGACCCGAAGAATAAAACCGCCTTATCAATTTTACTGCACGCAGAACGGTATAAACGCACCCCCCAAAAGAAATTCTTGAAATGCTGGTTTTTGTTCATTCTGCGACCCAAAAATCTTAATAAAAAGCAATCAAAAAATGTCACGTGCCTGAAAATAGTTCCAATAAAAACGTCAACTTGTCCCGCAAAAAATAAGACCCCCCACATGACTCTGTGGGTCAAAATACGGAAAAATTATAGGTCTCAAAATGTGGTGATGCAAAAACTATTTTTACAATAAAAAGCGTCTTTTAGCGTGCAACAGCTACCAAAAATAAAAACCCGCCATAAATAGTAAATCAAACCCCCCGTTATCACCCCCTTAGTTAGGGAAAAATAGTAAAATTAAAAAAAATGTATTTATTTCCATTTTCCCATTAGGGTTAGGGTTAGTCCTAGGGCTAGGGTTAGGGCTAGGGTTAGGGCTAGGGTTAGGGCTAGGGCTAGGGTTAGGGCTAGAGGTGTGTTGGGGTTAGGGTTGGAGCTAGAATTGGGGTGTCCACTGTTGGGGCACATCAGGTGCTCTCCAAACGCAACATGGCATCTGATCTCAATTCCTGCCAATTCTGCACTGAAAAAGTCAAATGGTGCTCCTTCCCTTCCAACCTCTGCCATGCGCCCAAACAGTGGTTTACCCCCACATCTGGGGTATCAGCCTACTCAGGACAAATTGCAAAACAACTTTTGGGGTCCAATTACTCCTGTTAGCCTTAGGAAAATAAAAAATTGGGGGCAAAAATATCATTTTTGTGGAAAAAAATATGATTTTTTTATTTTCACGCCTGGACGTTATAAACTTCTGTGAAGCACTTGGGGGTTCAAAGTGCTCACCACACATCTACATAAGTTCCGTGGGGGGTCTAGTTTCCAAAATAGGGTCACTTGTGGGGAGTTTCAACAGTTTAGGCACATCAGAGGCTCTCCAAACGTGACATGACACCCACAAGCCATTCCATCTAAGTCTGCATTGCATCACTACTTCCCTTCCGAGCCCCGACGTGTGCCCATACAGTAGTTTTCTCCCATATATGGGGTATCAACGTACTCAGGACAAATTGGACAACAACTGTTGAGGTACAATTTCTCTTGTTACCCTTGGGAAAATAAAAAAATTGGGGACTAAATGATCATGTTTATGGAAAAAATATGATTTTTTTATTTTCACGCCCGGGCGTTATAAACTTCTGTGAAGCACTGGGGGGTTCAAAGTGCTCACCACACATCTAAATAAGTTCCTTAGGGGGTCTAGATTCCAAAATGGGGTCATTTGTGGGGGGTTTCCACTGTTTAGGCACATCAGGGGCTTTCCAAACGCGGCATGGCGTCCAATCCCAATTCCAGCCAAAAAAGTTAAATGGCGCTGCTTCACTTCTGAGCTCTGCCATGTGCCCAAATAGTGGTTTACCCCCACATATGGGGTATCACCGTACTCAGGACAAATTGCACAATAACTTTTGGTGTCCTGTTACCCATGGAAAAATAAAAATTGAGGGTGAAAAGATCATTTTTGTGGAAAAAATGTGATTTTTTAATTGTACGGCTGTACGCTATAAACTTCTGTGAAGCCCTTGGGAGTTCAAAGTTCTCACCACACATCTAGATAAGTTCCTTGGGGGTCTACTTTCCAAAATGGTGTCATTTGTGGGGGGTTTCCACTGTTTTGGTACATCAGGGGCTTTCCAAACGTGACATGGTGTTCGATCTCAATTCCAGCCAAAAAAGTCAAATTGCGCTGCTTCCCTTCCGAGCTCTGCCATGCGCCCAAATAGTCGTTTACACCCACATATGGGGTATCAGCGTACTCAGGACAAATTGCACAATAACTTTTAGGGTCCTGTTACCCTTGGGAAAATAAAAATTGGGGGTGAAAAGATCATTTTTGTGGAAAAAATATGATTTTTTAATTGTACAGCTGTACGTTATAAACTTCTGTGAAGCCCTTGTGAGTTCAAAGTTCTCACCACATATATAGATAAGTTCCTTAGGGGATCTAGTTTCCAAAATTGGGTCACGTGTGGGGGGTTTCCACTGTTTAGGTACATCAGGGGCTCTCCAAACGTGACATGGCGTCCGATCTGAATTCTAGCCAATTTTGCATTGAAAAAGTCAAACGGCGCTCCTTCCCTTCTTAGCTCTGCCATGCGCCGAAACAGAGGTTCCCCCAACATATAAGGTATCAGCGTTCTCAAGACAAATTGCACAATAACTTTTGCCGTCTAATTTCTCCTGTTACCCTTGGTAAAATAAAAAAAATTGGACATGAAGTAATTTTTTTTGTGAAAAAAAGTTCATTTTTTTTAAACATGCAAAAAATTCCTGTGAAGCACCTGAAGGGTTAATAAACTTCTTGAATGTGGGTTTGAGCACCTTGAGGGGTGCAGTTTTTAGAATGGTGTCACTTTTGGGGATTTTCTATCATATAGACCCCTCAAAGTGACTTCAAATGTGATGTGGTCCGTAAAAATAAAATGGTGCTGCAAAAATGAGAAATCGCTGGTTAACTTTTAACCCTTATAACTTCCTAAAAAAAAAAATTTTGGTTACAAAATTGTGCTGATGTAAAGTGAACATGTGGGAAATGTTACTTATTAAGTTTTTTGTGTGCTATATCTCTGTGATTTAAGGGCATAAAAATTCAAATATGGAAAATTGCAAAATTTTCAAAATTTTTCGCCAAATTTCTGTTTTTTTCACAAATAAACGCAAGTCATATCAATGACATTTTACCACTAACATGAAGTACAATATGTCATGAGAAAACAATGTCAGAATCACCAGGATCCATGGAAGAGTTTCAGAGTTATTAGCTCATAAAAGGACAGTGGTCAGAATTGTGAAAATTGGCCCGGTCATGAACGTGCAAACCACCCTTGGGGGTAAAGGGGTTAACCATTGGTCTCTAATAGTGTTGAGCATTCCGATACCGCAAGTATCGGGTATCGGCCGATACTTGCTGTATCGGAATTCCGATACCGACTTCCGATATTTTTTCAATATCGGAATTCGGCATCGGAATCGGAAGTTCAGTTGATTGACGGCCTGACGTCATCATGATGCGCGGTGTGTGCGCATCATGATGCGCCGTCATTTCGGGCCTTCCGGGGGTCTCTGCCGGCCTGCCGGGGGGCTGTGCCGGCCTGCCGGGGGGCTGTGTGGACTGCCCGGGGTCTCTGCCGGCCTGCCGGGGGGCTGTGCCGGCCTGCCGGTGGTCTGTGCACCCTGTGGGGGTCTGTACCGGCCTGCCGGGGGGCTGTGCCGGCCTGCCGGGGGGCTGTGCTGATGTCCGGGGGTCTGTGCAAGCATCGTCCAATGGGACTACAAGTCCCATCGGGCGATGCCTGCTACCATGACAGTGATTGACACATTAGCCAATGATGGGACAGTAGTAGTCCCATCATCCGGCTAATGTGTTAAATGTTAAAAAAAAAAAAAAATACTACATACATACTACATGCATGCTACATACATACTACATGCTACATACATACTACATATATACTACATACATGCTACATACATACTACATGCATGCTACATACATACTACATGCTACATACATACTACATGCATGCTACATACATACTACATATATACTACATACATACTACATACATGCTACATACATACTGCATGCTACATACATACTACATACATACTACATACATACTACATGCATGCTACATACATACTACATATATACTACATGCATGCTACATACATACTACATGCTACATACATACTACATGCTACATACATACTACATATATACTACATACATACTACATACATGCTACATACATACTGCATGCTACATACATACTACATGCTACATACATACCACATACATACTACATACATACTACATGCTACATACATACTACATATATACTACATGCATGCTACATACATACTACATGCTACATACATACCACATACATACTACATACATGCTACATATATACTACATGCATGCTACATACATACTACATATATACTACATGCATGCTACATACATACTACATGCTACATGCATGCTACATACATACTACATACATACTACATGCTACATACATACCACATATATACTACATACATACAATACATTCATACAATACATACATAGACATACAGTACATATAACATAGAGTAACATACTTACCAATACTTGTCACATTGTTCCCCGAAGCCATTGTCTTTCCGGAATAAATATTAACATAACAAACCACAAAAATACTCACCCACGATCCGAAGCAGTCCACGAGTGTGTCCCACGACGATCTTGGGTAGAGAACGGCAGCATCAGATGATGCTGCCGTTCTCTACGGGCTGCAGGAATCCAATGACGGAAGGTAGGTATCCTTCCGCACTGTATTCCTCCGCCACTTAAAAAAAAAAAAAGTCCCTAGTCTCACTTTATGCCATTGCTGCGTGGGAATTTCCCACACAGCAATGGCATAAAGTGAGACTAGGGACTTTTTTTTTTTTTAAGTGGCGGAGGAATACAGTGCGGAAGGATACCTACCTTCCGTCATTGGATTCCTGCAGCCCGTAGAGAACGGCAGCATCATCTGATGCTGCCGTTCTCTACCCAAGATCGTCGTGGGACACACTCGTGGACTGCTTCGGATCGTGGGTGAGTATTTTTGTGGTTTGTTATGTTAATATTTATTCCGGAAAGACAATGGCTTCGGGGAACAATGTGACAAGTATTGGTAAGTATGTTACTCTATGTTATATGTACTGTATGTCTATGTATGTATTGTATGAATGTATTGTATGTATGTAGTATATATGTGGTATGTATGTAGCATGTAGTATGTATGTAGTATGTATGTAGCATGCATGTAGCATGCAGTATGTATGTAGCATGCATGTAGTATATATGTAGTATGTATGTAGCATGTAGTATGTATGTAGCATGCATGTAGTATATATGTAGTATGTATGTAGCATGTAGTATGTATGTAGCATGCATGTAGTATATATGTAGTATGTATGTAGCATGTAGTATGTATGTAGCATGCATGTAGTATGTATGTAGCATGCATGTAGTATGTATATGGTATGTATGTAGCATGTAGTATGTATGTAGCATGCATGTAGTATATATGTGTTATGTATGTAGCATGCATGTAGCATGCATGTAGTATGTATGTAGTATGTATGTAGCATGTAGTATGTATGTAGTATGTATGTAGCATGCATGTAGCATGCAGTATGTATGTAGCATGCATGTAGTATATATGTAGTATGTATGTAGCATGTAGTATGTAGCATGCATGTAGTATATATGTAGTATGTAGCATGTAGTATGTATGTAGCATGCATGTAGTATATATGTGTTATGTATGTAGCATGTAGCATGCATGTAGCATGCATGTAGTATGTATGTAGTATATATGTGGTATGTATGTAGCATGCAGTATGTATGTAGCATGCATGTAGTATATATGTAGTATGTATGTTGCATGTAGTATGAATGTAGCATGTATGTAGTATGTAGTATGAATGTAGCATGTATGTAGTATGCATGTTGTATGTATGTAGCATGTAATTTTTTTTTTTTTTTTACATTTAACACATTAGCCGGATGATGGGACTACTACTGTCCCATCATTGGCTAATGTGTCAATCACTGTCATGGTAGCAGGCATCGCCCGATGGGACTTGTAGTCCCATCGGACGATGCCTGCACAGACCCCCGGAGCCTGCACAGCCCCCCGGCAGGCTGGCACAGCCCCCCGGCAGGCCGGCACAGCCCCCCGGCAGGCCGGCACAGCCCCCCGGCAGGCCGGCACAGCCCCCCGGCAGGCCGGCACAGACCACCGGCAGGCCGGCACAGACCACCGGAGCCTGCACAGACCCCCTGGCAGGCCGGCACAACCCCCCGAAAGGCCCGTACAGACCCCAGAGAGGCTGTACAAGGGCAGGAAAGGGTTTTTCTTATTCCGATACCGGAAGTCCCATAGACTTGAATGGGACTTCCGGTATCGGAATCGGCGATACCGATACTTTTTTTAAAGATCGGCCGATACCATCCGATACGATACTTTGAAGTATCGGACGGTATCGCTCAACTCTAGTCTCTAAGTTAACCTATTTTGTCTATACTGGCCCTGATCTGGAGATTGCCAGCAGGGTCGATATAATTACAACAGGTGGGACCAATTATTTGACACATTCCTCCTTCACATTTGTACCTTAGGCCGTGTTATATTAAACTGAAACCAGGGAATAGCGGCCCATCCGATTATAGCCAATGAGGCAGATATATCACGGACCACATCTTTTCCCCAAAACCTATATTGAGTCCAAGTCTCATTGTGTATGCAGTGTGGGGTTAATACCTCCCATGGCTCCAGAGGTAAGGCTTATGGCATAGTCCTTGCAGATACTGGGCTGTGTGTACAGATCCAACTGTCTTTCGGTTTCTGTCCTTCCATGTCCTTTAAGAGAAGAGCATGATGCCGAATAAGTTTGTTGTCCCAGTAAGCATTTAAGAGTTTATCCTGTGTCTCTGTAGAGTGCAGTAACCCTGCCACTGCCAGCAAGGTGATTAGGAGAACAGTCATTCTGCTGTTGAAAGGACCTTCTTGCAGTGACTGGCGTGGATCCAGGTGGGCTTTACCTCAAGTTTTACTGAGGTGGATGTGGTCAGCTGTATTTGGAGGGGGCCGTCAAATCGTGGGTCCAGGCTCCTTCTCATGTGTCTGCGTATAACCACCCAATCACCTGGATTCAGCTGATGCAAATCTGCACTTTTATTAGGATCTGGAATGGATGAGAACACATGTTTATGCACCACATTAAGTCTTTTCTGCAAGGCCTGGACATAGGCTGTTCTAGAATCGTGTTGCATTTGTAGCACCTGTGGGAAGTACAGACCAGTCTTTGGTGCACTACTAAACAGGACTTCAAAAAGCGACAAGCCTGTGTTTCTATTTGGAGTGTGTCTGACTGAAAAGAGTGCAAGAGACAAGCACTCTACCCAGCTCTTTCCTGTGTCTGCCATGGCCTTTTGAATTTTCAGTTTAAGTGTCCCATTTAGTCTTTCCACTTTCCCACTACCTTGTGGTCTATATGGTGTATGAAATGCTTGCTGTACACCCAGGGCCTTCATGACTTCCCTCATTATTTCTCCCATGAAGTGTGTACCCCTATCGGTTTCTACGGTTTCTGGGACACCATACCTGCAGATCAGTTCTTTCATCAGTTTGTCTGCAGTCTGTTATGAATGAGTCACCGTAGGAGGCAAAAACAGAAATACTAGCTAAGTCCAGAAAACCAGAGAAGTTGGCAGCTATCGGATTGCTGACCCCTGAACCTATCAACAACAACTAGCAGTAGCCGTGGGGGGTTCCTACGGTGCCCTAGACCCCTCGATCACAGCCGGAGAACTACATAGCCTAAAGACAGAAAGGGAAATCTAAACTGCCCCAGAGCAGACCCCAAAGCAATAGGCAGCCCCCAACATATAATGACGGTGAAGCAAGATGAAAAAACACTCACACAGATAGACAAGTAGGCTGAGCAAATGATGGGGCCCAAGCTAACTAAATAGGACAGGATAGGAATGCTGCTGTCTGCAATCCGCCAAAAACCCTATCAAAACAAGGCCAACAGGCTGATAGGGGAAAAAGGCCCTGAAGACGCTAGGCTTCAAAAAGACTATATCAGCACTCAGGTATTTTCTGAAGACAGAGCAAAAAGGAATTCAACTCACCCCAGCAGGGAATGGCAGAATTTCAGAAAAACAAGGCAAAGCAAAACACAAATGCAAAAAGCAGTGCAGAAAACTTAGCTTTTGAGGAGCAGGAATCAGACTGGTCTCCTAGAATCCCTCAGAGAGATCACCAGCAAGGCAGAAGGGCGTCGGCTGCCTTATATCCAGTCAGCAATTCCCATCACCCAGTCATCATCATCATACCCAGGGGCTTGGTAATCAGCCTCACTACCTTCCTTCACCAGAAGAGGGAGTTCATCAGACCTCAATGGTGAAGGGGAAAATGAACTCACAACAGCAGTCGTTTTAGCGTTTGCACATTTTACCGAATAGGCTTCCGGCCAACTAGAGAAAAGATCTACACATACTAGGATGTTTGCATACACTCCTACCTTGGTAGCTGTATATAGTCAATCTGCAGTCTCTGAAATGGGTAGAGAAGCCTAGGTGTTGCTTTCTTAGGGACTTTTACTGTTTTACCTGGGTTGTGCTGTGCACAGATGAGGCATGATTGTACGAGTTTCGCGGCTGTGTAACTGAAACCAGGAGCGATCCAGAAGGCATCTACCATGGCGCACATGTGACTTTTGGAGACGTGAGTGGGGCCATGTGTTGCTTGCTCCATGATTGGGAACAGGGACTTCGGTAGGCACAATTTATCCTTATTCTCCCATTCTCCATTTGAGTTCAGCTCAGCTCCCAGTCTCCCCCGGTGTACCTTCTCTGTTTGGGCAGCCTGTTGCTGGAGGGATTTCAGTGTGGCTGGAATACGCTGACTCCCCGCCACTGTCCACTGCCCCCTAGCCCACCTTGCTGCTACTTTAGCAGCCTCGTCCGCCCTTCTGTTGCCCTCTACCTCCACGGAGTCACCTTTTGTGTGTGCTTTTACCTTGACAATGCCAACCTGGACTGGTAACATCAATGCCTCCATCAATTGTTTCACCAGCTCTGCATTCTTAATGGGCTTACTGGCTGATTAACGACTTTACCTGCAGCAGCTCTACACGCCTCAGTGAGTGCCTTCAACTCTGCCTCCTGTGCCGACATGTGAGGAGGGAGTGGTTCAGCTCGGATTACCTCATGCGAGGATACTACTGCATATCCAGTGTAGAATCGTCCATCCTGGTGGTATCTGGAGCCATCTACAATAAAGAAAACTCAAAATCTGCTTTAGGAACAGGTTTTTCATGAACGTATGCAAAACCCACTGTCTCCTGACTCATCAGTTCTATGCAGTCATGTTCATGCATCATGTCAAAGTATTCTTCCTCACTTGCTAATACGGTCACCAATTCCCCCTTTTCTGAATCCACAGGCAGGAGGGTGGCTGGATTCAGAATGTTACACCTTTTGAGGGTGACATACTCAGGAATTAGTAGAGCACATTCAAGTCTGAGCTGTCTGACCATAGACAGATGTTTTGGTTGAACTTGTATGAGTGTGGGAAGAAGGGCCCCCGCCGAGTGTCCGGGCCGGAACCAAGGGGACTGTCACCTAGGTTCTGGGGGAAACTGTTCCCAGGGACAGAGTTCAGGGATGGACCGTTGAGATGGACAGATGGGCTGGAGGAGGAGCCAATATAATAGGGGTGGGGAGCGCTAGTCACGGTGAGTCAGCAGACCGGGACAGAAGCAGCAGGAGACCGTGGGAGCAACTGAGAGCCAAAGCGACTTACCAGAGCCAGGAGAGATGTTCACCTAGGACATCAGAGGGACGGTGCCCAGACGACTGTCCGAGAGCTGCTGCCCCGCTTCAACTTACATGTGGTATAATTAAGAAGAAATGCTGTGTCGTCAAACAATCATTCTGTACAAACAGAATATCATTGTTCTCGGAAGCATGTGTCCTGTTTACACAGGATGATATGCTATCAAGACTGATAATTTTTAGCATAATTAAAGATTCTTTCACCAGGCAAATGAGTTTTTTGGTAATTCGTTGGATGATTGTTGGTCTGTTTAGAGAGGCTGATACGAGCATTACTATGAACACTACACTTCAATTGTTGAGTATTACAAATGTGCTCTAAGACATTTCTGGCTTATCCTTAGGATAGTTTATTCATATAAGATCTGTGGGGATCCAATATATAATATCTGAATTCCCACCATTCAGCTGATACCTGGATCTATGACTACCAGAAGTTCATTGTGTATCACCGATGCATCCACTGTGTAGTTTCAGTTTTTGGATACTACAGGTGAGATCATATTAATTTTTGTGAGAGATGAGATGGGTCACCTCACAGTGAACAGAGCTGTAGTATTCCAGTTTAATACACTGTGAATTTCTGGCAAAGTTGGTTCCAGGCAGCAGATGAACGGTGGGGGGTGCAAAGTGTCTGCCCACCACTGATCCCATAATGATGACCTATCCTAATATCTTGATGTCTATTAGAAAAGTTTCTTATTTTAGATATTATACTGTACCAATACTATGTTGATCTAGCAGTAGATAATACAAAAAGTGCTTGCTAACGTAGCTCCATAGTTAGGCAAAGAGTAAATTGAAGTTTGGATTACCATATGTTATAGAATATCCATATCCTGAAAGCTTACACATTATGCTCATGCATAAAATATGATTATAATGTACACACATTCTATAAGCATATCCCCTTCTGTCCTTTTTTTGAACTTATTAGCAACCTCATATCTATGTAGATCCTAAATATCCAATATTTAGGAATGCCAAAGTAGAATCTGATTTGACAGTTAATATTTTTTTCTCTATTTTCAGTGCCTAAAATTATGGGTCAAGAAGATATGAGAAAATGCAAATTCCTTCAATAAAGCGACACTTCTTACCAGCGAAGTAAATGTTTTGAAAAGAAATATAGCATTAAATAGTCTTACTGAGTTTGCACTATAAAGAAAGCAAGTATCCTTAGTGCAAAGCATCTGGTTTGGCTCATTATAATATTAATGAGACATTTAATTAGGGGAGTTAAGAAGGATGCTCGAAAAATTATCACTTGCCAGTTGGGGCTTACTTGGCTTAGCTAAGTTGTAGCAATCCTGCAGCAGAATTAGTCAGATTGTTACTGTGCAAATGAGACCTGCTGAAGGCATAAATGTTAAGAAGACAAAATAAAAGATACGAAACTGTGCATTAGCATGCTGGAATAGGAAATTACCATTTCTTAAAATTAAATCGCTACTAGGGTGACTATGAATGTTACATTGTATTTGCATATTTAGAGCAATTCAGATTTCAACACTGTCAACTTATTATATTAACAAGTAGCATAAAGATAGTGTTAGACACTGATTGATAAGGTCTAGGGATAGCTTGTCTTCCAAATATCGTAATATTCCCGTGCAGACATGCATGAATTTAGCAAATCATTCTCCCGTAATTCCGTAATTGAAAACAGTAAGGAGAGAGGAAAGGATGTGTTAATACAGGACATTAGGTCATAAAATGGAAAAAAAGGTACAAGTCATAAAACATGGGAAAATGCCTTGCGATGTACTGTTGCGACGTAGTATTAATGTCTTTATAGTTTTGTATGCACTGCAATGTGACAATGATAAGCAATTAGGTAACAATGTTTTGAACTTTTGGACTTTCAGGCTCCATATCTCACCATCCACTTTTGCTTTGAATGTCAGACTACCATAATTTCACAGACAATCATTTTAACTGTCTCATACACAAAATTAACGTGCAACGATTTTGGATATGATTAGTTATGCACAGTGACATACCGCCAATGGCAGCAAGCCACGCCACTGCTATGGAACCCAATGTCAGCTCTCGCACCGACTACCCCCTCCCCTCTGCCTGTCAGTGCTTGCACTGCCCGCTCATACAGAATGATGGGGTAGAAGCATCTGCTGAGTCCTGATGCTCCCTCCTCCGTCATTATTGGTCATGCTGACGGATGGAGGTGGGGAGCACTTTATACTATGTGGAAGTTTTTGTGGGGCCATTATAATATTTGCAGGACTGAGTGAGGGCTATTATACTGTATGCAAACAATTATACAGTGTGAAGGTTTGTGTGGTGTCCATCATACTATGTTAGGGCCATTATATATTTGGAGGGCTAGTGGAAGCCATTATATAGTGTGTGGCTATTATACTGTATTTCAGCTCATTATACAGCATAAAGGGCTGTCTGGGGGTCACAGTTGGGGGAACATAATGTGTTAGGGTCACGATACTTTGCCTTTCGAGTTGAGGTGGAATATGATAGGGTAATTACACTGCGTATGTACACTGTGTTCCAAATTATTATGCAAATTAGATTTAAGTGTCATAAAGATGTAATTTTTTGTTTTTCAAATAAACTCATATATGGTATTGTGTATCAGGGCTCTTTGGATCACTGAAATCAATCTCAGATGCCTGTGATAATTAGTTTACCAGGTGAGCCCAATTAGAGGAAAACTACTTAAGAATGATGTTCCACATTATTAAGCAGGGCACAGGTTTCAAGGAATTTAGGAAAGAAAAAGGATCTCTCTGCTGCTGAAAAACATCAAATAGTGCAATGCCTTGGTCAAGAGATGAAAACATTAGATATTTCCCAAAAATTTAAACGTGATCATCGCACTGTTAAGAGATTTGTGGTTGATTCTGAGCACAGACATGTTTGTGCTGATAAAGGCAGAATGAGGAAGGTTTCTGCCAGGCAAGTTCATCGGATTAAGAGAGCGGCTGCTAAAAAGCCATTACAAACCAGCAAACAGATATTTAAAGCTGCTGGTGCCTCTGGAGTCCCTCGAACCTCAAGGTGTAGGATCCTTCAAAGGCTTGCTGTGGTGCATAAACCTACTATTCAGCCTCCCCTAAACAGTGTTCACAAGCAGAAATGGTAGCAGTGGACCCAGACATACATGAAGACTAATTTTCATACAGTCTTGTTTACTGATGAGTGTCGAGCAACCCTGGATGGTCCAGATGGATGGAGTAGTGGATGGTTGGTGGATGGCCACTATGTCCCAACAAGGCTGCGACATCAGCAAGGAGGTGGAAGAGTCATGTTTTGGGCCGGAATCATGGGGAAACAGCTGGTAGGGCTCTTTAAGGTTCCTGAAGGTGTGAAAATGACCTCTGCAAAGTATATCGGGTTTCTGACTGACAGCTGTCTTCCATGGTATAAAAAGCAGAAACGTGCCTTCAGGAGCAAAATCATCTTCATGCATGACAATGCACCATCTCATGCTGCAAAGAATACCTCTGAGTCATTGACTGCTATAGGCATAAAAGGAGATAAACTCATGGTGTGGCCACCATCTTCCCCTGACCTCAACCCTATAGAGAACCTTTGGAGTATCATCAAGCAAAAGATCTATGAGGGTGGGAGGCAGTTCACATCAAAACAGCAGTTCTGGGTGGCTATTCTGACTTCATGCAAAGAAATACAAGCAGAAACTCTCCAAAAACTCACAAGTTCAATGGATGCAAGAATTGTGAAGGTAATATCAAAGAAGGGTTCCTATGTTAACATATAACTTGGCCTGTTAGGATGTTTTGGAGTTAAATATCTTTTTTGTTCAGTGAATGTGACCTCCTAATGCTGCAAATTCCACAAATGAGCATTTTCAGTTCTTTAAAACATATCAAATGCTTAGAAATTCTAATGTGCCTAATAATTTGGAACAGTGCAATTTGAGTTTTTATTGATTTTGGAGATTATACTGTTATCATTGGGAGGTTTCTTCAATAAAATTTGATGTATACTCTAACAGGTGATGACTTTTATTAGACTGACTGTCATTTGCACCGACTATTTAGGAAAATCATAGAAAAATATCATTTGCATATTGCTATTGTGGAAGACTTTTGCATAGGGGGTATCATGCTGTGTTTTGGGGGACACTTGCTGCCATTGTAAGTGACATTGCTATTGACCATAAAGACAAGCTGATGCTTTAAGAGATAGCACCCCCCTTGGTTAGCGCAGTGGGACAGTCCGCTCTTCCCTGCAGTAAAGACTATGTGGTTACTTCTGCCAGCACTGAGAGGGGAGGGGCTGCTTTTTCTGTGAGAGCAAGGAAGCCGAGAATTCTGCAGGAAGGAAACGTGCCTGAACTGTGAAGGAAAGACTTTGTAAACTCTTCTGTGATAACAAGTTGGCTTTCCTGTGTTGCCATGAAGAGCCACCTAGAAAAGACAAGAAAGGAATTCAGAGGAAGGAATCAACCATTTCTAGGAGCTTCACTGGACCTGCAGACAAGAAAAATACCACGTTGTACAGAGCTTCCAGGAAGAAGTGCGCACAATCTTGCATAGCTGCAGGGGCCCCCGGGACTGGATTGAGATATCAACGCTACTGTTAGTGTTAACCCCTTCTGTGCATATGCTAGGGTTTAGGATAAGCTGCAATAGATAGAGCACGGCAGCCGTGTGGCCTGGTTAGCAAAGGCCAGATAGGTTATAGCTAGTGTAGCATCATACATTACTGTGTTGTCTCGCCAGTTGAGTAAATACACTGAGCTGTGATAGTTGGTGCTCCGTGCTGTTTAACGACCCAGCTAGAGAATATTATCCTTGTAAATTATCTGTTTCCATAGCATACCTCTGTTTCTGCATTTTCCTAAACACTGCATTCCTTGCCTGTAAAAAAATTAACCCTTTGTTGTTTGCACCTCATCTTGTGTACCGTAGTCTCCCTGCATTGTGGTGGTTCCCGGCCATCGCTTCAAGTGGCTCTGCGAGCAGGGTTACTGTCACCAAGATGCAGGCAGCAGGCAGCAATGGTGAGAGTGCTAGTGTTAGTGAGGATGCTGTGGGCATTGGTAAAACCCCTGTAAGGACACTCCCTATGGGCAACATAGGCTGGTCCAGGTAGTGCAAGACTTGCAGCGGTCTCTTGTCAATGTGCAAGACAAATTAACCCGGATGGAGCAAAGAATGGGAGAACAACAGTCTGACTCATCATACTCATATAACCACTCTTCAGCCCGACCCATAAGGGATCAGTGGGTGCAGGCTCCCTCCCGTCAGACATAAGAGGCACAAAGACAGGCTCGGTATGCCCCTCGGCAGAGAGGAGGCACCCAATGCCTGGAATGTGGAGGACAAGGGCACCTTGCCAGAGACTGCCGGAATTATGCTCAAAGCCAGCCACAGCTACCGTTAAACTACCAACTCCCGCAGTAACGTAGCACTCCGTGGGGGAGGCAAGAAGAGAGGCCACTTGTCATAATGAACATTTGATTGCTGGGAGTCCCATCCTGCGTGCTGAATTTGAGGGTGTTCCAGTGGATTGCTTTTTAGATACCGGGTCACAAGTGACATCAATGCCAAAATCATATTTCAAAAAGCATTTTCAGGCCCAGGCCAAGACAGAGAAGGAGACATTGATCCGGTTCTTTGCTGCCAATCAACAACTGATCCCGGTCACAGGGGTCGTGTGGATGAATATTTGAATTTGTGGGCAAGAAGTGGTAAAGAAAGGGATCCTGCTAGTCCCTGAGCCCATCAGAGAAGATGTGCCTGTAGTACTGGGAATGAATATCCTATGAGAACTCGATCAGATAATGTTTACCAAACGGGGACCTAGTTATTGGAAGAAGGCCGCTACACACAAGCCTACTCAAGAAGCCCTTCAGCGATTGATCCGTGTCTGTGGGATGCAGAAGAGTGTGCCGTCTTATCAGATGGTAGGGGTCATCATGGCCCCAGGGAAAGAGCCTGTAATCCTGCTTCCCAAGCGAGAAAGTATATTACACCTTCCAGTGAGGACTCATCGCAACCTTAACAGGCTGGAGGTGATTATTCAGCCTGTGGTCGGCGGAGGAGCGGACCCAGAAGTCATGATAACTCGTACAATAGCAGTGGTCCAGCGAGGACACGTCCCCATAAGAGTTCTGAACTTGGGCCCCGGGGAGGTCACCTTGACACGAGGGACAGATCTGGCCCGGATGTACCAACACAAGGGCGAAGTGGGGAGTCAGAAGGAGATGTCTTTATTGCCAATAGAAGGTATGGGGTGGACTCTGGCAGTTGCTGTGGGGTCCGAAGAGACTCTATCCCTGGAGTGGAATGAGCGGGTCATCCTGGATCAAATGGAAGTGGATGTGAAGGCCCTAGGCCCTGAGCGTGTGCAGGTGATAGAAGCTATGCTGTGGGAAAATCAGGCCGCAGTCGCTCGTCATGCCAAAGATTTTGGCTGTACCGAAGTGATCACACACACAAGATACCGACCGGGGACGCTCATCCAATTCGAGAACGATACCGGCAAATCCCACCCAAGATGTATCAAAAGGTAAAGACATTACTCAGGCGGATGCTGGATTCAGGAGTAGTGCAGAGTAGTCAGAGCCCCTGGGCGGCCCAGGTGGTGCTCGTCAAGAAGAAGGATGGGACCATCCGGTTCTGTGTCAATTACAGGAAACTCAATGCTTGCACTGTGTGAGACTCATACCTTTTACCCCACATCGATGAATCCTTGACAGCGTTGGGGAAGGCCAAGTACCTCTCCACCTTGGACCTAGCAAGCGGATACTGGCAAGTAGCCATGGCAGAAAAAGACAAGGAAAAAAAATATGCCTTCATCCTCCCTATGGGATTGTTTGAGTTTAACCGGATGCCCTTCGGGCTCTCCAATGCTCCGGGCATGTTTCAACGGCTGATGGAAAAGTGACTGAGAGACTTAAACTTTAAGGCTACCCTGATCTACCTGGATGACAT
Organism: Dendrobates tinctorius; assembly: GCF_039654945.1. Lineage (NCBI taxonomy): Eukaryota > Metazoa > Chordata > Amphibia > Anura > Dendrobatidae > Dendrobates > Dendrobates tinctorius. The sequence goes on from NW_027361672.1 coordinate 8,441,121, forward strand.
CATTTTGTTCTTTGCCTCGTTTGAAGACCATCTTGCCTGGTTTGGACGGGTGCTTGGAAGACTGCGGGCTCATAATCTGAAGGTGATGCCAAAGAAATACCACCTCTTCAAGAGAGAGATTGAGTACCTGGGCCACATAGTGTCACAAGACGGGGTTCTACCCTCACCGGAAAAGTTGGCTGCTATCCAGAACTGGCCAGTCCCTTGAACAGTGAGGGAACTCCAGGCCTTCCTTGGGCTCGCCGGGTACTACCGACGGTTTGTCAAAGATTTCGCAAAGGTGGCGGGTCCCCTGAATGAGCTGCTGTGGGGGACCGCCGAAGACCCAGTGCATCCCTTGGGACCAGAGGCGAGATGAGGCCTTCCAGGCTATAAAGAATTCTCTTACTTCAGTCCCGTTTTTGGCTTACGCCGATTTTGATCAACCAGTCCTCTTGTACACAGATGGTAGCCTTCACGGACTCTGTGCAGTACTTTCCCAAATATACAAGATGGACATGAGAGAGTCATCGGGTATGCTAGCCGGTCCCTGCGAGTCAGTGAAAGAAACCCCCACAATTACAGCTCTTTCCGGTAAGAGCTCCTGGCCCTGGTGTGGGTCATGACGGTGAAGTTTCCGGGCTTCTTGGCAGGGACCAAGATTCAAGTTCGAACAGACAATAAGCCCCTGGCCCACCTTGGGAATGCTAAATTGGGGGCCTTGGAACAATGGTGGGTGGCTCGCCAGGCCAAATTTGACTTTACCATCCGTTATCAATCTGCCACTGAAAAAGCAAATGCCGATGGCCTGTCAACAGTGATGGTGGAAACACCAGTGGGGGATATCGATGAACAACTCGAAGAGGAAGAAACCCAAGACTTCCGTAAGTTCAGGACCCCAGTGGTTGCTGCCCAAACAAGTAGGGAGGCCTGCGCGGTACCCCGATCTCTGGGGAGAACCAATGAAGAATGGGGATGCGTTCAAGACGAAGACGAAGGGCTGAGACAGATGAAATGCTGGGTAGCTCAGAAGCGGAAGCCAGGCAAACAAGAGAGGGATAGTCTGGATGCTGAGATGTAGAGTGTCTTACACCAGTGGGATAGGCTGGAGGTGCGAGAATCGGTGCTATATCACAAGAGACAACAGCCAAAAGACTCTGAAGTAAGGTGGCAGGTGGTCATCCCAGGAGGAATGGCCCAGGAAGTGGCTAAAAAAGCCCAGAAATTCGGAGACCACTTCGGGTCCACAAAGACCTACTAGTGGTTACAATGGTATGTGTACTGCCCCCGGTGGGAGTCCGTTGCAGAAGAGGTCTGTCGGCAGTGACGGGCATGTGACCTCATTAAGAGTACTGAAAAAAGGGCACCCATCTAGACCATACATACTAAGGAACCACTCAAAGTCTTGATGATTGACTATCTCCTCGTGGGACACTCAGCCCGGGGGCCACAGTACTGTTTGGTGATAACCGACCATTTCTCCAAGTTCGCGGTAGTCACCCCGACTACAGATCAGACTGCCAAGTTGGTGGCATGGGCCATTTGTCAAGACTTCATCCGAGTGTATGGGTGCCCAAAGCGCATCCATTCTGACCAAGGTGCATGTTTCTGAGGCAAGGTGATGGAAGAACTGTATCATTTGAATGGCATCAAGCGTTACCTGACCACCCCTTACCACCCTCATGGCAATGGAGCATGTGAACGCTTCAACCGTACCTTGCTGCAAATTCTGAGGACATTTTAAGAGGACAAGAAGGCATGCTGGCCAGACTACCTGCAAGAGTTGGTCTGGACCTACAACAATCGGGTCCATTCCACCACGGGTTGCACCCCATATCTGCTGCTGTTTGGAAAAGCTGGACGAGAGATCATTGAGTTGAAGTTAGAACAGCCTGAAGAGGTGATGGAGCGAACCATCACTTCATGGGTGAAGGAACATCAGCAACAATTGCAAACAATATGGCGGTTGGTGGGTCAGCAGCTACAGGATAAAGAACATACGGGCTGTAAACCAATTCAGGAGATACCGCTGTCCCGGGGATCAAGTTTTAGTCAGAGAGAAATGCCCGAGGGGAAAGCTAAGTGAGAGATGGGAAATACAGCCTTACAAAGTAATTGAGCGAGTGTATGCTGACGGCCCTGTCTACAAGGTGCAGGTTGAGAATGGGGCATACGCCCCTAGTGTGCTCCACAGAAATATGCTGCGGCCATGATGGTCCGAGGCCCATCCTGTACCAGTGACGCTTGAGGGTGATGCTCCACCTCCTCAACCTGTTTTGCCTTCTAGTGAAATCAATGATGAACGGTGGATCGGCCCTGACACCATGGGGGGCCCTCAGCCGGACAGAGATGGTAATCTTCTCGAGGTACCACTGCCACCACATGACGATGAGTCCAGACAAGAGTCTACTACAACTCCTGCAGCAAGTATTCTTCTGGAAGATAGTCAAGACATCTGGAGATCCCAGAGGTCTACTGCAGGGGTTCCACCAGCCCAATACATAGAACAGTGTTCTCTGTCTGTTTCTCTGCTTGTGTTTTCTCCCCTATAGGTGCTGTTCCACATTGCAAGTGTCTCTATCCCACTGCAACCTTGATGCTGTGAAGGTCGAGGATGACCATCTTTAAGAAGGGAGGCATATAAGGGGATGACATTGCTATTGACTGTAGAGACAAGCTGCTGCTTTAAGAGACAGCACCCCCCTTGATTAGAGCAGTGGGATAGTCTGCTCTTTCCTGCAGTAAAGACTGTGTGGCTTCTTCTGCCAGCATTGACAGAGGAGGGGCTGCTTTTTCTGTGAGAGAGGGAGCCGAGAATTCTGCAGGAAGGATACATGCCTGAGCTGTGAAGGAAAGACTTTGTAAACTCTTCTGTGATAACAAGGTGGCTTTCCTGTGTTGCCGTGAGGAGCCACGAAGAAAAGACAAGAAAGGAATCCAGAGGAGGGAATCCACCATTTCTAGAAGCATCACTGGACCTGCACACAAGGAAAATACCACATTGCACAGAGCTTCCAGGTAGAAGTGAGCACCATCTTGCATAGCTGCAGGGGCTCCTGGGACTGGATTGAGATACCAACGCTACTGTGAGTGTTAACCCCTTCTATGCACATACCAAGGTTTAGAATAGGCTGCAATAGATAGAGCACGGCAGCCATGTGGCCTGGTTAGCAAAGGCCAGATAGGTTATAGTTAGTGTAGCATCATACATTACTTTACTGTGTTGTCTTGCCAGTTAGATAAATACACTGAGCTATGATAGTTGGTACTCCATTCTGTTTGACGGCCCAACTAGAGAATATTATCCTTATAAGTTGTCTGTTTCCATAGCATACCTCTGTTTCTGCATTTTCCTAAACACTGAATTTCTTGCCTGTAAATACATTAACCCTTTGTTGTTTGCACCTCATCTTGTTTACCGTAGTCTCCCTGCATTTTGGTGGTCCCCAGCCATTGCTTCACCATCATACTTTATGGGGGCAATGAAAGAGGAATCTGGGACTTCAGCAGGAGGAAAATTACTATGTGAAGGCTGCAAAGTTGTGAGATATGCTCTTCTGTGACCCCAACAATTATTTAATTATTTATTTTTTTGAGAGGCCCAATTAGAACTTCTGCTATGGGGCCCCATGATTTCTATGTACGCATCTGATTATGCAAATTCTTGTCATGTCACTGCATTGTTACTGTTTTGCTTTTGGTGGTGAAAAAAATCTCTTTCTTCCTGTATACTGCAAATAACAACCTGTTCTTATATTCCAATAGCTCAATGTTTTATTAGGTTGATTTCCAAGCACAAGGTCACTGGTTTGAATCAAGGAGCAGCCATGAAGAAGATTTCCCAAGAAAAGAGAATCAGCAGCATCCAGCTCTCGACCAAGATATTTGCCAAACTGCATCATGTGAGTTCCGTAACAGTTGTTAGAATTAGAAATAAAGTCCATCCATTTATTCAAAAGGCAAAAGATGGATGTCAACAAGTCAGCTGATCACAAGGTCTATCAGTTCTGGCACGACAAACACAGCAGTGGGAATGGCTTTTATGCTTCGTAATGGTGAGATCACAGATGTCAATGCAAGCACTTCACGATGCACATTACACAAGTCTGGAATGATGACCCAAGAAAAGGTGAAGAAGGCGTCAGCTCAAGTTTGCCAAAGAGTACGAAAAGTGGACAGTAGAAGATAGGAAACATGTTATCTGGTGTGAAAAGATGAACATCAATGGACTAGGCTCTGATAGATGAAATGACAAAAGGAAAAGGGGCTAATGGATCAAGAAATTGAAGGAACTTTCAAGTTTGGTGGAGGAAGCCTGATGTTATAGCGTGATTTCAAAGCCAAAGGCATTGGATATTTGACCAGGATCAATATAGTCTCAATGCTGAGTTACATGTGAGTATCCTACAAGACGAGTTTCATCGTACACTGGAGTACCATGGGTATGAAAGGGGAGAAATCATGTTCCAGCAGGATAATGACCTGAAACATTCGTCGATATTGGTGAAGAATGGTTAAATGACATTGAAGTAGAAGTGCTAGATTGGCCCCCTCAGTCCCCAGACCTCAACATGCTCATACAGCTGTGGATATGTGACACCCCAGAGTCTGGTTGTCACAGTGACATTACCTCCCTCTAATGGGTAAAGTCATGCTTGGAGGCAGAAAAGGGCCACATGCCAGGCAGCATAGATTTAATCACAATTTCCTGCTGCAGATCAGAAAAGGGAGATGCCTTATAAATTCTGGCCAGCAGAGGGGGTTGGTGAGTCAGCTAAAAATCAGCTGAGGGGGTTGTCATGGAAACAAAGCAGCTGTGAGCTGTGAGGAAAAATGACAGCTACAACATGAGGTGAGGTAAAGAGATCTTTCTGGAAGATCCTGTCAGATGAAGACAGGGAGCCGAGCTGAGAGGAGCTCGATAGGCAGAGCTGATCTGTGAAGAGGGAAAGGACAAGAGCAGAGACTGAGAGACTCTAGGGAAGCTAAAATACTGCATATAGCAGACCCCTGAGTGAAGCGCTAATAAAGAGAAAAGGGACATCAGAGTCCTAGGCTGACAGGAGCTGTAAGTCCTGATAGCCGAATCTGAAAGTACAGGGGATTGTAAATTCCTGTGCACATTAATCACCTGAGGGCACGGCAGCGGATAAGGAGCCCGGGGCCGACGGTGAAGAGAACGGTACCCGTGGCGTAGGCTCACGCTGACAGCCATACAGGTTAGTGAAACCATCACGAATAGAGGGTCGCAGCATAGTTATATACAGCGGAGACCCACACACATAGCACAGAAAGGAAGGTCCTAAATCCCCACCTGGCAAGGTGGATCCCCTGAATGCCTCCAGGGGAGCCGGACTCATTCCATCACCTGTATGTGGTACTCTGGACTACAACCAATTACCAGTAAAAGGTAAAGAAACTGCACCTCTCTGTATCTTTCTCTCATTTATCTGCACCCCAACTTTTACAGCCATTTTTTACTATTTATTTTAAATCTTTGCCCTGGGACTACAGCCCTACCTGTGGAGGGCTACAACATCATAGCTGCGCCCAACATCCATCCCAGAGAAGCAACACCGCAGCGTTGGTCACCTCTGACTAGAATACCACAGGTGGCGTCACGTATTTCACCATCTAATAACTTTATTTTCATTTTTACCACATAAATACCACACAACTTTCCCCTATTTTATTACTGGACGTCTCTGGGCCACAGACCGGGTCACCACCGCCGTGACATCGTCCCCCATGGATGTTGATGGCCTCGGTACTGAGTACCCCAGACCCCGCGGGGCGCTCCAACTGGCATCACGAACAGGATTTAGCGAGCCTAGCAAAGCTGGATAAAGAAGCCTGGCAAAGCTGGGTACTGTGCGCCATAGACTTTATTAAATTGTGTGCTAAAGACTTTAATGAGCTTTCAAATAACCACCATAACTGCGTCATACAGCCCGTGCGAGCAGAGAGTGACGTGCAATTGTGGACAGAGCCAGAAATAAAGAACGACGCGAAGCCCCTGCCCGTGCTCTGACGTTAGTGAGCAAATGAAAAAGCAGGAAGAAAAATGCTCAACGCGAGTCAAGATTCAGCGGCGGTCGCAGCCGCAGCCTCAATAATGCCGCTATCAATGCCATATATACCAGGAGTGGCCTGGTTACCTCAGTACTCAGGGGAGTCGCATACCCTGAGCGATTTTAAAGAAAGACTATGTAGTTTGTTCAGTGTACCCCCTGTCAGAAAGCCAAAAAGTCAGTATCCTTATTGACCAGTTAACTGGTGCAGCTCAGAGGGAATTAAAGTCCTGGCCGGACACTGATAAAGTAACTGTCAAACAAATCTTAGCCAGACTGAAAGACACTTTTGATACCCGTTCTGCAACAGAGATAAAAATGAGATTTTTTTGGGTGCAAACAGAGAGTGCAGGACAGTATACGGGACTATGCCCTTAATCTTCAGGAGGCACTATGGGCTGTAAAGCAGGTTGATCCTGAAAGCGTGCAAGATGAAGATAGATTACTAACAGAGCAGTTCATAGAGGGACTCCAGTCTAACAACCAAAGGACACAGCTGCACATATTGGCTCTACAAAATCCTGAATTGGACTTTGCACACTTTAAGGATAGAGCCATCAGAGTGCTGCGTGAACCGAACCCTAGCAGCACAGAGCCCTCTAAGCATCCTGCAATTACATACCAGCAGGAGACAGCATCCTTTCCAAAGACCCCTATTGAGCCTGACAAGCCATCCCAAGATGATGATTCTGCTGCAGACTTATGTCTCCAAGTCAAGAAACTAACCCAAAGTGTGGCTACACTCACAAAAACTGTGCAGTCCCTGCAAGTGACTCCAAAGAAGAAGATCCAGCTGGCCTCCAGTCCAGAAGACATCCCGTGGCGACAGCAGAAGAGGATCCCACTGACCAGAGGGAGAGACAGCGATCGTTACGACGAGGACAGACAGCCCATCTGTCGCCGTTACAACAAGGCAGGACACCTAGCAAGCTACTGTCATTTAAACAAGCAACCCCTGGGGCAAAGGTCCATCCCCCAGGAGTAAGATGACCAGGCCCACCAAATTGGCGAGACAAGTACGTAGGAGGACGACCAGTCTTGCCTGTCGTGATTGACGGTTTTCCGATGAACGCTTTACTGGACACCGGTTCCCAGGTGACAACGATACCATATGTTCTTTTTAAGCAGTACTGGGCAGATTCAGACATTACTCATAGCCCAGATAAAGACCTTGTCATTTTTGCCAGCAATGGTCAGCCCTTGCCTCAGATGGGGTATAAAGAGGTGACCATCAAGATTGGCCGAGTAGAATTGCAGTCGCAAGGTTTGATAACAGTTGATATTGACAAACTAGAATGCCATCCTTTGATCACTTTAGGCACTAATGTAATTGAAAATTGTCTTGGAGAAATTATTGTTTTGTTACAAGAGGTAGCCGAGACCGTCAGCTCCAGTCAGCAACGGGTCCTGCAAAAGGAGATCAGAGCCCTGATGCAGAGACAACAGGTAGAGCTGTCTGGTGGAGAAGTCGGCAGTGTCAGAGTAAGTGATCCTTTCCCCATTGCAGTACCTCCCAGAAGTTAAATGTTAATTTGGTGTCGGGCATCAATAGGCCTAAGAGGTCAAGATTACCAAGCCTTGGTAGAACCCATGTACTCTGATAGTAGGCCCACTATCCTGACAGCCAGAGGGGTAGTTGATGTCCTCAAGGGGAGAGTACCAATACGCCTCTTAAATTGTGGGGAGAGAGAGGTCCAGTTAAACCGGAATGTCACCCTTGCTAAATTGTTCACCGTCAGTAACAATGCAATCGAGACACTAGAACACTTGCTTCCGTCTAACAAGGTAGAAGAGAATGGCTCTGAAGGTCAGCAGGAGGATTGGTGTCACAAGCTACACATAGGCACTGACTCCACCCCTTCACACCAAAAGCATGGGGCTTATCGGGTGGCTCGGAAATTTGAACGGGTCTTCAGCAAGCATCCTCTAGATTTTGGGCAGGCAAAAGGGGTTTAACATCATATCCCCACCGGAGATCATCCACCCATTAAAGAGAGACACCGGCCTGTACCCCCAGCACACTACCAATGTGCCAAGAGTATGTTACGAGAGATGAAGGAGGCTGGGGAAATCAGAGATAGTTGTAGCCCCTGGGCAGCTCCATTAGTCCTCGTTAAGAAGAAAGATGGTACTATGAGAATGTGTGTAGACTACAGGCGGATTAACAGCATTACACATAAAGATGCATACCCATTGCCTAGAATTGAGGAATCACTAGCTGCACTGAGAACTGCTAATTATTTCTCTACCTTAGATCTTACCAGTGGGTATTGGCAGGTTCCTGTGGCAGAGGCAGACAAAGAGAAGACAGCGTTTACAACATCAATGAGCCTCTGCTAGTTTAACTACATGCCGTTCGGGCTCAGCAGAGCACCAGGAACATTTCAGCGGTTAATGGAATGCTGCCTTTGACATAAAAACTTTGAAAACTTTCTGCTGTACCTGGATGACATCATCGTCTTCTCCAAAACCTACGAAGAAAATTTGAAGCACCTAGCCGAGGTATTCGAAGCCCTGTCAAACTTTGGCCTGAAAATAAAACTGTCCAAATGTCACCTTTTGAAACCCAAGGTGCAGTACCTAGGCCGTATGGTGAGCGCGGAAGGTGTGGAACCCGATCCTGACAAAGTCACCGATATCCGGGACTGGAAAAGACCCAGCACTATCCATGAAGTGAGGCAATTTCTTGGGTTAGTAGGCTACTACCGAAGATTTATCAAGGACTTCACCAAGATAGCAGCACCACTGCAAGATCTTCTAGTGGGCCAATCCAAGAAAGCCAAGAACAAAAATCTTCCGTTCGAGTGGAACAAAAGGATAGAAGAGTCCTTCATCAAGTTGAAACTGGCCCTCACAGGAGATGAGGTCCTGGCCTACCCTGACTATGACCAACCGTTTGTACTTTACACTGACGCCAGCAACGTGGGATTGGGAGCAGTGCTGTCACAAGTGCAGAAAGGTAAAACAGCTGAAAAGGAAAGAGCGCAATAGGGTCTTACCCGAGTAAAAATTGATATAAACTCAATTCATTATACTCACCTTATACAGGAGAGATTCAGACACATAGAAGTAGGTAGTCAGCCTGCTGCACATCCAAAGGGCCACGCCGTGACCACAAATCATCAGATTATAAAGGAGAAAGTTTATGGATTAAAAGTGCGCTGCTTGACAAATCAATCCTTCCAGGTTTTATGAACTGTACTTTTATTTCCCAATGCGTTTCGAAGTCTATACTTCTTCCTCAGGGGATGACATGTACAGATAGACACAGCTATCACTGGTTTTATACATTCAAAGTTCAAAATTTGGCGCCAAAGGTCACATGTTACAGGGAAAAGAAGTCAAAGTTCATCAATACAAAAATGTATAAAATACAATGAAATATAATGTTTAACAGACGATTAATTCTTTTAATTCTTTTCAGACGATTTGAAAACGAAAAAAATGAATATTAAGGACAAAAAAAGGAAAAAGAAAAAAGAAAAAAAGAAAAAGACTTATATCGAACCAAGAAGAAGAGGGAGGTATAGCAAGAAACCAAAGCTCAAACCACCGTACCAAACGGACAAGTTGTGAAGAAAAACAGAAAGAAAAAAGGGAAAAATCAGAAAAAATGTGTGAAAAGTTCCTTGTATAAAAATTTAATAAAGTTTAATAAAAAAGATTTTATTATTAATAAATTATGTGGTGGAAGTCAATTAATTAAGAACGTGTCATTGATATGTAGGGATATAAAAATATATTTAAGCACATGTGCAATTAAAAAAATAAATAAATATACATAGTATAATAAAATCTCTGAAATGCAACGAAATAAATACCTCAAGTTATATAATTAAAAAAATGGAAAATATTTTGATACGGGATAAAAAGTGAAACAGATCAGGGCTCACCAAGAATGAGGGAGCCAGCAAATAGAATCGTAATGTTCGAAGGCTCTCAAAGGAAAAAAAGAGGAATACATTTATCCCGAAAATCATTTGCATATAAGTGGTAGGGAACATGATAAAAGTTTAAAAACAATACTCCCAAGAGCTTGCACAGAAGGCAAAAGCGATCAGTGGCTCCTAAGGGAAAGAAACACACCAATCCAGAAGCCACGAGGAAGATGGATCAAATCCAAAAAAAGGGGAAAAGAAAAACGAGGACGGGAGAAAAACACGTGTCATCCTTGGGGAACAACCACAGTGTGTGGGGAAATCAACACATCAGCTTGGCACACAAAATTTTAGAAGAATAAACACTGCAGCAAAAAAACATATAAAGTTCAGACATAAATGAAAAAACACAGTGAAAATTGATGATTAATAAAAACACATTTTTTTAAAAGGGATAAAAAACCACAATAATTATTAGGACGGAAAAAAATGACCTTAATACATTTTTACAAGAAAACTTCCGTTATTTCGTTAAGGCCATTTGGTTTCAAGGTATTCAACCTATAAATCCAAAAGACCTCTTTCCTATTCAAAAGACCTATTCTGTCAGAGGTATTAACCGGTATATGTTCAATGGGGATGATTTTTAAAACATTTGGATTTTTATTATGTTCTACCGTGCAGTGTCTAGAGAGACCCTGTTGTAGGAAACCTCTCTTGACATTGCATCTGTGGGAATTAATTCTCAAATGTAACGGTTGAACCGTCCTACCCAAGTATTGTTTTCCACATTCACATTCAATCAAATAGATCACGAAATCAGTGGTACAGTTTAAAAAATCCTTAATAGGGAAAGACTCATTAGTGCTAGTGGATTTAAAGTTTTTTTCTTTATGCGCAATACAAGTACAACATAAACAGTTCCTCTTGCCACATTTATAAATGCCCTTGAGGGGGGTTATTTGTGCAGAAAATTTTTTACTACTGTCAGTTATATTTTTTAAACGACTTGGGGCTATAACACTTTTAATGGTGGGTGCCCTTCTAAACGTGACACCGGGATTACACGGAAGAAATTTCTGTAGGATGGAGTCGTTTAATAAAATATGCCAATTATTGCTCAGAATTCTTCTAATTTTAGTATGTTCAGCACAAAACTGTGTAATGAAATTAGTCGTGAATTTTTTGTTATCAGGTTTAACCGTTCGAGTTCCATTAATTAAACATTCCTGAGATAGATTAGTGCATTTGTTGAAAGCATTCTTGAGTAAATTATCAGGATATTTCTTATCGATTAACCTGTTTTTTAATATTCCTGCTTGATCTTTAAAAACCTTCGTATCAGTGCAATTTTTTCTGATTCTTCTAAATTGATTTTCAGGAATATTCCTTATCCATTTACCAAAATGACCACTGTTAAAGGGAATATAACTATTTGTATCCACGTTTTTAAAAAATGTTTTAGTTAAAATCCTATTGTCCTCAATATAAATGGTTAAGTCTAAAAAGTTGATAGAGTTCTTATTATAAGTCGTTGAAAAAGTAAGTCCCCATATATTATTATTAATATCAAAAATAAAATCATCAATATTATTTCCCGAATTATCCCATATATAGAACAAATCGTCTATATACCTCTTATACATAATGCAATTGTTGTGCCATCTCGAATTGAGAATATAGAATTCTTCAAAGACCCCCATGAAGATATTAGGGTAGGTTGGTGCGATTTTCGAACCCATCCCAGTCCCAAGCCGCTGATGGTATAAAATTCCATCAAAAGTGAAATAATTATTATTTAAAATAAAATTCATGCCTTTTAGTAAAAAATTTTTTTGTTCCTTACTCAATCTATTATCTTTTAGTAAAATTTTATTGAAACAGGCGAGACCCAAATTATGTTGAATATTTGAATATAAGAGGATACATCCATAGTAATAAGTAAATAATGTGATTTCCATTCAATCTGCTGTAGGAATTGAATTAATTGGGTGGAATCTTTGATGAAGCTCTTTAGTAAAGGTACATGCGAAACCATTATTCTGTCAATGAAGTGTGATAGATTGCTAGTTAGTGAATCAATGCCTGAAATAATTGGTCTCCCAGGTGGATTAACCAGACTTTTATGAATTTTCGGTACATGGTAAAAGAATGGGGTCCGTGGATTCATAATATTGAGGAACTTCAATTCATTCTTGTCAAATATATTATCATTTTTACCTTCTAGAATTAATTTATCATAAACCACTTTGGACTGAGCTAGGGCATCAAATGAAACTTTTTTGTAATATTTTTTATCTGACAATATATTAAGAGCTTCATCACAATAATCCTTTCTATTCTGAATTACTATCCCGCCTCCCTTATCTGCTGAACGTATCACAATATCGGTATTGGATTTTAATGATTTCAAGGCTATTTTTTCGTCCTTTGTTAAATTATATTTGTAACCACACGAATCTTTGGTGGAAAAAATCTCCTTGAAATCCTTTTGAACTACATCACTGAAAACATGTAGATAATGACCCTTGTCTTCGACCGGATAAAATTTGGATTTGGTTGGTACATCCAAATGAAATACGGAAGTACTGGAATTTTCACTAGTTTTCTGTGAACAATTATTTACATTGTTGTGTATAGTTTCATTCAGCTCTTTTAATAAAAAATGTCTTTTTAATGTAAGTTTCCTAATAAAAACCTGAAGATCCAAAAAAAGGTCAAAATCATTCGTTTTATAAGTAGGGCAGAAAGTTAGACCTTTGGAAAGGACTTTGATTTCATCATTAGTAAGAATATATGAAGATAGATTAAAAATATTGTTTCCAACGGTAGAGAAATTATTTAAATTTTTATTCATTATTTTATATTTATTTTCCCTTTCTTTTTTTCTGCCCCCTCTGCATCCTCTATAGAACCTTTTCTTTTTCCTGTTCTGGGTGAAAAAAAGTTTTTTATCTGTGAGTTTTTTAGTGCTTGTGGTAAAAAAAGAACAGTGGCTGTGTTATCAATATTAGAATTATCGATTAGGATCATATTGCCACTAGAAGTGTTAGGGATATTATCTTCGGAAATAGAATCAACTTTGGACAAGCTCAAACAGTTGTCCTCATAAATAGAGAGATCAAGAAGTGAGTTTGGTATATTATCAGGAAATTCCATAAGTGCAGTTGAGAGGATTTCAACCGAGGTGGGTGTGATAATTTTATCATGACCAACATTTGGATTTACAGAATCAATTAAATTTTTATCCTCATTAAGGTGTTTCATTTGTTCTTTGATACTTTCCAAATGTTTCATGGCTTCAATCAGAGGTGCAGTTACTTTAGTGTTCTTTATGATAGGAGGTTTAGAAAAAATATTAGTTTCAATTAACCGTCTTTGAATCTTCAATAAAGGTTTTTTATTCAAAAAATTCAAAGGAGGTGCAGGATTTACACTGGGGGTAACTTTAGCAGTAACGTTGGTTTTCTCAGTTTCCACCCCAATAACCGCTTTAGCTATTTCATTACATGTATCAGTGATAGTAATACCATTTTTTTCGGAACCTTTGTCCGTTTTGTCATTCATCTTTCTATAATCCTCTCTATCCCTTTGTAGCTTTTTTGATTTTTTTAAAATGGTTTCATGTTCAACTTGCATGACATGGGTTATAACGTTAGCGTTGATTTTTTATACTCTGGATGGAATACTTTTTGAATCGACTATCATCTAGAGAACGTTTAATACTACAGACCATCGGAAACATCGGCTTCTTTACATGCGAGGAAGAAACGAGTAATCCTTTTTAGTGAGGATGAAACTAAAACATTCCGAAAGACTTTCTACAGCTTTAAAGAAGCTATTAAGGAGGAACTTCACTACAGCTTGGACGCTCGCTTTTTATCGATTTATCTGGAAGAGAACATTTGTCCTCGTGGACTGAGGTTGGTTTTTGATTCCCCTTTTATCAATGATTTAAATTTCACCAAGGATTGGAATAACAATCTGAGCAATTGTATGCATAAAATGATCCTGTTATTATATAAAAAAAGGTCTAAATTGGCAGAATTAGCAGCAATTAAAGTAATGAACTTATCAAAGGAACTTATTCCGTTCCAAAAACATCCAGAGTATAAAAAAATCAACTCTAACGTTATAACTAGAGTAGAGCGACTTTTGGTTTTTTAGGGTCGCGTTTCGTTTCGTGAAACCCGACTTTTCCAAAAGTCGGGTCGATCAAGATCGTCCGATTATAGGGAAAAGTCGGAGTCGTCCCGAAACACGAAACCCAATGTAAGTCAATGGGGAATAAAAGTCGGCAGTGAGAGGAGGACAGGAAACACACCTACAGTGCCCATTTGAATGCCAAAAGCATCAATTCTTCTTACTTAAGCTTGTCAACCTTAATTAACTTCATAATACAAGTTACAAAACATAACACATACCAAAACTCATCATGCTCCGATACGGCAGAGAAATAGCGGTATAGTACAATGAAAAATACTTCACTTTTTACATCTCATGACGAGGCCCATCTATTTCTCCATACAGAATCATTGGTCCCATATAATGTTTGAAACAGTATATGATGAGCTCCGCATAATGCTACAGTATATGTTGGTCCCCATGGATGAAGCTCCACTGTCTTATGGGCCCAAATAATGCTCCAAACATAATGGGCCCCATTTCTAATGCTCTAGTGTATAATGGGCCCTGTAAATGCTGCTCCAGTGTCTGATGTCCACCTTTGGAATGCTCCAGTGTATGGTGGGCCCCATCTATCATTCTCCAGAGTAACGTGCTCCCCAAAAATTGCTGTCCCAACATTGAAAACAATCAAATAAGTCTCCTCGCTAGGGAATCCCTGTACTAGTCTGGACTCCTCGTCGTCCCCATCTTCCATCTCACTGCACAGTATTTCAACCTTGCAAGTGCTGTGATCCTGAGCAAGCAGGGGGGGCCCACTCGTTGGCGACGGCACTGGCACAGGGCCCCTGATAGTACGGTGGTGTGTCTGATGGCGGGTGGGCCGAACCTGCACTTTCATCTGCAGCTTCCTCTTTGTCACCGTGTAAGATGGAACTGTATATGGGAAGGGTAACCTGAGTTTCATCAGGGTCAGATTCAGGCCGTGTAGCGTGCGAGGGGAATGTAGTGGTCTGGGTCAATGTACCAGCAGATTCATCGAGCAGTGGCTGGGCATCAGTGCACTTGTGTCGCCCCCAGGAGTACGGTCGCCACAGTGGCATTACCTTCCTCCTAGGGAGTGTGATGTCATGCTTGGGAGCAACGAAGGATCTCTCTAGCAGGTTAACTGATTGGGCGGCGTTATTCCCACGAGTCATGACCCTCCAAACAGCGTTCATGAAGGCAAATTGTTTGTTTTACGTGGGCAGTATGGTTGCAAAGCTGAACCTTAAAGGAATGTCCAGAAGGGCACCACCAGGAGTGGAGCCTACGGTTAAATTCGACTCCACCTGGGAAACCTCAACCATGCCAGCTACAGAACAGATGCACACATTGCAAGCTTAATTCCGTTAACGAACAAGACTCCGTCATGCCCCGCGGTCCGAGTCCGGCTTACTAGAGGGACACGTGAGGCTCTGGAACATGAGATTGGCCAATAACTGGTGTGTCATGCCCTTACATGTCCGTGACTGCATGTGCGCTACACTGAAAAGGCCAGCGTTTGTCGCTTACAGGTTCAGATAACCCGCTGAACAACGTTAGTGATGGGGATCACTGATTACAATTATTACCCGCGAACAATGATTTCCCAGTAAGTGCAGGTCAACTGCAGTTCCGGAATTAGGCATAGCCGTCATTCCTGAAAAAATGAAAAACTTACGTGTGCAAACCACAGGTGCTGTAGCTTGCTTAACAGCTCGCCAGCCGTTCTCACGCCCAGTATGGATTGCACGTGATTGCACAAAGGTTAGAAAGGGTACCGTATCCCCAGATAACATGTATGGATAGCGTACACATTCAAAATATATGTCTCAGGAGGCAGGCTCAGACGGTGTTAGGCCCAGTATGGATTGCACGTGATTGCACAAAGGTTAGAAAGGGTACCGTATCCCAGGATAACATGTATGGATAGCGTACACATTCAAAATATATGTCTCAGGAGGCAGGCTCAGACGGTGTTAGGCCCAGTATGGATTGCACGTGATTGCACAAAGGTTAGAAAGGGTACCGTATCCCCAGATAACATGTATGGATAGCGTACACATTCAAAATATATGTCTCAGGAGGCAGGCTCAGACGGTGTTAGGCCCAGTATGGATTGCACGTGATTGTACAAAGGTTAGAAAGGGTACCGTATCCCCGGATAACATGTATGGATAGCGTACACATTCAAAATATATGTCTCAGTAGGCAGGCTCAGACGGTGTTAGGCCCAGTATGGATTGCACGTGATTGCACAAAGGTTAGAAAGGGTACCGTATCCCCGGATAACATGTATGGATAGCGTACACATTCAAAATATATGTCTCAGGAGGCAGGCTCAGACGGTGTTAGGCCCAGTATGGATTGCACGTGATTGCACAAAGGTTAGAAAGGGTACCGTATCCCCGGATAACATGTATGGATAGCGTACACATTCAAAATATATGTCTCAGGAGGCAGGCTCAGACGGTGTTAGGCCCAGTATGGATTGCACGTGATTGCACAAAGGTTAGAAAGGGTACCGTATCCCCGGATAACATGTATGGATAGCGTACACATTCAAAATATATGTCTCAGGAGGCAGGCTCAGACGGTGTTAGGCCCAGTATGGATTGCACGTGATTGCACAAAGGTTAGAAAGGGTACCGTATCCCCGGATAACATGTATGGATAGCGTACACATTCAAAATATATGTCTCAGGAGGCAGGCTCAGACGGTGTTAGGCCCAGTATGGATTGCACGTGATTGCACAAAGGTTAGAAAGGGTACCGTATCCCCGGATAACATGTATGGATAGCGTACACATTCAAAATATATGTCTCAGGAGGCAGGCTCAGACGGTGTTAGGCCCAGTATGGATTGCACGTGATTGCACAAAGGTTAGAAAGGGTACCGTATCCCCGGATAACATGTATGGATAGAGTACACATTCAAAATATATGTCTCAGGAGGCAGGCTCAGACGGTGTTAGGCCCAGTATGGATTGCACGTGATTGCACAAAGGTTAGAAAGGGTACCGTATCCCCAGATAACATGTATGGATAGCGTACACATTCAAAATATATGTCTCAGGAGGCAGGCTCAGACAGTGTCAGGCACAGTATGGATTTGACGGCCCAGATTACACTGCGGAGGAGCAGGGAGAGGTAAAGATTGCAAATGCTGGGGCCCTGCCCAAGCAAGGGGGGCCCACTCGTGGGCGTCGGTACTGGCACTGGGCCCCTCATAGTACAGCGGTGTGTCTGACGGCGGGTGTGCACCACCACCGTCAGAGACACTTGATTGCACTATGAGGGACCCTGTGCCAGTGCCCGCGCCCAAGAGTCGGCCTACCCACCTGTCCAGGGCAACGGCACTCGCACGGTGTCGTGCGCTAGGTGGTGACCCCGGCCATGGGGGGGCAGCACAGTTAGGGAGTTTTAGAAAGTGGCATATGTTGATGTTGGACATTCAGCTGATGCAAAAGGCGAAATAGGTCAAGTCCCAGGAAGAGGTGGACCAAAGCAAGCCATTTTTCTGTCACCCTATGTGTCATCAGGGGAAGGTGGGACAAAATCCTTGGAAACCCATGCATGGTTCATTTTAATGAAGGTTAGATCATCCACATTTTGGGTTGACAGACGGGTCCTTTTTTCTGTCAGGATTGATCCAGCTGCACTGAAGACTCTTTCCGATAGCACACTTGCAGCTGGGCAAGCGAGCTCCTGTAAGGCATATTGGGCCAATTCAGGCCAGGTGTCCAGTTTAGCGGCCCAATAGTCAAAGGGGAATGACCTGTGTGGGAGAACATCGATATGGGAGGAAAAGTAGTTTGTAACCATGGTTGACAACTGCTGTCTCCTGTCACTTTCCATCGATGCAGTATTACCAGTTGTGTGAGCGGTATTTGAAAAATCAGTCCACAACATTGTCATGAAACCCCTGTCTCCAACGCCACTTCTGCTGTGTGCACCACGAACACCTCTGCCAAGCTGCCCCCGGCCCGTACGGCTCGTGTGAGAACCATCACCGCTGCTGTGTGCGGGGAATGCCTCAAGCAACCGATTTACCAGAGTTGCTTGTTTATTAGCCAATATTAGGTCAAGGTTCTCCTGTGGCATGATGTTTCGTAATTTGCCTTTATAGCGTGGATCCAGGATGCTGGCCAACCAGTAGTCGTCATCGTTCATCATTTTGGCAATGCGGGGGTCCCTTTTTAGGATCCGCAAGGCATAATCTGACATGTGGGCCAATGTTCCCGGTGTCAATGATGCACTGCGAGTGCTGGTTGGAGGAGCACTTTCTGGCAAATCCACATCCCTCCAGTCACGCACAAACCCTGTACCAGACCTTGCCATGCCAACATTTTCACTCGCCCCACGAGATGCATCCTCCTCCCCTAAGTAATCATCCCCATCATCATCCTCCTCCTCCTCTTCTTCCTCCACCTCGTCCAGGAGAGGTCCCTGAGCAGACAATGGCTGAATGTCATCTAGGATTCCCTCCTCCTCTTCCTCCTCATCAACATTGGCTGCAGACGCCTGCTCCTTAAGGTGCGTCAAAGTTTGCATGAGCAGACGCATAAGTGGGATGCTCATGCTTAGGATGGCGTCGTCTGCGCTTACCAGCCGTGTGCATTCCTCAAAACACTGAAGGACTTTACAGAGGTCTTTCAGCTTCGAACACTGCACACCTGTCAACTCCATGTCTGCTCTCAAAGTGCCTGGCCGTGTATCCTCCCACAAATGCATTATGGCCTGCCTCTGCTCGCACAGCCGCTCCACCATGTGCAGGGTGGAGTTCCACCTTGTTGCAATGTCGATAATGAGGCGGTGGTTGGGAAGGTGGAGCAATCGCTGCAGCTTCTGCATACGAACGGAGTGTACAGGCGACCGGCGGATGTGCGCGCACAGTCTTCGCACCTTCTGGAGCAGGGCTGTTAACTCCGGATAATTTTTGAGGAAGCACTGCACCACCAGGTTCAAGGTGTGAGCCAAGCAAGGTATGTGGCTGAGTTTTGAAAGGGCTATGGCTGCCACAAAATTACGGCCGTTATCACTAACTACCTTGCCTGCCTCAAGATGTACACTGCCCAGCCATGACTCAGTTTGTCGTTTCAAGTACTCGGCCAGCACCTCGGCGGTATGTCTGTCGCCCAAACACATCATCTGCAACACAGCCTGCTGACGCTTTCCACTAGCTGCTCGATAGGGGGACACATCGTGTGCAACAGTGGCAGCTGCAGATGGAGTGCTCGTACGACTGCGCTCTGTGGACGAGCTTTCGCTTCTGGAGGAGGAGGAGGGTGGAACGCCTACAGCCAACTGTTTCCTATACCGTGGGCTAGGCAGCACTGTCCCACCACCGCTGTCCCCTGTGGACCCTGCATCCACCACATTAACCCAGTGAACAGTGATGGACACGTAACGGCCCTGGCCATGCCGACTGGACCATGCATCAGTAGTGAGGTGCACCTTTCCGCTCACTGACTGCTTGAGTGCATGGACAATGCGGTCTTTCACATGATGGTGGAGGGCTGGGATGGCTTTGCGAGAGAAGAAGTGGCGACTGGGTAGGTCATAGCGTGGTACTGCATAGGCCATGAGTTCGCGGAAAGCTGTGCTTTCCACCAACCGAAAGGGCATCATCTCAAACGAGATTAGTTTGGCAATGTGGGCGTTCAAACCCAGTGTACGCGGATGAGAGACTGAGTACTTTCTTGACCTACTCATAGTGTCTGGGAGGGTGAGCTGGACTTGAGAGCTGCATATGGTGGAAGTAGCGGTGGACAGGGCGGACTGAGAGAGGGTTGATGATGGTGATGGAGTTGGTGTTCTTTCTGATGGCCTAGAATCAGTCTTTCATTGATATAACAGTGGGATTCCCTGACTGCTGTGGCCTTGCAACGACACCTCAACATTTGCTGCTGTGCTAACCGGTGGGCTTACAGTGGGGGAAACAATGTAGCGTTGCTGACTACCTTCGTTGTGATCAGTTGCACATGTGGCACTTGAGGTTTGGTGTTGTGTCCACGCTTGCAAGTGCATGCTGGTTAAATGTCTAAGCATGCAACTGGTATTCAAATTTTTCAGATTTTTCCCTCGGCTAAAGGTCTTTGCGCACTTCTTACAGATAACCTTGGCCTGATCATGAGGATTTTGTTCAAAAAAGTGCCACACTGCACTCTTCCTACTTTGGCAGACATTTTGCGGCCTAGCACGCTGTGATCTTTTGACCCTCTGGACAAGCTGTCCAGCAACTCTTTTGATGTTTGGAACCTGCCTTTGGAGTGCTCCGGGCCTGCCAGATAACAGCTGTTGCGATGTCGATGTCTGCTGTGGATGCTCCTCATCTGAGCTATTGGAAGCAGCACCCTCTTCCCCCAATGGATGCCAATCTGGGTCAACAACTGGGTCATCCATCACCTCCTCTTCTATGTCATGTGCACCTTCCTCTGTGTCACCGTGTATGGTGGTATAGTGTGCAGGAAGGGGCACCTGAGTCTCATCAGGGTCAGAATCTGGCTCTGTACACTGCGAGGACAATGTAGTGCTCTGAGTGAATGTACCAGCAGAATCATCCATCAGCGGCTGTGCATCAGTGCACTCCATGTCAGATTCATCTTGGCCTGGGTAATTCACCATTTCACTTGATAATCCAGGCATGGTATGTGAAAACAGCTCCATGGAGTAATCAGTAGTATGGCCTACGTCATCCTTCAATCTTGGTTGGGGTGAAGGACACACGGAAATGTGTGGTTCATGAACATGAGCCTCCAATGACGACTCAGTGCTTTTACTTTTTACAACTTCAGAAGAGGAGGCGATAGAGCTGGAGGCTGAGTCAGCAATGTAAGACAAAACTTTTTCCTGATGCTCTGGCTTTAAAAGCGGTTTGCCAACTCCTAGAAAACTAAGCGTTCGAGGCCTTATGTAGCCAGACGATGATGCAGGCTCAACACCTCCTGCATTCGGTCCTATTTTGCTCTTGCCACTACCATCAGATCCACCACCAACACCATCATTACCAGCTGCCAACCCCCGCCCAATTCCATGGCCTCTTCCACCAGCCTTCTTCATTTTTGGTAGAAATGTAGACAAAATCCAACAAACTATATAGTATGTAAAACAAGGTACAAGGTGTCTATAGGACAGGGGAGATTTTGAATTTCTGCACACACTTTTGGACACTGGACACTTTTGGATTGTGTGAGGCCCAATGAATATCTGAGCGCTATGTAACAGGCTCGATGGCACAGCTGTGACCTAAGTGACTAGAGGATAAGGGAGATTTTGAATCTCTGCACACACTTTTGGACACTGGACACTTTTGGATTGTGTGAGGCCCAATGAATATCTGAGCACTATGAGACAGGCTCGATGGCACAGCTGTGACCTAAGTGACTAGAGGATAAGTGAGATTTTGAATCTCTGCACACACTTTTGGACACTGGACACTTTTGGATTGTGTGAGGCCCAATGAATATCTGAGCGCTATGTGACAGGCTCGATGGCACAGCTGTGACCTAAGTGACTAGAGGATAAGTGAGATTTTGAATCTCTGCACACACTTTTGGACACTGGACACTTTTGGATTGTGTGAGGCCCACTGATATCTGAGCGCTATGTGACAGGCTCGATGGCACAGCTGTGACCTAAGTGACTAGAGGATAAGTGAGATTTTGAATCTCTGCACACACTTTTGGACACTGGACACTTTTGGATTGTGTGAGGCCCAATGAATATCTGAGCGCTATGTGACAGGCTCGATGGCACAGCTGTGACCTAAGTGACTAGAGGATAAGGGAGATTTTGAATCTCTGCACACACTTTTGGACACTGGACACTTTTGGATTGTGTGAGGCCCAATGAATATCTGAGCACTATGAGACAGGCTCGATGGCACAGCTGTGACCTAAGTGACTAGAGGATAAGTGAGATTTTGAATCTCTGCACACACTTTTGGACACTGTATGGACACATTTGGATTGTGTGAGGCCCAATGAATATCTGAGCGCTATGTGACAGGCTCGATGGCACAGCTGTGACCTAAGTGACTAGATGATAAGGGAGATTTTGAATCTCTGCACACACTTTTGGACACTGGACACTTTTGGATTGTGTGAGGCCCAATGAATATCTGAGCACTATGTGACAGGCTCGATGGCACAGCTGTGACCAAAGTGACTAGAGGATAAGGGAGATTGGATTGCTTTTAAAAAAGCAGTTTGCGGAGCAGTGGGTAAACAGCAATGCCAGCCTGTCAGGAAGCCTTAAAAGGCAGCCCAACAACCAACACTACTGATACACCACAATATAGCCTCCCCTTGCACTGCACACACAGTGACTGGTGTGTTGTGCAGGCCAAATTGCTATCAGCAGCAGAAGCAGTTTTTTTTTCTTCTCAGCAGGACAAAAAAAAAAAATTGGGCTTGCTTTTAAAAAAGCAGTTTGAGGCCCAATGAATATCTGAGCGCTATGTGACAGGCTCGATGGCGCAGCTGTGACCAAAGTGACTAGAGGATAAGGGAGATTGGATTGCTTTTAAAAAAGCAGTTTGCGGAGCAGTGGGTAAACAGCAATGCCAGCCTGTCAGGAAGCCTTAGAAGGCAGCCCAACAACCAACACCACTGATACACCACTATATAGCCTCCCCTTGCACTGCACACACAGTGACTGGTGTGTTGTGCAGGCCAAATCGCTAGCAGCAGAAGCAGTTTTTCTGTCTTCTTCCCTGCCTAATGCTCTCCCTACAGAATCAGCAGCAACCTCTCCCTATGCTAAGATCGGCAGAAGTAAGATGGCGGTCGGCGTGCACGCCCTTTTATACCCCCTGTGACGCCCACCAAAGCAAGCCAATCACTTGCATGCCCTTCTGAAAGATGGTGGTGACCCGTGCCTATGTCATCACGTTGCCCACAGAGTCCGTGGATCCTGATTGGCTGAAAAAGAGCGCAAAACAAACTTTTGAAACGCGACTTTGGCGCGTAAGTCGCCGACCTCGTGGCCGACCTCATCCTAGGGTCGGGTTTCGTTTCATGAAACCCGACTTTGCCAAAAGTCGGCGACTTTTGAATTTTTTCGACCTGTTTCGCTCAACTCTAGTTATAACCCATGTCATGCAAGTTGAACATGAAACCATTTTAAAAAAATCAAAAAAGCTACAAAGGGATAGAGAGGATTATAGAAAGATGAATGACAAAACGGACAAAGGTTCCGAAAAAAATGGTATTACTATCACTGATACATGTAATGAAATAGCTAAAGCGGTTATTGGGGTGGAAACTGAGAAAACCATCGTTACTGCTAAAGTTACCCCCAGTGTAAATCCTGCACCTCCTTTGAATATTTTGAATAAAAAACCTTTATTGAAGATTCAAAGACCGTTAATTGAAACTAATATTTTTTTTAAACCTCCTATCATAAAGAACATTAAAGTAACTGCTCCTCTGATTGAAGCCATGAAACATTTGGAAAGTATCAAAGAACAAATGAAACACCTTAATGAGGATAAAAATTTAATTGATTCTGTAAATCCAAATGTTGGTCATGATAAAATTATCACACCCACCTCGGTTGAAATCCTCTCACCTGCACTTATGGAATTTCCTGATAATATACCGAACTCACTTCTTGATCTCTCTATTTATGAGGACAACTGTTTGAGCTTGTCCAAAGGTGATTCTATTTCCGAAGATAATATCCCTAACACTTCTAGTGGCAATATGATCCTAATCGATAATTCTAATATTGATAACACAGCCACTGTTCCTTTTTTACCACAAGCACTAAAAAACTCACAGAAAAAAAACTTTTTTTCACCCAGAACTGGAAAAAGAAAAGGTTCTATAGAGGATGCAGAAGGGGCAGAAAAAAAGAAAGGGAAAATAAATATAAAATAATGAATAAAAATTTAAATAATTTCTCTACCGTTGGAAACAATATTTTTAATCTATCTTCATATATTCTTACTAATGATGAAATCAAAGTCCTTTCCAAAGGTCTAACTTTCTGCCCTACTTATAAAACGAATGATTTTGACCTTTTTTTTGATCTTCAGGTTTTTATTAGGAAACTTACATTAAAAAGACATTTTTTATTAAAAGAGCTGAATGAAACTATACACAACAATGTAAATAATTGTTCACAGAAAACTAGTGAAAATTCCAGTACTTCCGTATTTCATTTGGATGTACCAACCAAATCCAAATTTTATCCGGTCGAAGACAAGGGTCATTATCTACATGTTTTCAGTGATGTAGTTCAAAAGGATTTCAAGGAGATTTTTTCCACCAAAGATTCGTGTGGTTACAAATATAATTTAACAAAGGACGAAAAAATAGCCTTGAAATCATTAAAATCCAATACCGATATTGTGATACGTTCAGCAGATAAGGGAGGCGGGATAGTAATTCAGAATAGAAAGGATTATTGTGATGAAGCTCTTAATATATTGTCAGATAAAAAATATTACAAAAAAGTTTCATTTGATGCCCTAGCTCAGTCCAAAGTGGTTTATGATAAATTAATTCTAGAAGGTAAAAATGATAATATATTTGACAAGAATGAATT
Organism: Dendrobates tinctorius; assembly: GCF_039654945.1. Classification (NCBI taxonomy): domain Eukaryota; kingdom Metazoa; phylum Chordata; class Amphibia; order Anura; family Dendrobatidae; genus Dendrobates; species Dendrobates tinctorius. Next base: position 8,465,749 of record NW_027361672.1, read on the forward strand.
GAAGTTCCTCAATATTATGATTCCACGGACTCCATTCTTTTACCATTTACCGAAAATTCATAAAAGTCTGGTTAATCCACCTGGGAGACCAATTATTTCAGGCATTGATTCACTAACTAGCAATCTATCACACTTCATTGACAGAATAATGGTTTCGCATGTACCTTTACTAAAGAGCTTCATCAAAGATTCCACCCAATTAATTCAATTCCTACAGCAGATTGAATGGAAATCACATTATTTACTTATTACTATGGATGTATCCTCTTTATATTCAAATATTCAACATAATTTGGGTCTCGCCGGTTTCAATAAAATTTTACTAAAAGATAATAGATTGAGTAAGGAACAAAAAATTTTTTTACTAAAAGGCATGAATTTTATTTTAAATAATAATTATTTCACTTTTGATGGAATTTTATACCATCAGCGGCTTGGGACTGGGATGGGTTCGAAAATCGCACCAACCTACCCTAATATCTTCATGGGGGTCTTTGAAGAATTCTATATTCTCAATTCGAGATGGCACAACAATTGCATTATGTATAAGAGGTATATAGACGATTTGTTCTATATATGGGATAATTCGGGAAATAATATTGATGATTTTATTTTTGATATTAATAATAATATATGGGGACTTACTTTTTCAACGACTTATAATAAGAACTCTATCAACTTTTTAGACTTAACCATTTATATTGAGGACAATAGGATTTTAACTAAAACATTTTTTAGAAACGTAGATACAAATAGTTATATTCCCTTTAACAGTGGTCATTTTGGTAAATGGATAAGGAATATTCCTGAAAATCAATTTAGAAGAATCAGAAAAAATTGCACTGATACGAAGGTGTTTAAAGATTAAGCAGGAATATTAAAAAACAGGTTCATCGATAAGAAATATCCTGATAATTTACTCAAGAATGCGTTCAACAAATGCACTAATCTATCTCAGGAATGTTTAATTAATGGAACTCGAACGGTTAAACCTGATAACAAAAAATTCACGACTAATTTCATTACACAGTTTTGTGCTGAGCATACTAAAATTAGAAGAATTCTGAGCAATAATTGGCATATTTTATTAAACGACTCCATCCTACAGAAATTTCTTCCGTGTAATCCCGGTGTCACGTTTAGAAGGGCACCCACCATTAAAAGTGTTATAGCCCCAAGTCGTTTAAAAAATATAACTGACAGTAGTAAAATTTTTTCTGCACAAATAACCCCCCTCAAGGGCATTTATAAATGTGGCAAGAGGAACTGTTTATGTTGTACTTGTATTGCGCATAAAGAAAAAACTTTAAATCCACTAGCACTAATGAGTCTTTCCCTATTAAGGATTTTTTAAACTGTACCACTGATTTCGTGATCTATTTGATTGAATGTGAATGTGGAAAACAATACGTGGGTAGGACGGTTCAACCGTTACATTTGAGAATTAATTCCCACAGATACAATGTCAAGAGAGGTTTCCTACAACATGGTCTCTCTAGACACTGCACGGTAGAACATAATAAAATTCCAAATGTTTTAAAAATCATCCCCATTGAACATATACCGGTTAATACCTCTGACAGAATAGGTCTTTTGAATAGGAAAGAGGTCTTTTGGATTTATAGGTTGAATACCTTGAAACCAAATGGCCTTAACGAAATAACGGAAGTTTTCTTGTAAAAATGTATTAAGGTCATTTTTTTCCGTCCTAATAATTATTGTGTTTTTTTTATCCCTTTTAAAAAAATGTGTTTTTATTAATCATCAATTTTCACTGTGTTTTTTCAAATGCGTTTTTTCATTTATGTCTGGACTTTATATGTTTATTTGCTGCAGTGTTTATTCTTCTAAAATTTTGTGTGCCAAGCTGATGTGTTGATTTCCCCACACACTGTGGTTGTTCCCCGAGGATGACACGTGTTTTTCTCCAATCCTCGTTTTTCTTTACCCCTTTTTTTGGATTCGATCCATCTTCCTCGTGGCTTCTGTATTGGCGTGTTTCTTTCCCTTAGGAGCCACTGATCGCTTTTGCCTTCTGTGCAAGCTCTTGGGAGTATTGTTTTTAAACTTTTATCATGTTCCCTACCACTTATATGCAAATGATTTTCGGGATAAATGTATTCCTCTTTTTTTCCTTTGAGAGCCTTCGAACATTACGATTCTATCTGCTGGCTCCCCCATTCTTGGTGAGCCCTGATCTCTTTCACTTTTTATCCCGTATCAAAATATTTTCCATTTTTTTAATTATATAACTTGAGGTATTTATTTCGTTGCATTTCAGAGATTTTATTATACTATGTATATTTATTTATTTTTTTAATTGCACATGTGTTTAAATATATTTTTATATCCCTACATATCAATGACACGTTCTTAATTAATTGACTTCCACCACATAATTTATTAATAATAAAATCTTTTTTATTAAACTTTATTAAATTTTTATACAAGGAACTTTTCACACATTTTTTCTGATTTTCCCCTTTTTTCTTTCTGTTTTTCTTCACAACTTGTCCGTTTGGTACGGTGGTTTGAGCTTTCGTTTCTTGCTATACCTCCCTCTTCTTCTTGGTTCGATACAAGTCTTTTTCTTTTTTTTTTTTTCTTTTTTTGTCCTTAATATTCATTTTTTTCGTTTTCAAATCGTCTGAAAAGAATTAAAAAAATTAATTGTCTGTTAAACATTATATTTCATTGTATTTTATACATTTTTGTATTGATGAACTTTGACTTCTTTTCCCTGTAACATGTTACCTTTGGCGCCAAATTTTGAACTTTGAACGTATAAAACCAGTGATAGCTGTGTCTATCTGTACATGTCATCCCCTGAGGAAGAAGTATAGACTTCGAAACGCGTTGGGAAATAAAAGTACAGTTCATAAAACCTGGAAGGAATGATTTGTCAAGCAGTGCACTTTTAATCCATAAACTTTCTCCTTTATAATCAAGTGCAGAAAGGTGTCATGGTATCTGGAATTTTGGTCTGACAAGCGAAGGGTTAATATCATGGTATCTGGAATTTTGGTCTGACAAGTGAAGGGTTAATGATTGGAGTCTCTCTTTGGTCTCAGGGAGGGTATTTATGGCCACAGGCGAGCAACCTTCCCTGTCGTTTATACTTCATACTTGAGTGTGTCCGACCCTGCCTTTACTAAATGCCTCTCGCCTGTTTCCGTGTTTGTGGTGTGTATGACCTGGTCTGGATTTTGTTTTTTGTCTCTTGGCTTCCTGATTTGGTACCGTCCTGCTCGACCCGTGTTCTGACCTTTGGCTCCCCTAGACTACTCTCTGACTTTCTGATTTTGTACCATGCAGCCCGACCCGTGCCTGACCTCCTGCTTCCCTGACCATTCTTACTCTGCCTGACTCTGTACCACATTGATTCTCCTGTGTATGACTTCTGGATTGCCCGACCATCGCTATTGTATAAACCCCTGGCTCTCTGAGCCCTCTGCATGTCACTTCAGCGTCCCAGCAATAAGCTCCACCCCCTCTGACATCACAGGTGACATGGTGCTAGGTCCTGCAGCCTCTGTGTGCTTCTGCAAGCGCTCTGCCCCTTCCACAGGTCCTGCGACCTCCCAAACTGTGCTCCTGCACTGGTCCCTCTGACAGCCCCGTGGTCTGAGTTCCTTCACCAACGCCGGGATCACTGATCGGTCACGCTACACTCCTGCAGATAAGGGTAAGCGTGATATTATACACGACCTTGTTACTTTTTCTCCCCCCCTCATCCTTCTGTTACTACCTGTGTGTGAGTGTGTGGGGGTCTGCTGCAGTCCTGGGCCTGATGCAGGCATTGTCAGAGCAAGTGAAGCAGCTCTCTCAAATGTTCCAGAAATTGAGTGTTGAACAGCGCAGTATAGCTCATACCCAGCAGCAGTTGGTTAATACTGTGCAAGGGGCTATGTCTTCCGAGAGTAGGGATGTATCCCTTACGTCCCCTGAATCCCCGGTTAAACTGCCTGACTCCTTTTCTGGAGACAAAAAGGAGTTCAGAGCGTTTCGGGAGGGGTGCAAATTATTTTTCTCCCTGAGACCTTGTTCATCCAGGGGAGAATTTCAGAGGGTGGGGATAGTTATCTCCCTGTTGCGAGGTGCCCCACAAGCCTGGGCATTTTCGCTAGCACCCACCGCATCAGAACGTATGACTGTGGATGCGTTTTTTGAGGCCTTGGGCCGTATCTATGATGAGCCTGATAGAGTAAGACTGGCGGAGGACATAGTGATGAGCGCACGTCAGGGTCGGCACTCTGCAGAGTGGTATTGTTCTGAGTTTCGGCGGTGGGCAGCGGAAGTCACCTGGGACGATGCGGCTCTCCGTGGTCTATTCTGTAGGGGCTTAGCAGAACGCCTTCAGGATGCCCTAGCCCTGCATCCGCCTCCTGATACCCTGGAAGATGCCATGACACAGGCAATTCGGATGGATCGACGGTTAAGGGTCAGAGGGGTGATGCACTCCGAGTCCCCTCTGTTCGCTGGGAGCAAGGAAGTTGGGGCTAGTGTGATACCCATGTAGATTGGTGCCACATCCATCAAAGAGAAAGAGAGGAGACGCCGGCGGGATAAACAGCTGTGCTTTTATTGTGGAGAAGCAGGACATTGGAGGAGAGACTGTCCGTCCTGTCCCTCATCTTCCCAGCCGGCGGGAAACTTCTAGGTCTGGGTAGTGATCGAGGAGGCTGCCCAGACCCGCAGGTACCTTTTTCCTCATGCCCCAAGCTGTTGCTTTATGTTGAACTGCTGGTAGACAAATGTTGTTTTTTTTCCACAGCTTTGGTGGACTGCGGTTCCTCTCTAAACCTGGTCAGTGCCAGCACCGTCTCCAGGGCCAAGATAGGGACAGTCAGGTTAGAGACCCCATTGAAAATCGTGGCAATTGACTCCTCCCCTCTCACCCGTTCGGGGATTCGTTATGCCACCAATACCTTTGTGTTACAGGTTGGCTCCTCCCATGCGGAGGAGATGAAATGTTTCATTATGGATAATCTACCTGAAGGGTTGGTGTTGGGTATGCCGTGGCTTCAGCGGCACAACCCGGTAATTGACTGGGAGAGGAGGGTAATTGTTAAATGGGGTCTGAAATGTGATGACTGTTCCTATAAAGCTGTGTGTTGTGTTTCCCCTGCAAATCCTGTTTTGGAGTCTTCTGTGTGTCTGGAGGGCATTCTGGAGTGCCTGAAAGACTTCGAGGACGTGTTCTCCAAAAGCGAGGCTGAGGCATTACCCCCACATAGGCCTTTTGATTGCAACATTGATTTAGTCCCAGGGGCCAAATTACCCAAAGCCCGTCTGTTTAATTTATCTGGGCCTGAATGTTTGGCAATGAAAGAGTATATAAAGGAAAGTCTCCGGAAAGGACATATCAGACCTTCGGTCTCTCCAGCAGCAGCGGGGTTCTTTTTTGTTAAAAAGAAAGATGGTGGCCTGCATCCCTGCCTCGACTTTCGGGAACTCAATAAAATCACTGTTAAAAAGGCATATCCCTTACCGTTGATTCCCGATCTGTGCAATCAGCTCTCGGGAGCAAAATGGTTCTCCAAACTAGACCTTAGGGGGGCTTATAATCTTATTAGGATTAAAGAGGGGGATGAATGGAAAACGGCATTTCTTACTACTGAAGGGTTGTTTGAGAATCTTGTGATGCCATTCGGTCTCGCCAACGCACCAGCAGTTTTTCAGAATTTTATTAATATGATTTTTGCGGACCTGATTGGCCGCTTTATTGTCATTTATTTAGATGATATCTTGGTTTTCTCCACAGACGAGCAGTCTCACCTATCTCATGTCAAGATTGTTCTCCAGAGACTCAGGGAGAACCAATTGTTTGTTAAATTAGAAAAGTGTACCTTTTTTGTGCAGGAGCTAACTTTTCTAGAGCTGATCATTTCTCCACAGGGGTTTCGTATGGATCCCAAGAAGGTGCAGGCCATTGCGGATTGGGTCCAACCCCAGGACCTGAAGGGCCTGCAGCGTTTTCTAGGGTTCACAAATTATTATCGGAGGTTTATCAAGGGTTTTTCTCAGATAGTAAAAACTCTTACTTATCTTACATGTAAGGGGGCCAATATAAAGAATTGGTCCCTTCCGGCCAAACAAGCTTTTGTGAATCTGAAGAATTGCTTTATGTCCGCGCCAGTTCTGGTGCAGCCTAATCCGTCTCAGCTGTTTGTGGTAGAGGTAGATGCGTCCGAGGTGAGGGTGGGGGCTGTTTTGTCTCAAGGATCGGCTACATTAACTAATCTCAGACCCTGTGCTTTTTTTTCCAAGAAGTTTTCTCCGGCAGAGAGAAATTATGATGTGGGGAACAGAGAGCTCTTGGCTATAAAACTAGCATTTGAAGAATGGAGGCATTTTTTGGAGGGGGCAGAACATCCAATTACGGTTATCACTGACCATAAAAATTTGGAGTACATTAACACAGCAAAAAGGTTGACTCCCAGACAGGCTCGGTAGTCACTTTTTTTTCCCGGTTCCAGTTCTCCATAACTTTCCGGCCTGGTTCTAAGAACGTGAAGGCGGACGCATTGTAACGAAGTTTCGAACCTCTTTCTGCCCCCTATCCTCCCTCGTCCATTCTTCAACCCGGGGTTGTGATAGCCGAGCTTTTGTCAAAGTTGGAGCGGGAGATTTTGGGGGCTCAATCTTTGCTCCGAGGGCCAAACCGCCTAATAAATTGTTTGTACCACAGGCCTTACGGTCCAAGCTCTTACGACAGTTTCACGATTCTAAGTTGGGGCCCACCCAATTATTACGGCCACTTATGAGGCGGTAAAGAGAATGTTTTGGTGGCCATCAATGTGTTCAGAAATTAAGGGGTATGTCATGGCCTGTGGGGTGTGCGCCCATTCTAAGAGCTCTCATTGCCTGCCGGCCGGGGAATTGGTACCACTGCCAATTCCAGAAAGACCATGGACCCATTTGTCCATGGATTTCATTACCAACCTCCCCCCCTCCAAGGGTAATACCGTCATTTGGGTAGTAGTAGATAGGTTTTCAAAGATGGCACATTTCGTACCCATGTCTAAACTACCGTCTGCTGAGGTCCTTTCTAAACACTTCCTTTCCCAAATCATTCGTCTCCATGGGGTACCTATCAATATCGTTTCGGATAGGGGGGCACAATTTATAGCAAAATTTTGGCGAGCGTTCTGTAGGAAGTTGGGGATATCTTTGTCTTTTTCCTCAGCCTACCACTCGGAGAGTAATGGCCAAACGGAGCGCACCAACCAGTCTTTGGAACAAATCCTTCGATGTTTGACCTCAACACTGCAAGACGACTGGTGTGATGCATTACCATTGGCGGAGTTCGCCTTTAATAACCGAATTAACCAGTCCACCGGTAGGTCACCTTTTTTATTAATCTTGGATTAAATCCTCATTTTGGTGAGTTCTCGCGGTTGGACTCAAATTGTCCAGGGGTAGAGGATTCGGTTAGGCAGATCAGTGGTTTATGGTCAAGGGTTCGCGCAAGTATTGAAAAGGCTCAGGGAAGGTACAAACGTTTAGCTGATAGAAAGAGGGGTCCGGGTCAGGACTTGCATTGTGGGGACAAGGTGTGGCTCTCAACACGGAATATAATGCTAAAATTGCAATCAGCAAAGTTGGGTCCCAAATTTATTGGTCCCTACGTCATAACGGAGGTGATTAATCCGGTAACTTATCGGCTACATCTCCCATCCTCCCTGAAGGTGCACAACGTTTTTCATAGGTCCTTGCTTAAGCCGGTAGGTTCAGTAAGGGAGGAACGTACTCCTCTACCACTGCCTATATCAGTGGATGGCCACATGGAGTTCGAGGTGCAAAAAATTGTGCACTCTCGATGGGTTCGTGGCTCTTAGAATCATAGAATCATAGAATCATAGAGTTGGAAGGGACCTCCTGGGCCATCTGGTCCAACCCCCTGCTCAAAGCAGGATTCGCTAAATCATCCCAGTCAGATGTCTGTCCAGCCTCTGTTTGAAGACTTCCAATGAAGGAGAACTCACCACTTCTCGTGGCAGCCTGTTCCACTCATTGATCACTCTAACTGTCAAAAAGTTTTTTCTAATATCTAATCTGTGTCTCCTCCCATTCAGTTTCATCCCATTGCTTCTAGTCTTTCCTTGTGCAAATGAGAATAAAGTTGATCCTTCTACAATGTGACAGCCCTTGAGATATTTGTAGACAGCTATTAAGTCTCCTCTCAGTCTTCTCTTTTGCAAACTAAACATTCCCAAATCCTGCAACCTTTCCTCATAAGACAGGGTTTGCAGACCGGTCACCATTCTGGTCACTCTTTTCTGAACTTGCTCCAGTTTGTTGATGTCTTTGTTGCAGTACCTCGTCCATTGGAAAGGGTATGGCCAGGAGGATCGTTCCTGGGTACCGGCCAGATCAGTGCACGCAGATTGCCTTGTCAGGGCATATCATGCTCGATACCCAGGAAGACCTGGTGGTCCGGAGGCCCCCCGTTGAGGGAGGGGTACTGTCATAGAATTTTGGTCTGACAAGCGAAGGGTTAATATCATGGTATCTGGAATTTTGGTCTGACAAGTGAAGGGTTAATGGTTGGAGCCTCTCTTTGGTCTCAGGGAGGGTATTTATGGCCACAGGCGAGCAACCTTCCCTGTCGTTTATACTTCATACTTGAGTGTGTCCGACCCTGCCTTTGCTAAGTGCCTCTCGCCTGTTTCTGTGTTTGTGGTGTGTATGACCTGGTCTGGATTTTGGTTTTTGTCTCTTGGCTTCCTGATTTGGTACCGTCCTGCTCAACCCGTGTTCTGACCTTTGGCTCCCCTAGACTACTCTCTGACTTTCTGATTTTGTACCTTGCAGCCCGACCCGTGCCTGACCTCCTGCTTCCCTGACCATTCTTGCTCTGCCTGACTCTGTACTGCATTGATTCTCCTGTGTATGACTTCTGGATTGCCCGACCATCGCTACTGTATAAACCCCTGGCTCTCTGAGCCCTCTGCCTGTCACTTCAGCATCCCTGCGATAAGCTCCGCCTCCTCTGACGTCACAGGTGACGTGGTGCTAGGTTCTGCAGCCTCCCAAACTGTGCTCCTGCACTGGTCCCTCTGACAGCCCCGTGGTCTGAGTTCCTTCACCAACGCCGGGACCGCTGACCGGTCATGCTACACTCCTGCAGTGCCCCTTCCACAGGTCCTGCGACCTCCCAAACTGTGCTCATGCACTGGTCCCTCTGACAGCCCCGTGGTCTGAGTTCCTTCACCAACACCGGGACCGCTGACCGGTCACGCTACACTCCTGCAGATAAGGGTAAGCGTGATAAAAGGCAGAGAGAGAGTGATTGCCTACGCCAGCAGGAAGCTTCGTCCCACTGAGAGGAACCCCGACAACTACAGTTCCTTTAAGCTGGAGTTCCTCACCATAGTCTGGCAGTAACAGAGCGCTTCAAGCACTACTTGCCTTCCGCAAAGTTCACCATCTACACGGACAATAATCCGCTAACTCACCTTGAAATGTGCAAAGCTTGGGGCACTTGAGCAGCGATGGATGACCCGGCTGTCGAACTACGAGTTCAACATCAAGTACAGAGCAGGACATAAGAATGCTAATGTGGATGCGTTGTCCAGGATTCCTAATTCACCAGATGTGGGAGAAGATCCAAAAGAACTCGAAGAAATCAAGTTACCAGCCTTCCACCGCCCAATTGCAGCCCAGCGCTCTCGAAGAGTGAGGAATAAGCGCTTTGTCGTACGAGAGGTAACGTTGAACCCATTACCCCACCATGAGTGGGAAGAGACACAAGACAGTCACCCAGCTGTTCGCCTAGTAAAGGAGTGCCTGGCAGAAGCTGATGCACACCCTGGTCCAGATGACCCACCGGAAGCACAGCAACTATGGAAGGAGAGAGGCAAGCTGTTTATCTACGAGGATAAACTGTGTCGGAGGAACATCAACTCGCGCACACACGAACTTGTCTGGCATGTGGTGGTCCCGAAGAGGGATGCGCCAATGGTCTTAGAGACGTACCACAGTGGAGCAGGACACTTCGGTTGGAAGAAGTTGGAGATCCTACTTCATGAAAGATTCTACTGGGTTGGCATGAGGAGTTTCATTGAAAAGTGGTGCCGAGAATGTGGCCCATGCAACCTGTGCAGAAAAGACCGAAACAGACAGCGAGCCCCATTACAGCCGATCATCACAAAGCAGCCACTTGAATTGGTAGCCTTGGATTACGTGAAGTTAACTCCGAGTAGGAATGGCTACACCTATGCTTTGACCATCGTGGACCATTACTCAAGGTTCTTGGTAGTTGTGCCTGTTAAAGACCAAACAGCGAAGACAGCAGCCAAGGCATTTCAGCAGCACTTTTGTCGACCGCACGGATACCCTGAACAAGTGCTCACCGACCAAGGTCCAGCCTTTGAGGCAGAATTGTTCCTGGAGTTCTGTAACATGTACGGTTGCAAGAAAATCAGAACAACGCCGTACCATCCACAGACAAATGGCATGTGTGAGAAGATGAACCAGGTGGTAATTGACTTATTGAAGACCTTACCTCTGGAAGAATGAAACCAGTGGCCAGAGAAGTTGCCAGATCTGGTAGATCTATATAATCATATACTGGTAAACTCTACAAATTGCACTCCGGCCTACTTGATGAGAGCAAGACCTGGCAAGTTACCTATTGATTTATAGTCGGTCAAAGAAAAAAGAAACATCCGGCATTGTCCCTGAGGAAGAAATACCCGCAAAGTAACTTATAACCGCTATCAGTGTGAACAGGTGTGAACGGGTGCTCTATCCATGTGAAGAAAAAACATGAACTATCATTGTAGAAAAAGACAGCAGGATGGCACTCACCGTTCTCTTGAAATGATTCACTTTATTTCATGTTAATAAAGCACAGGCAATGTGCCTGTGCTTTATTAACATGAAATAAAGTGAATCATTTCAAGAGAACGGTGAGTGCCATCCTGCTGTCTTTTTCTACCTATTGATTTAGACATGGGAGTTTTAACGCCTGAGACAACATCACCAGATGCAGACTGGGATACAGAGCGGCAGCAACAATACCGCAAAGTACAAGAATGTGTGGAGAAATGTTTGTCCCAAGCAAGACAGAGACAGGAAAGAAATTACAACCAACACACCCCTGCAGTTCCCTTGACACCAGGAGAACAAGTACTTAAAAGAAAGAGACGTGTTCACAAACTAGATGACCAGTGGGAAGCAGAGCCATACACCGTGATACCTTCAGACTTTAATAACACCAAAGTATGTATCATCAGCAAAGAAGGAGTAGAAACCTTCGAAGCAGTCTCAAGAGATCATCTAAAGATGTGTCCTGATCAATTGAAGGAAAGAAAGAAGTCCAAGACACCACACAACCCATAGTAGAGGTGGAAGAAAAGATTCAAACTATACTTGGAGAATTTCCTCGGACGTAGACACAAGTAAATCAGGCAATAGTAGTACCAGTACTAACCTTTCATCAGCCTACTGCACCAGATGAAGAAGGGACTCTAAATGAAATGGCTCCAGTAACACATACCACATCTGCAGAGGAATGTGGAAATCTGTCCCCTGCTAACAGCGAATCTGACAATCTCATGGTGAGTCTAGGAGTAGAGAGAACGCAGTCTAGAATACACAAGTCTACTTATAGCGTAGTAACTAGTGCACCAACAGTAGACATAAGAGAACAGGTCAGGTCATCAGAAATACCTATACTGCGTAGATCCACTCGTAGTACTAGAGGTCAGATCCCTGCCCGTTACAGAAATTACGTAATGTAAATAAAGTAATAAGAATGTATAGTAGTAACCGTTAAGCATGAGAGCCTACAGAGACTTACTGTAAGAACCTTTTTTTTAAAGTATTCGCAATAACCAGTTAAAGGACAATTGGGCCACAGGACTATGTGTGGTCAGAACTGTATTTGTAAATAGTTACTCCAAAAAGGCCTTCGAAATAAGCCTCCGGCATGGCCGAAAAACAGGCACATCTACAGAGTGCCCTGTAGCCACGCCCAGGGACGACACACAAAGTGGGTTAAGGCGGTTCCCACCAACTAAACTCCAGGTACAAGCACAAAGACAATTCCTGGACAGCAGCTTAAGGACTGGTCGCTGCAGTAACTGTGCTATTGTTTTCTTTTTCTTGTCTTGTTTTTGAGTACTGAACTTAGCTGGGGGGAATGTGACACCCCAGAGTCCAGTTGTCACAGTGACATTACCTCCCTCTAATGGGTAAAGTCATGCTTGGAGGCAGAAAAGGGACCCCTGTTATGAGCTCATTTTCTGCTCCACCAGCTGGGAGTTCTCCTTCCGTTCTCCCTCTGGTGGTGACAGGAGGTAGTCAGGTTGGTTTAATTGGTAATGGTCTGCCACCTGACGAGGAGGATAATGATTGGATCTCTGGAGTATCAGACTGGATATAAGACAGCCGACGCCCTATCCTGGTGCTGGTGATTCAGTCTGCTTCTCAGGTCTTGGACTTCTGCTCTCTTCCAGTCTTCTCAAGTTAAGTTTGTTTTTGCTAATGTTCACATTTGCTCTTGTTGGTCAACTCAGTTTTTGTGTGGTCAGCCAGCCCAGCTGGGCTGTGCAGAATTTCCACTCTTATTTATCTGTATTTGCCAATTTGCCTTTTTGTCCTTTATTGGATTGACCTCTTTTTTGCTCTGTCTCAGAATGTTTCAGAGTGCTGATATAGTGGGAGAAGTCTAGTGACTTCAGGGTTAATTTTGTTATCAGAAGTGTTGGACATTATTTTGGGTAGGGTTTTTTGGCAGATTGCAGACAGTATCTTTGCTTTCCTGTCCTTTCAAGTTAGTTTGGCCCCATCGTTTGCTCAGCCTATTTTTCTGCCTTTGTTTGTGTTTTCATCTTGCTTCACCATCAATACATGTGGGGGTTGTCTTTCCTTTGGGGTCTGCTCTGGGGTAGTTAGTTTTCCTCTTTTCTTACTTTAGGCTTATTTAGCTCTCCGGTTGTGATGAGGCATCCAGGACCATCGTAGGCATGCTCCACGACTGCTGCTAGTTGTGTGTTAAGATCAGGGATCTGCAATCTGCATAGTTACCAACCTCTCTGGTTTTCAGAGACTTAGCGTGTGTTGCTTTTTTTCTCCTCGGTGACCCATTCATAGCAGACCCCCATGCCAGGCAGCATAGATTTAATCACAATTTACTGCTGCAGATCAGAAAAGGGAGATGCCTTATAAATTCTGGCCAGCAGAGGGGGTTGGTGAGTCAGCTAGAAATCAGCTGAGGGGGTTGTCATGGAAACGAAGCAGCTGTGAGGAAAAATGACAGTTACAACGTGAGGAGGTAAGGTAAAGAGATCTTTCTGGAAGATCCTGTCAGATGAAGACAGGGAGCCGAGCTGAGAGGAGCTCGATAGGCAGAGCTGATCTGTGAAGAGGGAAAGGACAAGAGCAGAGACTGAGAGACTCTAGGGATGCTAAAATACTGCATATAGCAGACCCCTGAGTGAAGCACTAATAAAGAGAAAAGGGACATCAGAGTCCTACGTTGACAGGAGCTGTAAGTCCTGATAGCCGAATCTGAAAGTACAGGGGATTGTAAATTCCTGTGCACATTAATCACCTGAGGGCACGGCAGCGGATAAGGAGCCCAGGGCCGACGGTGAAGAGAACGGTACCCGTTGAATAGGCTCACGCTGACAGCCGTACAGGTTAGTGAAACCATCACGAATAGAGGGTCACAACATAGTTATATACAGCGGAGACCCACACACATAGTGTAGAAAGGAAGGTCCTAAATCCCCACCTGGCAAGGTGGATCCCCTGAATGCCTCCAGACGAGCCGGACTCATTCCATCACCTGTATGTGTTACTCCGGACTACAACCAATTACCAGTAAAAGGTAAAGAAACTGCACCTCTCTGTGTCTTTCTCTCATTTATCTGCACCCCAACGTTTGCAGCCATTTTTTACTATTTATTTAACATCTTTGCCCTGGGACTGCAGCCCTACCTGTGAAGGGCTACAACATCATAGCTGCGCCCAACAACCATCCCAGAGAAGCAACACTGCAGCGCTGGTCACCTCTGGCTAGAATACCACAGGTGGCGTCACGTATTTCACCATCTAATAACTTTATTTTCATTTTTACCACATAAATACCACACAACTTTCCCCTATTTTATTACTGGATGCCTCTGGGCCATGGACCGGGTCGCCGCCGCCGTGACACCATCCCCCATGGAAGTCGACGGGCTTGGTACTGAGTACCCCCAGGCCCCGCGGGGCGCTCCAGATAGAATTGAAGAAAATGCTGTATACATTCTCAAGAGTGTCGACAAGTAAAGTAGGCATCAACTTGGGATTGTGTAGAAGAGAATTGGGATCAGATTTTGGTCAAGACATATTTAATTCTAATGGAGAGCATGCCCACAAGTATTCAGGCAGTGTTGAAAGCCAAAGGAGATTTACAAAATACTATCAAAATGATACAAATTAAAATTTAGATTTTTAGGAGCAAAAATGCAATGACATGATAAGAATCAGCATTAAAAAAATCACGCTCAAAATAGTTGCAAGTCAAATTTATGTATGGAATAGCCAAGATGATTGTCTATAAAATTTTTGTAGTCTCACTTATGAAGCAGTAGTAGATGGTGAGATATGAACCTTGAAAGTCAAAATTTCAAAACATTGTTACCCTTTTGCTTATCAGTCTATATAAGGAGAGAAGATTTGATACTGTGCCTTTTAATGTAATGTTCACTAAGTTGCCAGTGACATGGCAAGGTCAGGGGGCAGCATTAGATCAGTGCAATAAGCACTTCAATAGGAAAGAAATACTAAGGAAGAGATAAAAGTGCAATAGGGTCTTATCTGTTTAAAATGGATAAACAAATTGAGGTTATACATTTGAATGAGCATGTATTCCCAGCTGCAGCAGGTCCTCAAGTCCTGGTGGATGGTAATAAATCCAGGTACACACTAAGATAATCGGTGTTTTTTTATTTTGTCTATGCGTTTCGAAGTACCATACTTCTTCAGGAAAAAAAAAAACAGACAAAATAAAATAACACACATTATCCTTGTGTATACCTGGATTTATTACCATCCACCAGTAACACGGATTTTTCCACTTTTTCCTTTCCAAACAATAAGCACTTCTATGGCACTTCGTAGGTAAAGAAATAATTAAATTCCCTGCTTTCCCAGCAGTTGAAGTCAGATATATGCAGACAGTTTCAATAGGTTGAGGAGAGTGGAAAGTGTGTATCAGAGGAAAACACCTGTACCATAGATAGCTAGTAAGTGGGGGTAAGTAACACTTACAAATATGTGCACTGATAACCCAGTGTACAATTCATCATTTGAGAACCTCCAGCTTAAGAAGTCGTCTTTGTAGCTTGTCTCAGGTAGGGACGTTTTGAATATAAGAGTATAGTTACATTACATTGCTGCTGATTTGCTACTTGTATATCAGTTCCCAAGGAGTGAAAAACCATGGAGAAAATAAACGTGTTGCATGATGGAGTAGTGTCTCACTCATTTGAATGGGCTATATTTATGCAGGTAGTCATCTGTCTACAGTTCTTTATGAATGACATAATGACATTGGCAATTCTTTTAAGATCTGATGATATTATTGAAATTTAGCTTACCTATTTTTATGTGCAGAACAGTCAGAAATGGCGGTAGGCTGACACCTACTGTATCTGTTTAAGTGCTGAAAAAGATTTGTACGGATTCAGCAACTCCAATGTCATTAAAGTGAAAATGTACTCTGCACACATAGATTTGTCATGATTTACCTTTTCTTTTGGCTCAAAATATCCTAAGATATGTGGCCCAATGAAACACAAGTAAGTTTAGCATAAAATGTGATACACAATGTTAAAATAAAGTACAGGGGGGGCCATTTAAATTGATACACCTAAATAAAATGGGAATGGTTGATGATATCAACTTCCTATTTGTGGCACATTAGTATATGGGAGGGGGAAAACTTTTCAAGATGGGTGGTGACCATGGCGGCCATTTTGAAGTCGGCCATTTTGGATCCAACTTTATTTTTCCAATGGGAAGAGGGTCATGTGACACATCAAACTGATTGAGAATTTCACAAGAAAAACAATGGTGTGCTTGGTTTTAACATAACTTTATTCTTTCATGAGTTATTTACAAGTTTATGACCACTTATATAATGTGTTCAAAGTGCTGCCCATTGTGTTGGATTGTCAATGCAACCCTCTTCTCCCACTCTTGACACACTGATAGAGACACAATGCAGAAGAAATGCTAGTCTAGGGGGGTCAGATTCCTTGTAGGAATGCTCAGACCTTACACCCATAATGTGGTGGTGCACCATCTTGTTGGAAAAACTCAGAGAACGTGCCATCTTCAGTGCATAAAGAGGGCAACACATCATCATGTAGCAATTTCAGATATCCAGTGGCATTGAGGTTTCCACTGATGAAGAATGGCTCCACTATCTTTGTACCACACCATGCCATCAATTATGGTTGTCAGGTCTGAGCATTCCTACATGAACAGTCTCCTGGAAAGTGGATTGGTCATCGTAGGTCAGTTGAATGGCCACCAAGGTCTCTTGATCTGACCCCCTTAGACTTTCTTCTTTGGGGTCATCTGAAGGCAATTGTCTATGCTGTGAAGATACGAGATGTGCAGCATCTGAAACAACGGATACTGGAAGCCTGTGCTAGCATTTCTTCTGCAGTGTTGCTATCAGTGTGTCAAGAGTGGGAGAAAAGGGTTGAATTGACAATCCAACATAATAGGCAGCACTTTGAATGTTAAAAAGCCAAGCACACCATTGTTTTTCTTGTGAAATTCTCAATAACTTTGATGTGTCACATGACCCTCTTCCCACTGAAAAAAATAAAGTTGGATCCAAAATGGGCGGCTGCAAAATGGCCGCCATGGTCACCACCCATCTTGAAAAGTTTCACCCCTCCCATGTACTAATGTGTCACAGGAAGTTAATATCACCAACCATTCCCATTTTATTTAGGTGTATCCAAAAAAATGGCCCATCCTGTACTTAAACAGCATTTGAGTTCTTAACAACATTTAAGATTACGATAGGTTACTGGATAAATCAGTTCAAAAATATTTTGCAGTTGTAATTAAGTTTTGATATAAAAATTGCATATAAAAATTTTGGTTTACAATTTTTCTTGATTTTGTGGCTAGGGCTACTAAATGTCAATTTTGGGCTGTAAATGAAAAATATTATTTTGTCTCGTAAAATTCTAGTGCATCCTGCCAAATCCATTATAGAGAATAAGCTCTTTGTGAGCTCTGTTGGCTACCATCATATGATGAAATCTGTGATGGAAAAACAACTTACGGTAATTAACAAATAGTTAATAGGTGTGAACAAAGGCTAATTATTACATGTGTTCTATGTGCAATTAAGATATGCCAAACATTTTGCCATGCTGCTTACAGTTAAGAATTATACCTTTAAAGGCTCTCATACTGTACACCTAAACACTCTCCAAACCTGATCATTACAGCAGACCAGTTGATCATTTGTTGTTTATTAGGACCTCAAAACTATCACTATAATGTTATGGGAGAGATGAATCAGGCATGTTAAACATTAAGGCATGATTAGTAAGGTGTCTGACAATCACTTACTCCTCTTTCTCTATGCAGAACCATATTGGCTTAGGGCTCACACTCATTAGGGCTCATTCAAAACGGACGAATGTAATCCGATAAAAAATTGGATTGTACTCATACTAATGTTATTTAATGTTTTAGTGTTTATCTGCGATTTTTTTCTTAGCTCAGTTCGGACTGAAAAAAAGATTGCAGCATGCGGCAAGTGGACGCGTATACTGGATGAGACTCGCCAAGTCAATGGGAGTGAGAAAAAAATTGCACAGCACACGTACAGTTGTGGCCAAAAGTATTGACACCCCTGCAATTCTGTCAGATAATACTCAGCTTCTTCCTGAAAATGATTGCAAACACAAATTCTTTGGTATTATTATCTTCATTTAATTTTTCTTAAATGAAAAAACACAAAAAGAATTGTCCTAAAGCCAAATTGGATTTATTTCCACACCAAACATAAAAAAGAGGATGGACAAAAGTATTGGCACTGTTCGAAAAATCATGTGATGCTTCTCTAATTTATGTAATTAACAGCACCTTTAACTTACCTGTGGCACCTAACAGGTGTTGGCAAAAACTAAAGCACACTTGCAGCCAGTTGGCATGGATTAAAGTTGACTCAACCTCTGTCCTGTGTCCTTGTGTGTACCACATTGAGCATGGAGAAAAGAAAGAAGACCAAAGAACTGTCTGAGGACTTGAGAAACCAAATTGTGAGGAAGCATGAGCAATCTCAAGGCTACAAGTCCATCTCCAAAGACCTGAATGTTCCTGTGTCTACCGTGCGCAGTGTCATCAAGAAGTTTAAAGCCCAAGGCACTGTGGCTAACCTCCCTAGATGTGGACGGAAAAGAAAAATTGACAAGAGATTTCAACGCACGATTGTGCGGATGTTGGATAAAGAACCTCGACTAACATCCAAACAAGTTCAAACTGCCCTGCAGTCCGAGGGTACAACAGTGTCAACCCATACTATCCGTCGGTGTCTGAATGAAAAGGGACTGTATGGTAGGAGACCCAGGAAGACCCCACTTCTTACCCCGAGACATAAAAAAGCCAGGCTGGAGATTGTCAAAACTTACCTGAAAAAGCATAAAACATTTTGGAAGAATGTTCTCTGGTCAGATGAGACAAAAGTCGAGCTTTTTGGGCAAAGGCATCAACATAGAGTTTACAGGAGAAAAAAAGAGGCATTCAAAGAAAGCACGGTCCCTACAGTCAAACATGGCGGAGGTTCCCTGATGTTTTGGGGTTGCTTTGCTGCCTCTGGCACTGGACTGCTTGACCGTGTGCATGGCATTATGAAGTCAGAAGACTACCAACAAATTTTGCAGCATAATGTAGGGCCCAGTGTGAGAAAGCTGGGTCTCCCTCAGAGGTCATGGGTTTTCCAGCAGGACAATGACCCAAAACACACTTCAAAAAGCACTAGAAAATGGTTTGAGAGAAAGCACTGGAGACTTCTAAGGTGCCAGCAATGAGTCCAGACCTGAATCCCATAGAACACCTGTGGAGAGATCTAAAAATGGCAGTTTGGAGAAGGCACCCTTCAAATTTCAGGGACCTGGAGCAGTTTGCCAAATAAGAATGGTCTAAAATTCCAGCAGAGCATTGTAAGAAACTCATTGATGGTTACCGGAAGCGGTTGGTCGCAGTTATTTTGGCTAAAGGTTGTGCAACTAAGTATTAGGCTGAGGGTGCCAATACTTTTGTCTGGCCCAGTTTTGGAGTTTTGTGTGAAATGATCAATGTTTTGCTTTTTGCTTCATTCTCTTTTGTGTTTTTTTTCATTTAAGACAAATTAAATGAAGATAATAATACCAAAGAATTTGTGTTTGCAATCATTTTCAGGAAGAAACTGAGTATAATCTGACAGAATTGCAGGGGTGTCAATACTTTTGGCCACAACTGTATCATGCAAACGTCATCTGTACTGCATCTGTATAATTCGCACCTATGCATCCAAAAGCCAGGGCATTGCACTATGACAACCCAGGGACCTCATCATAAGACACAAGGAATGTCTTGAATGGAAAAAAAAACGCCTCCACGGAAACCAGCAACATATTTCACATCAACAATGTGGAACTAATGTTGGTTCTGGTGCATCAAGGGTGTGAATTATGGGACAGCAGAGATGCAGGTTATAAGGACCACAGCCGGGGACATGCAGCCTGGACCTATATTTGCTGCAAACTGTTTACAAATCTTGATAATTTAGCGGAGACTATAGATGAGCAAACCTTTCAACATTCACAGGGATAGCGTCAGTACCCGACACACCTGGGCAAATGTGGAGGCCCTCAGTAGGCAGGGTGGCCAACTCACTGTCGGGAACACCGGTGCGCTCTGGGTCCCCAGTACCTACGCCAGCACCTGCGAGTGGGCCCCCCCACTTGCTCAGGCTCTCGGTACTTGTGATACTTTCCTTCATATACTGGAGCATAATATGGGGCCAATGATATATGGATCATTATATGGGGCCCATCATATATGGATCATTATATGTGGCTCATTCTGTTTGGAGCAATATATGGGGCCCTTCATATACTAGAGTATTATATGGGGCCCATCATATACTGTGTGGAGCATCTGTGGTACTAAAGTTCTAGGCCTCCTGATGAACCGCTACACTGGGGAAACGCATCGAGGCGACTTCATATGA
The DNA here is from genome assembly GCF_039654945.1 of Dendrobates tinctorius. Classification (NCBI taxonomy): domain Eukaryota; kingdom Metazoa; phylum Chordata; class Amphibia; order Anura; family Dendrobatidae; genus Dendrobates; species Dendrobates tinctorius. Next base: position 8,485,997 of record NW_027361672.1, read on the forward strand.
TAAGTAACCACCATGTGGTGCATATTATGGTTTCATCTATTGGAGTTTTATGTCCAAAATTAGGTCATTTTCTATCAGCACCATATGTTTGTTTGGTGTGTATATTCATTACTGCATGGGGGTATGCTTGTCACTAATTGTGGCAATGTATATTTAGTACTTTTTGATCACATTTTGTATCTGTGCAAAGTGATCTTTTATTGGGTAGCATATATTGTTCAGTATCATTAGGCTCAATAGCCTGTATATGCTAGCCCTTTATGTGGATTGAATGTGAAATGTTATCTTCCTACCAACAAGTTTTCCGGAATTTCCCTTCCTTCACCCCTTTTCTATTTAAGATTGTTTTCCCATCTGTTTATTTAGGATGAGATAGGGGAGACAGGGATAGACGACGTTGAGTGGGGGCGCCAAATAATCATATATTTTAGGGTACCAACCTCCATGGTAAGGAAGGTGTGCAGATAGATTATTGTAATCCTTGTGTAGGGCTTTGTAAGGTCTATTTTTTGTCTATTTTTGTGGACTTTGATCCATGTTTTTTCACGGGAATGGGTGTTTTTTATATTATCTCTGTTATTAATAAAGTGTTTTAAGGGAATACATGTACACAAAATATTACGGATATATTCCTTTGGTTATTTAATTAGTTTGCTATATAATGAAATGAGGCCTGGTGACTCCAACATAGTATTAGCGCAAAGTATTTAGATTATGAAATGAGGTCTGTTGCCTGCACCAGACTATTATCCCAAACAATTTGGATTATGAAATGAGGTCGGATGCTTGCAGCAGAGTATTATCCGAAACAATTTGGATTATGAATAGGGATGAGCGAGTACTGAAGTATTTGGACTCGCTATACTCATACCGAGTATACTGTAATACTCGGGTATTCGGTGAGATTAGCAAGTCCAATGATAGTCAATGGAAAATGTGAGTAATTGTCTGCTGAACCCTACAAAGTGGTCTGGTGACTGAGGAAAATGCTAAAAAATGTGTAAATGTTAAAAAATGTATGATGTAAACAAATGTATTTAACATGGGGCACCTGGTCAGGGGCTGTACAAGTGGTTTTACACCACTGCTTCATTAGAATGTACTAACACTATTTGAAGACCTGTGTTTTTTTGCCGGCAGAGCGGGACTCGTATGCCACGTACGCAGTGTCAGTGATATATCAGAAGTGCCGTAAGAGCGAGTGATGATGGAGGCGATCTTCTGACAGCTAAGTGTGTAAGTGGTGTAAGGAGAGTGATCTGGCCTAGGGGCTGTGTGATGATTAATGCAAGAAGAAGCCACTCATCATCATCATCACAAGGGATTCACCATAAAAAAGCTTGGACTACTGTCCTTGTTGTTCCACTGCCACTGCCCAATGTGTAGGCATAGACATAGTGTCTTCAAGACATTAGCCCTAGGGGCTGTATCCTGGTTGATGAAGAAAGCAAGGCAGGTCTGAATGGCCAAATAATTATGATGAAGCTAGGACTGCTAGCACAGTAGTAGCAGTGCCTTGTGTCCAGGCATAGCCATAGTGTCTCCAAAAATTAGCCCAAGGGGCTGTATTATAGTTGCTGATGGAAGCAAGGCAGGTCTGAAGGGCCAAACAATAATGATGAAGCTAGGGTTAGGGTTAGGGTTTGGGTTAGGGTTAAGGCATATAAGGAGAGGTCTGGTCAACTATGCAGCTTGGATATCCAGTAATTAAACGGAACAGAAGCGTCAGGAAGGATGCAGGTATGGTCACTTAGATAGTCGTTGACCATCTTGTTCAACTTCTTCTTCCTTGACATTGTTACTTTTAGACAAATAATAAAACTAATATACTTTATTCAAAATATTTTAAAAAAGGAACTCCATTTACTAATAAAAGTGCACGTAGGACAAAAGACAGACAAACAGAAAATGTTTTAAAATATTTTGAATAAAGTATATTAGTTTTATTATTTGTATTTTTTCTACTGGCTTGCTGCTATTACGCACCCCAGTCACTACACAAGACAGCAGTGCTGGCTGCGTGTCAGTTGTGCAGTACTGTGCGTGCATCCTATTCACTGTGAACAATATGGAACTGGCCAGGAGCCATTTGGTGAGCTGTATTTCTTGCTACATGTTCACAGACTTACCAGTGGAAAAGCCAAACTTCACATACCACAAATGCAAGCTTGTGTCCCTGTTGGAGGAAAAGTTGCAAAATCTCGAAGAGCGGTTAACCACATTGAAGATCATTAAGGAAGGTGAAGAGTTCTTAGACAGAGCAGAATCATCTCTTCATGTTACAGAAAGAGAAGAAATTCGAAGTGCACCTGAAGAAACAGAGGAATGGAAACGTGACCCAGAGAAGCAGGAGGATCGGGAGGCAGTCAGCACCCATAAAGCTAAGGAACCAGTACCAGGCTCTTACACAGGAGAACAATGAAGAAATACATCAAGATGTGTCTGACAGGATATCAGGACTCTTCAGACCTACAGACGACCACCCATTCCTGCTAATACATGTGGAGACAAATCACACAGCAAGAAATGACCTGGAAACCATCTGCAGTGACTTTGAAAACTTAGGTAAGAAAGTGAAAGAACTGGGAGGGCAGGTTGTCTTCTCTTCGATCCTCCCAGTGGATGGCCATGGAAAAGGAGGTGGAGTAAGATGCTCCAGGTGAATAACTGGCTAAGTCAATGGTGCCGTCAGCAAGGATTTGGATATCTGGATCACGGAGTGAATTACCTTTATGATGGACTACTTGCTAGAGATGGGGTGCACCTTACGAAGACTGGAAAACATGTATTTGGAAGTTGCCTTGCTACACTCATCAGGAGAGCTTTAAACTAGAACAATGTGGGAAGGGAAGCAAAAGGCCAGAAAAAGCCATACACCTGACAAATGCTATTGAGAACTCTGCTATTAGAAGTGGAAAGGAAGAACAAAGACAAAAGAATCTAAATAATAAAAATATTGGAGAAAGAGAAACCAATCACAAACTAAAATGTTTCTATACTAATGCACAAAGCATGGGCAACAAACAAGGAAAATTAGAACTACTAACGCAGGAAAAGAAATATGATGTCATTGGAATCACTGAAACTTGGTGGGACAATACACATGATTGGAATACAAGGCTAGAAGGATACAACTTATTTGCTAGAAACAGACTTGATAAATGAGGAGGAGGTGTCGCATTGTATGTTAGAAACACGTATATCTGCACAGAGATTGACGCTTCAGAGACTGTGAGTTCTGTGGAAACTGTTTGGGTAAGAATACAAGGACAGAACAATGGAAAGGACATCATTGTAGGCATTTACTACAGGCCGCCTGTGCAAGCTGAAGATATGGATGAACTCTTTATGCATCAAATGGCCAAGTTCTCCAAAAAATATGACATAGTTGTCATGGGACATTTCAACTATCCTGACATTTGTTGCAAATCTCTCTCAGGCAAAACTAACAGGTCAAGGAAATTCTTATCCTCTCTTGCTGACAACTTTATCTTCCAAAAGGTAGGGGAGAAAACAAGGGGAACTGCTACCTTGGATCTAATCCTTATAAACAGGGAGGAAATTGTTGAGGAGGTAAAAATGGCTGGGACCCTAGGAGGTAGCGACCATGCTATTTTAGAATTTTGTTTAACTAGAGGAGGAAAACCTGTGAAGACTCAGACGTCAAGGTTAGATTTCAGAAAGGCAGATTTTAAGGGATTCAGAAAGAGAATTGGAGGGATCAAATGGCTGGATATCCTTAAGAACAAAAATGTCCAGGAAGGATGGCAAATCTTGAAAAATGAAATTCTCAAAGCACAATTGTTAACCATTCTGAACAGAGGGAAGAATAGGAAGCATTTCATGAAACCAGGATGGATGAACATAGAACTTAAGCACATGCTAAAAAGGAAGAAAGAACTGTTTATAAAATGGAAAGAAGGAGGCATATCTAAAGAAGAATATAATGCTGTCTGCAGAACTTGCAGGGCACAAATCAGATTATTAAAGCTGACAATGAATTGAGGCTTGCAAGAGATGTCAAAAGCAATAATAAAGGATTTTGGGGATATGTCAAAAGTAAAAGAAAAGTCAAAGATGCTATAGGATTTTTACAGGATGAAAATGATGAAATGGTAAGACAGGATGTTGAGAAGGCCGAACTTTTAAATTCTTATTTTGCATCTGTTTTCTCTCAGAAAGGAAATGTAACATCAACTGTTCTTCACTGTCCTACTAAGGGAATTGAAGAATCCAGGATATCTATAAACAGAAATATAGTGAGGATACAATTAGCTAACCTAAATGAATTCAAGTCTCCAGGTCCAGATGAATTATACCTCAGAGTACTGAAGGAGATAGCAAAATAAATTTTTTAACCCCTCTCCATAATCTTTGAAAATTCTTGGAGAACAGGAGAAGTGCCAGAAGACTGGAGAAGAGCAAATGTTGTTCCTATCTTCAAAAAGGGGAAGAAGGTGGACCCAGGCAACTATAGGCCGGTGAGTCTTACTTCTATACCAGGAAAGATCTTTGAACAAATTATTAAACAACATGTATGTAAGTACCTGGATAAGAATGAAGTGATTAAGCAGAGTCAGCATGGGTTTGTAACTAATAAGTCATGTCAGACTAACTTAATTTCCTTCTTTGACAGAATCACTGATTGGGTGGATCAGGGAAATGCTGTAGATATAATATATCTTGACTTCAGCAAAGCATTTGACAAAGTATCTCACACAATCCTTATTGAAAAAATGGCTAAGTATGGAATGGACAAGGCAACTGTTAGGTGGATTCATAACTGGCTTAGTGATCGAACCCAAGGAGTGGTCTTAAATGGCTGCAAATCCAGTTGGAAGAATGTCTCAAGTGGGGTACCACAGGGCTCTGTCTTGGGCCCTGTATTGTTCAACATCTTTATCAACGATTTAGATGAAGGAATTGAGGGTAAATTGATTCAATTTGCTGATGACACAAAGCTAGGAGGTTTAGCTAATACTACAGAAGAAAGAGAGAGAATTCAAAAAGATATAAATAAACTGGAGAAGTGGGCAGCAACTAACAGAATGGTTTTTAACAGGGAAAAATGAAAAGTACTACATCTGGGCAATAAAAATGAAAAAAGCATATACAGAATGGAAGGAATAGGGCTAAGCAACAGCACATGTGAAAAAGACTTGGGTATACTAATAGATCACAGACTGAATATGAGTCAACAGTGTGATGCAGCAGCAAAAAAGGCAAATGCAATTCTAGGATGTATTAACAGAAGCATACAGTCTAGATCACGTGAAGTCATTGTTGCCCTCTACTTGTCTTTGGTCAGACCTCATCTGGAATACTGTGTCCAGTTTTGGACACCGCATTTTAAAAAAGACATCAACAAACTGGAGCAAGTTCAGAAAAGAGTGACCAGAATGGTGACCGGTCTGCAAACCCTGTCTTATGAGGAAAGGGTGCAGGATTTGGGAATGTTTAGCTTGAAGAAGAGAAGACTGAGAGGTGACTTAATAGCTGTCTACAAATATCTCAAGGGCTGTCACATTGTAGAAGGATCATCTATATTCTCATTTGGACAAGGAAAGACTAGAAGCAAGGGGATGAAACTGAATGGGAGGAGACACAGATTAGATATTAGAAAAAACTTTTTGACAGTTAGAGTGATCAATGATTGGAACAGGCTGCCACAAGAGGTGGTGAGTTCGACTTCAATAGAAGTCTTCAATCAGAGGCTGGACAGACATCTGTCTGTGATGATTTAGCGAATCCTGCTTTTGAGCAGGGGGTTGGACCATATGGCCCTGGAGGTCCCTTCCAACTCTACGATTCTATGATTCTATAAACACAGCACCACAACAGCACAAAAAAAATTGCCCTGAGGTTTAAGGCGAGATTGGCACCCCAGTCACCACACAAGACAGAGGTGCTGGCTGCGTGTCAGTTGTGCAGTACCATGTGTGCGTCCTATTCACTGTGAACACAGCACCGCAACAGTACAAAAAAATTGCCCTGAGGTTTAAGGCAAGATTACGCACCCCAGTCACCACACAAGACATCGGTGATGGCTGCGTGTCAGTTGTGCAGTACCGTGCGTGTGTCTTATTCGCTGTGAACACAGCACCGCAACAGCACAAAAAATTGCCCAGAGGTTTAAAGCGAGATTATGCACCCCAGTCACCACACAAGACAGCGGTGCTGGCTGCATGTCAGTTGTGCAGTACCGTGCGTGCTTCCTATTCGCTGTGAACACAGCACCACAACAGCACAAAATAACTGCCCAGCAGGGGTAAATGACACCCCAAAAATAGCCGGCAAAACTGTCACTACTCAGTCGATGACTTTATACTTTCAGCTCTGAAAAGAGCTTTTGGGTTTTACAGAGGATTTCTGGATGATTTTCTCAAACAAACACAACTCTCCCTAGTAGTTGCTCACACTCTCCCTACACTAGCTGTGTTCTGGATGCAATGTGCAGAAAATGGCGGCGGCAGGGCTTAGGTAGAGCCAGGCTATGACTCATAGGCTATGGTGACGCTGGATGGCCAGCCAATCATAGTAATGCCATCCACAACGATAACACTGCGGCATTACTGTGATTTGCAAATGCTTGGCGGGAGATCTGAGTAGTGCGAGGCGAGTAGTGAAATACTGTACTCGCTATGTTCCGAGTACCGTGAGTACATCACTACTCGCCGAGTACCAAATACCCACGATTATGCTCGCTCATCCCTAATTATGAAATGAGGTGCCTGGAACACAGTATTAGCTTAAAGGATTTATATTCTAAAATGTGGGTTGGTTGCTGCACCAGAGTATTATGAATACAATTTTGATTATGAAATGAGGCCTGGTGCCTACACCCCAATATTAGCGCAAACTATTTTGATTAGTAAATGTGACCTCCTGAGTCCTGACTGCAACACAGTGTTATCCCTAACAATTTGGATTGGGAAAATGGGGCTTGGTGCCTGCTCCCCAATATTAGCCTATATCATTTTGATTAGTAAATATGACCTCCTGAGTCCTGACTGCAACATAGTATTAGGTGTTGTGAGCTCATTTTCTCGTTCACCTTTGATGTCCGATGAACTCCCTCTGCTGGTGAAAGAAGGTGGTGAAACTGATTTGGATGGGAGAAACCTGTCATCTGAACAGGTGGATTGCGATTGGACATCCGGAATCTCTGAGTGGATATAAGGCTGCCGACGCTCTTGTAAGGTTGCTGGTGATTTCTCTGCTCTGAGCTCTGGCCTCCAGTTCAGTTCCTGTCTTCTGAAAGCTAAGTTTTGCTCTGTTATTGCTCCATGAGATTTTGTCTGATTTGCTTAGTTTTGTGTTCAGCAAGCCCCGGCTGGGGTTTTGCTGAATTACCATTTTGTCCCTGATTGGTTAAATGTCTTTTGCTCTGTCTTCAGAATATATCGGAGTGCTGATATAGGGATTTTGAAGTCTAGTGACTTCAGGGCCGTTTTTCTTATCAGACGTGTTGGGACATTTTTGGTAGGATTTTTGGGGATTGCAGCTAGCATCTTTTCTGTCCTTTCCTATCTAGTTAGTTGGGCCCCATCATTTGCTCTGCCTGTCTTTCTGTCTGTGTTTGTGTTTTCATCTGTTTTCACTGACAATACATGTTGGGGGCTGTCTATTGCTTTGGGGTCTGCTCTGGGGCAGTTTAGATTTCCCCTTTCTTTCTTTAGGCTTATGTAGTTCTCCGGCTGTGACGAGATGTCTAGGATAACCGTAGGAACACTCCACGGCTACTGTTAGTTGTGTGAATAGGATCAGGGGTCTGCAATCCGTTAGCTACCAACCTCTCTGGTTTTCTTGACTTAGCTTGCATTTTTGTCTTTCCTCCTCCGATGACTCATTCATAACAACTAGGCCAACGATTTGGATTAGGAAATGGGTCCTCTGCCTGCACCCGAATATTCTCCCAAACAATTTTGATTAGGAAATGCTGCCTCCTGAGTCCTGACTGTAACACAGTATTAGTCCAAATGATTTGGATTAGGAAATGGGGCCTCCTGCCTGCACCCCAATATTAACTGAAACTATTTTAATTAGTAAATGTGACCTCCTTTGTCCTAACTGCAACACAGTATTAGTCCAAACAATTTGTTAAGGAAATGGGGCCCGTTGCCTGCACCCCAATATTAGCCCAAATGATTTTGATTAGTAAATGTAATTTTCAGAGTCCTGACTGCAACGCAGTATTAGCCCAAACGATTTGGATTAAGAAATAGGGTCTGGTGCCTGCACCCTAATACAGTCATATGTAAAAGTTTGGGCACCCCTATTAATGTTAACCTTTTTTCTTTATAACAATTTTGGTTTTTGCAACAGCTATTTCAGTTTTATATATCTAATAACTGATGGACTCAGTTATATTTCTGGATTCAAATGAGGTTTGTTGTACTAACAGAAAATGTGCAATCTGCATTTAAACAAAATTTGACCGGTGCAAAAGTATGGGCACCCTTAGCATTTTCTTGATTTGAACACTCCTAACTACTTTTTACTGACTTCCTGAAGCACTAAATTGGTTTTGTAACCTCATTGAGCTTTGAACTTCATAGCCAGGTGTATCAAATCATGAGAAAAGGTATTTAAAGTGGCCACTTGCAAGTAGTTCTCCTATTTGATTCTCCTATGAAGAGTGGCATCATGGGCTCCTCAAAACAACTCTCAAATGATCTGAAAACAAAGATTATTCAACATAGCTTTTCAGGGGAAGGATACAAAAAGTTGTCTCAGAGATTTAACCTGTCAGTTTCCACTGTGAGGAACATAGCAAGGAAATGGAAGAACACAGGTACAGTTCTTGTTAAGCCCAGAAGTGGCAGGCCAAGAAAAATATCAGAAAGGCATAGAAGAAGAATGGTGAGAACAGTCAAGGACAATCCACAGACCACCTCCAAAGACCTGCAACATCATCTTGCTGCAGATGGTGTCACTGTGCATAGGTCAACCCAACAGTTTGGGTTGTTGCCCTCCTATGGCCCCCTCCACGTCTCCTGGTGTACTGGCCTGTCTCCTCGTAGCGCTTCCAGCCTCTGGACACTACGCTGACAGACACAGCAAACCTTCTTGCCACAGTTTGCATTGATGTGCCATCCTGGATGAGCTCCACTACCTGAGCCACTTGTGTGGGTTGTAGAGTTCGTCTCATGCTACAACGAATGTGAAAGCACAACCAACATTCAAAAGTGACCAAAACATCAGCCAGAAAGCATTGGTACTGAGACTTGGTCTGTGGTCCCCACCTGCAGAATCACTCCTTTATTTAGGGTGTCTTGATAATTGCCAATAATTTCCATCTGTTGTCTATTCCATTTGCACAACAGCATGTGAAATTGATTGTCAATCAGTGTTGCTTCCTAAGTGGACAGTGTAATTTCACAGAAGTTTGATTTACTTGGAGTTATATTCTGTTGTTTAAGTGTTCTCTTTATTTTTTAAGCAGTGTATATAATCCCCAGTTGGGACTTCTGGCCGCTGTCCCCGAATCCCATAAGGCACCGCGGCAGTGCCACTTGCTGACTACAGTGCCGCAGCACAGCCAGAAGTCAGACTCCACCCACACATGTCACATGGTCCTGATGTCATCACAGGTCCTTAAGCCCAGCTGCCATCAGTGGTAGTGAGGCTTGCAATGCAGACAGGAAGTTTAAGATCCAGTCAGACACCTTCCTTCTAGGCATGCGGTGTGGGTAGGAGCCGGGCAGGGTGGCAGCGGGGCCTGCTGCAGTGTGGGCAGCAATGACCTTCCTGTCTTCGTCCAGTAGTGATCTGCAGACAGCCCCTGGCAGTCTGCAGTGTATGGCAGATGCTGTGGGGAGAGTGCTGCTCTTGCTGCTGCTGCTCCTACTGCTGCTGGGATGATTACAGCAGGAGAGCTGACATGAGCTGGAGGCTGGGCTGCTTATGAGCTCACCCACAGCACCCACAGCCCTGGAGTCTTACACTGGCATGGATGCCAGCATGCAGATATCAGTGTGCAAACCTGCTACACCACCATGAGGAGAGCAGTCAAAGTTCTCTGCAGAGAATTCCTGCTTTCCATCCCAGTAGATGGTGCTGCAGCATCAGACATTAAAGGGGTACTCCAATTTGACTATCTTCCGGCCGCTGTCTCCGAATCACAAAAGGCACTGTGACAGTGTGACTTGTGCAGGCGCAGTTCGTGCCTGCAAGGCCACAAACTGCACATTCTACCCGCGCATGCGTGGTAACGACGTGCCTGTTACTGCGCCTGTGTAGGGAATTGCGGTGACGTGTATTTTTCACCGCTCTCCCAATGCTATAGCATTGGGCCTATTTCTAGTTCAAAATTAAAACCAGAAAATCACATTGTATGATTTTTAAATAATTTAATTGCATTTTATTGCATGAAATAAGTATTTGATCACCTACCAACCAACAAGAATTCTGGCTCTCACAGATCTATTAGTTTTTGTTTGGGAAGCCCTCTTACTCTGCACTCGTTATCTGTATTAATTGCACCTGTTTGAACTCGTAGGATGGGCTATAGCAAAGAAGAATAGCAGCTTGGTGAGAAGGCAACAATTGTTGGCACAATTATTAGAGAATTGAAGAAACAAAAGCTGACTGTTAATCTTCCTCAGTATGGGGTTCCATGAAAGATCTCACCTCATGGGATATGGATGATCCTGAGAAAATTCAGGAATCAGCCCAGAACTAAATGGGAGAACCTGGTCAATGATCTGAAGAGAGCTGGCACCATAGTCTCAAAAATTACCTTTTGTAACACATTTCACTGTCATGAATTAAAATCCTGCAGGGCACCAAGGTTCCCCTGCTCACACCAGCACATGTCCAGACCCATTTGAAGTTCACCATTGACCATCTGGATTTTGTAGAAGAGGCATGGGAGAAGATCATGTGGTCAGTCGAGAACAAAATAGAACTTTTTGGTATCAACTCCACACGCTGTGTTTGGATGAAGAAGGACGAGTACAACCCCAAGAACACCGTCCCAACCAGGAAACATGGTGGAGTAAACATTATACTTTAGGGATGCTTTTCTGCAAAGGGCACAGAACGACTGCATCATATTGAATGGAGGCCATTCAATATGGATAGGGTCATGACTGGGTCTTCCAGCATGACAATGACCTGAAACACACAGCCAGGGTAAGTAAGGAGTGACTCCGTAAAAAGCATTTCAAGTTCCAGGAGGGGCCTAGTCAGTCTCCAGACCTGAACCCAATAGAAAATCCTTGGAGGGAGCTGAAACGTAATGTTGCCCAGCAAAACCCATGAATCCTGAAAGATCTGGAGAAGATCTGTATGGAGGAGTAGGTCAAAATCCCTGCCTGCAGTGTGAGCAAACTTGGTGAAGAACTCCAGGCAACATCTGACCTCTGTAAATGCAAACAAAGGTTTATGCACCTAATATTATGTTCTGTTTTTCTATTGATACTTTTTACATGCAATAAAATGCAAATTGATTATGTAAAAATCACACAATGTGTTTTCTCAATTTTTTTAAGATACGGATACTGTTTCTCACAGTTTAAGTGTACCTACCATTAACCCCTTTACCCCAATGGTGGTTTGCATGTTAATGACCAGGCCAGTTTTTACAATTCTGACCACTGTCCGTTTATGAGGTAATAACTCTAGAATGCTTGCATGGATCCCAGTGATTCTGACACTGTTCTCTTGTGACATATTGTACTTCATGATAGTAGTAAAAACTTTTTGATATGACTTGCGTTTACTTGCAAAAAAACTGAAATTTGGCAAAAATTTTGAAAATTTCGCAATTTTCCAACTTTGAATTTTTATGCCCTTAAAACAGAGAAATATATCACACAAAATAGTTAATAAATAACATTTCCCACATGTCTACTTTACATCAGCAAAATTTTGGAACCAAAATTTTTCTTTGGTAGGAAGTTACAAGGGTTAAAGGTTGACCAGCGATTTCTCATTTTTACAACATTTTTTTTAGGGACCACTTCACATTTGAAGCCACTTTGAGGGGTCTATATGATAGAAAATACCCAAAATTGACACCATTCTAAAAACCGCACCCCTGAAGGTGCTAAAAACCACATTCAAGAAGTTTATTAACCCTTCAGGTGCTTCACATGAATTTTTGGAATTTTTTTTAAAAAAATGAACATTTAACTTTTTTTCACAAAAAATTTACTTCAGATCCAATTTGTTTTATTTACCAAGGGTAACAGGAGAAATTGGACCCCAAAAGTTGTTGTACAATTTGTCCTGAGTACACTGAAGGGAAGGAGCACCGTTTTCTTTTCAGTGCAAAATTGGCTGTAATTGAGATCGGACGCCATGTTGGGTTTGGAGAGCCCCTGATGTGCCTAAACAGTGGAAACCCCCCAAGAGTGACACCATTATGGAAAGTAGACCCCCTAAGGAACTTATCTAAATGTGTGGTGAGCACTTTGAACCCTCTAGTGCTTCACAGACGTTTATAATGTAGGGACTTAAAAATAATAAATCTTATTTTTTTCAGAAAAATGATCTTCTTGCCCCCAATTTTTTATTTTCCCAAAGGTAACAGGAGAAACTGGACCCCAAAAGTTGCTGTGCAATTTTTTCTGAGTATGTTGATAACCCATATGTGGGAATAAACCACTGTTTGGGTGCATGGCAGAGCTCGGAAAGGAATGAGACCCGTTTGACTTTTATAATGCAGAATTGGCTGGAATTGAGATCAGATGCATGTCGCATTTGGAGAGCCCCTGATGTGCCTAAACAGTGAAAACCCCCAACCCTAACCCCACCACACCAACCTTAAACCTAACTTTAGCCCCAACCCTAACTTTAACCCCATCCCGAACCCTAATGGGAAAATGGAAATAAATACATTTTTTTATTTTATTATTTTTCCCTAATTAAGGGGGTGATAAAGGGGGGGTTTGAATTACTATTTTAGTGGGTTTCTATGTTTGGCAGCTGTCACACACTAAAAGATGCTTTTTATTGCAGAAAATAGTTTTTGCATCACCACATTTTGAGAGCTATAATTTTTCGATATTTTGGCCCACAGAGTCATGTGAGGTCTTGTTTTTTGCAGGACGAGTTGATGTTTTTATTGGTACCATATTCTGGCATATGACATTTTTTATTCTGATTTTTGGGTGGCAGAATGACCAAAAACCAGCAATTCATGAATTTCTTTTGGGGGGGCATTTATACTGTTCTGTGTGTGGTAAAATTGATAAAGCAGTTTTATTTTTTGGGTCAGTACAATGACAGCGATACCTCATTTATATCACTTTTATGTTTTGCATTTTTATACAATAAAAACTTTTTTATAGAAAATTAATTATTTTGCATTGCTTTATTCTGTGAGCTATAACTTTTTTATTTTTGTGGTGATGGAGCTAAAGGCAGCTTGTTTTTTTGTAGGACAAGATGACGTTTTCAGCGGTACCACGTTTATTTATATCCGTCTTTTTGATCGCATGTTATTCCACTTTTTGTTCGGTGTAATATGATAAAGCATTTTTTTGCCTTGTTTTTTTTAATGGTGTTCAATAAAGGGGTTAACTAGTGGGACAGTTTTATAGGTCCGGTCGTTACGGACACGGCGATACTAACTATGTGTACTTTTAGTGTTTAGATTTTTTTTTCCTTCATTCTATGTTTTACACTGTGTCCTGCTATGGGACCCTCATTTTTAGCAGGCTGATTGTTTATATGGCATGCAGATCTGCATGCCATATGAGCTGTCAGTGCTGCAGGGATTTGTCAGTAACCTTAGAGACTTCCTGACATGCACTGTGCATGACAGGAAGTCTCTGAGCTCTGGTAACCCGGATGTCATCATGACGACTTCGGGTTACCATGGGAGTGATTGGGACTCCGCGTCATGCCGCGGGGTCTCTGATCCAAAGGCAGAGGGGCTGCTTTGGGAATCCGATATAGCTTCAAGTTGACCGGACATGAGGCTCCATCAGGACGTCATGCTCTATGACATTCGTACATCCTGGAAGATCTGAGAACAGGACTCTGCAACCGACACAAGGAGTCTGCTACCTTAACATCCTCTGCGCCGACATAGGACTTGGCCATTAGATAAGGAGCTTCCATGGGTTCTCTGTCCTGCCACGGTTTGACTAGGTTCATGTGGAACACCTGGTAGGGCTTCCGCTTCCCTGATTGGTGGACTTTGTAGTTGACCACACCAACTTTCTCCACCACCTCACAGGGACCCTGCCACTTGGCCAGGAAATTAGTCTCCAACGTGGACACCAGCAGATGTACTTGATCCCTTGGGTTGAACTGTCTTACCCTGGCTGACCTATTATACACCCTGGACTGGGCTTCCTGAGCCTTGAGTAGGTGCTCTTTCACAATGGCCATCATGTTGGCAATCCTCTCTCATCTTGGTAACATGCTCTACAACAATTCTATAGGGGGTGGTTTTAGCCTCCCAGGATTCCTTTGCCACATCCAGGAGCCTTCGAGGGTGTCATCCATAAAGCAGTTTAAATGGGAAAAACCCAGTGGAAGCTTGGAGAACTTTCCAGATGGAGAACAACAGGTAAGGAAGCAGACAGTCCCAGTTTCTGCCGTCCTTCTCCACTGCCCTCTTTAGCATAGACTTCATTATTTTGTGAAAGCTCTCCACCAGCCCATCAGTCAGAGGATGGTACACTGAGGTTCTGAGCTTGGAAATTTGCAAGGTCTTGCACAACTCCCTCATGACTTTCGACATGAAGGGGGTGCCTTGGTGCATCAGTATCTCCTTCGGCAGCCCAGTTCAGCAGAAGATATGGATCAGCTCCTTAGAGATACATTTAGCAGAGGCATGTCTTAAGAGTACCGCCTCTGGGTACAGGGTAGCATAATCCAGGACCACCAGTATGCATTGATGTCCTTTTGCAGTCTTTACCAGGGGTCCCACTAGGTCCATCGCTATCCGCTCGAATGGGACCTTAAGGATAAGCAATGATACCAGAGGACTGCGGAGGTGGGCCACTGGGGAGGTCAGCTGGCACATGGGGAAGCAACAACAGTAATTCAAGATTTCTCTGTAAGGCCGTGGTCAGACTTGAGAGAAACTCAGACGAGTTTGAACGCTCCAATCCGAGTGCCGGCGGCAGTACTGGGTATTGACATGCGAGACTTGTCCGAGGTTCTCGCAAGTCTGACCCCAGCCTATCACCCAGGCCAGTAGAATCTCTGCAGAATGCGCTCCTGTGTCTTATCTTCCCCGAGGTGACCACCCAACACATGAGAATGAGCCATGTCTAACACCCAAAGGTTCCCAAAGGTAACAGGAGAAACTGGACCCCAAAAGTTGCTGTGCTATTTTTTCTGAGTATGTTGATAACCCATATGTGGGAATAAACCACTGTTTGGGTGCATGGCAGAGCTCGGAAAGGAATGAGACCCGTTTGACTTTTATAATGCAGAATTGGCTGGAATTGAGATCAGACGCATGTCGCATTTGGAGAGCCCCTGATGTGCCTAAACAGTGAAAACCCCCAACCCTAACCCCACCACACCAACCTTAAACCTAACTTTAGCCCCAACCCTAACTTTAACCCCAACCCGAACCCTAATGGGAAAATGGAAATAAATACATTTTTTATTTTATTATTTTTCCCTAATTTAGGGGGTGATAAAGGGGGGGGTTTGAATTACTATTTTAGTGGGTTTCTATGTTTGGCAGCTGTCACACACTAAAAGATGCTTTTTATTGCAGAAAATAGTTTTTGCATCACCACATTTTGAGAGCTATAATTTTTCGATATTTTGGCCCACAGAGTCATGTGAGGTCTTGTTTTTTGCAGGACGAGTTGATGTTTTTATTGGTACCATATTCTGGCATATGACATTTTTTATTCTGATTTTTGGGTGGCAGAATGACCAAAAACCAGCAATTCATGAATTTCTTTTGGGGGGGCATTTATACTGTTCTGTGTGTGGTAAAATTGATAAAGCAGTTTTATTTTTTGGGTCAGTACAATGACAGCGATACCTCATTTATATCACTTTTATGTTTTGCATTTTTATACAATAAAAACTTTTTTATAGAAAATTAATTATTTTGCATTGCTTTATTCTGTGAGCTATAACTTTTTTATTTTTGTGGTGATGGAGCTAAAGGCAGCTTGTTTTTTTGTAGGACAAGATGACGTTTTCAGCGGTACCACGTTTATTTATATCCGTCTTTTTGATCGCATGTTATTCCACTTTTTGTTCGGTGTAATATGATAAAGCATTTTTTTGCCTTGTTTTTTTTAATGGTGTTCAATAAAGGGGTTAACTAGTGGGACAGTTTTATAGGTCCGGTTGTTACGGACACGGCGATACTAACTATGTGTACTTTTAGTGTTTAGATTTTTTTTTCCTTCATTCTATGTTTTACACTGTGTCCTGCTATGGGACCCTCATTTTTAGCAGGCTGATTGTTTATATGGCATGCAGATCTGCATGCCATATGAGCTGTCAGTGCTGCAGGGATTTGTCAGTAACCTTAGAGACTTCCTGACATGCACTGTGCATGACAGGAAGTCTCTGAGCTCTGGTAACCCGGATGTCATCTTGACGACTTCGGGTTACCATGGGAGTGATTGGGACTCCACGTCATGCCGCGGGGTCTCTGATCCAAAGGCAGAGGGGCTGCTTTGGGAATCCGATATAGCTTCAAGTTGACCGGACATGAGGCTCCATCAGGACGTCATGCTCTATGACATTCGTACATCCTGGAAGATCTGAGAACAGGACTCTGCAACCGACACAAGGAGTCTGCTACCTTAACATCCTCTGTGCCGACATAGGACTTGGCCATTAGATAAGGAGCTTCCATGGGTTCTCTGTCCTGCCACGGTTTGACTAGGTTCATGTGGAACACCTGGTAGGGCTTCCGCTTCCCTGATTGGTGGACTTTGTAGTTGACCACACCAACTTTCTCCACCACCTCACAGGGACCCTGCCACTTGGCCAGGAAATTAGTCTCCAACGTGGGCACCAGCAGAAGTACTTGATCCCTTGGGTTGAACTGTCTTACCCTGGCTGACCTATTATACACCCTGGACTGGGCTTCCTGAGCCTTGAGTAGGTGCTCTTTCACAATGGCCATCATGTTGGCAATCCTCTCTCATCTTGGTAACATGCTCTACAACAATTCTATAGGGGGTGGTTTTAGCCTCCCAGGATTCCTTCGCCACATCCAGGAGCCTTCGAGGGTGTCATCCATAAAGCAGTTTAAATGGGAAAAACCCAGTGGAAGCTTGGAGAACTTTCCAGATGGAGAACAACAGGTAAGGAAGCAGACAGTCCCAGTCTCGGCTGTCCTTTTCCACTGCCTTCTTTAGCATAGACTTCATTATTTTGTGAAAGCTCTCCACCAGCCCATCAGTCTGAGGATGGTACACTGAGGTTCTGAGCTTGGAAATTTGCAAGGTCTTGCACAACTCCCTCATGACTTTCGACATGAAGTGGGTCCCTTGGTGCATCAGTATCTCCTTCGGCAGCCCAGTTCTGCAGAAGATATGGATCAGCTCCTTAAAGATACATTTAGCAGAGGCATGTCTTAAGGGTACCGCCTCTGGGTACAGGGTAGCATAATCCAGGACCACCAGTATGCATTGATGTCCTCTTGCAGACTTTACCAGGGGTCCCACTAGGTCCATCGCTATCCGCTTGAATGGGACCTTGAAAATAAGCAATGATACCAGAGGACTGCGGAGGTGGGCCACTGGGGAGGTCAGCTGGCACATGGGGAAGCAACAACAGTAGTTCAAGATTTCTCTGTAAGGCCGGGGTCAGACATGAGAGAAACTCAGACGAGTTTGAATGCTCCAATCCGAGTGCCGGCGGCAGTACTGGGTATTGACATGCGAGACTTGTCCGAGGTTCTCGCAAGTCTGACCCCAGCCTATCACCCAGGCCAGTAGAATCTCTGCAGAATGTGCTCCTGTGTCTTATCTTCCCCGAGGTGACCACCCAACACATGAGAATGAGCCATGTCTAACACCCTGCGTCTGTAGGGCCCTGGCACCAGTAACTGCTCTATCACCTCACAACTTGGCTTGGTTATTCTATAAGGCAGATCCCCAGCAAAATGAGGGAACAGATTGTCGGCCCCTGGCTCCTGAGGCACACCATTTAATACAATAACATTTTCAAATGCCCCTTTAAGAGCTAGGTCCCTGAGTTGGTAGGTTCCAAAGCTTCCCCCAAACACCTCCAGGTCAGGGACGATGACCTCCATGGATGCCATCTCATCCTCAGTAGCCTGCAACAAGGTTTATTTGGGAGCAACCTGGCTGTTGTCCGGACAACCAAATGTCCTCCCTTTTCCTCATAAGTCCCAAAATAATACAAAGTCCCACCCTATTATAATAGGGTGCAATAGGTCCTTGACCACGCCAATCTCATGGGACTCTGTGCCACAATTTGTGTTGACGACCACTTGGGCCACAGGATAGTCCTTAGCATCACCATGGATACAGCGGATGCCCATCCTTTTTCCAGGAATCAGCCGATGGGGAATGGTAGCCTTCACTAGGGTTACCAAACTCCCTGAGTCCAGCAGACCAGTCACTTGCACCCCATTAACTGTTACGAGTCATGCTTGCGGCTTCTCCCCTGTTTGAGGAACAGCACTGCAGTCAGTGTATGCAAAATATGAGCAGCGCTGTCCTATGCTGCAGTCCATTGGCTCGATGGTCATGGGACAACAGGCAGCTATGTGGCCAGGGGTATGACACCTCCAACAAATTACACTATGGGAAGGGACCTTCGGCACTATCTCTGGTACTCTTGGCCGCCAGGTGTGGCTCTATCTCCCCTCTTTTGCATGTCAGCCCTGCTCTGGGAACCCCAGTATGGGGAAGCTCCACCCTCTTGCTTCCTTACTGAATTCTCGACCACCTGGTACATCTCCACTGGGCTCACTAGGTCATCAGCATTACGGCAATCTCCCTGGGCAACCCAGGATTACACCGGCCTTGGCAGGGAGTATATTAACCTGTCCATAAAGACCCTCTGCACAATCTGTGCTGGGGAGAAAGATTCAGGTTGCAACCATTTTTGGACCAGGTGTGGGATGTCAAACATTTGGGACAGGGGAGGTTTGTCAATGCGATAGGCCCAATGGTGCACTCACTGAGCTCCTAAGCATGCCAAAATCTCAGCTTTCAACTTGGCATACTCTTTAGCATCCTGCAATGCAAGGTCGTAGTTGGTCTTCTACGGTTCACCTGTTAAATATGACACCAGATCCTCTGCCCACTGCTCTGGAGGCAATTTCTCCAATTTCGCCACTTCTTGAAAACCATCAGGAATGCTTCAACGTCATCCCCAAGGGTTACCTTTTGCATTGCTCTTCTTACCATATTCCTGGCGTATGAGTCTTCACTTGGAGTTGGAGAGGAGACCACTGGTCTTCCATGAACCACCTCTGCATGGAGTTCCATCTGCCTCATTAGCGCCTCCTGATGCTGCCACTGCTGCTGGTGTTGTAGCTGCTGTGCCAACAGCTTATTTGTTTCTTACTGTGCTATTTGCTGCTGCTGACTAGCAAGCTGTTCCTGTTGTTGCACCTGGACCAAATGCTTTACAAGCTCCTCCATGTTGTCAGATTTCCCTCCTGCAGCCGATTTCACCCAGGACATGTGGCATCGGTAGTCTCACTGCCTCTTGGGATTCGTGCCCGTGCTTCTAGCACCAATTGTAGAGTTTTGTATTCACTCATCTGCGGTTGAGGTAGGCACAGGAAGCGGTATTGCTGAAATGTCCCAGCAAGTTTATTAAAACTGCATAAACTGCTCTGAATAAGAAAAACAAACGAACAGTCTTTTCCAGCACAAAGTGAAAAAACAAACAAAAACAGTGCACATAGTGCTGCGAGTCCACCCGCTCAAGTCAGTGTCATTAGCAGCACACACTGGAGGTTCTCAACAGCTCCAGCTACAGATACTGAATGAGACATTTGCCTCCATTTTATTAGCCAAACCACATCCCTGGGGTTGGGATATGTGAGCGGTCATTTCCACACATCTCTTATGACTGCTTGTAAAACCCGGCCCTGGAATGGCCCAAATAACTCTCTCAGCACTATAAGCCCTGGAGCATAATTCCGAGCTCACATCACCACAGCTAATAGCCGCGATGACACATATCTCCCCTCGAGGACTCGTCTGGTGGCCATCTTACAATACTAACACAGTTCCACTGATCTCCAACCTAAATAATCAGCTTATGTGGTTTTCTAAACTTGATCTTAGAGGGTCTTATAATTTGATACACATCAGGAAGGGTGATGAGTGGAGAATTGCATTTTTATATCTGAGGGTCTATTGAAAATCTTGTTATGCCTTTTGAGTTAACCCAAGTGGCAGCAATTTTTCAACACTTTATGAATTATATATTTTCTGATTTGTATTGGAAGGTTTATTTTGTTCCATTTTCTGGGTTACCAGATGCTGAAACACTTTCCACTTCGTTTATCAATCATGTGGTAAATTTTTCTCCAAATTCTGGTGAGCATTTTGTAGGAAATTGGGGATTCATTTGTTATTTTCCTCTGCTTTCCAACCTGAAGCCAAGAATCAAACAGAAAGGACAAATCAATCATTTTATGGTTTATCGTTGAGGCTCAGCAAGAAAACATGTCCTCATTTTTACCTTTTGCTGAGTTTTCCTTTAAAGCCCCCGTTACACATAGCGATATCACTAGCAATATCGCTGTAACGTCACCGATTTTGTGGCGTAGCAGCGATATTGCTAGCGATATCGCTACATGTGATACTTACCTCCGACCGGCTCCCCCGCTGATTATCGCTGATCGTGCGAGAACGTCCTGGATGATTTCTCGTCGGGCGCTTCCTGCTGGGCTTCCTGTGGCGCCGACGAGCGACACGTGGACGTGGGAGGATGTCAGGATCGCCTCGTCTGACAGGTAAGTAACGACCCCCGACCGCTGCTATGTCGCTGGTGAGATCTGCCTGTGTGGCAGCTCACTAGCGACCACTTAGCAATGCACCAGCGATCCATATCATTGTCGGGATCGCTAGTGCATCGCTAAGTGTAACGGTACACTAACACTCAAGTAAATCAGTGCATTGGAACCTTGCTTTTTTACAATCATGATTTTCATCTCCATTTTGGTGAATTTTCTAGGATGAATTCCAAGTGTCCTGGAGTAGAGGTTTCCATGCATAAATTTGGGGATGTCTGTATGGAGGTTCATAAGGATTTTTGGGTGGCTCAGTTTTGATAAAAATGGAAAACTAATCTATATCTAATATATAAAGCTCAAAGTGTGTATGTGTGTATGTATGTGTGTATGTGTGTGTGTATGTTTGTTTGTATGTCCGGGATAGGCATCCGCACAGTCGCAACTACAGCCACAAAATTTGGCACAGTCACACGTCTGGACCCCGAGAGCGTCATAAGCTATGTTGTGAGGCGAAATTTTAACCCTGCGCGTTCCAATTCACCAAACAATGTTGCCCCTATCTACATACTGGGGGAAAAAGTGTGTGCACGTCAAGCCCCGCCCCTCATTGTGATGTCACAATGCCCCTATTTGCATACTGGGGAAGCAGTGTGTGCGTATCAAGCCCCGCCCCTCATAATGATGTCACAATGGTTGCCATGGCGACGCTTATGTCATCAAAGGTTGCAAGCCCTGCCGCCGCTCATTATGATGTCATAATGGTTGACTATGGATTGGAGGATGTGTGATGAGTATATGGGCACCGGACTATGGTATGGAGGATATGTATGACAGGTATATGGGCATGGGACTATGGGATGGAGGATATGTATATGGGCACGGGACTATGGGATGGAGGATATGTATGATGGGTATATGGGCTCGGGACTATGGGATGGCGGATATGTATATGGGCACGGGACTATGGGATGGAGGATGTGTGATGGGTATATGGGCACTGGACTATGGGATGGAGGATATGTATGACGGGTATATGGGCACGGGACTATGGGATGGCGGATATGTATATGGGCACGGGACTATGGGATGGAGGATGTGTGATGGGTATATGGGCACTGGACTATGGGATGGAGGATATGTATGACGGGTATATGGGCACGGGACTATGGGATGGCGGATATGTATATGGGCACGGGACTATGGGATGGAGGATGTGTGATGGGTATATGGGCACTGGACTATGGGATGGACCATATGTTTGACAGGAATATGGGCACGGGACTATGGGATGGCGGATATGTATATGGGCACGGGACTATGGGATGGAGGATGTGTGATGGGTATGTGGGCACTGGACTATGGGATGGAGGATATGTATGATGCGTATATGGGCACGGGACTATGAGATGGCGGATATGTATGATGGGTATATGGGCACGGGACTATGGGATGGAGGATATGTATGATGGGTATATGGGCACGGGACTATGAGATGAAGGATGTGTGATGGGTATATGGGCACTCAACTATGGGATGGCGAATATGTATGATGGGTATATGAGCATGGGACTATGGGATGGAGAATATGTATGATGGGTATATGGGCATAGGACTATGGGATGGAGAATATGTATGATGGGTATATGGGCATGGGACTATGGGATGGAGGATGTGTGATGGGCATATGGGCACTCAACTATGGGATGGAGGATATGTATGATGGGTATATGGGCACGGGCCTATGGGATCGTGGATATGTATGATGGGTATATGGGCACGGGACTATGGGATGGAGGATAATTATAATTTTCTATAACTAACCACAGTTAGCTACTTTGCCCGGGAAGCGCCGGGCTCTTCAGCTAGTATATAATAATCTTATTGTGTCTGTCTGTAACCGAAATCTCACGCCGCTGATTGGTCGTGGCCGCCAGGCCGCTACCAATCAGCGACAGGCACAGCTGTTTGTAACGGTAAGCTGCACCTGCCGCTGATTGCGGCAGGCGCAGTCGGGCACAGCGCTCAATTGGGCGCAGGGCTCTGTAAAAAAAAAGAGAATTAAAATTAAAAAAAGGTTATACTCACCTTCCGACGGCCTTCGATCTCCACTCCACGTGCCCGGCCTCGCGGTCCCAGTAATGACCGCGAGGCCAGGCGCATGGAGTGGAGATCGCGGGCCATCAGAAGGTGAGTATATAACTTTTTTATTTTAACAGAGACCATGCATACCAGGAAAGGGGGGTGGCGGGACCATGCATACCAGGAAGGGGGGGGGTGACGGGACCATGCATACCAGGAAAGGGGGGTGAGGGGACCATGCATAACAGGATAGGGGGGTGAGGGTGACCATACATACCAGCAAAGGGGGTGAGGGGACCATGCATACCAGAAAAGGGAGGGTGAGGGGGACCATGCATACCAGCAAAGGGGGTGAAGGTGACCATGCATACCAGGTAAGGGGGGTGAGGGTGACCATGCATACCAGGATAGGGGGGGTTAGGATGACCATGCCTACCACGATAGTGGGGTGAGGGTGACCATGCATACCAGGATAGGGGGGTGAGGGTGACGATGCATACCAGGAAAGGGGGGTGAGGGGGACCATGCATACCAGGAAAGGGAGGTGAGGGGACCATGCATACCAGGAAAGGGGGGTGAGGGGGACCATGCATACCAGGAAAGGGAGGTGAGGGGACCATGCATACCAGGAAAGGGGGATGAGGGGGACTATGCATACCAGGAAAGGGGGGTGAGGGGACCATGCATACCAAGAAAGGGGGTGACGGAACCATGCATACCAGGAAAGGGAGGTGAGAGGGACCATGCATACCAGGAAAGGGGGGTGAAGGGACCATGCATACCAGAAAAGGGGGGTGAGGGGGACCATGCAAACCAGCAAAGGGGGTGAGGGGACTATGCTTACCAGGAAAGGGAGGTGAGGGGACCATGCATACCAGGAAAGGGAGGTGAGGGGACCAGGCATACCAGGAAAGGGGGTGAGGGGACCATGCATACAAGTAAAGGGAGGTGAGGGGACCATGCATACCAGGAAAGGGGGGTGAGAGGACCATGTATACAAGGATTGGGGGGTGAGAGGATCATGCATTCCAGGATTGGAGGGCGAGGAGACCATGCATATCAGGATTGGAGGGTGAGAGGACCATGCATATCAGGATTGGGGGGTGAGGGGAACATGCATATCAGGATGGGGACGTGAGGTGACCATACATACCAGGAAAGGGGGGTGACGGGACCATGCATACCAGGAAAGGGGGGTGAAGGGGACCATGCATACCAGGAAAGGGGGGTGAGGGGACCATGCTTACCAGGAAAGAGGGGTGAGAGGACCATGCATACCAGGATTGGGGGTGAGAGGGCCATGCATTCCAGAATTGGAGGGTGAGGGGACCATGCTTACCAGGATTGAGGGGTGAGGGGTACCATGCATATCAGGATTGGGGAGTGAGAGGACCATGCATATCAGGATTGGGGGGTGATCGGACCATGCATATTAGGATAGGGGGAGGGGTACCATGCATATCAGGATTGGGGGGTGAGAGGACCATGCATATCAGGATTGGGGGGTGCATTATTGCATTATTATTAAAATTTCATAAATAAACTACATACATATTCTAGAATACCCGGTGCATTAGAATCGGGCCACCATCTACTAAGCAATAGTAAGGCTGATCATCTGGTCAAGGTCTTCCATTGTAGGTTTCCTGGGAAACCTAGAAGTCCAGAGGTTCTAGAAGAAGGAGTACTGTCATGATTCTGCCTATTGGTGTGTCTGGAAGCAGTGAGTGACAGATTATCCATCTAATCTAGGACAGAGGAGTGCTGAGCTGTCAGTATGTTAATGGACAGCTCATTCATCCACTTGGAGGCTGGGGTGTACTGAGCTATCAATGTGTTGAGTGACAGTTCACCGTCTAATCATGGAAGGGCCATGCTGGGGCTTTCTCCATGTGTCTCCTATATGAGTGATTACCTGGCAAATTAGCTGGTTATCTGCCTCCAATTAGTGCCAGTTGTAACTTAGCCCAAGTTTAGTGTTGAGTAGTGTTGAGCATTCCGATACCGCAAATATCTGGTATCGGCCGATATTCGCGGTATCGGAATTCCGATACTGAGTTCCGATACTTTTTGCATATCGAATACCGGAATCGGAAGTTCCCATAATGCTATGAGCCAGTTTGATTTGATTTAGCCAATGACAATCCCCAGAAGTGTGGGCACATCCTTTTAGGAATGTAAGCATGTTAACTAATGGCATGGCTGTGATTGGCTGCTGAAAGGATGTCATGATGCACTATAAAAGCCGCCGCCGCCATTTCGGGTTCACTCTGCTGTGAATTCAGTTAGGGACAGGCTGCAGTTCAAGACTCTGAGGGACGTTTAGAGATAGCAATTTTCAAAATAATATTGTTCTTTACCCAGGCTACATTATCAAACAGTGTAGCTTTCTTTTGCCTTGCAGCGCTGTTCACAGCTGTCTGCAAGGTCTGTGTGAGTGCAGCTCACGCTGTGTAGTGAGTTCTGCAGCCACGTCTGGTTGTAGGCCGCTCAGCGTGTGTCATTGCCTCATACATATTTTTCTTTTATTGCTACAAATTTTTCATTAATTCTCCTATTAGTGTGCATCCATCCGTATCCATATACATTGGTTGCAAACACTATAGGAGTAGACAGCGGAGCCTTTCTGCAGCCTTTCAGTGCTTGTGCCCACTTATCTGCACTGTTCACGGCTGTCTGAGAGGTCTCTGTGTTTGAGTGCAGCTCACGCTGTAGTGTGTCCTGCAGCCACGTCTGGTTGTAGGCCGCTCAGCGTGCGTCACTACCTCACACATATTTTTCTTTTATTGCAGCTCATTTTTCATTAATTCTTCTATTAGTGTGCATCTATCTGTATCCATATACATTGGTTGGTTGCAAACACTATATAGGAGTAGATAGAGGAGCTTTTTTTCTGGCTTGTGCCCTGCAGCCGCAGCCAGATTAGTATTACCCTATATTTTGGAGCCTCATCTATTGCATTGTAGGTTACCTTCCTGCATTGTAATAGCTCCAAAAAGTTTGTGATACTATCGCTTTCACATCTTTGGTCACATCCTTTTTGTTTTTTTGAAAAAAAAAAAAATAAAGTTCACCAAACACTCCACTTAACAGTTGTGTAGGCCACATTAGCTCATATTAAAGTGTAGTCCACACACTTTATAAAATTAGTGTTTCTTATACCTGTTAGCAGCTGTTCAGGAATAAGCACACTAAGCCCCCTCTTTGTACTTTTCTGCCTATCTTTATCAGTCTACCAAGATGAAGAAGGCAGGGAGTAAGGCACGTGGTCGTGGGCTTGGAGTTTAAGCAGGGAGAGGATGTGGGGATTCTGTGCCTGCTGCGGGCACCAGTGACTCAGCATTCCCCAGTTATACCAGGCAACAGTCCTTTATGCGCAGCTTTGTATGACCTCGCCGTACCCCACTGCTGCGGGACGAACAAATTGAAGCCGTTGTCAGATGGATGGCAGCTAACGCATCGACTTCAATGACTTCCACATCCTCTCAGGGCCAGAGCACTGAAGAGCAACCATCTGTCTCTTCACCACCTGCCAAATTACCCAGGCAGTCAGAGAGCCCTGGACAGGAGCCATCTCTACTTCTGTTCTCTGAATCTCTTGGCTTGGAAAGAGGGGGCCAGCCAAGCAGCATTCTAGAATGTGAAGAAGAGGGAGTATCAGTAACTGCTTTGTCCCTCTGAATCTGAAGAGGCAGGTGGGCCAGTGCCTATGGTCAGCACACCTCAGTACGCATCAGATGATGAGACTCAGGTGCCACTTTTTGGTGCATATTGTGCTGTCGAGACTACCCAGGAGAAGCAGGTGTTTGAAGAGGGGAGTGTAGATGATGAGGTCCTTGACCCATCATGGCGTGAGGAACAGGAAGGTGGTGGGAGCAGCTCTGAGGAAGAGATTCCCCGAATGGCCAAAACAGGAGGGAGAGGGAGGGGGCAGACTTGGTTGCCTGTAGCCTCCACTTCGGCACCCGTTAGGAGCATTCCTCTTCCAAAACCAAAAACGGGCACTCCCAGGACTTGCAGTGCGTGGTCCTTTTTTGACACAGTTGCAGATGACATTTGCTTTGTCAAATGCAAGCTGTGTAATCATAAAGTCAAAAGAGGGAAAAGTGTCAGCAACCTGAATACCACAAATATGTGGAAACATGTGCGGACCAAGCATGTGGTGGAGTTACAAAGACACACTGAAGACGTAGGCCAACCTACAGCACCACCTACCACCTCTTCAGCTCGTGTTGTAGCCTCTTCCTCCAGCTCACACACAGCTGGTTCGGCTTCCTCACAGGATCGCCATGGAAGAACCTCTGGCACTGTTGTCCAGAGACCAGTGACATTCCACCCACAGCACCACGTTCCCGTTCATCCTCACACTCCCAGGCCACTCTACAGCCATCGGTAGCACAGGAATGGGAGAAAAGGCGGGCATACTCGGCAAACCATCCCCGAGCACAGGCTCTGAATGCTGGCATTGCCAAACTACTGGCCCTTGAAATGCTCTCATTCAGGCTGGTGGAGACAGACACCTTCCGGAACTTCATGGCATTGGCAGTCCCACAATACACTGTGCCCAGCCGCTTTTATTTCAGCAGGCAAGCCGTCCCTGCCCTGCAAAAGCATGTGGAGGGAAAAATTAAACATGCGCTACTAAACGCCGTCGGTAGCAAGGTCCACCTGACCACCTGGACCAGTAACCATGGACAGGGACGATACCTTTCCCTCACTGCCCATTGGGTCAATGTTGTGGAGCCGGGTACAGATCTTGAGAGTGGCGCTGTACGTGTTCTGCCAACTCCAATAATTGCAGGAATCCAGTCTGTACACATTGACTCCTCCTCATACTCCAGTTCCTCAGAATCTGCACTGCAGGAGCCTGTTACGACCGATATGAGCACAGCCGTGGCCAAACGTCAACAGGCCATACTGAAATTAATTTCTTTGGGGAATCGAAGCCACACAGCGCAGGAGCTCTGGAATACCATCAAGCAGGAGAGCGATGTGTGGTTTGTGCCAGCGAATCTCCAGCCAGGCTTGGCAGTGTGTGACAATGGTCGAAATCTGGTGGCAGCTCTGGGCCTAGGCAACCTCACTCACATGCCATGTCTGGCACATGTGCTCAACTTGGTCGTGCAGAGTTTTCTGAGGGACTATCTGGATCTTGATGCACTGCTGCACAAGGTCCGCATAGAGTGCGCTCACTTGCGGCGTTCCAGCATGGCAAGATCGCGCTTTGCAGCTCTGCAGCACCGATTATGCCTTCCGGAACATCGCATCATATGTGACCTGGAATTCAACGTTACATATGTTGGAGCGGTTGTGTGAGCAGCAGGCAGCAGTAATGGAGTACCAGCTGCATCAGGCACAAACAAGTCATACTGTGCGCCGATCACACTTCAGCACCACTGAGTGGGCCTTTATGAAGGACATCTACCTCGTTTTGCGTGCCTTCGATGATTCCACGTGGATGGCGAGTGCAGATGATGCACTAGTCAGCATGACAGTCCCGCTTATCTGCCTGCTTAAAAAAACACTGCAAGCACTAAGGGAGGAGGTTTTGGAAGAAGTGGAGGATGAGGAGTCACAAATGCCATCTGCTTCTGGACAGTCTGCACTACGTGGTTCCTCACAAAGGCCTAGGCATGGGACACTTTGTGAGGAGGATGAGGAGGAGTCAATGGAGGATGAAGACATCTCTCCAGAGGAGGGAGGTACACAATGCTCTAGTCAGTATGTACAACGAGGGTGGGGTGATGCAGAGCAGGCAGAGATGACGCCTCAAGCGGGGGACAGCGTTTCTTTGGCAGTTGGCAGTCGTCAGCACATGGTTGATTTCATGCTGCAATGCCTGAGAAACGACAGCTGCATCGCCCACATTCTCAACACGGCTGATTATTGGGTGTACACCCTCCTAGATCCTCGCTACCGGGACAACTTACAAAGCCTCATAACACCGTTGAACCGGGAGTGTAAAATGCAGGAGTACCAAGAGACACTGGGGCATTCCATCATGTTATCCAATCCACCCGAGAGCAGTGCTGCTAGTGATTTACAAAGCAGCTCAGTGCGTCGAGGCAGTGGAGGAAGCTCTGCACAAAGAGGGAGCAGAGGCAGCGACTCAGCACAAGGCAAGACCAGTATGGCCCAAATGTGGCAAAGTTTTGTGTGCCCGCCACAAATGTCTACACCATCACAGACAGCTCCAGTCAGCAGGAGGCAATGTTTCCGTCAGATGGTGCCCTGTCAGTGTACTCCCAAACGGCTCTTCCCCCTTCAATTTTTGGGTCTCTAAGCTGGATACATGGCCAGAGCTTAGCCAGTATGCATTGGAGGTGCTGGCTTGCCCTGCTGCTAGTGTATTATCGGAACGCGTCTTTAGTGCCGCAGGTGGTGTACTAACAGATCGTCACACACGACTATCCTCCGATAACGTTGACCGGCTTTCTTTTCTGAAAATGAACAAGGCCTGGATCTCGCCAGAATTTGCCAGTCCTCTTCCAGAATAAATAATTGGTTGGCAATAGTATCCAGGTCTCCTGTTGTGTTCATGTTTCTGCCACCTGAACTGTAATCCCTGGGCTCCAACACTGCCAGTTGTTGCTCAGAAGTGCCATCTGCACAGAGAAAAACACATGCTCCAGTGTTAGTGGGGTTCAGTAATGCTAGCTGCTCCCCTGCTGTGTGTCCGGCAATGTCTACTGCTGCCTCCACATTCACACTACTACTGATTTCAAACTTGCTCCAATTAGGCCTCTGGCTCCACTCTGTCTCTAGTATTTCCCCTGGCCTCCAACACCGCCAGTTGCTGCTCAGAAGTGCCATCTGCACAATCAACACTTGTTCCTGTGTTACTGGGGTTCAGTAACGTCAGCTGATCCCCTGATGTGTGTCCGGCAATGTCTCTTGCTCTGTCCACATTCCCACTACTAGTAGGGGCTCAGTAAGGTCAGTTGATCCCCTGATGTGGCGGCACTTCTGTGCAGCAACTGACGGTGTTGGAGGACAGGGTAAATACTAGAGACAGTAGTAGTCTACAACAGATAAAACACTTGATGAAATTAGGCCTCAACCTACACCCAGATTGACCCTGGGCTCCAACATCGCCAGTTGCTGCTCAGAAGTGTCTTCGGCACGGGTACTCCCTCCTGCCCAGCCTAGTTCCAGCATGCCTGCTGTTTCCAGGTAGTGTCAACGTCACTTTGCCACCAATACGTTGTCCTGTCGTGTTGCGGTCGGGTTAGCCGAGTCTATGGTGCCTGCAGTTTAGGTGCTTCCTATGTGGGCTGCGGGTTCTGGTAATAAAGGCTGGTTCCGTAGTGACAATAGGACAAGCACCCCCTGTAAGGACTGTGGGTTTCGGTAACTGCAGCCGGCTCGCGGCCTTGCAACTTTGTTTTTCATGGGTACCTTCTGCTACCCATCCGGGTTCCAGCACTGTCAGCTGGTCCTCGCTAATTCCATTTGCTCTTGCAGCTTCTGCTACAGCACCGTCAGCTGGTTCTCGGCAGTGCCTTTGGCTGAGGTGCCTCCTTCTCGGTATCCGAGTTCCAGCAACATCTGCTGGTCCTTGGTAGTTCTTTCTAGCACAGGTACCTCCTGCTTAGTAACCGGGTTCCAGCACCGTCAGCTGGTCCACGGTTGTGCCATTGGCTCTTGTTCCTTCTGCTGCCCCTCTGGGTTCCAGCACCGTCAGCTGGTTCTCGGCAGTGTCTTTGGCATGGGTACTCCCTCCTGCCCAGTCTGGTTCCAGCACGCCAGCTGTTTCCGGGAAGTGTTAACGTCACTTTGTCACCAATACGTTGTCCTTTCGTGTTGCGGTCGGTTTTGCCGAGTCTATGGTGCTTGCAGTTTATGGGCTTCCTATGTGGTCTGTGAGTTCTGGTAATAAAGGCTGGTTCTGTAGTGCCAATAGGACAAGCACCCCTGTAAGGACTGTGGGTTTCGGTAACTGCGGCCAGCTCGAGGCCTTGCAACTTTGTTTTTCATGGGTACCTTCTGCTACCCATCCGGGTTCCAGTACCGTCAGCTGGTTTTCGGCAGTGCCTTTGGCTGAGATGCCTCCTTCTCGGTATCTGAGTTCCAGCAACGTCTGCTGGTCCTTGGTAGTGCTTTCTAGCATTGGTACCTTCTGCTTAGTAACCGTGTTCCAACACTGTCAGCTGGTCCACGGTTGTGCCATTGGCTCTTGTTCCTTCTGCTGCCCCTCCAGGTTCCAGCACCGTCAGCTGGTCCTCGCTAGTTACATTTGCTCTTGCAGCTTCTGCTACCCATCCGGGTTCCAGCACCGTCAGCTGTTTCTCGGCAGTGCCTTTGGCTGAGGTGCCTCCTTCTCGGTATCCGAGTTCCAGCAATGTATGTAGTATGTAGTATGTATGTATGTTGTATGAATGTAGTATATATGTAGTATGTACTATGTATGTTTGTACGTTGTATGAATGTAGTATATATGTAGTATGTATGTAGCATGCATGTATGTATGTTGTATCAATGTTGTATATATGTAGCATGTATGTAGTATGTAGTATGTATGTATGTATGTTGTATGAATGTAGTATATATGAAGTATGCATGTAGTATGTTGTATGTATGTATGTTGTATGAATGTAGTATATATGTAGTATGTATGTAGTATGTAGTATGCATGTATGTTGTATGAATGTAGTATATATGTAGTATGTATGTAGTATGCATGTATGTATGTTGTATGAATGTGGTATATATGTAGTATGCATATATGTTGTATGTATGCTGTATGAATGTAGTATATATGTAGTAAGTATGTATGTATGTTGTATGAATGTTGTATTAATGTAGTATGTATGTAGTATGTATGTTTGGATGTATGTTGTATGAATGTAGTATATATGAAGTATGTATGTAGTATGTATGTTGTATGAATATAGTATATATGTATGATGACCCACACAGACCGCGGCAGGCCCGCACAGACCCCCGGCAGTCCGCACAGACCCCCAGCAGCTGGCACAGATCCCCGGCAGGCCCGTACAGACCCCCGGCAGTCCGCACAGACCCCCGGCAGCCGGCACAGACCCCCGGCAGGCCCGTAGAGACCCCCGGCAGGCCCGCACAGACCCCCGGCAGTCCGCACAGACCCCCGGCAGCCGGCATAGACCCCCGGCAGGCCCGTACAGACCCCCCGCAGTCCCCGGCAGGCCCGCACAGACCGCGCATTATGATGTGCACAGACCACGCATTATGATGACATCATTTCAGCAGCCAATCACAGCCACAACAGTGGCTCATTGCATTATGGGAACTTCTGATTCCGGTATCCAATATTGTAAAAATATCGGTACTCGGTATTGGAATTCCGATACAGCGAATATCGGCCGATACCCGATATTTGCAGTATCGGAATGCGCAACACTACCCAAGTTGTATGCGCTTGCTCTGTTCTTTGTGTTCCTGTATTTGATATTTGTTGCCCAACCTTGAACTTTGCCTTTGACCATCAATTTGCCTTGCTCTTTTGTCTTGATTGGTTACCTTCCTGAAATTCTGACCTCTAACTATGACCTGACTATGCCATTGCTTTACTTCTTTTAGCGCTGGGGTCCTGGGTTCGAATCCCATCAAAGACAACATCTGGAAGGAGTTTGTATGTTCTCCCTGTGTTTGCGTGGGTTTCCTACGGGTACTCCGGTTTTCTCCCACATTTCAAAGACATACTGATAGGGAATTTAGATTGTGAGCTCCATCGGGGACAGTGATGATAATGTGTGCAAACTGTAAAGCGCTGCGGAATATGTTAGCACTATATAAAAATAAAGATTATTATTATTATTATTATTATTATTATTATGACAAGCCCTCTTGGTGTCTGACCCCAGACCTCTTGACTACCCAGCCTCCTTTTTTTCCATCAACATACCTGTATGAAGGCTTATTTATTTATCGAGTAACTACATTCACTTTAATTTTCTGAAAAAAAAATATCTGAAAAAGGTAATTTGGAGGAAAAAACCTATTGGTTTTAGATTTTACACCAATCATCGTCAGTAAAAAAAAAAAAAAATGACCTGGTAATATGGTTCTACCTTTCGGTATGATTATTACAATACCAAACTTGCAAAACCTTTTTTTTTTAGAGTTTAGTGCCTAAAATAAAGAACTTTATAAGTTCTATTAGAGTTTTATTTTATTTATATATCTCATAATAAATAATAACTAAAATAAAACCCACCTCACCCAGCTCATCTACCATGAAGATTTATTGAACATACGTCAGACACATACTATAGCATTAGTTCTTCTCATCGTGTAGTAGGTGTCAGAGCTTTTCTATTGCTTGAGAACGTAGCAGCAATGTAAACCCTATATTGATGCAATCTCATAAGAAAAAACATATGTATTGTATCTAAGGTGAGCCAGCAGGATGCATGCCCAACAGTAAAACAACTTGGCAAGCCTTTTATTAGGCCAAAATAAATTATTCAGGACGTAGGTTGAGATGAAGATTGCAATGGATGATAATAGAAGGGTTACTCGTGTTGCAAAGATGTGGCATATGCTTTTCAGGAATTCACTTAAAAGGAATCAGGTTTGGATGATGCAGGATATGAATAATGCTGCTGCCATCCAGCTGGCAAAAGTGGAACAGCAATTAATGTGTCATCAATTATCAATGAACAGTTTCTGGATTACCCTCCCTTCTCTATAAATAGGTGTCTAATGCTACTGTAGTTCCATGGCTGTTTTTGACATTTATATATACTAATTTTATTGCAAGTGGTTACTCAAAGGAAATAGGCAACACAGCCAAACAAGCTGTTGGTGCATAAATGTGATATGCATGTGTAAGCAAGGTGCAACAATGAGAAAAAGATCATATTAATGACTAGATGTGGGCCCGATGCTATTGCATTGGGAGGGCAGTGACATCACGATGGGGGCAGCTCTGATACCCCTCTCATTATATCCCCTCATTACACCCCACTCATTAAACCCCCCTCATTATACCCCTCTCATTATATCCCCTCATTACACCACCTCATTATACCCCTTTCATTATATCCCCTCATTACACCACCTTTATTACATTTCACTCATTACACCCCCTCATTATATCCCCTCATTATACCCCCTCATTATACCCCTCTCATTACACCCCCTCATTACACCCCCTCATTATATCCCCTCATTATACCTCCTCATTATACCCCTCTCATTACTCCCCCATCATTACACCCCTCATTATACCTCTCTCATTATACCCCCTCATTACACCCTACTCATTACACCCCCTCATTATATCCCCTCATTACATCCCACTCATTACACCCCTTTCATTATACCCTCTCATTACTCCCCCATCATTACACCCCCCTCATTATACCCCTCTCATTACACCCTCTCACAGCCGGCAGGAAAGACGGTGGCTTGCGGCCTGTGCTGGAGCTGGAGTGCGGCGCGACCTGAGGGCGCCTGCACCCCATCTCCAGCACAGGTCGCAAACCGCGGTCTTTCCTGCTGGCTGTGACTGCACGGAGGTGGGTGGGCAGGCAGTAGCAGGTCCTGGTGGCGGGTCCGGCGGCGGCTGGGTCCGGCGTGCTGTGAGCAGCTCCGGTAAGCACAGGAGAGATGGTGGTTTGTGGCCTGTGCTGGAGATGAAGTGCAGTGCCACCAGAGGGCGCCCGCATCCCATCTCCAGCACAGGCCCGCAAGCCACGGTCTTTCCTGCCGGCTGTGACTGCACGGAGGTGGGTAGGTAGCGGCAGGTCCTGGCGGCGGGTCCGGCGGTGGCTGGGTCCGGCGTGTTGTGAGCGGCTCCGGTAAGCACAGGAAAGACAGTGGTTTGCGGCCTGTGCTGGAGATGAAGTGCAGCGCCACCAGAGGGCGCCCGCACCCCATCTCCAGCAAAGGCCCTCAAGCCGCGGTCTTTCTTGCCGGCTGTGACTGCACGGAAGTGGGTGGACAGGCAGCAGCAGGATCCAGCGCGGGGGGGTCCAGCAGTGGGTCCAGCGGCGGCAGAGGGTCCATCATTGGTGTCTCGGCACCCCATCTCCAGCACAGGCCGCAAGCCGCGGTCTTTCCTGCCAGCTGTCACTGCACGGAGGTGGGTGGGCAGGCAGCGGCAGGAGCCAGCGGATGTAGTCAGGTGGCGGCGGGTCCTGGTGGTGTGTCCAGTGGTGGGTCTAGTGGCTGCGGGTGTGGTCCAGCATGGGTGTCCGGCTAATGGTACTGCGGAGGGGCCTGGTACCGTCACCAGGTGCCATATTGGAATACCCATCACTTGGGTGTTCCAATATGGCAGTCGGCGAACTTCTGGTCAGCTCGGTGAATTAAGGGATTCGAGGACATCCAGACGGAAGTGGATGACGGACAATTAAAGGCAATTATATATATAGATATTAAAGTGACCATATCCCCAATTATTTGTAATGACTATTAGGGGTAAAAATGGACTGAAAGTCTACTATAACTGTTTGCAGTGGTGGAATAGGCTCAGACTAGTGGTTAGTGAATTCTACTCTTACATTGCAAAAACTTCCATTTGCCAAAATGTGGATTTTTTAATAATTTTTTTTGGCTCAAACTTAATAGAATAACAGAAGCTGACCTTCAATTTTAGGAAGCATAAAAGTCCATCAAAACATTTAAAATTGAAAAAGAATTGATACTCTCTTTACTGCTCACCTCTCAGGGCCTGCCGCTCCTAAACTTTACCTATCCAGTCCTTATTGCAGCTTTCTTCCAACATTAGCATTGCACCCCCAGATCTATTCATGCTGTGCTAGGACTTCCAGCTCTAAGGAGGCCTGGGAAGTTTCCGTATATGAGTGGAAAAGTTCAAGGTATAGATAGTGATGCCATGACATTTTGACTTTATGCATACTTGCGCAAAACTGTCCAGTACAGCATCATAACCTGAAGTCCTGGTTCGGCATGAAGAGGAACAAATACTCAGTGTGATAAGAAAATATGATAAGGACCAGACGGTGATAGTTAGGAGCGGAGGGGCAAGAGAGGTGGACTGTAAGGTGAATAAAAGTATTTTTGCAATTGTTAACATCTTACATTTATTATGCTGTGGAATCTCGAGAGACTCCAGAACTTAATATAGGATATTCAATTTGCAGACAATAACTTCTACTCAAATTTTTTGACAGGACCTTCTGTGACTGTTAAGGAAATGGAATATACAGTGGTTATGTAGATAAATGGAGGAACTCTGATTACTTAGACAGTGTGAGGGTGTATTGGGATTAAGTTTATATGATTGGAAGGGAGGCTTTCTATTGCTACATGCTAAGAAATTGGGATGGTACCTGTGCTGTGATCAATAGGACCAAGAAAGGGCCTTGTGTAATTACCATTGGTGGGTGGGAAAACTCCTGTCACTGTTGAGGGGAATGGGGCTACTCTGACAACTGGAAAAGTAGTTGGGTGTAAATAATAGTAAAATGGTGGGGATACTCTAATTACTGTTGAAACGAGGTAAGGCTTGAAACGTGAGGAGAAGCTGATGTTTATATGTGTATGGTAATTCAGACTCTTGGGAAAGTAAGTAAGGGCTTTTGTGCTCAAAAGTTTACTTACACTGGCAGAATTTTTGCTTTCTTGGCTGTTTTTCAGAGAATATGAATGATAACACCAAACCTTTTTCTCCAGTCATCATTAGTGGTTGGGTGAAGCCATTTATTGTAAAACTGCTGTGTTTTCTCTTTTTAAATCATAATGACAACCAAAAACATCCAAATGACCCTGATCAAAAGTGATTTTGGCCAGATAACATGCACAGAAGTTGACATAAATAGGTTTGAATGGCTACTAAAGGTAACATCCTCACCTGTGACCTGTTTGCTTATAATCAGTGTGTGTGTGCATAAAAGCTGAGTGAGTTTCTGGGATCCAGACAGACTCTTGCATCTTTCATCCAGCCACTGATGTTTCTGGATTGTGAGTCATGGAGAAAGCAAAAGAATTGTCAACAGATCTTCCGGAAAAGGAAATTGAACTGTATAAAACAGGAAAGGGATGCAAAAAGATATCCAAGGAATTGATAATGCCTTTCAGCAGCGTTCAAACTATGTTTAACAAATGGAAAATCATGGGTTCTATAAAAACAAAACCACAATCAGGTAGACCAACAGAAATTTCATCCATAATTGCCAGGAAAATTGTTAAGGATGCAAAGAAAAACCCACAAATAACATCAGCTGAAATACTGTAATACTGCACTCTCTGAAAACTAGCGGTGTGGCTGTTTCATATGCACAATAAAGAGGCACTTGAATAAAAATGGACTGCATGGTCAAGTTGCCAGAAGAAAGCCATTACTGTGCAAATGCCACAAAGTATCTTGCCTACAATACACAAACAGCACAAAGACAAGCCTCAAAACTTCTGGAACAAGGTAATTTGGAGTGATGAGACCAAAATTGAACTTTTTGGCCACAACCATAAACGTTACATTTGGAGAAAGGTCAACAAGGCTTATGTTGAAAGGAACACCATTCCTACTGTAAAGCATGGAGGTGGATCGCTGATGCTTTGGGAATGTGTGAGCTACAAAGGCACAGGAAACTTGGTCAAAGTTGAAGGAAAGATGAATGCAGCATGTTATCAGCAAATACTGGAGGCAAATTTGCAATCATCAGCCCGAAAGCTGTGCATGTGACATGCTTGGACATTACAACATGACAATGATCAAAAACTCAAGACCAAATCCACCTGTCATTGGCTACAGCAGAACAAAGTGAAGGTTCTCATAGAGGCTATCTCAGTCTCCTGACCTCAATATCATTGAGCCACTCTGGGGAGATCTCAAGCGCTTAGTTCATGCTAGACAGCCCAGGAATTTACAGGAACTGGAGGTTTTTTGCCAAGAAGAGTGGGCAGCTTTACCACCGAAGAAAATAAAGAACCTCATCCACATTTACTACAAAATACTTCAAGCTGTCATTGATGTTAGATGGGGCAATACACAGTATTAAGAATTGGAGTACGTGAACTTTTGATCAGGGTAAATTGCATGTTTTGGGTTTTATTATGATTTAAAAAGAGAAAACACAGTAGTTTGACAATAAATGGCTTCACTCAACCACTAACCATGAGCGGATAAAAAGTTTTGGTGTCATCATTCATATTCTCTGAAAAAAGGCCAAGAAAGCAAAATTTCTGTTGGGTTATGTAAACTTTTGAGCACAACTGTTCATGACCTAACTATTCAGTAAATGAGGAGGTCTATTGTGACTAAATGTATATAAGTACAAGTGAGGAGTGACTGGGTGGTGGTATTCAACTTTAAGGGTACGTTACCACAGTCAGTAAACACTGCGGATTGTACACTGCGTACCTCCGCAGCGTCCAACCCGCATTGTCCAGATGTTACAGCATGGTGGATGGGATTTCAAGAAATCCCATGCCCACTATGTATGCACTGACGCCCATGGATCACCCACAGAGATGGACATGCGACTCGTCTTTCCAGACTGCAGAATGTCAATTTATCTTGTGGATGCAAGTCTCTGACAGATGAATGTCACCCGTACAATGTATTGGATGCGGTTCAATGAACATATGTGGAATCACCTGTCCTCAAAAGCCGGCAGCACTTTGAACATAGTGGTCATGTGCTGCATCCAAAGCACTGCCGATTACTGACCGTGGGAACATATCCTATAGCACCACTCCAGCAGTAATTTTTATTTCAGTGTTAGATGCATGCCACTAGCATAAGGTCCCTCACCCTAGAATTATATTTACCAGCTGCATTCTTCAACTTTTCCCGGCGCCGCTCCGGTCATGCACCACCATCTTGTGACTGCATCTTCTGACTGACTGGAAGTCAAAGGTAACGGTCAGAAGTAGACTTGAGCGAAACGGGTGGAACAATTTCAAAAGTCGCCGACTTTTGGCAAAGTCGGGTTTCATGAAACGAAACCCGACCCTAGGATGAGGTTGGCCACGAGGTCGGCGACTTACATGCAAAAGTCGCGTTTCAAAAGTTTGTTTAGCGCTCTTTTTTCAGCCAATCAGGATCCACGGACACTGTGGGCAACGTGATGACATAGGCAGGGGTCGCCACCATCTTTCAGAAGGGCATGCAAGTGATTGGCTTGTTTTGGTGGGCGTCACAGGGGTTATAAAAGGGCGTGCACGCCAACCGCCATCTTACTTCTGCCGATCTTAGCATAGGGAGAGGTTGCTGATTCTGTAGGGAGAGCGTTAGGCAGGGAAGAAGACAAAAAAACTGCTTCTGCTGCTAGCGATTTTGCCTGTGCAACACACCAGTCACTGTGTGTGCAGTGCAAGGGGAGGCTATAGTGTGGTGGATCAGCGGTGTTGGTTGTTAGGCTGCCTTCTAAGGCTTCCTGACAGCTGCATTGCTGTTTCCCCACTGCTCTGCAAACTGCTTTTTTAAAAGCAATCCCAATTTTTTTTTTGTCCTGCTAAGGTACTGAGCGTGCATTTATTCACACCATACAGCGGTGTACGCTCCTCACACAGTACCGTGTAACGGCTGTTATCACAGCCACAGTGAAGCTATCTGTGTGTCACTGTGGAAGGATAAGTGGAGGACTTGTTCCGTTCTTACAGACCTACACTCTAGGGAGATTCCTATTCTGCCCAATTCTACAATTCACTTTTTTCACACCTGTGCCATCGAGCCTGTGACATAGCGCTCTGATATTCAGTGGGCCTCACACAATCCAAAAGTGTCCAGTGTCCACAAGTGTCTGCAGAAATTCAAAATCTCCCTTATCCTGTAGTCACTTTTTTCACACCTGCTGCATCGAGCCTGTGACATAGTGCTCTGATATTCATTGGGCCTCACACAATCCAAAAGTGTCCAGTGTCTGCAGAAATTCAAAATCTCCGTTATCCTGTAGTCACTTTTTTCACACCTGCTGCATCGAGCCTGTGACATAGCGCTCTGATATTCAGTGGGCCTCACACAATCCAAAAGTGTCCAGTGTCCACAAGTGTCTGCAGAAATTCAAAATCT
Organism: Dendrobates tinctorius; assembly: GCF_039654945.1. Lineage (NCBI taxonomy): Eukaryota > Metazoa > Chordata > Amphibia > Anura > Dendrobatidae > Dendrobates > Dendrobates tinctorius. The sequence goes on from NW_027361672.1 coordinate 8,525,938, forward strand.
CCCTTATCCTGTAGTCACTTTTTTCACACCTGTGCCATCGAGTCTGTGACATAGCGCTGTGATATTCAGTGGGCCTCACACAATCCAAGTGTCCAGTGTCCACAAGTGTCTGCAGAAATTTAAAATCTCCCTTATCCTGTAGTCACTTTTTTCACACCTGTGCCATCGAGCCTGTGACATAGCGCTGTGATATTCAGTGGGCCTCACACAATCCAAGTGTCCAGTGTCCACAAGTGTCTGCAGAAATTCAAAATCTCCCAGAAATTCAAAATCTCCCTTATCCTGTAGTCACTTTTTTCACACCTGTGCCATCGAGCCTGTGACATAGCACTGTGATATTCAGTGGGCCTCACACAATCCAAGTGTCCAGTGTCCACAAGTGTCTGCAGAAATTCAAAATCTCCCTTATCCTGTAGTCACTTTTTTCACACCTGTGCCATCGAGCCTGTGACATAGCGCTGTGATATTCAGTGGGCCTCACACAATCCAAGTGTCCAGTGTCCACAAGTGTCTGCAGAAATTCAAAATCTCCCAGAAATTCAAAATCTCCCTTATCCTGTAGTCACTTTTTTCACACCTGTGCCATCGAGCCTGTGACATAGCACTGTGATATTCAGTGGGCCTCACACAATCCAAGTGTCCAGTGTCCACAAGTGTCTGCAGAAATTCAAAACCTCCCTTATCCTGTAGTCACTTTTTTCACACCTGTGCCATCGAGCCTGTGACATAGCGCTGTGATATTCAGTGGGCCTCACACAATCCAAGTGTCCAGTGTCCACAAGTGTCTGCAGAAAATCTAAATCTCCCTTATCCTGTAGTCACTTTTTTCACACCTGTGCCATCGAGCCTGTGACATAGCGCTGTGATATTCAGTGGGCCTCACACAATCCAAGTGTCCAGTGTCCACAAGTGTCTGCAGATATTCAAAATCTCCCTTATCCTGTAGTCACTTTTTTCACACCTGTGCCATCGAGCTTGTGACATAGCACTGTGATATTCAGTGGGCCTCACACAATCCAAGTGTCCAGTGTCCAAAAGTGTCTGCAGAAATTCAAAATCTCCCAGAAATTCAAAATCTCCCTTATCCTGTAGTCACTTTTTTCACACCTATGCCATCGAGCCTGTGACATAGCACTGTGATATTCAGTGGGCCTCACACAATCCAAGTGTCCAGTGTCCACAAGTGTCTGCAGAAATTCAAAATCTCCCTTATCCTGTAGTCACTTTTTTCACACCTGTGCCATCGAGCCTGTGACATAGCACTGTGATATTCAGTGGGCCTCACACAATCCAAGTGTCCAGTGTCCACAAGTGTCTGCAGAAATTCAAAATCTCCCTTATCCTGTAGTCACTTTTTTCACACCTGCTGCATCGAGCCTGTGACATAGCGCTGTGATATTCAGTGGGCCTCACACAATCCAAGTGTCCAGTGTCCACAAGTGTCTGCAGAAATTCAAAATCTCCCTTATCCTGTAGTCACTTTTTTCACACCTGTGCCATCGAGCCTGTGACATAGCGCTGTGATATTCAGTGGGCCTCACACAATCCAAGTGTCCAGTGTCCACAAGTGTCTGCAGAAAATCTAAATCTCCCCTGTCCTATAGACACCTTGTACCTTGTTTTACATTACTATATAGTTTGTAGGATTTTGTCTACATTTCTACCAAAAATGAGGAAGGCTGGTGGAAGAGGCCGTGGAATTGGGCGGGGGTTGGCAGCTGGTAATGATGGTGTTGGTGGTGGATCTGATGGTAGTGGCAAAAGCAAAATAGGACCGAATGCAGGAGGTGTTGAGCCTGCGTCATCGTCTGGCTCCATAAGGCTTCGAAGGCTTAGTTTTCTAGGAGTTGGCAAACCGCTTTTAACGCCAGAGCATCAGGAAAAAGTTTTGTCTTACATTGCTGACTCAGCCTCCAGCTCTATCGCCTCCTCTTCTGAAGTTGTAAAAAGTAAAAGCACTGAGTCGTCATTGGAGGCTCATGTTCATGAACCACACCTTTCCTTGTGTCCTTCACCACAACCAAGATTGAAGGATGACGCAGGCCATACTACTGATTACTCCATGGAGCTGTTTTCACATACCATGTCTGGATTATCAAGTGAAATGGTGAATTACCCAGGCCAAGATGAATCTGACATGGAGTGCACTGATGCACAGCTGCTGATAGATGATTCTGCTGGTACATTCACTCAGAGCACTACATTGTCCTCGCAGTGTACAGAGCCAGATTCTGACCCTGATGAGACTCAGGTGCCCGTTCCCGCACACTATACCACCATACACGGTGACACAGAGGAAGGTGCACATGACATTGAAGAGGAGGTGATGGATGACCCAGTTGTTGACCCAGATTGGCATCCATTGGGGGAAGAGGGTGCTGCTTCCAATAGCTCAGATGAGGAGCATCCACAGCAGACATCAACATCGCAACAGCTGTTATCTGGCAGGCCCGGAGCACTCCAAAGACAGGTTCCAAAAATCAAAAGAGTTGCTGGACAGCTTGTCCAGAGGGTCAAAACATCACAGCGTGCTAGGCCGCAAAATGTCTGCCAAAGGAGGAAAACTGCAGTGTGGCACTTTTTTGAACAAAATCCTCATGATCAGGCCAAGGTTATCTGTAAGAAGTGCGCAAAGACCTTTAGCCTAGGAAAAAATCTGAAAAATTTGAATACCAATTGCATGCTTAGACATTTAACCAGCATGCACTTGCAAGCGTGGACACAACACCAAACCTCAAGTGCCACATGTGCAACTGATCACAACGAAGGTAGTCAGCAACGCTACATTGTTTCCCCCACTGTAAGCCCACCGGTTAGCACAGCAGCAAATGTTGAGGTGTCGTTGCAAGGCCACAGCAGTCAGTGAATCCCACTGTTATATCAACGAAATACTGAATCTAGGCCATCAGAAAGAACACCAACTCCATCACCATCATCAACCCTCTCTCAGTCCGCCCTGTCCACCGCTACTTCCACCATATGCAGCTCTCAAGTCCAGCTCACCCTCCCAGACACTATGAGTAGGTCAAGAAAGTACTCAGTCTCTCATCCGCGTTCCCTGGGTTTGAACGCCCACATTGCCAAACTAATCTCGTTTGAGATGATGCCCTATCGGTTGGTGGAAAGCGCAGCTTTTCGCGAACTCATGGCCTATGCAGTACCACGCTATGACCTACCCAGTCGCCACTTCTTCTCTCGCAAAGCCATCCCAGCCCTCCACCATCATGTGAAAGACCGCATTGTCCATGCACTCAAGCAGTCAGTGAGTGGAAAGGTGCATCTCACAACTGATGCATGGTCCAGTCGGCATGGCCAGGTCCGTTACGTGTCCATCACTGCGCACTGGGTTAATGTGGTGGATGCAGGGTCCACAGGGGACAGCGGTGGTGGGACAGTGCTGCCTAGCCCACGGTATAGGAAACAGTTGGCTGTAGGGGTTCCACCCTCCTCCTCCTCCTCCTCCTCCAGAAGCGAAAGCTCGTCCACAGAGCGCAGTCGTACGAGCACTCCATCTGCAGCTGCCACTGTTGCACACGAGGTGTCCCCCTATCGAGCAGCTAGTGGAAAGCGTCAGCAGGCTGTGTTGCAGATGATGTGTTTGGGCGACAGACACACCGCCGAGGTGCTGGCCGAGTACTTGAAGCGACAAACTGAGTCATGGCTGGGCAGTGTACATCTTGAGGCAGGCAAGGTAGTTAGTGATAACGGCCGTAATTTTGTGGCAGCCATAGCCCTTTCAAAACTCAGCCACATACCTTGCTTGGCTCACACCTTGAACCTGGTGGTGCAGTGCTTCCTCAAAAATTATCCGGAGTTAACAGCCCTGCCCCATAAGGTGCGAAGACTGTGTGAGCACATCCGCCGGTCGCCTGTACACTCCGTTCGTATGCAGAAGCTGCAGTGATTGCTCCACCTTCTCATCCACCGCCTCATTATCGACATTGCAACAAGGTGGAACTCCACCCTGCACATGGTGGAGCGGCTGTGCGAGCAGAGGCAGGCCATAATGCATTTGTGGGAGGATACACGGCCAGGCACTTTGAGAGCAGACATGGAGTTGACAGGTGTGCAGTGGTCGAAGCTGAAAGACCTCTGTAAAGTCCTTCAGTGTTTTGAGGAATGCACACGGCTGGTAAGCGCAGACGACGCCATCCTAAGCATGAGCATCCCACTTATGCGTCTGCTCATGCAAACTTTGATGCACCTTAAGGAGCAGGTGTCTGCAGCCAATGTTGACGAGGAGGAAGAGGTGGAGGGAATCCTTGATGACATTCAGCCATTGTCTGCTCAGGGACCTCTCCTGGACGAGTTGGAGGAAGAAGAGGAGGAGGAGGATGATGATGGGGATGATTACTTAGGGGAGGAGGATGCATCTCGTGGGGCAAGTGAAAATGTTGGCGTGGCAAGGTCTGGTACAGGGTTTGTGCGTGACTGGAGGGATGTGGATTTGCCAGAAAGTGCTCCTCCAACCAGCACTCGCAGTGCATCATTGACACCGGGAACATTGGCCCACATGTCAGATTATGCCTTGCGGATCCTAAAAAGGGACCCCCGCATTGCCAAAATGATGAACTATGACGACTACTGGTTGGCCAGCATCCTGGATCCACGCTATAAAGGCAAATTGCAAAACATCATGCCACAGGAGAACCTTGACCTAATATTGGCTAATAAACAAGCAACTCTGGTAAATCGGTTGCTTGAGGCATTCCCAGCACACAGCAGCGGTGATGGTTCTCACACGAGCCGTACGGGCCGAGGGCAGCTTGGCAGAGGTGTTCATGGTGCACACAGCAGAAGTGGGGTTGGAGACAGGGGTTTCATGACAATGTTGTGGATTGATTTTTCAAGTACCGCTCACACAACTGGTAATACAGCATCGATGGAAAGTGACAGGAGACAGCAGTTGTCAACTATGGTTACAAACTACTTTTCCTCCCATATCGATGTTCTCCCACACAGGTCATTCCCCTTTGACTATTGGGCTGCTAAACTGGACACCTGGCCTGAATTGGCACAATATGCCTTACAGGAGCTCGCTTGCCCAGCTGCAAGTGTGCTATCGGAAAGAGTCTTCAGTGCAGCTGGATCAATCCTGACAGAAAAAAGGACCCGTCTGTCAACCCAAAATGTGGATGATCTAACCTTCATTAAAATGAACCATGCATGGGTTTCCAAGGATTTTGTCTCACCTTCCCCTGATGACACATAGGGTGACAGAAAAATGGCTTGCTTTGGTCCACCTCTTCCTGGGACTTGACCTATTTCGCCTTTTGCATCAGCTGAATGTCCAACATCAACATATGCCACTTTCTAAAACTCCCTAACTGTGCTGCCTCCCCCCCCATGGCCGGGGTCACCACCTAGCGCACGACACCGTGCGAGTGCCGTTGCCCTGTACAGGTGGGTAGGCCGACTCTTGGGCGCGGGCACTGGCACAGGGTCCCTCATAGTGCAATCAAGTGTCTCTGACGGTGGTGGTGCACACCCGCCATCAGACACACCGCCGTGCTATTCGGGGCCCAGTGCCAGTACCGACGCCCACGAGTGGGCCCCCCTTGCTTGGGCAGGGCCCCAGCATTTGCAATCTTTACCTCTCCCTGCTCCTCCGCTGTGTAGTCTGGGCCGTCAAATCCATACTGTGCCTGACACCGTCTGAGCCTGCCTCCTGATGTATAGACATATCTTTTGAATGTGTACGCTATCCATACATGTTATCCGGGGATACGGTACCCTTTCTCACCTTTGTGCAATCACTTGCAAGCCATACTGGGCCTTACACCGTCTGAGCCTGCCTCCTGATGTATAGACATATCTTTTGAATGTGTACGCTATCCATACATGTTATCCGGGGATACGGTACCCTTTCTCACCTTTGTGCAATCACGTGCAAGCCATACTGGGCCTAACACCGTCTGAGCCTGCCTCCTGATGTATAGACATATCTTTTGAATGTGTACGCTATCCATACATGTTATCCAGGGATACGGTACCCTTTCTCACCTTTGTGCAATCACGTGTAACCCATACTGGGCGTGAGAACGGCTGGCGAGCTGTTAAGCAAGCTACAGCACCTGTGGTTTGCACACATAAGTTTTTCATTTTTTTCCAGGAATGACGGTTAGGCCTAATTCCGGAACTGCGGTTGACCTGCACTTACTGGGAAATCATCGTTCGCGAGTAATAATTGTAATCAGTGATCCCCATCACTAACGTCGTTCAGCGGGTTATCTGCACCTGTAAGTGACAAACGCTGGCCTTTTCAGTGTAGCGCACATGCAGCCACGGACATGTAAGGGCATGACACACCAGTTATTGGCCAATCTCATGTGCCAGAGCCTCACGTGTCCCTCTAGTAAGCCGGACTCGGACCGCAGGGCATGACGGAGTCTCGTTCGTTAACGGAATTAAGCTTGCAATGTGTGCATCTGTTCTGTAGCTGGCATGGTTGAGGTTGCCCGTGTTGAGTCAAATTACGCCGTAGGCTCCACTCCTGGTGGTGCCCTTCTGGACATTCCTTTAAGGTTCAGCTTTGCAACCATACTGCCCACGTAAAACAAACACTTTGCCTTCACGAACGCTGTTTGGAGGGTCATGACTCGTGGGAATAACGCCGCCCAATCAGTTAACCTGCTAGAGAGATACTTCGTTGCTCCCAAGCATGACATCACACTCCCTAGGAGGAAGGTAATGCCACTGTGGCGACCGTACTCCTGGGTGCGACACAAGTGCACGGATGCCCAGCCACTGCTCGATGAATCTGCTGGTACATTGACCCAGACCACTACATTCCCCTCGCATGCTACCCGGCCTGAATCTGACCCTGATGAAACTCAGGTTACCCTTCCCATATACAGTTCCATCTTACACGGTGACAAAGAGGAAGCTGCAGATGAAAGTGCAGGTTCGGCCCACCCGCCATCAGACACACCACCGTACTATCAGGGGCCCTGTGCCAGTGCCGTCGCCAACGAGTGGGCCCCCCCTGCTTGCTCAGGATCACAGCACTTGCAAGGTTGAAATACTGTGCAGTGAGATGGAAGATGGGGACGACGAGGAGTCCAGACTAGTACAGGGATTCCCTAGCGAGGAGACTTATTTCATTGTTTTCAATGTTGGGACAGCAATTTTTGGGGAGCACTATACTCTGGAGAATGATAGATGGGGCCCACCATACACTGGAACATTCCAAAGGTGGACATCAGACACTGGAGCAGCATTTACAGGGCCCATTATACACTAGAGCATTAGAAATGGGGCCCATTATGTTTGGAGCATTATTTGGGCCCATAAGACAGTGGAGCTTCATCCATGGGGACCAACATATACTGTAGCATTATGTGGAGCTCATCATATACTGTTTCAAACATTATATGGGACCAATGATTCTGTATGGAGAAATAGATGGGCCTCGTCATGAGATGTAAAAAGTGAAGTATTTTTCATTGTACTATACCGCTATTTCTCTGCCATATCGGAGCATGATGAGTTGTGGTATTATGTGTTAAAGGGGCGCTCTTTCGCCCAGGGCACATGAAAACCTGGAGCCAGCCCTACCCCCCCACAACTTTAGCCAAATAACCCCCATTTTTCAGTGCGTAACTTGTATTATGAAGTTAATTAAGGTTGACCAGCTTAAGTAAGAAGAATTGATGCTTTTGGCATTCAAATGAGCACTGTAGGTGTGTTTCCTGTCCTCCTCTCACTGCCGACTTTTATTCCCCATTGACTTACATTGGGTTTCGTGTTTCGGGACGACCCCGACTTCTCCCTATAATCGGCCGATCTTGCTCGACCCGACTTTTGGAAAAGTCGGGTTTCACGAAACGAAACTCGACCATAAAAAAACAAAAGTCGCTCAACTCTAGTCAGAAGCTCTCCATGTAAATATATAAGAACTCATTCTAGCTCTAACAGACTTCCTTTGAGTTGAGTAAAAAGTAAACATTAGATCGATCTGTCAGATCACAAACTGCTGTATTGTAGACCAACCAGAGAAGCACCGATAAGAGAAGAAGGAGGCGACTGGTAAGTATGAGACTAATTGCATGGAACTTAGATTCGCAGCATCACTCCAAAATAAAAATAATGCTGGAATGGTGTTTTCAATATATACCATGAGATAACCCCTTAATTTACAGTACTTTCTCAATCAAGGATGGCCATGAGCGATTTATAATTTTGGCAATCTGTGCTAAAGCCTGGAACCTGAGAGGACATAATATAATGAATTAGGAGTGTTGGGTGGGAAAGAAGACATGATTTTTTAATGAATTGAGGTTGAGAGATGAGAGAGAAGCCATGTCATAGTGATGAGCGAGCATGCTCAAGTGCTAATAGAGTATCTTTGGTGTGCTCGAATACTACGTTTGAGACAACATGGCTGCATGTCTTGTGGTTTCTCAACAGTGCAACACATGCAAGAAATGCCTAACAAACAGGCTATCCATGTATATGTTGCAGTCGTCGAACAGCTGTGAGACATGCAGCCAGGAAACTCAAACTCAAAAATACTCTATTACCACTCAAGCATGCTCGGATAACACCTTATCCGAGCACGTTCTCTCATCACTAAGGACATTATAATGAATTGAGGGTGAGGGATGAGAAAGCAGACATAACATTATAATTAATTGCACGACGAGAAAAAAACGAAAGAAACGTCCAATAAAATGAATACAATATTTATTGAAATTCAAAAAATACAAAAAAAGTCACTAAAAAGGAGGGTGGGAACAAAATACCAAAAGAAGGGCAACACCATTGCCCTGGGGGCAGTTTCTCTCTGTATGACACCCTCCCAAATACAGTCAGGAAAGCCTCGATGTCTTCTTCCAGGCTCATCTTCTGTAAGGCCTACTGTACCATTGCCATCACTCAGACACCTTCATTTTGGCAGGTGGGTGATGACATTTCCATTGCCCGGACAGTTTCTGTCAGAAGTGCCATCTGTTGCTGATGCTGTTGCTGCTGCTGAAGCTTTATGTTGTGTGTTTATTTACAATATAACTATAGGATTAGTAATGGATTGGCATGACTTGATGTCACCTGACAATACAATGGTGACATCAACCTCACAAATATTAAACCCACCTGCCACCACAACACTGCAAGTGGAAAGAGCCAGGCAAAGTGTCAGAATTGGTGCGTCTATTTGATGTGACTTTTCTGGGGTGACTGCAGGCTGCTATTTTTAGGCTGGGGGACCAATATCAAGGCCCCCCTTACCAGCCGGAGAGTACCAGCCACCAACTGTCTGCTTTAGCTTGGCTGGTTGTCAAAAATGGGGGCACACCATGCTGTTTTATTAAATTCTTTATTTAAATATTTTAAAAAAATGGCATGGGACCCCTCTGTTATTGTTAACCAGTCTTGCTAAAGCTGACAACTAGGGTTGCAGTTTGCAGCTGTCAGTTTTGCCTGGTTAGTTTGCTAAAATACATGGGAGCCCACTGCTTTTTTTTTTCAATTTTATTTATTTATAGCACAGGTGTGGCTGAAGACTACACCCATCAGTGGCACCTGGCATAGGCTGATGGGAGTATTAGTCCCATCAGCTGATGTCTGTGACCGGAGGTAAACCTTGAACCTCCAGTCACAGCTGCAGGCTCATGCTGTCATATGGAAGAGTGGGAACCACAGTGCTCTGACAGATGGTAATGATCTTACCGCCAATTACACTGTGTTCCAAATTATTAAGCAAATGATATTTTTCTCTGATTTTCATAAATAGTTGGTACAAATGACAGTCAGTCTAATAAAGGTCATCACCGGTTAGAGTATACATCAAATTTTATTGAAGAAACCTCCCAATGATAACAGTATAATCTCCAAAATGAATAAAAACTCAAATTGCACTGTTCCAAATTATTAGGCACATTAGAATTTCAAAACATTTGATATGTTTTAAAGAACTGAAAATGCTCATTTGTGGAATTTGCAGCATTAGGAGGTCACATTCACTGAACAAAAAAGCTATTTAACACCAAAACATCCTAACAGGCCAAGTTACATGGTAACATAGGAACCCTTCTTTGATATCACCTTCACAATTCTTGCATCCATTGAAATTGTGAGTTTTTGGAGAGTTTCTGCTTGCATTTCTTTGCATGAAGTCAGAATAGCATCCCAGAGCTGCTCTTTTGATGTGAACTGCCTCCCACCCTCATAGATCTTTTGCTTGATGATACTCCAAAGGTTCTCTATAGGGTTGAGGTCAGGGGAAGATGGTGGCCACACCATGAGTTTATCTCCTTTTATGCCCATAGCAGTCAATGACTCAGAGGTATTCTTTGCAGCATGAGATGGTGCATTGCCACGCATGAAGATGATTTTGTTCCTGAAGGCATGTTTCTGCTTTTTATACCATGGAAGACAGCTGTCAGTCAGAAACTCTACATACTTTGCAAAGGTCATTTTCACACCTTCAGGAACCTTAAAGAGCTCTACCAGCTGTTTCCCCATGATTCCGGCCCAAAACATGACTCCTCCACCTCCTTGCTGACGTCGCAGCCTTGTTGGGACATAGTGGCCATCCACCAACCATCCACTACTCCATCCATCTGGACCATCCAGGGTTGCTCGACACTCATCAGTAAACAAGACTGTTTGAAAATTAGTCTTCATGTATGTCTGGACCCACTGCAACCATTTCTGCTTGTGAACACTGTTTAGGGGTGGCCGAATAGTAGATTTATGCACCACAGCAAGCCTTTGAAGGATTCTACACCTTGAGGCTAGAGGGACTCCAGAGGCACCAGCAGCTTTAAATATCTGTTTGCTGGTTTCTAATGGCTTTTTAGCAGCCACTCTCTTAATCCGATGAACTTGCCTGGCAGAAACCTTCCTCATTCTGCCTTTATCAGCACAACATGTCTGTGCTCAGAATCAACCACAAATCTCTTAACAGTATGATGATCACGTTTAAGTTTTTGGGAAATATCTAATGTTTTCATCTCTTGACCAAGGCATTGCACTATTTGATGCTTTTCAGCAGCAGAGAGATCCTTTTTCTTTCCTAAATTCCTTGAAACCTGTGCCCTGCTTAATAATGTGGAACATCATTCTTAAGTAGTTTTACTTTAATTGAGCTCATCTTGTAAACTAATTATCAAAGGCGTTTGAGATTGATTTCGGTGATCCAAAGAGCCCTGATACACAATACCATCTATGAGTTTATTTGAAAAACAAAAAATTACATTTTTAGGACACTTAAATCCAATTTGCATAATAATTTGGAACACAGTGTAGAGCTATCGGCACTTCTGGCACTGTCATTCAGATAACAGCATGAGAAACACCCCGTGTTCCAGGTGCCAAACAAGAACAGTAACATTGAGTTCCTAGTGAAGTCCATGTTTGGGGTCCTTGCCCAAACAGTAGATGTTCAGTACGGACCCCGAACTTACTGTTCGGGTTCGTCCATCTTTACTTATTTTCACTTGGAATTGGAAAATGACCAAGGATGCTATGAGCTCAGAAATGGCAGCAACCTGTGATGCCCAACTGCACCTATCTACTGTTTGGAAAAGTCTGGCCAGAAATGATCTTGATGAAAGAATTGTGGTCAAAGACCAAACCTACAACACAGAAACAAGGTTACGCTACTCATGAAACCATTGGAGCTGGAGAGTGATACAATAATGACTGTCCGCAGGCAACAATAAACCATAGGGAAGGTTCCTTGCAAGCTTGGAGCTGGATTTCAGCAAAGGGAAGTGGTAATTTAGTCAGGATTAGAAATGAGTAAATTAATATGAGTGGAACTGAATTCAACTTGAATCTTTCAAAAATCTGCATTGGTGAAAATGATTTTTTGTCATTTGCTTACACGCGGATTCAGTAAAATGGCAGTCATAGTCCGCCATTTTTCTATACTGTGAGAGATCATCAAAAACTTATATAGAAGAACTTGGCACACACGTGAATGATTGCAAGTGAAAAGGGAGTGTTTTAATAATATACAGTACTACTGTATATTATTAAAACACTGCCTTTTCACTTGCAATCATTCATGTGTGTGCCAAGTTCTTTTATACTAGTATATGGATTGGGATCCTACTTGTGCACCACCACTTTTGAAGTTGTGCCTAAACGTCTTTATATATTACATCAAAAACTTATGTCATCCTTCTGGTCCTCTTAGTTTCTTGAATTTTCCACAGCTTGAATTTAATTTCTGGCTCAGATGAGGCCCAGGAGGGTTCTGTACATGCACTTGCATAAAATCCTCCAAGACCTTATCAGAGCTGGAAATCATGGCGCAATGTGAGATACCGAGGAATTTCAATGCAATTGGCAGAGATCAGAAAATGCAAGCAGGACTGAGCGGGGCACTGTGAGGAGTTGAAGGACCGAAGAGGTGAGTGGTGAGGTGAGTATAAGGATTACTTTATTATTTTTTACATATTACGTTTATTATCCTCACGGGACTGGGGAGAGATTCCAGATCATTTTATGGGAAATTAAATTGTTGAGAAAACTTCACTGCAAATTGAATTTCTTTCCTGGGAAAATCTGCACAAACAGCTGAATCTGAATTTTGCCTGACTTCCACATCTTTACTCAGCAATGGTGCCCTCAGTGGTGAGAAATAAAAGCAGATAGATGTATCATGCAATACCATAAAGAAGGTGTCTTATTGACTCTAAATTTATTCTGCAGCAGGACAATGCCTTCAAACACACAGCCTATGTAATTAATAACTACCTTCATCATAAAGAAGAATAAGAAGTTCTGTATGTAATAATATGGCTCCACAGAGCCCTATTCATATACTGTACTATAAGTCTCTCTAGGACAATATGAACTGACAGAAAGATTTCCACAAGCCTACGGGGCGTTCAAACCAAAAATTGATTTGATTTAGTTTTCTCTTTTGGTCATTCACTTTGCATTTTGATAAAAAATAAACTATTAACCAAGTTTAATAGCATCATTACTTTGCAGCAGTTTTTTCACACCTGCCTACAACTTTTGCACTGTTCTGTATACATACCTCCTTCATGATATTTTATATGGTGAACAAGAAAAATATGATAATTTTAGTTTTAATTGTTCTTGCTTGAAGCACCAAGCAATGACTTACATATAATATGAAACCTACTTTGGAGTGAACAAAGTATTCTTATTACAATATACTAAGGAGGTTTGACAGACAGAGCATAGAAATCCTTATATGACCCTAGTATTTATTTCTTGCTTACTGAAAAATGTATGCCTTCTAATTTTGTGTGGATAAATAACAGAAACCAAATGCTGAAAATAATGCTGAGCAGTATGTTTTAAATAGAATTGTACAGTTCACATAATTCATACTTGTAGTTGAAAAAAACATACGGTACTTTAAAATGTACTGATCACAAACATTCCCTGTTCTTGTGACCTACGGTTGAAACCAGAAGTTTACATATACTATATAAAAAGCACACATATGCATGTTTTTCTCAATATCTGACATGAAATAAGAATAAACCTTTCCCATTTTAGGTGTATTAGAATTACCATAGTTATTAAGATTTGCCAAATGCCACAATAATGAGAGAGAGAGAACATTTTAAGGCATTTTTTTACTTACTGCAAAGTCAAAAGTTTACATACATTTCTTTAGTATTTGGTACCATTGCCCGTAATCTGAATGACTTGGAATTTGGGCCCATTCAAAACTGGTGTAAATGATCCCGATTTGTAGGTCGCCTTTCTCACACCTGCCTTTTCTGCTTTGCCCATGAATTTTCAATAGAACTGAGATGAGGGCTTTGTGATGGACATTCCAAAACATTGAGTTTGTTATACTTAAGCTACTTTGTTACGATTTTGGCAGCATGCTTCAGGTCATTGTCCATTTGGAAGACCCATTTCTCCCCAAGCTTTAACTTCCTGGCTGATGTCTTGAGATGTTGCTTCAGTATTGCCACATAATCTTTTTTTTCTCGTCATGATGCAATCTATTTTGTGAAGTGCACCAGTCCCTCCAGCAGCAAAACAACCCCACAACATGATGCTGCCACCCCCGTGTTTCACAGTTGGGATGGTGTTCTTAGGCTGCCTCTCCCTTTTTCCACCAAATGTAACAATGGTCATGATGTGTGCATTTGCAAACATTTATCTGTTTTTTAAATGTTTCTTTTGGAGTAATGGCTTCTTCCTGGCAGAGTTGCCTTTCAGACCATGTTGATACAGAAATTTTTTCACTGTGGATATTGGCACAATCTTACCAGCTTCTGCCATCATCTTATCAAGGTCTTTTGCTTTTTTCCTTGGGTTGACATGCACATGTCGGACCAAAAGCACATTAATCTCTGGGACACAGAATCCGTTTCCTTCCTGAGCGGTATGATGGTTGGACATTCCCATCTTGTTTGTACTTGCGCATAATTGTTTGTACAGATATCTTGAAATTGTACCCAAGGGTGAGCCAGACTTGTGCAAGTCCACAATTCTCTTCCTGATTCCTGATATATTGGCTGATTTCTTTAGACTTTCCCATGACACTACACAAAGACTCAGTGTGTTTCAGGTGTGCACTAAAATACATCCACAGGTGTGTCTCTAATTAACTCAGATGTTGCCAAAAACCTAGAAGCTTCCAAACACATGACATCATCATATGGGCAGTCCAGAATTGTTTAAAGGCATAGCAAGCTTAGTCTATGTAAACTTTTGACTTTGTAGGAAGTAATAAAAATGCCTTAAAACATTCTCTCTCAGTCTCATTATTCTGGCATTTGGCAAATATTAATAGTTATGGTAATCCTTATTGTCCTAAAACGGGAAAGGTTTATTCTAATTTCATGTCACATATTGAGAAAAACATGCATATGTGTCTTTTTATATAATGCATATAAACTTCAGGTTTCAACTGTATATTGGAAAGTCAAACCAAAAAGATTAAAGGGCCTTTTACACATAGCAAGATCGCTTGTGACCTCGCTTTGTGTGACACGTACCTGCGACCGGCCCCCCGCTGGATATCGCTGATCGCGCTCAAATGTCCTGGGCCATTTTTTCCTACTTGGCTTGATGTGTGCTTCTAAAATTTGTTCCACGCAGATGCCTGAACATAAGCAAGATACAAAGTGCAGAGAGCAGACACAAGTAGCAGATAGGTAACAAGGCATTACAAAATTAGAGCGGGCCAGTGGATCTACATTGCCATTCTGCTGATCTACCCTAAATGCGACCCAGAGGTGTCCTGTATAATTTACTGCAGCGCTCAGGTGCGTATGAAAGTCTGCACTAAAGGTCTAACTGCAGTTTATACGGTTTTTGGAGCATGCATCGCAGGCAAGATGTTTTTTAGAGTGATTATTATACATTAAGATTTTTTAATGCAAATTGCCGTGGTCCGGTCCGATGGGCGTGGCTTAGTCGCCTTCTCCCCCCCTCCTCGGCTTGCTGCACGTAATCTTCATCTGTGAATAGCACAGATAACATTGGTTTCCATGCTTGCGCATTGTAAAGGCCACCGACGCCTGCGCAGTATGCTTTGCCCAACTGTGGTGAAGCATATAATCGCTACTGCGCATGCACTGGTACTTTCCAGCGTGGTCTATGCCCCGTACGTCTTCATGTGAAGACTTCCGGGGCATAGACCATGCTGGAAAGTACCAGCGCATGCGCAGTAGCGATTATATGCTTCACCCACAGTTGGGCAAAGCATACGGCGCCGGTGGCCTTTACAATGCGCAAGCGCAGAAACCAACGTTATCTGTGCTATTCACAGATGAAGATTACGTGCAGCAAGCCGAGGAGGGGGGGAAAGAAGGCGACTAAGCCATGCCCATCGGATCAGACCACGGCAATTTGTATACATCCCCAACAAGATAAAAAAAGGTATTTATGCCTCAAAGGTGCAGGGTCGGGGGAGTCAAAAGCCCTAATAG
The DNA here is from genome assembly GCF_039654945.1 of Dendrobates tinctorius. Classification (NCBI taxonomy): domain Eukaryota; kingdom Metazoa; phylum Chordata; class Amphibia; order Anura; family Dendrobatidae; genus Dendrobates; species Dendrobates tinctorius. Next base: position 8,541,822 of record NW_027361672.1, read on the forward strand.
AATCCTTATGGGACACGCAATTGGGTGATATCTTTACATGATATCACGAAATATGGGTGACAGATTCCCTTTAAAAAATGTGTAATTGCAATAATTTTCTGGGAGAAATCATTTATTTTCAGGAACAATTTCAAAGGTGCCATCACTTTTTGGCCATGACTGTAAAACATGTTGCATTGCGATCCCTACTTTAGGACTAGAGATGATCAAATATTTCAATGTTCGGTTCGGATTATGATATCCAAATTTGCAATATTCACTGATTAATTCGTTGAATATTCGCAGAAAATAACCGAACACCATTCAGGTCAATGGGAGGCAAAAAAAAACGCATGCATAACACCTTATAACGGACCCAAATGCTGCCAAAACACATCAAATGAGGGACAGACACCATGAAAGTGGCCTCAATTCACCCACAGTACAAATTTAAGCATGGAACTGCAGCAATCAGCCAGGCATGAGGTATCGGAGTCTGGGACAGCATTAACAGCTTTCAATTGAACGTCACAGAAAGATGAGGTGGATGTGGGATTGGTGTAGTAACCCTTTGCTGGGAGCTCTGATACCACCCTATACCTGCTTTCATGCTGAGCCACACTCAGGTGGCATAAATATCAGTTTTGTAGACTAACATTGTCAGAAAAATTTAAGGATAGTAACACAGGTAGTTGAGTCCAAGGAAGTGGAGGCCTGACTGTCTTGGAGGCCTACTGCTACAGGCAACACGCATGAAGGAGACCCAACCAGGAGTGTTCATATTTCCAAAAATTATAGGCAGACACCACCAAAGTGGCATCAATTTCACCACAGTAGAAATAATATAATAGGGACCTATAGGTCTTCCACTAAACCCAATCCAACAGATGGACACCCAACCATTGGTGTTCACATTAAATCAAATGAGGGCCTTACACCACAGAAGAGGAATCAATTTCACCAGAGTAGAAATAATATGATATGTACCAACAGGTCTTCCACTACACCCAAAACAGCAGATGGAAACCCCACCAGGATTGTTCATATTTAAAGAAATGAGGGCCTTACACCACAGAAGTGGCATAATTTCATGAGAGTAGAAATAGTATAATAGCGACCGACATGTCTTCCATTACACCCAATACAGCGGAAGGACACCCAAACAAGAGTGTTCACATTTCCAAAAATTCTGGAGGACACCACGAAAGTGTCATCAATTTCACAATAGTAGAAATAGTATAATATAGGGACCTATAGGTCTTCCACTAAACCCAATCCAGCAGATGGACACCCAACCAGGATAGTTCACTTTTAAAGAAATGAGGGCCTTACACCACAGAAGTGGCATTAATTTCATGAGAGTAGAAATAGAATAATAGGGACCGACAGGTCTTCTGCTGCACCCAATACAGCAGATGGACACCCAGCCAGGAGTGTTCAAATTTTCAAAAATTCTGGCAGACACCTCAAAAGTTGCATCAAATTCACCACAGTATAAATAGTATAATAGGCACTGACAGGTCTTCCACTACACCCAATGCAAACACAAATAGAGAGCACTTGCTGACTACTGGTATATGTATATGTTTTACTGCAGGATATTTCTGCACAATTGTCTTTCTGTGCTCTCTGTTTGTGTTTGAGTCAGTGGGTGGTATGAACAGTGTCCTACCGACTTGTTCATATGTGTGCATGTCACATTTGTTTTTAATCCAGTTTTTTCCGTGCCTATGCATGATTTGAGAGACCCCACCCCTCTCTTGTGTGACATGCACATAAACAGCTGGCTTACACCACGTGCCCATACCAGGAAGTGTCTGTCTTCATCCTGTTCATTTAGACACTGTTCACATGTTCAGGTTTTAAATACATTAGATAGGGACTGCTTCAGTAGGGGTTACCTTGACGCGGTGGAGCAGCTTGTATATTTTTTTGCAAAAAAACGTACCAACTAAATACCCTGTATTTGCTATCATCTTTTTATCAGCACTTGCTGACTACTGGTATATGTTTTACTGCAGGATATTTCTGCACAATTGTCATTCTGTGCTCTCTGTTTGTGTTTGAGTCAGTGGGTGGTATGAACAGTGTACTACCGAATTGTTCATATGTGTGCATGTCACATTTGTTTTTACACCCAATGCAGCAGATGTACATCCAACCAGGAGTGTTCACATTTCTAAAAATTACTGGCAGATGCCACAAAAGTGGCATCAATTTCATCACAGTAGAAATAGTGTAATAGGAACCGACAGGTCTTTCACTACACCCAATCCAGCAGATGGACACCCAACCTGGAGTTTTAACATTTTAAAAAATGATGGCCTGACACCACCGTAGTTGAATAACAGTCATGAGAATAGAAATAGTATAATTGGGAGCGACACAACTTCCACTACACCCAATCCAACAGATGGACACCCAACCAGGAGCGTTCACATTTCCAAAAATTACTGTTGGACACACAAAATTGGCAACAATTTCACCACAGTAAAAATAGGATAATAAGGACCGATAGGTCTTCCACTACACTCAATCCAGCAGATGGACACCCAACCAGGAGTGTTCACATTTCCAAAAAATACTGGCACACACCACCAAAGTGGCATCAATTTTACCACAGTAGAAATAGTATAATAGTGACAGATTGGTCTTCCACTACACCCAATCCAACAGATGGACACCCAACCAGGCATGATCACATTTCCAAAAAATACTTGCAGACACCACCAAAGTGGCATTAATTTTACCACAGTAGAAATAGTATAATAGGGACCGACAGTTATTCCACTACACCCAATCCAGCAGATGGACACCCAACCAGGAGTGTTCACATTTCCAAAAAATACTGGCAGACACCACCAAAGTGGCATCAATTTTACCACAGTAGAAATAGTATAATAGGGACAGATAGATCTTCCACTACACCCAATCCAACAGATGGACACCCAACCAGGCATGATCACATTTCCAAAAAATACTCGCAGACACCACCAAAGTGGCATTAATTTTACCACAGTAGAAATAGTATAATAGGGACCGACAGTTATTCCACTACACCCAATCCAGCAGATGGACACCCAACCAGGAGTGTTCACATTTCCAAAAAATACTGGCAGACACCACCAAAGTGGCATCAATTTTACCACAGTAGAAATAGTATAATAGGGACAGATAGGTCTTCCACTACACCCAATCCAACAGATGGACACCCAACCAGGCATGATCACATTTCCAAAAAATACTCGCAGACACCACCAAAGTGGCATTAATTTTACCACAGTAGAAATAGTATAATAGGGACCGACAGTTATTCCACTACACCCAATCCAGCAGATGGACACCCAACCAGGAGTGCTCACATTTCCAAAAAATACTGGCAGACACCACCAAAGTGGCATCAATTTTACCACAGTAGAAATAGTATAATAGGGACAGATAGGTCTTCCACTACACCCAATCCAACAGATGGACACTCAATCAAGAGTGTTCACATTTTAAAAAATGAGGGCCTGACATCACCGAAGTGGAATAACTGTCATGGGAATAGAAACAGTATAATTGGGACCGAGACGTCTTTCATCACAGCTAACTCAACAGATGTAGACCAACCATGACTGCTCACGTTTCAGCAAATTTGTGTTAACAGCAGCAGCCACAGCAGGCACAGAAGCCACACAAAATTTCTCACAGAGTGCAGTTACGTGACATTAATGCATCACACTAAAAAATGCAATATCACCTAGTCTGTACAGTCTGTGATTGGGGTGTAAAAGTCCTTTGAGATCCATGACTTGTTCATCTTTATGAAAGTTAGGTGGTCTACACTTTCAGGGGACAGCCGGCTGCACTTATCAGTCAGTACACCACCAGCTGAGCTAAAGACACATTCTGTGAGAATGCTGGCTGCCAGGCACGATAAAAACCTCCAAGGCGTGTGAGGCGGGCTCAAGCCACTCATCCATTTTGGAAGATCAAAATGTGAAAGGGTCCAAACCCTCCCTGATGGTATTTATATTCAGTTCTAGATACTCCTGCACTATCCTCTCCATTCGTTCACCACGTGTAAGACTTGGACTCTGTTGTGCTGGTGCACGAGTTGGTCTCAAAATAGTGTCAAAAGACTAGCAGAAATTGCTTCTTCCACTTCCACCACTGCTGCTGCTGCTGCTAATGTTTTGGCATTGACAAATTGATGTGCCGGAGGTTGGAAGTCTAGAGCTGCGATGCAAACTGTGTGCTTCACTGAGGACTTGTGGAAAAGATCTCTTAAGCTTGTGTAAAAGCGAGTTTCAATACTCCAGCATTCACGGGTCCCTTTCTAGGACGGGAATCATCTGGCAAAATTTTGTTTTATAATGTAGATCTAACAGAGTGGCAACCCAGTAGTCAGCATTATTCCTAATCATAACCATACGGCGATCATGTTGCAGATAGTGCAGCAAGAAGGCACTCATATATCAGGCTCTACCATGAGGTCCAAGTCCATCCTGTGTTGGTGGCTGGGTAACAATTAGGTTTGTTTCCTCCATCCCCTCCCGCCAACCATGAACAACAGAGAGGGGAGGATTATCCTTTTCATCTGACAGTTGCTTGCCCATCACCTCTTTCTCCTCCATTTGTTCCTCCAATCTTGCAGCTTTGATAAGTTTCAATGTATAATGAAAAAAGAAGAAGAATGCAGCACTTACCAATAGAGCTGAAAAACTGTGCATCTTTATTTCACATGAATTCCATCAACAGGTATGTGGACATGCAGGACGCCAGAGGAATGCTAGGGGAGAGAGGTGCCGGACAACGGCCGTTTCGCGATTACTCGCTTCTACGGGTCCACCAGTGCTGCATTTTTCTTCTTTTTTTCATTATACATTGAAATATTCATGTTTCTTCATGCAAGCACTTCCGTTTTTTGACTGAACTATATACAGCAACATTTCAGATAAATAGCTCCATCTGCTAATGTGGTGATTTGTGTGCCCTAGTCTGCTGTTCATCTGTGTGCTTTCTTGCTTTATTAAGTTTGTCTGTTATCACCAGCCCCCCAAGATGACAGTAATTCACCCTTCCTTGGCACCCACCTGTGTGACAACAGTCTTGAACTTAGCATCCTTCTCTGCTTCCTCCTCTTTTTCTGGGACTAGAATCTCCTCCCGCAGGCTATTCAAAGTCTGCTCCAGCATATAGATGACGGAATAGTGATGCTGATGAGTGCTAACCATTTTAGTAGCCATTTTGAAACTGTGCAGAAGGGTGCAGAGGTCCTTAATCTTCACCCAGTCTGTAAACGTGATATGCGCCATGTCCGTACTGCATTGCCCCAGGCTATATGGCATGACATACTGCTTCAGGGCTTATTGCTGCTGCCACAGTCACTGCAGCATGTGCAGAGTGAAATTCCACCATGACGGCACATCGCATATCAACCTGTTAACTGACATGAACAAAGACCTCTGTATTGATGCAAGTCGATCACCAGAGGGGTGCGAATGACAGAAATGAGCACACAGCTTACTTGCTCTCTGGAGCAGTTCACCCAGGCCAGGATAGTGGTGGAGAAAATGCTGTATCACCAGATTGAGGATGTGAGCCATGCAAAGCATATATGTGAGCCTGCCTCACTGTAGAGCTGCCACCAGGTTTGCACCATTATCTGACACGGCCTTCCCTGGTTGCAGGCTCAGCGAAGACAGCCATTGATCAAATTCATGCCTGTAGAGCTGTCCACAACTCTTCAGCTTTATGACTGTGATCTCCAAGGCACATCAATTTTAATTCTGACTCATTGTGGTGAGCCTTAGCTGCTCAGTATGGAGGGGGTGGGGATTCGCTCTGCACTGTTAGAATGCATGTCTCGTTAAGCCAGTGGTTGAGGGTGCAGGTGTAGGCCCTAGAGGAGATAGAGGAGGCAGAAGCAGTGGAGAAAATATTAGATGTAGAGGCTTGGCTTGGAAACCTTGGGGATTCCAAGACTTGTGGAGCAGCACCTGTCCCCACAGCCACCAGAGTCACCCAGTGCCCAATCAGCAAGATGTTACTCCCTTGGCCATGCTTACTTTTTCAAGTGTCTGTGGTGAAATGCATCCTGGCAGACAGAGATTTTGTCAAGGAATGGGTGATATTGTCTGTGACATGCTGGTGTTGTGCAGGCACAGCTTTCTTAGTAAAGTATTGGCAACTGGGTAATTGGTACTGGGGGACTGTGACAGCCATCAGCTTTTGGAAACCGTCCGTATCTACCAGGCAGAAAGGCAGCATTTCCATGGTCAACAGATTGGAGATGCTGGAGTTCAACCTCTTCGCTTTGTCATGTGTAGGAGGAAACAATCTTTTATGTGACCACAACTGAGGAACCGTGGGCTGGCTGCAGTGCTGAGATAGGGCCGAGTACGGTGAACCAGAAAAACTTCTGGACTGTGAGAGAGGTGAAGGCGGAGATGTTACAGTGGATTGAGAAACTTGTGGCATGCTCGTTCGCTGAGATAATAATAATAATAATAATAAATATTATTTCTATAGCGCCAACATATTCTGCAGCACTTTACATTTCTGAGGGGACTTGTACAGACAATAGACAATACAGCATAACAATATTCACATAGATTATAACAAATACCAAGAGGAATGAAGGCCCTGCTCGCAAGCTTACAATCTATGAGGAAAAAAGGGGAGACACGAAAGGTGGGTGGTAACAGTTGCCCTGATTGTATGGACCAGCCATAATGTTAAGTGTGTAACAGTACAGACACAGAGGGCTAATAGATGCATAAAGCATGTGGGAACATGATGCAGGGAACCTAGTTATGGTAAAACTTTTGGCTGTGCCACACAGGGATAGATTAGGTTAATGTGTTGAGGTGATAGGCCAGTCTGAATAAATGCGTTTTCAGGGCACGCTTAAAATTGTGGGGATTGGGGACTACTCGTATTGATCTGGGAAGTGCATTCCAAAGAATTGGCGCAGCACATGTATAGTCTTGGAGACGGGAGTGGGAGGTTCTGATTATTGAGGATGCTAACCTCAGGTCATCAGCAGAAAAGAGAGCGCGGGTAGGATGGTATACTGAAACAAGGGAGGAGATGTAGAGTGGTGCTAAGCCATGAAGAGCTTTGTGGGTGAGGGTAATAAGTTTGTACTGGATTCTGGAGTGGATGGGTAGCCAGTGTTATGACTGGCACGAGGTAGAGGCATCGGTGTAACGATTGGTGAAAAATATTATCCTGGCAGCAGCATTCAAGACAGATTGGAGGGGGGAGAGTTTGGTAAGAGGGAGACCGATTAGAAGGGAGTTACAATAGTCGAGACGAGAATGAATAAGAGAAACAGTCAGCGTTTTTGCGGAGTCAAAAGTAAGAAAAGGTCGAATTCTAGAAGTGTTTTTGAGGTGCAGATAACAAGAGTGAGCCAGTGATCGTATGTGGGGGACAAAGGAAAGCTCGGAGTCAAGTATGACCCCAAGACAGCGGGCATGTTGCTGGGGAGTAATAGTGGAACCACACACGGAAATGGCAATATCGGGTATAGGTACATTAGTAGCGGGAGGAAACACAAGGAGTTCAGTCTTTGACAGGTTCAGTTTCAGATATAGTGAGGACATGATGTTAGACACAGCGCTTAGACAATCGCCGGTGTTTTCTAGAAAGGCTGGCGTGATGTCAGGGAAGAAGCGTATAATTGGGTGTCGTCAGCATAGAGATGGTACTGGAAACCAAATCTACTGATTGTTTAACCAATAGGGGTAGTATATAAAGAGAAGAGGAGGTGGCCTAGGACTGATCCTTGAGGAACCCCAACAGTAAGGGGAAGGTGAGAGGAGGAGGAGCCAGCAAAAGATACAGTAAAGGAGCCGTCAGAAAGAAAGGAGGAGAACCAGGAGAGAGCGATGTCCTTGAGGCCAATGGAATGGAGCATAGTGAGGAGGAGCTGATGATCCACAGTGTCGAATGCTGCAGAGAGATCCAAGAGAATTAGCATGGAGTAATGACCATTTGATTTAGCTGTTAGTAGATCATTAGAGACTTTAGTGAGGGCAGTTTCAGTAGAGTGTAAAGAGCGGAAACCGGATTGGAGAGGGTCGAGAAGAGAGTTATCAAAGAGATAGCAGATAAGACGGGAGTGGACCAGGCATTTCAGGAGTTTAGAGATGAAGGGAAGATTAGAGACAGGTCTATAGTTAGCGGCACAGTTTTGGTCGAGGGATCGTTTTTTAAGTAGTGGATGTATGACAGCATGCTTAAATGAGGAGGGAAAGATACCAGAAGAGAGATAGAGAGAGGTTAAATATTTTAGTTAGGTGAGGGGTGACAGCAGGGGAATGGGGCTGGAGTAGATGTGACAGAAATGGGTCACTGGTGCAAGTGGTTGGGCGAGAAGATGCAAGGAGCCTGCTTACTTCTTCTTCTGTGACTGGTTCAAAATCAGAGAGTGAGCTAGATGCAGTGGGGGAGGGAGGACAGTGCATGGTATGAGGGGATTGGGAGATAATTTCCTGTCGGATCTGGTCAATTTTTTCTTTGAAGTAATTGGCCAGATTGTCAGCTCGAAGCTCCGTGGTTGGGGCCTGTACTCTTGGGTTGAGTAGAGAATGAAAAGTGTCAAAGAGACGTTTAGGGTTATTGGACAGTGAAGTGATGAGGGTGTTGAAATAGGTTTGCTTTGAGAGGTGAAGGGCAGTGTTGTATGTTCGAAGCATAAACTTATAATGGATGAAATCTTCGGGTAGGTTGGATTTTCTCCACAGACGTTCGGTGCACCTGTAGCACCGCTGCAGGAAACGTGTTTGCAGGGTGTGCCAGGGTTGTCGCCGTCTGTGTTGTGGTGTTCTGTGTATAGATAGAGATAGAGATATAGATAGAGATAGATGAAAAACAGCATGCATGTCTGCTTCCTTTACAGCTGAAGGCGCTGTAATAAATATGAAGGTACTATAGAATCTGATAGCGTGGGATAAACGAATCTGAGACCAAAGTTGAGGAAAACAAACTGTATTAACAAAGCAAAAGTGAACATAAACTAACAGAGGAATTACTGAAATTACAGCGAAGTGCAAAACAGTACAAAACGGAAATGTTCAGCAGCTATGATAGCGGGGCGCGATCGCTAATGCATGCAAGTTCAGAAATTATATGCAGTAAGAGTGCGATCTGCACTTATACTTGGTAGTCCAGAAATACGCAAACAGTGTGTTAGGAGTCAGGTTCCTGCGCCTGCTCTGCAGGAATCCAGACCCTTACATTCTGCGGTCTCTTGCTCTTTTTCTACCGCAGAGGAGATTGCCTTGCCGCAAATTTCTCCAGGTGCTAAGTCCCTCTGTCCTCCTACTGAGCATGCTCATGAGACGGTTTCCCATTGGAGATCGGGAGTCATGTACTTAGGTCCTGCTCCAGATCTCATTGGTCCATCTCGGAGATCTGGAAGCTTCCAGAAGGTCCCGGCAGCTATAAAAAGCACGCATGGCCATTCCGCCATGCGCTTGTATAGACTATACTGCTATGTGTAAAGGGTGATGGATGTATGATTCTGGTGACTGACTTATTATGAAACCCCTTCCCTCTGATATTTTAGGCATGTGGTTAGGGAATTAGTTCAGTAGTCTGCACCAGTCTGTGCCAAGCCTTAGGCCACTGTGCACACCGCACCTCTGCACTAGCGTCCGACATAGCATCTGCTTTGTAGCTGTGCCGTCCAGCGGCAGTGTCCTGTGCCGCGCTGCAGTTGTAGTCCTTCTTGGCGTTTGCAGTAGCGATGCCGCACAGACGGTAGGTCTAGACGGACGCAGCCCCTCTGTCTAGTTCCTGCTCCTGTGACCTTATACCGTGTGTGCATTTACCTGAGGCCTGTGACTCTAACAGGCTCAGCCTTTTTGTATGTTTTTGTTGCGGCGCCTCTGTGTGTGAACAGAGCCCGCTCTGCGCACTTCGGGTGAAGTTGAACCCGTGCGCATTATATCGCCATATTGCTCGTCTGCCATTACTCAGCAGCGGTTGTAACACCTACTGCACGGTGGACCCTGAGCGGCGAACACACTTTATTATTATTTTTATTTAGTGCGTTCCACCGTTCCTAACATTACACTAGCGCCAGGGTCTGGCTAGTGATGGCAGATCAGCAGCAACTCCTTCAGTGCATTCACCAGCTAGAGGGCCGGTTGGCTACTCTTGAGAGTGTTATCGCAGTGGCGAAGTCTTCGGAGGCTGCTGTACAGGTGATCGCAGAGGTGGTTTCTCATATATCCACATCCTCCCACGCGCCGACAGTTACCCGCCTCCCGTTGCCCGATAAATTTTCTGGCAATGGTGCCTCCTATAGGGGTTTCTTCAGCCATTTATGGAGAGGGACATGTGATTTCAGCAGCCAATGACACAAGCAGTTATGTCAGGACGTTGTGGGTGTTTCCTGCACCCTGATTTGCTAGCCGCAATATGCACACATAAAGTTAGGGGAACAAAAATGACTGTTTACAAGAACGTCGCGCCTCTGAGCTCTGCAAACCCCGTACCCTAATCAAACACGTGCCAAACGCTCATAATACACCACCATTATCATTGCTAAAGTGCTGAAAATACTTTTGTGGCGATGCAAATATTTTCCCACACTTTTACCAAATGTCACCGTTTTTTACTGATTTTATAAAATTTTGCTTGTGTTTCCGATCACGAAACCGAATGTGCCATATTCATGCCGAATTTATATTTGGCGAATG